>NC_137639.1:8874652-9509669 GCF_963383615.2 Lipophrys pholis | reverse complement strand
CCTTTCCTTTTTCCTGTTTTCTTTTTTTCTTTCTTTTTTTCTTTTTTTTTCTTTTTCTTTTTTCCTTTTTCTTTTCTTTTTCTTTTCTTTTTCTCTTCCTCTTTTTTTTTCCTTTTTCTTTTTCTTTCTTCCCCTTTTTTTTATCTTTTTTTTCTTTTTCCTTTTTCTTTCTTTTTTCTCTTTTTTTTATCTTTTCTTTCCTTTTTTCTTTTTTCTTTTTTTCCCTTTTTTTTCTTTTCCTTCTTTTTTTTTCTTTTTATCCTTTTCTTTCTTCTTTTTTCTCTTTCCTTTTTTTCCTTTTCTTTCTTTTTTCTTTGAAGATTTTGGTAACTGAAAAATAACTCAATCAGCTGCTGTGCGGCCAAGTCATTGTGCATCTTTCAGCACCACAGGTGTGGACAGCGGCGAGGAGAAAATAAAGAGAGAAGAGAGGGAGGGAGGGAGATGCGCTCTGTATGTGCGTAATTTAGTTTTGCTTTAAATTGTTTTGCATGTAGTCCTCATACAGGTCATTTGTGATGTAAATAACTAAATATATGAGGCCTACACTGCTTAAAAGTGCACATTTTTACGTGCAGTTGGCATTATTACTAATCAGGGCCTGGCGCGAGGATGCCAGAGGTTCATTTTGCAATTTGTGTGGCCTATGGTTGATTTACGGCACTCTCGTTGGTTGCAATTTGCAAAAACCTATTTATCTATTATTTAGAAAAGACTTTTGGGTCTTTTATTTGGAAAGTGAGGACATGCAAAGATTACTATTCCTAGGGTCCCGTTTATTTTTATTCTTCCTTTTTAATCTTCCTCTGCAGCAGAATTTTATGCAAAGCACATCAAAACGTGCGGGAACAGTGTGCAAGAATTTTTATTAGTGATACGGCTGAGCGTCCCTGAAAAAATCGCGAAAAACTGTGAATAACTTTCTATTCAATGCGGAAGGGAACCGAGTGTCAAACTAAAAAAATCCTCACTTTTCAATGCCAGCTGACTTCACCATACTTTCAGCCAGAGACTTGATTTTGATTTCAAAACGTTGCCGTGTCTGCCCTCTATTCAGATGTGAAAACATCTTTTTCATATCTTAGACCAATGCATTTTTGAGAGATTTTTTCTCTCGAAACCCAAAAGTAGAGACATTTCTAACCTGTCATTGTGGGGAGATGGAACACTCTGGAGAAACGAAAATCGGACTATGAGTCGATGAACTTCTTCTGATGCTGACCGTGAAACTCTTTTTTCAATTTTGTATCACAGTTCTGGAACCACAATGACTTGTTCGGGATGAGCGTATCAACTCTGAGTGCTGCGAAGTCTCTCTGCAGTAGAGGAGGGAGGGGGTCTTCTCACACACACAGACTAACGCAAGTCACATTTGCTCCTCAGTCGTGTTCTGCAAGGAGGAGGAGAAGCAGCAGGGGGAGGAGCAGGAGGAGGAGCAGGAGGAGAAGCAGCAGGAGGAGGAGCAGAAGGATGAAAAGCAGCAGGAGAAGAGAGAGCAGAAAGGAAGAGGAAGAGGAGGAACAGGAAGAGGAGGAGCAGGTGAAGGAGCAGGAGAACTGTATAAAACAGGCAGACATAAACTAACAGTAGAACACAAGCCTGTATTGAACCATTGTAGGACAAGTGCATTTCCTCATATCCATCCATCCGTCCATCTTCTTTCCCATTTAGTCCATTTGGGGTCACAATAGCAGTGTAGACAGCAGAGAAGTCCTGGCATCCCTGTCCCCTACAACTTCTTCCAACTCTCCTGGGGGAACCCCGAGACGCTCCCAGGCCAAGCCAGAGATATAACCTCTCCAGCGAGTCCTGGGCCGACCTCGGGGCCTCCTCCCAGTTGGACGTGCCTGGTAGACCACTAAAGGGAGGCGACCAGAGGGCGCCCTAATCAGATGCCCGAAACACCTCAGCCGTTTCTAGGTGGTGCAAGAGAGCACATTTTGGCGCTCTGGGTGTTCATTTTTACATTTCCTTAATTTTTTTCGCCAGTCTCAATGAGCGTGTTTAGTGGGTCAAATGTGGCCTTAAATTCGCTGCTTCAGGAGTGAAAGAAAAAACAATAATAAGAAGTAACGGACGAAATACAATGGGGTCTCGGCATTTAGTGCTCGGTCCCTAATTAAGTCAGTGATTAAGTCCAAAATAGGTAAACTGGGAAATTATTTCTTTTGGTCAGAAATTCAATATAAATACAAACAAACTATATAATCATTAAAACTGAAAGTGGTCGTGTCAATAATGTAAACAAAATGATGCAAAACTCTATGAATTAGGCTACAAAAACCTTTTGACAAATTAACTGATTCTCTCCTAAATAGTTTCTAGTAATGAGTTCTGTTCATTGTAATCACAACAATAACTTAGAATTGCTCTTCATTACATCACCGACTCGTATACAAATGTAATATAAAATAGATCTTTCCACAATGTTTACCACCCTTCATGTCAGTATTGCACAACATGTTCCTACTCAGCAGTTTCCTGTTCAATATCCAATAAGTGATTCAGCTGTGTGTTTTATGTGTCTGAATGTGTTTACAAAGCGCAGCGACAAGAGCATTGTGGTTCGATTAAGAAAGAAATTACAATCAATACATACAGAATATGACCTCGACAGTGCATCATTAAAATATGTAATAGATAACATAGCTTTGATTCAGATCCGGAGGAGTCCCTCAGCTTATCCAGGCAGGCCTTTTCTTTTTAACATAAAATACAACATTGATCTAAAAAGTTTTTGACATATAGCTCAGAGCATCGTGGTAATATGCAGTGGACTTGAGTGTTTGTAGCTCGTTTCAAAGTGAACCTGCTCTTCGAAAATAGATCATAGCGGCGTGTTTTGCCTGAAGCGAACACAGCGTTTATTTCAAACAGGGTTGGATGAAGTGTTTCTTATTTTCCAGACCTATCGCACAAGAATCACTTATAAAGGAGGTTCACTTGATCAAACTGTTGGAAAACAATCACCACCAGATGCATCAGCAGGGCATGCATATGCATGAGTGCACTTGTGTACATTACATTTATGCATTTCTTTGCCATTACTTAAACTTATTTAAAATGCATACTTTGTTAAAGTATGTCTAATATATAAAACAATAAGAACAGTAAGAAAAGGCAAATGTAAATCAGATTTCCAGGGCCGAAGGTGTACATGGAATAAATCCCCGTTGGTGTTAAGATGCAAATGTTTTGCAAGATGTAAAACAATGAAAGAGTTGATGTTTAGTTAACAAGAATTAAGATTGGATGCTGCAGCGAAAGTAGTGTGCAATGAAAAAAGTAAAACATGAAGCTGCCTTCTACGATCAGCTGACATCAGTCAGTCTTTTTGTGGCGCACTGGAGCCCAGAGGATGTGAACTTGATGAGGATCATGTACTCATTAAGTATTGCAGTGCATATTCTCCTTTCAAGGGGGAAAATGGAGCTGGTGAGAGGGCTCCATGGCTGAAAGGCAGAAGGACCTGTCTGATAGCACGAGCGAGACTGAAAACTGAAAAAGGGAGAGACACACGACCGAGCTCACATTGTTCTGCATGAATGATTCTTTAAAGGTAGTCCTGGAGGCTTGAGAGGAAGAAGAGAAATAACACATGAATACATATCTTAAAAGCAACCTCTTTTATGTATTTCTTTTATTATTTCTTTAAATTAACATGATGGTCATGCTGCACAGAATTGCTGCTAAAAAAACACTGTTAATAATCCCGGTGGGGACACATAACACTTAGGACGACGGGACTTAAACTGCTATTTATACACAGTGAAAGCTGTTGTACAGACAACTGAAAACACAAATTAATACCGAGGTGAATCTTTTTTTTTTTCTTCCCGGTACAAGTGTCACTCCTTACACAACAATAAACAGCTTCTGCATCTATTTTGGTGAAGTGATCTGTGACCTGGATGATGCACGGCACATTTTTAAAGGTCTGCACACCCAGGTGACATTTGCATTTCCCTCCCATAATTACCAAAATGGGCTTCATCTCCATGACAGCAATAACATTGGAGCCCATCTTCCAGCGAACAGAGTGCTTTCCCCGTTTTCTTTGTGTGTGTGTGTGTGTGTGTGTGTGTGTGTGTGTGTGTGTGTGTGTGTGTGTGTGTGTGTGTGTGTGTGTGTGTGTGTGTGTGTGTGTGTGTGTGTGTGTGTGTGTGTGTGTGTGTGTGTGTGTGTGTGTGTGTGTGTGTGTGTGTGTGTGTCTGGAGAGGTAATTTTGATTTTATTAACATTGAAGCACATGATTATTGAGGAACTTTGTTTTAGATATCCTAGAACAGAGAGTACCAAACCAAATTAGCTTAGCATCCATTGTATAAAAAGAACACCTAATCAGATACATCTGAGTGAAACTATGAGGGGGAAAAAATAGCAGGCTGAGCTTTTATTTTTTAATGAATGAGGGATTTTGACATTGTGTCTTTGAGTCGCAGCATCATCTGAATTGACCTCCACTTCAAGGCTTTATAGGAAATTGTATTACCCAGCATACATTTTCTGAAAACTCTTGGCCTTGATTTTATTCTGACAAGAAGATATACTTCACCTTAAAATGAATTGGTTTTTTTAGATATTACTTTTTGTCGACATAAACATGAACCTATAACATTTGATATATATCTTTATGTCTCAAACAATGTTTTTAGTGCATTGACCACTCAACCACCATGTGATGCTTGATGTATGTTTCACTATATAGTTCACTTCAGGTGTGCACCTGTAGCTGGGGAAAAAAATAACATCCCTCAGGGCAGGGGTCGGCAACCTTCAACATTAAAAGAGCCATTTGGACCCGTTTCCTGCTCAACAGAAACACACTGGGAGCTGCAAAACCCTCTTGACAGAAAAATGAGGATAACACTGCATATATCGATTTTAACCTCTATGCTACATAAAAATACTGAGGAATGGCGGATCTAAACTAAAACAAGTAAACAAAGCCACGTCTTTAGAATTACCTAAACATATCTGAATAAATACATGCACCGATGAGGACTCAAACGCTGGCCTCCCCGCATGGCAGGTAAGAGTCTTAACCACTGGACTAGAGCAGCTGCACAGGTGAAGTAGCTTCCAAAGGTTTTTCCCATTTCAAAAAACACTACACAAGTGAGGAGGGGGAGACAAGTGAGGCGGCAGCGGCTCCTTTCCGACCCAGAAGCTTCTGACCCACCAGGAATCGACCAGCACCCTCCTCGTGTTAGTTGTCCATCCGTCCGCGGCAGGCTGTTTGCCACCGACCAACCGCCCGCTGCCCTGCTACAATATTATATTATCAGCTCATATATATGTTTAAACGGGAGTTTGGGGTTTTTAGAACCATGAGTGTGAGCGGTGTGGCTTTTAATGTCATTCAGTTGTTGTAATGAATAATTGCCGCTGTCTGTGGCAGTGAGGTGAAGAAGTGAAGGACTTTCGTCAGAATCGTTCTTCCACATGTCTGATTGATAGTGACGATCGTTACTCTCAACAAGCCTGCAATAGTCAGACACAGAGGGTCTAAACTGAGCTGCAGGTTGGAGACCCCTGAACTAACTTAACCTTATGGTTCTATCATAATCTTTAAAAAGTTATCGAATTCTGATTAAATGACAACATAACCTTTGAAATCTGACTTACAGTTGGGATTTATGACTCTTTGAAGGGATTCGGATATTAAGGAGCCCTTCCCTTCAAAGAGCCGTTCAAAAGACTGGCTCGTTCACGAATGTCACATGATGTCTAGAAGAGGGACTCACGGAGACGTCACCATCATTAGTGCCGGAGTCAATCTGTTCTTTTCTGACATAGTTCCTGTCAGATGCTGAGTTTTCATTTGGTCGTGATGCTCATGATAGTTGTTTGTAGACCCGGACTTGAAAGAGAGGTATATCTGACAAAGGTTGCATTGTGCTCCGTCTCGTGTGTCATCCTCAGGAAAGTGCATCCAAATGCTGCCGTTTCCTTCGACTCTGGATCATTTCATGTTTGATTGTGGGGTTTTTTTTCATCGCGAATATCTCCTCCTTCCTGATAAAGCGGTAAGCGTGGCTCCGCTCCACTCTCCAGTCACTCCTCCTCCTCTAAGTTCGCTGCGTTCACGCGAATGGAGCGTGCTGTGAACAACGCAAACTCTGAGATGCCATTAGCCTTTCACGTGGAGGCAGCATGGACGACTCGGCCTCATCGGACACTCAGGTGACACATGAAGAATGTGTGGGTTCTCATCGTTTCAGGTTCTCATCGTCGATTTAAAAGAGCCGTTTAAATGACTCACTCGTTCGCAAACGTCACTTCTCTATTCTGAATAGTAGATTCGTCATGCAGACTTTCCTTCAGTTATCCTCTCTGCATGACTGACCATTGCTCAAAAACAACAACAGCATGGCAAAGACATTCATGTCAAATTCATCAGTGAAGGTGGGACCATGCCAAAAGGGGAACGCATCACAGTTTAATGTTTGTCATTTAAAAGCAATACAACCATTTTACTGAGCTGTTTTTTTCATCCTTTTGTCGTGACTCTAGAGCCCTACAGTGTCTTTCTGAGGATGAAGGATCGATTATGGATCTCGATTTATTATTGCAATGGAAGGAAAAAGCCTGTGACGGAGCTTCAACAAATACAAATGAGTGCTTTTCTGGTATAAATTTAAACTCCTAGATGTTTAGTGCAGGAAATTAAACTACTGGTGCTATGCATTAATGAGACAGAATACTGTAAAGGAGACCTTTTTTAAATAAGATGTGGGCTTGACAAAGAGAAAATGAATTACTAAAAAAAAGATAACGAAAAAAAAAAACCTAAACCATAATTCCAGGATTTCCCCCCTCCTTTAAAAGGTTGAGAGCAAAAATGTTAAAAAGGTTCTGCCAGGTTTTTTTTTTTGCACGTACAAATCCAAAGTCTTCCGAAACTCTGAAGTTTAATTATTTCATGCTTTATCATGAAAGACATATTCTTAACAGCTACTATACTCCACAGTTCTGCACAGCTTCCCCGCTTAATTATCCATGTTCGACTTCTTGCATAAATTTAGCTCCTGCTATTTCATTCCTGGAAAATTCAGACTCATTCAGATACAAATGAGAGACACCCTGCAGGCTATCCCCAATAAGAAACCTTTTAATTGAAAAGTGACAGGGTGCCTTTCAAAAGATGTGTCGGTCTTGAGGCTGAGCGGGACTTTAAATTTCACCTCAGAAGAAAAGGAGAATCCACCTTTTCAATTCTGGCCAAGTGTGATCGTTGCCTGTCGGAGCGAGGAATTTAGAAGGACTTCCTCTCATGTCAAGTGGGAAATGCCTCCCACTGCATCGCCTTATGACAGACTGATTGATGGCGTACCTGCTCTGGGCAGAGTAATGGTCTCTTCTATGTGAGTGCAGGCCTCCTCACCAGAGAGAAAACCTGTCTGTGTGTGTGTGTCTGTCGGTGTGTGTAAAGCCCGGGTTAATTATCTGCCTCACTGCTGACAGTTGACCGGTGAGATGAGACGCGAGTGTGAAAGGATAGAGAGTTTTCATAGCATCTTTTTATTGCATCTTTAACAGTTCAGACACACTGTGAGGTGTTTATATCACCGTGTCGCTCAGTGAACATGCTCATTTGCTTTAAGGGTTGAAGGGGTGGGCATCAGTGCAACAAGGTGTAAGTAATAAACTAAAAATCCTCCCTGTGTCAGCCCCCCCTCCTTCTCCTCTATAATTGACGTAGCCTCAGCCTATTACCACACTTATCTCTATGGGAGCAGCTTAGGGAAGCTGGACAGCTCTGAAAAAAGATGTGCTAAGCTCCGAGCAAAGCAACAACACACAGGAAACCCCATCTTACGGCTCTTTGCCCAAACCAGCAATCATAAACATCAAGATGTTGCACGGTTTAAGTGTTTAACAGGAAGACTTAAGCTTTGTTTTATGTAAGATTGTAACTATTTGTGGATGATACTCCCCCAAATGAATGGCTTGCAAGACGTCAATATCATCAATTGATCATCAATTCAGTTTGTGCTCATAATATCCCAAAGATCCCGTGGTGTTCACATTAAACTGCTGGTTTTTAGAATTCTGCCCCCCAGCTGACACCCCCACACAGCCAGAGAAGTCAGTTCATGGTCTCATGTGCTAAAAATAGATTTATGGCACTTCACAGTTGGCCTCCGTAACATGGGCAATCCTTACAAAATGCAACAGAAAATATAGAGGCAGGAACCACCTGCTTTCACCCAATAATAACCAGCTTGCAAATTACCATTTAGGTCCTATTATGACAGTAAATTCACATTAAAATTCTTCATGCAAATAGCCTGCACTATTAACCTCCGCTGGGAAACAGATCTTGAAGCTGCAATTAGCCAATGCTATATTATAGCATGTGAAGTATGTGCATTGCAGGATAAAACATTAACCCAGCATGCAACACTTGAAGTTTCACAACACCACAAATGTTCACTGTGTTGCATGGCCCGACTGCGCAGCCTTTGGTGTAACCTGGGATAAATGGGCGTTTGTCTCCAGGAGCCATCTGCTCCTCCAATTTTGCCAGTACTGGTCAACAAGTGCTTGATGACAGGATTTTTTTTGCTCCTTCCTCAAAGGAATTCAAAAGATTTGACAAATCCAGCTAAATGTACCTCCTAACACCCAGTGATAGAACAATAAATATAAATGAATCAACTTATTTTTCGCCTCTCTACCCTGTGGGCACACACCCATGTCATTTTCAGTACACACAGCTGCAAGATGCCTACATTTAGCTCATACTTTGACAAAACACAATATCATGGGCATTGTGTGGATGTGTGTGTGTTATGTGATCTTCGTAAGACCAACAAAATGTCTAAGCCTCGGACATGGACTGCGATAACTTTCTATTTAGTACATTAAGTTTTGGTCTTATACACAACATTTCATGTTAGTAAAAATCAATATCTGGAGTAAAATTGAAATCCAGATCAACAAACACACACAAACTTCCCAAATATTCCACTATCCAAATATCATTGATGTGCAGCTCAACGTATTGTCTGGAAATAATTTCCTTCGCATCAACAGCTCTTGTGGTTACAATGATATTGGCAGATGGCCAAATGTAGTCAGGCACTAATTTATTTCTCATAGGACCTAATTAACTGCTACCTGTCCCTAAGCCTGTTACATTGTTAGTCACACTCACCTATTCAAATGCACACCAATGGTGGCAGGTGCCATGCTAGGAGCTTTACCATCCAGTGGGAGCTGCTTTGGGTTCAATGTCCTGCTCAAGGACACTTTGACAGATGGACAGAGGGTGGGGGAATCAAATCTACCACCTTGCAAATAGAGAGACAACCTGCTTTGCCAACTGAGCCCACAGCTGCAGACTGTATCGAAGCGGACCATACCAGGCGGGTAGAGATAGCGACAATGGCTGTATATAGAAGTAAAATTCATGTGTCATTTATCTGTTGCGGTCAAGAAACTATTTTGGCAGAGAAAAGCAAGAAAGTCCAAATACAAAAAAATGTCATGAGTACATTAACGGATTTACAAACATATACTACTCACAAAAAGTTTGGTATATTTGGCTTTCAGGTGAAGTTTCAGGACGAGTCTAAAATGCGTGAACTTAATGGGACCTTCTCTAAACTTTTGGATGCCCATGTTCAACTGTTCAACTGTTCAACGATTCAGGCCATTTTACACAACTTGCCGTACTCTAGATAAATTCACAACAGCTGTTTGAGCCATGAATCAGCCAATAAATGTTCCGGCTCAATCAGATTTGGTTTTAAACAGCCCTCCTCGTCACTCTGTTCACATCTTGACATCATGAGACCAAGATGACATCTAACAACAGTAAATCACCATAGAAGGCCATTGAGTGTGACAGAGTGTCATCAGCAGGTTAAACAGAGATACAAAGAAACTTGAAGCGTCACAGAAAGACCTAGAAGAGGACGTCCTTTGGCCACATTCTACACCTTATTGTGAACTGAGCCCTGTTGAACCAGATGATGTCACTCAATTCCAGGCACATTCAAGGAAGGCGAGTAGCACCAAATGTCACATCAGACCATTGGAAAACCATTTACATCAGCCTGGTCTGTGTACTAAATGACCTGAAGAAGTAGTTGACCACACAACAGGGCACAGGCGTCACCAACTTTCATGGACTAGGGAGTTTTTACACTGGCTGGGCCTCAGTGCTGTTCTGATGAAAGTCCATTCACGTTGGGCAGAAATGATGTTGGAGACATCAAAGAGAGTGCCATGCATCAGCCACAGTTGCCAATAAACGAGTGTTTGGTGGTGGAGGTGTTACAGTGTGGGAAGGTGTGTCTAGTCAATACAGAACTGTCCTACACTTTGCGAACGATACGGTAACAAGCCCATACTACCTGAACAACATCCAGTGATTACTCCTGAATGAACAACACAGGCCTAACTTTAGCTTCATGACGACAACGCTCCAGCTCTTTGAGGTGGTATCATTTGAGAATAGCTTTTAGAGACTGGAGAGGAGTGACCTGCACTTTCTGCAGACCTGAATCCCATGTAAAACCTCTGGGACCAGCTGAGTCGCCGTGTAAAGGCTTGTAACTCTGTACTTCAGAACCTCAATGACCTGTAATAAGTGTGTTCATTCATATTTCAGTTATGATGAAAACCTAGTTTTTTAGTTTTTTAATCTCACTGTACCTGTACATATGACAATAAAAGGCATTCTATTCTTATCTATTCTATTTGTTTGTTGCTATTAGTGTCCTAATAATACCAATTAAATACAAGAACTTGCAGGTTGATTTGAATGGTGCTTGGACTCAATCAAAAAGCCACGATCTTCCAAAATGCATGAGTTGTATTGTGTTTGGGTATTTGAATGTTTTGCCAGGAGTAGTTTGTTGTATGTGCTTTTGATATGTTTTTGCTGAACAGAGATGCCGAAAAAAACCCCGCTTCTTTTAGTTAATGTCACAACTTTGACAGCTCTGAGTTTGGTTTTTTAAACATGGCTTCATGCAGTGTGACAACCTGAAATAAACAGTGTTTTAATGTTGTTTTTACTGAAGTTTGAGGTTGTTGTTCTTTATTGCTTCAACTTGGAGTTCTGCCTTTGTTATGTGTTCTTGTAACATGTGTACATGTCATTTAAAAATTCTATTTATTCAGAGGAAGCTGCAGCTTCATGTATCTATACTGTTTTTTCTACTTAACTTGTATTTATGTTGTGATGATGGAGTGCAACATTAGCAAGACTTCCAAACATAAGAGTTGAGATATGTCCTGACTTGGACGTGTCATCTCTGTCTAACATTTCCACATCTTTAAGGATGGCTTTAACTTTCACTGTGCACAACAGTTTCGACAGGTTGGATGGGACAATGACTAAATGTCTAATCTTCTCCTCACCTAATGGCAACCCATCCTTTAAATGTTTCCCACATCTGCAATAATTTTCTGATGATAATGATGTTGTCGGAGTACATCTTTCATGATTCTCAATGCTGGACTCCACTACTTGGGAATAAAACTCCTCCAATCTTCCATCTTATCTCCTATGTGTGACTCATGTTATAAAGAGGTGCTTATTTTCTCATCATCGATGAGGTGCTCAAGAGAAGCCAGAATTGGGTCTGCAATGAGCAGCTGAATCGGAGTTTGCCAGAGTGTGCCACAGCTGCTTCCCAGCTCCGAAATGATTTGGTGTCGAGAAGACTCTTTTGTATCTGCTGGACTAATGGGGGGGGGGGGGGGGGGGGGGGGGGGGGGGGGGGGGGGGGGCAGGGGTGGCTGTCGGGGCGTTGTGATCGCTCATGCTTTCCTGTTTGTCCACGGAGGTGGAGAGGAGTGCTCTATGTGCTCTGAGGCTCCCCGACTTCATTAACTAGAAGGGCAGCCGGGCATGATAAATGGCCCACTTGGTGAGAAACATTCGTCACTCTGCTCACACTGTAACGCGCACAGTTATGGAGTCACTCCAGCACATGGTTATACCATATGCCGGAATACAAATGGCTCCACGGTCGCCAAAAAGCTTCAGCTGGGTGAATGATCCCAACAACTGGGGCCAGAGCTTTGTCAGAGCAGTTTTGTCTCGATAGCTGCTACGGGGAGACAGAAGCAGTTATCACGGTGTCAGTGATGAACGGGAAGAGCTCAAAGTGTTCACCACTGACTTGATACGCTGTCACAACTCGGCATCCATCGTCACATTGATGAGCTTCAGTTTCAGTACGCCTACAGTATGTGGGACTGAAAAACACAAATCGGCTGCATCACTCACAGCCCTAACAGCAAATCATTTCCTTTGTTATATTTCAATCACACCTGCCTCTGTGTTTTGTGTGACGCTAATACATCTTCGGTAGTATTTTTCAATGTAGTGAGTGAGCCCTACACACTGGGGTGGCAGAAATCATCGTCAAAAGGGATTATAGGGGTCTGGGGGATGCCTCTTAGAATGATTTTCTTTCTTGAACTGACATTTGTAGATATGTATGAAGGCCTATCAGGTATGTCAAAGTAAAGTCATCTAACAAGCAGGGGAAGAGTTGTGCTTTTTATGGCCTGGTAAAAAATAAGATTGTATAATGTGAAAAAACATTAAGAGGTGCGCTGAACTAATTAATTAATTTGTTGGGAAAGAGCATGTGTAGCATGAGAGTTTTGGTATATTAAAAAAATGACAAAAAAATAGGAATATTGAGGCAGTTCAGAGAGAAACATGTGAGCCGTTGCTGGAAAACTTGGGTAAAGATTTATGGGATTCAACTGCTCAGCAACACACAGTAGAGCCCACATCCTGCTGCAAAGGTTGACTCAATGCACCCGGGAGGTGTTCTGTTCTAAATTCACCAAAACTTGAAATTTCTGGAAGTATATATAAAACGTAACAATGCTTGAATGAAAATAAAGTTGGTACAAAAGCATACTAGTTGCACACTATATATGAGGACTAACCAGATAAGTATCGAGCTCTTAACAATATTATCTTGTGAAAAAGATGTGGGGGGGGGGTGTGTGGGCTCATCCTCCCAAACCTCTTAAAACTCCTGCTGCATTTGATTAACCTTTTTTCTCCACATCAACCAAATGTAACCCCCCCCCCCCCCCAGTTCATATCTTGCGTTGTGTTTTTCTGCAGTATCATGGTTTCACAGCGAGCCCCCTCGGCTGCCCGGGCACTGGTAATGAGTTTGTAATGTCCTGTCAAATGGCCAGCAGACAGACAGAGACAGATTCGATGTGAAAGCCCATTTTTAGAAATCATTTCACGCTGAAATCCAGGATGTGTGGACACTGATCAATTCTAAGAGAGGAAACAGCAGAAGAGAGAGAGTCTAAAAATTCTGTGAGGCAAACAGAATTCTCATTAACATGCTAAATGTCTGTGAGTGATCATTTTGTTTTCTCATCACATTTACCCAGCAGCCTGTGGGCTCGTAGATTCCTCACTGTATTTGGAGCAACCGCTGCCTGTTGCATTCGCATAGGAAGCTAATTGCCTTGGAAACCATTATTCTATTTATTTGTTTCATTTTGTGAACGCAAAAGAGGAAGTTCATTATAATTGCATTTTTTAATTCACACCACCTGTTTCAAAATGTGCAAAAGGGATTGTGGCTGCACCATATTGGACATAACAGCCCTGCAGAAGTTTTCAAGAGTACAGCAATAAAGACCTAAAGATGTAGCCAGGCTTGTCTAATTCCCTCCCTCTTCTGGTATAGGTCGAATTTCTCCATGGATGACTCTCAGGATTGAACTCAGTCACTTGTCCATGAAATACTACATGCAAGCTGTACTCTGAGCAATTGGGTCACAGGTTCTGTGGTGGCCACCCAGATACCGAAAAGGTTGATGTTCATCACACGGAACAGATAAGATTTTAAAATGTGCGGCACAGAAGAGCTCTGACAGACCAATATATCTTCACGTGAAATTATGTCACAACAGCATCTTCATGTTTCTTGGACAATTGATTTGCACAATGTACCGCTTTCACCTTATATTTTGTCTGATTTTGGAGAGTTTTTATTAACTAAACCCAGCATGGCCCGGTCTATAGCTCCCTATTACACATTTAAGTATAATGTGACTATGTATACCGGTCAAACGTTTGCACACACCCTCTCATATGATAGAATTCTGGAGACCAAATCATCTAATGCTACTCTGTCCTTTATGGTTAAATAATCTTTATGCAGCCCGGAGGTGTATTTGGGGTAAACAGTAAATTATGGATACAATTCTAATAGGATGACACAGACTGAGAAAACAAACATAACATTGCAAATGAACCATTTTTGTGTATCCAAAAGATTGACTAAAAGGTATGAAGTCACTGATACCTTGTTAAAGTAAGATTTTTCAAAGAAAGTATTTGTACTTATTAATTTCTGACCTTCAATTGAGTTAACCAATAAACTGTACAGCGAAGGATGTGTTTAATATCTTTTGATTTCACAATGAAATAAAGAAGTCAAGGATCTATCAATGTGGAGTGCTGCTTTCAATGTGTACTATATGTGAAGTGTTGGACTACACAAGTCAGAGCTATGGATAATAACAAGACTGAAAGGCATTAGCACAAAACAAGCAGAAACAAGTATGTATCGGAGATGAACCACTGTCTTTCCAAGTCTTTTTGAATATGCCAAAGGAATGATGAAATCTGAAGATTGCCAGGATACTTTAAAGCAAGCTTGTTAGCCCGTGCCTGAACACTGGAGTGGAGGTGAAGGTTTTTGGGATTCAGCTGCAGAGGGACATGCAGTTCTCTATCTCGCAGGACAAAGAGATCGCAAGGGAGGAAAAGATTGACTCTTTGAATAGGTCAGAAATGACTTGTGACCTAAACCTATTGACAATTGACATTTTTAAAGGATTCTTGCAGTGCAGCTTGTGTAGAGCATTCAAAGAGTCATGAGAACTTCAAAAAGTTATACTATAATGATCCATATACAATTCTGCTGGGTTTCATGTATGTCGATTTTTTTCCCATATATGTTGAAGTACACAGGAGCAAGTACAAAACCAACAGTTGTATAAAATCTTCATATTCATACTCGGAATGTTCTAAATTCTGTATTAACAAATCAAAGCTACAAATCATTTTGGACGTCATTCATATTGGTGACTAATAGATGTGAAGACTACAGGCAAACAAACAAAGACAATTCTTATAAACTCTTCTATGTTACATTTAGCCTTGAATGAGAGTAAAGATTAGGTTCAGAATGACTTGTCTATGAAATACTTAAGATAGGCGGGTCACAGGTTCAATAATATTAACCAGACAGACCATTATAGAGATTTATAGACCACACATAATAAGTATTACAAAGTCTTCATGCTTTCTGACCAGTAAAATGAACATATCACTTCCAGACATCACAAATTTCAATTAAACAGTTAAATTAAAATCACTCGTAATTTTATCTTTAAATGTAATACAAGCCATTTACATTTTTGTGACAAGAAATCTAGAGGCTGTTATTACTGTAGCGCTCACAAAATGAATAGATTAATTTCAAGCCCAAGAAATCTGTGGTCAAATACGATAAAGCAGATTTAAGTTTATATATGTACACAGTTGAAAATCATTCTATAAGCAAAGTTCATTTACTGTTTGCATAAAACAACAAACTGGAGTCAAAGGCAACCATTTCAAATGGCAAATTGTAGGTGTAAACAAACAATTACTTGATAATGGCAACATTTTCACAACTAAAAGACTGATTATGTGTAGATTGTGCATGCTAAATTATCAAGATGTCCAAATACGCAAAAGCTTTAACAACTCAATGAGTGTGTGTCAGACTGAGTGTCGCTGTGTGTTTGTGTCACCCAGAAAAGACATACTGTCAATAAATCATTGGCACAGTGTGGGACACTAGACATTCCAGCGGACCAAGGAAGCAACATTACCATGCATATGAATATGGCAATTTTGCTCCCTCAGCTGAGGTGGTACAAATTGAAATTGCACAGTAGCTATTGTGTCAGTTGCCATGAAATAAGAGACAAATACTCCCCAGAGGGAGAAGCTTAAGGTGACGGACTTGGATGACCCCCCCCCCGCCAGACTTCATATACTTCATACTCTGCTCTGTAGTTTTAGGCATCAAAAGCTTTCAGTCTTTAGGTATTAGGAAAATCCTTGCTGGAGGCACTGGTCTCAATGAGGCTTTGGCTCTGCACCCTGTGATCATGTTAATCTTGGTTAGCACACCCTCTTAACAAAACAGAGTCAGGGAGGGCTGGACACAGTGCGTCCGTACGGTAAACACTGACCTACATCCTGCTTAGTATTTCAGAAGAACGCTCACTTTTAACATCATGGCTTTGACTGATGTCAGGTGTCCATGAAAAATGACATTTGACTACTGTCTGAATTCCTCGTGGGAAGCACAGTGGTGTAGGGTTTAGCACTCTCACCTCATAGTGAAAACCTCCTGGGTTGTGATGGGGGGGCTCTCTGTGTGAGGGTTGCTTGTTCTCTCTAAGCGTGCGTGTGTTTTCTCAGTATGCTCTGGTGTTATACCACAGTATATATGCAATTGAGGTTTACTGGGTGACTCTAGATTGCCTGCAGGTGTGAAAGTAAGTGTGTGTCTGTGTGTGTTTGGTCTGTGATGCACTACTGACTTGTCCAAGGTGTACCGTGCCTCTGGGTCATCTCCAGCGCCCAACGGAGATGAATGGATGAATTGCTCATCATAACACAAGCACCCAAGACTGTGACCTTTTGCTATGATGACTCTGTGAGCCACTGTGACTCATCTTAATACCGTGACACTACTCCTTGCTCAGTCAGGTTGCCACAGTAACTGCAAAGTGGATTATTGTGACTAGCACTGAATGGTGTTGTACAGTAGCTGTAACACATTACACAGCCAATGACGAAAGCCTAGTGAGTGTCTGCCATCGGTCCACTTCCCACATAAAGGTTAATGTACTGTCTTCCTCATTGTCCCCGACCACTCCTCCAATTCTCTTTTGTCTGTAATGAAATAGAAGCTCCCACTCACTCAGGGACATTTGTAAATCTTGAGATTCTTTGAACTTTCTGCTCTGAGAGAAACCCTTTCAACAGTACAGTACTTCAGTGGATCATCTAAATCAGCACACTGACAAGGAAGTTAATTGAAATATCAGTTCATAAACACAGTACATGCCTCACCATTACTGCTCTGCTTTATTCTGATTTCATCCTAATGGACCAGCTTTTAAAATGTTCTTTAAAGCGCAGCATTAGGGGGAAAATCAATTAAGAAAAGTAATTCTAAAAAAAAAAGTTAACTTGAGAAGTATTTGTATCAACATTTCCTTTTATTATTGTTATTTAAAGGAGTTTAAAATCATATACAGAGTACAAAAAAGTAGTATGGGTAAATAAACAGAGTATATTACTAGTTTGAGAGATACAACAGAGTGTCATATTCACTGTCATGTGTTTCCATCTGCAGAAAGACAAAAAACAAATTAATTAGCACCCTTGTCTATAGCTTGTTGTTTCAAAGCATCATGGTTGTTTACAGAAGCTGCATATAGCACATGCTGAGCGGAGCACAAGGGTTTGGTAGAATGAATGGCTCTATAATGTCCAGCAGCAGATAGAGCTTTTTCAAATGTGAGGTTATAATTTCACATGCAAGAAACTAAGACGAGTGTGTTAATGATGACAGCTGCTACCTGTCTGCATGCGGGTTCACTGTCCAACAATTGGGGTAGAAGACTAATGGAGCCTAATGCAGTCATGAATAAATGGTATTAATGGAAGTCGGCACTATATTTTGTGCCGTGACGAACCACAATGTGTAAAGTTTCCCAATACTTGGTTTCACAAAATGAGCACATTATCTCAATAAAAAGATACGACTGCACATAAAACCAATAAAGCCCATAAATTACATGTAAAACAATGACGTCAACAGAATTAGGCTGCATCTGCTTTTAGAATTTGAACATTAGTGGAAGTAAAGTTTTTCACAGGGTTTAACCAAAGACCAACATGCAAGTCTGAATGAGTCCTAAAACAGCGTCATGATAAATATTCTCATTTCTGGTTGTAGCTTTTCCTGTAATGGTTGATCTCTACAGACATTGTTGGAGGATTTCCAGCAGGCAGTAATGATGGCAATGAATTTTCTGTCGCAACAAATGTATAGATGGGAGCAATAACTCTGTTACAGGTTCTCCGTCGGCTGTATATTTTGCTTTATCTTTGTGTCGGGAATAGTTTTTTTCTCATATAATCATCAGGTGTAAACCTGTGGAACACACAAGCTCCAATGAAACATTCTTGTTCACAGAAAGCTGGCACAATTAGTTTAGTGACCTTTCATATGGTTTGTGTAACTCTTTTTGGATGCTGATCGGACGCGCCTGTTGGTTAACACAGTAAACTAAAAGCTGATGACAATATGTCCTCGTTTAACATGCTTCTGGCTGTGTCCAAGCCTAATTTTGGTCAATTCATGTTGACAAAGATATGGGCAAAGCTCTGGGTATAGTTCAAACACCAACCAAACATACCCTTTTTAGTTAGTTATGAGTATGCTTTTGGAAAAGTATCTAATTAACCAAGAGGAAGTTTCATCTCCCATCCCCCTGATGGGCTTCTAATAACTCGGTGGAATGCTATTAGAAAGAATGATTAAGCACGAAAGAAGTGTTTCTGCAGAGGAAATGACCCTACTTATCTACTAAGTGAAAACAGCACCTGTGATCGAGCTCAGGACTGTTACTGGCAGTCATTGCCTCAACTATCCTGTATGCCATGCTTTTAAATTTCAATCGATTCTCTCCTGTAAGAGATGTTTTAAAGTCAATGATGTCATTGCTGTCCATTGTGGGAATTCCCATATGCTATTGTACATCATTGTTGGGTGTTTTTAAGTTTTTTGGGTTTTTTTTAATACTCAACCCAGAAATACCCTTTAACCATCTCGCCATATTACCTGCTTGTCCTCATTCCCATCAGGTTTCAGCAGTCTGAGAAACTTCGGGGCCGTCTTTCTGACGTATTCTTGGATTTTGGATGTTTCATCTCGGATGGTGGCTCTGACGCTCACGGCCTCCCTCGTTTCGCTGAGCGTATAGCCTCAGGATAACGGACCTGAGGTGAAACCCTCCATGTATCTCAACAAGCTTTCTTGTTTTGATGTGTGTGGCTTCCATCTCCTCTTTTGCCAGCTTATGATCCCAGCTGGTAGCATTCTAATGTTGTGTTAATGGCTTGGATCTTGTTAAATATCATAAAAGTAATATTTATGTAATGAATACACTGTGTTTCAACTGGTTGTGATGTTACAGTTTAAAGAAGTGTCAGTGTACCACCAAACATAACAGATGTGACATTTAATGGCTATCCATAAGGACTGCATGATTCTCAAAAAAAAAACTCCAACCAAGCACACAGTAACAAATATTATTGTCTATCCATCCATCCATCTACTCATTCTAGTTCTTTCCAGCTTGGCATGGATTGATGGTGACAGCATGGAGAGCAAAGATGCCCAGAAATCTCTGTCCGTGCAACTTCCTCCAGGTCTTCAGTGGGGAGCCCTGACCAAACCCAGTGGTTTCTGGACTGACGGGTGCTACTAGACCTCCAATAGAGGCATCCAAATCACATTCCTGAACCACCTCAAATGATTCCTCTCACCAAGGAGGAGTAGAAGCTCCACTTAGAGTCTCCCCTCAATGGTTGAGCTCCTCATTTCGTCATGAGGAGTGAGGCCCACCACCGTTTTTGGCCATGACTCAAAGCTCATTTGAAAATGTACCCAAAATAACAATTTTGAACTCTGTGCTGATTTATTTAAGACCATCATGAAATCTATTTGTTAGTGACTTCATAATGTCAAACCAGATTGAGATGAACATAATGATTTGGCATGCAAAGAAACATATATAACATTACATATTTGTTAATAACTTTCTGAAACTCTTCACACAGCTATATGAAAATACATTACCATTGAGGTTGAACCATGCAACCATTTTCATTCAGAAAGTTTACAACAAATATAATTTTCGCATTACTTGCTACCTCATGACGGAGCTCATGAACCTAAAAGATTTTTACTTTCAGTATGTGGGAGATATCAACCCTCTGATTTGATCTAAACACATTCACTTCATTTGTTTTTATGGATCGCTGATAAAGTAGTATTGATCACTGGGAGTGGAGATGAACTCTATCCCGCAATACAAGCACTTCAGTAGAAAGGCAGATATGGAGGTGAGGAATGTGGTCAAATCGCCCCGTGATTATGTGTCTACCGTCTTAATTCACCACGTTGGTATAACGCTAATTAACACCAAACAAGGAGCAGTGAAGCGGATAGAAAGTTAACATTAAAATAACATCATTGCAATATCCCTTTTTTAACTGTGACCCATGAAGGAATCTGAATAAGAAGAAGCTCAGAGAAGACACACTGAAACACCATGGATGGGCCATTACAGGTGATGTTCTGTACCTGATTCTGTGGGCTTGTGGATGGACATTTTAGTTACCTGAAATCCATTAGTGGTTATGTTTGAACTAATTGTTCAATGGTTTTCATGCATTTTCACATGTCAAATTTAATTTGTAAACAGATAATCAAATGCTTCATCGGTTGCCTTCGCCTTTGCTGTGTCGATTCCCACCTCATATGATCCCAAGACCATCTGTGAGTTGTAACAGAGAGCTTCTCATTTATTTCACAAGATTAATGGCCCCAATGGTTCTTGTTTGGAAGAGGAAGTTGAAAAAAGAACAGGTAATTACAAGCTACACCTTCCCTACTACATCATTCAACAGGAATGTCCTCTCTTGGATTAGCAACATGTGTGTCTGTATTAATTATCCTAATGTCCCACATCAGGTTGAAAGGTTGTTGTTTTGCTGCCAAAACAGCCCTTACCAGTCAACTCCACTGAACCCCTGAAGATGTTCTCTGGCAGATGTTTTCATTTGGTTTATGTCAGGAAACATATACTATAAAAGCTCAATTCAAAAATTTAGTTTTCCTGATATAACTGTATTGATTTTGGCAGGGAAAGAAACCCCAGAAGAATATATAATATCCAAACGGATCGTTGTAGTTTAGTCAGTATGCACGTATGCAATGATTATATACATGCATGTGCATTTCAGTGCCCATTTACAGGCGCTTCAAGGCTTTCCAGTATCCCCGATAGCCTCTGTCACTGTGGATTGACACTTGTACATCTTGATGGCCATCTGCTTCTTGTGTATTCAGACTGAATCACAGCTGGTATAAGGGTCTGCGGATCAGGTAAATTGTTGAAGGAAACAGCCTCTGTGTTGAGGCGCGGGACCCATCTGTGTTATGGTGCAGTCGTGAAAATGATGCTACTTGAAAAACCCACGATGGGGAGAGCTACTCACAGGAGGACCGATATTACAATGTGTATATATGCATGTGTGCTCGCATGCAAGCATGAAACAATCCCAGTTGGCACGGTGCCAAATAAATTCCCTTTCCTGCTATGATATATTAAAGTCTGCCTGTGCCTTACCAAAGGGAAGGGTGGCTGGTCAGTGCTCAAGCTTTCTTCATATCGATCCTTTCTTTTCGCAGATTCATTTGAAAAACTGTCATCGAGGCGGCAACGAATCATTTACGATGCCAACAGAACGCAAGCAGCCGGCAACCTGCACATGAAAAACATTGAGTCAATAGAGGCAGCTAATGTTAGCCTGTGAGCATATTGATGGTGACATTTCATTTATGCAATCCTCACAACATATCATTGGGTATTACTGAGTTGATTTACTTATGAATAATGCATTGGTAGATAAAGGGCTGCATTGTTTATGAACCAACATTTCTGGCTGTCATGAAGATAAAATCCTACACAATGACTTCACTCCCTATACATCCACAGCTTTCGCTTTCATTTGGTCTCAATCCTAAAGTCTTACTATGATAAAACTGCAATACTCTCCCGATTGCAATTCTGTAGATGAAGAAGGTGCAGTTTGTCACTGTAATGATGTTTCATATTAATCACTGCAAAACTGCAGGAATGGAATGAGATGAAATTAAAGCTGCTCGAGATTCAAAGTGCAGGTTTGAGAAATTACGCCGTTGCTCATGAATTCCTTTGTCTAATGTCTTTCAGGAGGAGGATTTACAGTATATCTCTGCTAATTCTGCTAGATAACATCATGCACCATAATCATCCTCCACAAATAATACTATAGCAGTGATGAGGATCTGAGATCAGTATCAGGCACTTTAATTCCAGCTTCGCACACAAGCTTTGGTCAGCGTCCAGGCAGGAACAACAAACGTCCTCCTACACACTTCAGAAACGCAACTTCTCTTCTCTCACAAAACCAGCCGTTTCCAAATGGGGCCTGGTGGGATTTGTCGGTTGTTGCATGTGTCATGCGGATTGGGATGTAACTAGCTTGTTTACTCTGGGAGGAGGATGGCACCCACCATGGCCAGCTGCTTTGCACCACTTCAGCAGATCCACCCCCATTTGCCTCTCTTGTTACTCATTTCTCTCGGCTGCTGATAACACACTCTCTTGATCCTCCTCTGCTGCTCTCATTTGGCATTCACAGCCTTTTCAAGTCTTGATTTCCAACCCCCCCGCCCAAAAAGAAGGCCGCTGTTTCAGAATAAATGCCAATATCCTCAGAGCCGCCGCTGCTGAACTGAGCTCATGTATATATGAAGATCTTTTAGCAGGTGTCTCAATGGATTCTTCAACTGCTCTTAAGTCGAGCCATTGCAATCACAATACCATACTTATGGTATGGCACGCCCCATGTCAAGTTTGAGGGGTCATATGCTTTTGGGATTATTCCTATCTGCACCCCTTAAAATGCTCTGATCTTCAGTTCCTACAATCAGATCCCTCTACATTTTGAGATGGGTGGAAAAGGGGAAAAAAGCTCTTTTGCCTGCAAATGCTTACTCACAATCTGAGGTTCATTACTTCAGATCAGGTGTCGATTTTCCTGCGTAATGTGACACAAAGAGTTTATCATACCTGGTTGATGCTTTGGATCTTTCAGACACAACACTGGAATAAATCCCTTAAATGACATTGTGCCTGATAAATGTTTATTGCAGTCACTTATAGTAGATCAGGGAAATGAAACAGAGGGTTTTTGCTACAATTCCTTCTGGACTCGTCACAGTGACGTTTGACAGCAAGAGTTGATTGAATGGAAAGATGCTTCTCAAGGAAATCATTTCAGATCAATGGATGATGCTTGACTTGAACACATGACAGCACAAACTGTCAGCCAAAAGCAGATGTTGAAGTTTTTCTTTATGTAGATTAAACAAAAATGGTAAAAACATGACATAACAGTATTTAAGCTGAATAATAAAAGTGCTTTTGGCCAAAAGAAAAATGTGTAAGATGGGAATGAGACAAAAGGATTAATACCTTCTGACAAACAACAGAATACAATAGTCATAATGAACTAGTACAATATGGCTTGTACTGAATTCAATGACTTGAATGCCATTAAAAACTGGACAGTGATGCACGTTGCTCTGGTGCCACACTTCTTGAATTAAAGTTTGACCGTTTATCTTCAGCTGTGTCTTGGAGAAGATTTCCATAGCAGCTGTGGACAGTAGATAGTGTAAAAATCACTTCTTATTAATGGATCGAAGCACAATGCCTCACCACTGAGCCTAATTTAAAAGACATCAGCTGGCAGACAACAGTTTTGTTAAAAAAGGCTTAGACACATTCAAGGCATTATTCAATCAGCGCTAAACATTTACAGAGATTATTGTGTTTGCACTTGTTTATACAGTTGGCAAACACGTGGCAGCCTGCGGTTCAGCCAAAATTAACACACGCTGCCAGCAAATTTTATGGTCAGGGATTAGCAGTCTCTTGTGACAATGATTACTGTGGTGGTTGCACGACTGATAAGACAACCTATCAAATTCTGCCTATTGGGGTGGCTGATGATGCTTTTCAGTTTTTGCTGTGATTGACTCAGTCAAGATCTGAAATTCAAATGGATGACATTGACAGGTGCTGGCAGATGTGTTTATTTTATTACATGCTCTTTGTCTATTCAAATGTGGTTACTTGGATTAGGTAATTAAAAATCCCCTAATTAATGGTTTTAATCAAATCCCCCATCGGTCTCCAAGGTATCCACTTGTCTACAGGGGTTCTCTATCAGGGTCTGGACTCCTTGGCTGGGTGCCAGAGTTCACAGGGAGTGGCCAAAGTTTAGCCTGCTCTGATGTCGTCAAAATAACATTTTCGCATGTCAAAGAAAACTCGAAAACTGCTTCTATTCAATTTTATTTATTTAGTGTGAAATACAACACGATGAAGCAGCCTCACAGTGAGAAGGTCTGGGATCAAAAACTGGCCGGGTCCTTGCTGTGTGATGTTTGCATGTTCTCCCCGTGTGTGCAGGGTTTCCTCTGGGTACTCCAGTTTTCTCCCACAGTTCAAAAACATGCATGTGAGGTTAATTAGTGACTCTAACTCGCCCTTCGGTGTGATTGTGAGTGTGCTTGCCCTGTGATGGACTGGAGACTTGTCCAGGATGTACCCTGCCCTCGCCCATAGTGCACTAGGACTGATTCCAGGCCTCCACAACCCTGAACAGGATAAAGGGTATAGAAGATGGATGGATTGAACACAGTCATTTCAAGGCACTTTTACAGATAAAAAGTCCCTTTTAAAAAGAAGAAACCTGGAGAAACAGGCTAAAAAAGGGGAAACTTTCTGCCCCTTTTATTACAAAAGATTGTACTTTTGTAATAAAGTATGTAATATGTCGTTTACATGACAACATTTCAAGTGAAAACGCATCTCTTTTGTATCTTCGTTTCAGGAAAAATTTGTGTTTACAAGGCAATGTTTTGAAAATCATATCCATTTACACTGAAACAGCGGAAACACTGAAAATGATATAGTATGCATGCAGTTATACTAGTGGATGCTGTTGTTTGTAAGCATTTGTGTGTAGCTTCATTGCAAAAGCAGAGAGCATTGTGCTACAAACATTAAGAATGGCAGGTACACGGATATACATGGACGGTAAATTTGGATTGCAATTATATATGACTCTCAACTATAAAGCTACCAAGTCCCAGGAGAACATGGACTGCGAGTCATGACGCTCTGGAGGCCGCCATTGTTGTTATCGTCCATCGACAGAAGATCTATGGGGCCTGAGTGTTTTTGAAAGGTTCCACCGTAGGAACCGTTTTCACTTGAATATGTGATTGTGTTGAGTGTTTTGCCAATGTTTTAGCGAATCCAAGAGAAGGTTCTCAGGCAAAAATTAAAAAATGTTAGGATTCATTATTCTACAATATTCCACCAAAACTTTTGACTTCACCTTCAATTGCACTCATTGATGAAGAGCTTACAGTGACACGGGCGATTTGTTCATTAAAGAAAAAGAAATTAAAGGGTGTTCTTATTAATATTAAGTTTGCTTTCATAATCTGAAGGAAACACAACAGAGTGTCTCAGTTCTGTCAACATGGTGCATTATCCCTGACCGTTTAGGCTGATGAGGATGCGCCAAGAGGAGGATTGAAGCTTGAGCCACACATGACCTGTCTTCCATTAAAACTTCATTCTGCTGTGCACTTTTGTGATAAGCCCACATATTCTTAAGTTCAGGTGAAAATCACTGAGAGCTCATTCATCGTGGAAATAAAGGTAATGTGTATGTGTTCGTGAAATGGAGAACGCAAACAAGTGAGCCACATGTGGTTGTGTATGTACTCCCTGTTGTGTGAAATGTAAATGTCAAATGCCTTTTGAAAGCATTTAGTGAATGTGAGTTGCATAATGCACACTTCATATGGTAAATAGCAACGAGAGGCTATTGAAACAGCTTCATTCACACACACCGAGTCGCCCTGTGGATGTCTGTTGAAGTGAGCTATCATATTGATATTCCAACATAAAATCTCATGTCGCGGTATCGACCAGTCCTTCCATTGAGTCTCGGCTTTGGGGGACACTTGACCATTGTCTACTGTTCTATTTGGAACGGCAACTAAAGATCTATTTTTCTGTGACACCCAGCAAGACACCAAACACACCAGGGTTCGGCAGTGACATTTCTGTTGTCACGCCATCCAGTTTGGTCTACAGTGGGGCTGAACAGACTGCCCCCTCCTCCCCATTTCAAACCCCTGCTGTCGTGTGCTGAAATCATTATTGGCGGTGACCCTAGTGAACAGAAAATAAACACGCTTTTCAATGATAATATGAATCTATTTTCTCGTAATCACTTGTGTTTAGCCCTTGACTTAAAGTTACTGAACCAGAAAAAACATCTTTAAAGTCTACTTCCCATAAAAGGTATCACTTCTGCACAGAGAATAATCCAATACAGGAAAACAAGACCGTTACCACTCATTTCCAAACCTCAATCGCCTAAATTGATTACACCAAAGTTAATTACCTTTACAAACAAACCCTGGAGAATAGAGAGTAACAATGAGAAGAGACAATTGCAGCTCATTAAAAGTCTTAAATTATTTTACTAAATATTGTCATTTTTAGTAAGGGTTGAAAAAAAATCCCTTCGAGCAGGACAGTCAAATTTATTCAGAAACCACACAGAACGTGCTGGAACAGTAACAGATAGCCGATAAATAACCACAACTCAAAACTTTTCAATTTCTTTCAGTGATTAAAAAAAGAAAAAGAAAAATTTTAAACAATGCCTCATGTGCGACAGTTAGATGTTAAAGATATATTCTTGCAGTGTTTTTGAATGGTCATCAATCTCTTGTCTTGTGTCTTGGTGTTATTTCATGCTTGCTACTGAAACTTTGTGATCACCTTTGAGCAAATGAGCGGGAGCAATATCCTTATTAAACACATAATTTAAAGTTTTCTTTGTCAACTTCGACACTTTGCAAGGTAATCCTTCAGACGTGGAAGCATGTGGCATCTCGGTCTTGGTCCCCAGGCTGTACGTTTGACACGGAGCTAGAAATCAAGTCAGGGCCGGACATTACTCAACGTATCAACAAAGGTGCTAATACCTTTGGCTGTATCCAAGTTATTTAAATGATGAATAGTCTGTGGGCGAGGGCTGAGACGTGGTTTTCAGGGCATTGTGTTTGCTCTTGTAAATATTCAGGATATTTCGAGAGAAACATAAAAACACACACCCAAGGCAACCAAATTGCCACCTCCCATTTCCTTTGAAGAAGTTCGGTGCATTCCTGCCACAGATATGGGAGGATTTGCCAAAAACAGTGATAAAAGTGATGGCTCAAGCCTGATGAGAACCGGTGTGTGAAAAAAATAAATAGTTTCTCTGTGACAACTGGCCTGTCTGGATTGCCAAAAAAAAAAATGCAAAAGATTGACAGCTGTCAGGCTCTAACACATCTGGTCTATATGTTTGGAGATAAATAAAGAATAATATTACTGCTGCAGCATGTCTGGATGCACATTGAACAATTATGGAGATCCTGCTGCCGGCATTTATTCAAACTCCAAGAGGACTCTGCTTATAGCTATTTGTCAAAGATGTCTCCTTATTATGCTGTGGAGAAGCTCTGGTATGCGACACAGCGCACCTGAGTTCTTTCAACATGTATGTGTAGTACGCTACCTTTAATTCAGTTGTCTCAAATCAATCAATGGACCTGATCACACCTCATTTTTTAACAAATGTGTCTATGGGTGCACGGATAACCACAAATATATGTACACTTATACATTTTGGACAATTTCATGATCCCAAATTTGTGGGAACAGTTTGGAGAGGGCCCCTTACTGTTCTAGCATGACAAGGAAGGTCTATAAAGACATGGGTGAGCCAGTTTGTGCAGGCCGGTCAAGTTCTTCAGCACCAGAGTCCTGACCTCAACCCGTTAGACCACAAATCACCACAAGTGATTGAGACACCGAGAAAATCATATACCTTATATACTGCCTACAACTTCAAAAGCATTATCCCAGCAGACACTAAAAAGCAGAATTAAAACAAGAAAAAAAATAACTAAATAAAATAGGGGAGGTTTAGCACCACGTTAGGACGTTCCCAACCAGCCACATTGTCATCGAGCCAGCACTTTATTATCCAGCATGGTTCACAAACATGCTTACCCGTCACCATGTCAGACTTGGAGAGCAACTATTTCACAAAGACATGTTGATTAATTCCATCGCGCCACTTGCGAGTGTGACGTTGACCCCGAGAATACAAAGTGAAAAAATAATGAATGTGAGGCAGTCGTGATGCATGCCAACCTCTCTCACCGCTTCGCCTCAGAAATATTTAGGGTGCAGCGCTGGGGCTGATCTGCTGACGAGGCGGAAAACAAAGCAGTTCATTTTAATGAGTTTGTGTTCAGTAACAAATTAAATCATGGTATAATGTGATAAGTATTCATGTGCATATTTAATCACTGTGACTGGAAGGAACACAAAAAAGGCATATTTCACCGTCACTGAGGATGAGAGATGCGTTTTTAAAAAAAGGGAGGAGGGGGGGGTTCTACATGTGAGTCATCGGGATGAATCTTTAATGAATCTGTGATGATATCAGAGACAGAAACCTTTTCCAGAGTGAAGCTATAGGAACTTCTGAAGTGAAAAGCTTTGAAAGTCAGATCACTGTTTCCAAGCTCAGTAATTGATTTTTGCTCCCATCTTTCCAAAGCCTCCCTTTTTGCTTCACTTCCCCCGACTTCTGTCCCTCATATCTGTCTCTTTGTTATGCCCTCTCCCTTTGTTTCCTCATCCATGTCTGTCTGCGCTCCCCACCTCACCCAGACATCCAGCAGGCCTGTCCTCATTAATCAGGCGTGTAGGCAGCATGGAGAATGGGGGTATGTTAATGCTCCCTGTCAGGGGCCCGCTGCACAGTCCTCATGGTTGCTTGCGTGCTTACTCATCTTTCTACCTGCGAGCCTCCCTGCCTGGCTGTCTGCCTCGCCTCCTGTCTGCCAGTCTGACTGTAGGTGGCCACGCACCAGCGGCGTTTAATGAGCCTTAAAGGACAGAGGTTTTAACATGAGCTTTGCTTTACGTCAGACCTGCGAACACAAACCTAACCCCCTCTCTGGGGTCCTGCCTCATCACGCCGTCGGTGGAGATGAAACATTGAATCCCGAACCCTGTTCTTGTCACTTTGCTAATCACAAGTGACAGGCTTATCAAGCTCATGATCTACACGGTGTCACATGTGATCAATAAGATAATAAGCTGAAGATTCAGGTTTACGAAATGAAATGCTGAAGGACAGGGGAGGTGGAGCATCTCTCTCAGCGTACAAAAAGATCAATGTGTACAGTCACAGAACCAGCCTCCTCCTGTCGATAAAACCAGAACAAACTGAAAATAACTCCTGTCACCCTTCAGGAAATTCGGGAACCACTGAGAGGATTGGATGGGTGAAGTAAGAGAAAGCTGCTCCGGGCGTGAAAGCTCAGGTGAAGCGAAGAGAACAAACCACGGACCTGAGAGTTTTGAATTTTTTTCCCTCTTAGTGGCTGTCAAGTCAGATCACACCTATATGAGTTGGTCTCTGTACTAAAACAAAGTGTCATCAGCCCCGGGGGTTCTGCTTGTTCCACAAAACAAAAGGGTCCGATTATTAAAAAGCCTTTTATATTCGCTGCCTGCTTATACAATATAAACTGAAGAGCATGTATAGCATATGAAGAGCATATATATACAGCACTATATGAAGACTTCCTTCACCACCATCGTGGGATCAAGGCTTTCTTTAATCGCAACAGGAAATATTGAATCCACGATGAATTTCCTGTATTAATCCACAGGTACTCACTAAGTGAGTGGTTTTCAGAAAGGTCAGGACATTTTTCTCAGCTCTCATGCTGATGCTCAACAATACAAGCCTGAAAGAGAGAATCTCAATGAGCTACCTCCCTCTCGGCAACCCGAGCTTTCACGTCAACTAATATTGGCCCTTTAACTGCTAAAATCAAGATGGAAGAAAGGCTACTTCCTGTAAGATCAAAGTTCTGTTGTTATTTGGTCAAAAAGGGCTTTGATTATTTTCCAGAGCTAAATGAATAGATAGCCGGGTTTGGTTTAATGAAGATGATGATAACAAATTATATCACCGTAAATCCCAGCTGACATTGATCTCCATGAGCAGAGCCTGCACCGACTACAAATCTGTCTCCCCACTTGTCAGGTTTCATTTGGTATCTCCATGATTTCAAAGACCTGAAACCAGAACAGATGACACTGTAAATCCACCCCAACATCACAGGATTCCAAAAGAACATAAACTGCATATTAATTAATACGTTCATACATTTCAACAGGATTTAATGCAAAAGCCATGACTCATCTTAAAGTGTATAGGTCTCTCAGCTTTGTTAGGTAATCCACCCTTAATTAACTATCCACACAGACGGCAGGGAAACACTTACAATATCTGACTTGAACAGTTGATCAAAGTGGATTTTTCCAATAGACTGATTATAAATTTGAGCAAGATGTTGCGTCAGATTCAGCTTCATACTTCTAAGTAGAGATCAACCGACACTCTGCCTTTCTTGTGTGTGAGACTCATGAAGTGGACTAAGTCAGTTGTTCTACTCTTCAGGACAACTGAATACCCTGCATGAATTTGTGATACTTTCTTTCACCTGTGAAAAACAAGGACAGCTTTACTGGAAGTTGGTGGAAGAGTGGAGCATGGGCCGAATGGTATCCCATTGCATTTGTAAAGCAACTTAAAGGGGAAACAGATAAATGACTTTATCATTGGAAAATATTGCATTTGGTCAGTTGAAATGCAGCAGGTTAAGTTGTTTCTAATAATAATAATAATAGTACCTTTTATTTGTAGTCCACTTTACTTCCCAGTTTGCAATATTTTGATTATCTGGAACACTGTTCTCCAGGAACAGGGCATCTTTTTGTTTATTGTGACAACTTAAACCCAGCATATCTACGAACAGAAGACATTTAGACAGCACTTTGAACACAAGAAAATTAAAACCAAGCCAGGATGGGTTTTGGGCAGATGGCCAGTTCTCTCTTAAATCCTTTCATTAATGTTTTTTTACATCAATGACCAAAGTTACTAACTAGCATGACAATGACATGATGGGAAACACATAAATGAGGCTAATCAGTGCTAAGTCATGTGTGGTTCCTGTGTGTCATCATACACTGAACCAAAATAGAAACGTGACCTTTATGAAGTGCCTAAAAGACACCTGGGCAATAATCCTGCTGTCTTATCAGCATGTTGATGTGCCACGCCTGTGAGGCGGTTGGATTATCTCGGCTCACGAGCACAGATTTAGACACATTTGTAAACAACATTTGCGATAAATAGGCCTTTTTGTTCTACATAGAAAAAGTCTTAGATCTTTGACATCAGCTCATAAAAAATAGGAGAAAAAACAAAAGCGATTATATTTTTGTTCAGTTTACATGTGCAACCATGAAAATAGATAATAATCACGCATGAACCTGGTTTCATCCACACGGGACCTTTTCTCCCAACAAGCCCTAAAACTCATGACAAGACACTATGATCCCATTCCTCTTTCACTTCAATATCTTTTAAATGCTGCGTCATTTGCCCAAAGCAGAATGCGTTTATGTGTCTGACATATTCACTTATGTCACGCCAGAAAACATCTGAAAACTATGTGAAGCGAATTCCTAAATGTAGCACCTAACGGGACATTTTCACAAATAAGAGAGAATTATGAGCTTTTGCTTTGTGACAGGTTGTAATATACACAGCCAGATGTGAAAGCAAGAAACAAAATGCACAGCTTAAGCTTGTTTGTGTTATTGATTACTGCGGCTTGAAGTAACTTTCTTGTCAGAAAAACGAGTTCGCCCGTGTTGCCTCCCAGCACTTTGCAACCCTCCCGTCTCCCAACCCCTAACCCTGGAACTGAAAAAGAGCCGGTGGTGGACGGCTGACAGGCGATTCCCCTGGGAAGCAGGAGCCGCCAAAGAAGCAGCGATGCATTGGTTGAATCTTTAAATTGACAGGACTGCAGTTTGCGGGCGATTCAATTAGGCATTTTTTTAATTGTTTTGACATCAACACAACAATCCCAGAGGGATGAATCATAAGCTGGTGACATTTATTCCAGAAGTGGCATAAATTGGAAGTAAGTGTTAGTATGAAACAGTGTGAAAGTTAAAACACAAGAAAGAGTTAACAATATGATGGATTAAGTTGTGTTAAAAGATATTTTTAGCAGCATCTCAGGGAGTGGCTCAAGGGGACGGCACTCCTAATCAGCCGAGTGTTTAAGTCCCCATAGTTGAATTATATATTGCATTCCATCTACTTAAAAACTTAATTAGAGGGAGACCTAATTGTCGCATATATTATTGATAATATGAATTCACATTGATGAATTAGGCACTAAAACATATTTTGTGTACTTCCCTTTCAGAACTTTGCTCTGCCTCTGTCAAGGCTGAATGCAGCAACTCAAACCTCCCTGTTTTTCACAAACTCAATCGCGAACAAGTAACTTTTGTTCCTGAGCATTGCCTGGATGATAAGTATCGTTAAATAAAGCTTATAGAGCTTTTCATTTTGAAAAAAAAAACCTAAAAAAAACCACACACTAAAGTTGCTTTTGCCAACTCAGAGAAAAGCAGTGTGATTAGAAAAATCATGTCCTGAGTCCATGACCTTTCTTCAGGCTTCTCCTTGGATAATTACTACTTTTACGTAGCTGTATTAAAAAGGTCATTTACACAAAATGAAATGCCATGGTCACAGTAAGACTTATTAATACGCCTTTGGATGACATGAATCTGTATTTGGCTTGTCCTGAATGCAAAAATACTACAAAAAGAAAAAAAAAATCTACTTCAATTATTGTAACGTCAAGACAAAATGTTGCATCACATATTACGCCATTGTTTGGTTCATAAGGCTTCTTTCACGTTATCCAGCATGACATTCAGTGTTATCTCTGCTATTTTCAAAAGGACCACATTGACCTGGTAATGCCTGCCCCACAGGCAACATTACATGTAAAAAATGTCTCATTTTATAGTCAATAGAAAGACTAATTTTCTCCCATGCTGTCTAAGATAGGCTCTCAGCAGTTGTGCATGGTTGACACAATACTCTATGATATTATAAATGGTCATTTGGCTGAATGTAAAGTGGTGCAGAGTCCCTGCAAGACTGAGCATTACTCGAATTTGCTGGGCAGCAGAGACTTTCTGAGTTGAGTTTGCGCGACGTCCCTGTGTCTACTTAGGTTTTTCTCCAGGTACCCTGGATTCCTCCAACATTGAAGGAGATGTGTTTGTTATGGAAATAAGCACAGGTACATCTAAAAAAAAATGTGATTATGAAAAAGTTTTCGAATATTTTCTTGGCACTCATTGCAGAAAGTGAAACCCAAAGATTATACTGATGCATTACACACAGAAGCCTTTCTTTCTTGAAATCTGGATGATTGCTATGCTCAGCTATAACGGAAGCCCAGGTGGCCTTCAGGTCATCTGCATTGTTAGGTCTGGTGTCTCTTATCTTCCTCGTGATAGTAGCACATAGATTCTCTCTGGGGTTCCGATCAGGTGAGTTTGCTGGCCAATCAAGCACAGCAACACCACGGTCACTGAACCAGCTTTTGGTACCTTTGGCAGTGTGGGCAGGTGCCAAGTCCTGCTGGAAAATGAAATCAGAATCTCCATAAAGCTCATCAACAGAAGGAAGCATGACATGCTCTAAACTTTCCTGGGAAATCGCTGCGTTGACTGCGACTTCAGAAAACACAGTGGAGCGACACCAGCAGATGACTTGGCGTTGGTCCACTCGCTTTATAAACATAAGGGCCTTTTGTTTTACATCCCTGATGTGAATCCTGAATTTAAATGGTTAACTTCATTCAAAGGCTTCTAAAGCCCTAACAGGTACTCTCAATACAGCTTAACGTGAATGTCAAATATTTAATTGATATTCCATAATGTAATTGACACAGCTTAGAATATCAACTGGTACTTTTTTGTAGATGATCCGTATTCAAGTCCCTTAAATTGTAAAAAATAAAAAATGTGATTAAAATTAATTTGAAAAGAGAACTGGTTTTGACTTGATGCAGCTAAACTTATAATGCTGACATTGCCAAGCAGAAAATATACAGTACATCGGCATTTACGGATATTATGCTCAGTGATTTATGGGCAGAACCAGTCAGACAGGCGAGCGCCCCGTTCAGCTTTAATTGCAATCCATAGTAAATAGAAGCTGCTGGAAGACGTCTGTAACGAGGCTCACAAATCAACCACCACTTCATTTCACTTGCATTCAGGATAAAAAGACAAGATTGTATCCACAGGAGAAGTAAATCACTTCTTATATGATTCTAATTCTTATCCTGTGACGATCTATCTATCGTAGCGCAATCAAGACAGATAAGAAAAGGCCTTTTTCCATGAATCGTGCCGTGAATGACTCACACAATACGTTGTGAAGCTCATATTAGCGACGAGTAATCCCATATGATGGCCGACGATTACAGCAAGATCGTGTTCTATAAGTTTGGTCTGACACTAAATGCAGTAATTCTTATTGAACAATGTTACATATATAGAGTTTGGTCTTGTTTTCAAGAAAACTAAGGCGAACTGCAGAACACACAACTATTGCAACTCCATCAGACTCAGGCATGCCGTCTACGCCTGCATCTCCCAAACTGGTGTTTTGGACCCCCTTAGGCGATATCAGAATTCACAAGGGGCACTTGAGCCTTTTGCATAGATTTGCATATTTAAAGAAACAGATTTTAAAAACCAGAGCAGCCCTCAGAAAAAACAACAACCAAAAAGCAGTGTTTATTTTGTACCCTCCTGCTTTTGAATTTGGGTTCACTGTGATGTTTTGGTAACTCAGAGATGGGGTCTGCAGACTATATTGGAGGCAACTTAAGGATCTGTGAAATAAAAAAATCAGTTGGAAACTACTTGTTTATGCAGTAATATACTGTACTTCATACACAATGTCAGACCCAGTCCATGGGCTGGAGCTTGACTCCTCTGTCTGACCTTTCTCATAAAGCGGCGACTGACCTGAAAGCTCAAGGAGAATCTTAAAAGGACAGGTCTTGATTTTGCCCAGAAATGTCATCTTAACAGATTAGTTTGCTATGAAATCCTTTCCTCTTTGTTTGCAGATGGAGGTGAAGAAATCATCATTGTAGAGAAAATTAGGTTTAGAACTTAAATTTGTTTCTTTTTTTGTAAGAACACATTCTTTTTCTGGAAACTAATATAAAATACATTCATTTTGCTGTGTGATGTGCTTTGTCTTGGAGAAAAACATTTTATATTTGTATTTGCTCAAAGATTTTCACTAAAGCAAGTATTGTTGATACCCGACTTATAATAACTCAGAAAAAGTCAAATAAAGCAACATTTTTTATTTGAGCCTCATTCTGCAAAGATTTCTTCCAGTAAATTAAAAAAAAAAAAAAAAAGGAGTTTTTCCTTCCCACCATCTCCTCTGCTTGCTCAGGAATTGTTGGGTTTTTCCTTTGTAAAAGTGCCTTAATGTGTTGTATTTCGCGCTATACAATTGAATTGAAAACAGCCACTACAAATTGATATGACTTGTGACCAAATGTTACTTCTCTCTGTATTTATATTTCTTGTCTCTTTATTTCTCTGTTCTTACATTCCGACTCGTGCTCATGTCATTCTGTTTTCATTAGTCATGTCTGTCATGTCAATATGAAGAAAGAAAACCAAAAAACTAACACTGACTGACGGGATGGAGATCTGACTGAAAGTAATCCAAGTAGACTGGATTATGCACCTGTAACTGTAGAACCTGCCTTTCACTTAAACATCTGTCAAGAGACACAATGGACTGGAAGACAACAGGCAGCTCCACTGCACTACTGTTTGCATCACTCACTCTTGATAGTACACAATATATCGTGCAATCAGTCAGTAGCCAAACTCCATAGGAGAATCAAACAAGATGAGCTGCGATATTGTCGTGGCTGAAGCTGTGATTACAAAGAGAAACTGATCCTACTTGTTTTCCACAACGATTTAGATGTGAACATTATGGAAATAACAGCTGTTTCTCAGAGGCATGCTGTGAAGTGTCAGCTATCAGTCTGTTTCTGCTACTGCAAGCCCATTGCCACCCTGCTGGGCTTACTAGGAGCCCCCGCCAGGTTAAAGTATAGGGCAGGTTTGGTTTCACAGCAGGTGTCACTGAGTGTTCAAACCGGCTCCAAACATGAGTGTTTTACTGTTAAACCCAAGTGTGTCGAACACGCAGTGACTGTAGCATACCATCACAGCTTCTCTGATACCATGCTTCTTTAGGATTTCATTATGATCTATATTTTTGCACCGTTATGATTGAGAGACCCCCCAGCAACATGAATTACCCACCGTGTTTATTGGCCATCTGGAATGAGCCTCCGAGAACGCAGAATGAATTTCACACCAAACTGCTAAAAATGCCAAAGACATGACATCAGGACTCTGTTTCACCCAAAGAGCCTGAAGAGTTTCCACTCTGCGGAAATATTTCGGTGACCATTTTTGTCTTTGCGTTTCAGAAAAGTTTGGGGTTTTGAAAAAGGAAAAAATGTCCGTTTACGCGGAAACTGCAGAAACACTGAAAACAAGGTGGGTCTCATGTGGGGCCTCCAGTGGGTGCTGTTTTCATGTAATGAAACAACCTCCACATGCAGAGAACTGTCACGGATCGTGGTGGATCCAAAAGCAGGCTCACAAAGTTCCATAAGAACAGAGTTTATTCTGGTTTTTTTGCTCGTAGGTTTTGTTTCGTACCCGTTCACACCAGCTCCTGTTGACACTCTGTTTTCCGTCTGTCCACTCCGCCTCTGCACGTCCGCCCGTCTGCATCTCGCTCCGAAAATAACTCCTCAGTCCGCCACCCGGCTCCCTGGATCCCCCTCAGTCGGCAATCCAACTTCCAGAAGGACGCTCAGCTGGAACCCGACACCCCTTTTGAGATCAGAGAATTGTCTGTAGAAGACATTCTATGTGTTGGGGTTCATGCTGACGCACAGCCACATGAGAAGGTTCACATACAAATTACGAGTATGTCTGTTTTGGTTGTGTAGCAAGGAAGCAAAATGTGATATTTTTCAATATGTGAGAAAATACAGAAACTAAAGACACCGCTCCACCCGAGGTTGGGCTCGCACCATGGCTGAAGAAGCAGTCACCCAATCGCCCTCCTCACCTTCCTCTCCATACTGCTGGAAGCTTGATGTGGGGACCCTCGTCCCTACATGTCTGAGTCTCGGTGCGACGCGGTCGCAGGAGTCTCTCTGGCGGTGTCCGCCATCAGGTGGAAGACAGGTCCACGGACAGGGTCGGGTCGGCGGCGGCAACTGTGGACATGCGCCGAGCCTTTAATGCAGACATATTTCATGCACAACAAATCTGTCCATTTTATTTTGGTAAGAGGAAATGCGTATCCTCTCTTGGTTGATGACTTGCAGTTGTACCATCAGTGTGTTATTTACCCTGTCAAAATTAAGAAAACAAATGTTGGTCTGTTTTCATAAGCAGTGGAGTGAAGCACTGATCAAGGGAAAGACGGTTTTTATGTTAGAACATCATCTTGGTAGATGAGCATAAGTAGCACAGAGCCGCTTAAGTCAAGTTAGAAGCAGTATTTTGTGCTTTTTGCGTGCGCTAGTGGAATATGTGTGTCATAATATTGTTGTACAACACTATACGTAGTTCTGAGGTGTATGTTTTGGTAAAAACACACCTTAATGGTATTTTTCATGAGGATTTGCTGATAAAAGCTCAACTTTTCTTTTGTTCACTGATCCAATTAATGCATGAAAGTGTTGATTGTTTTTGTTTTATTTCATGCATTGTATTGCATTGATTTGATTGCAATTCATTTAATAGGTTAGACAGAGATTGATGAGGTGGGTTACATCAAAAACTCCTGTGAGGAGGCGTGGCCTGCGAGTTCGGCAGCTTCTTATCGGAGTATGAACAGACCTGCCGAAAGACCTTTTCTTCTTGTTCTTTTGGGTTCAAAAAGGGAGTATGAAGGGGCCTTTACAAGATTCAGAAATGAACAAGCTGAGCTGTTCTATATCATGAATTCTCTGAATTGTCCAATTTCATCCTGAAAATTTTAATCAGATCAGTGACTCCAACCTTTTAATTGAGGGACCCACATTTTTCCCCCATTGTAAACCCCGCCGATTTCCACCAGCCGTACAATTACTAAAACATTAATGGAACTTAACAGCCTATATGTGAAATGGTTTCTTTATTATTTTCTCTAACAATGACTTCTTTTTTGTTGAAGATAAACTGGTTTACACTCTTGTCTCTGGGCATTTTGGGGCTGGTGCTGCTTGAGCTTGAAGATTCAATCTTTTTCAAGGTTTTTCACCCGAGAAGATGCACTCAGCTCTAATTCTGTTCATTACTTCTATTTCTGTGCGTTTACAAAAAAATCTGTGTTTTGTTTTGGGGGTTTTTAGATTCTTTTTAACCTATTTAGTGGTTCGGCCGGAAATGGAGCCTCTTGCTGCCCAATTCTGGTCCACGGACCCCTACCTTAAAAACAAATCATGTCTCCCTGGTTGAGAATCACTGCTGTCGATCACCTGGATGTTTCCTCTGGAGATCAGCTGCTCCTGAACAGAGATCTTCTCTGGAGAAGCATGTGATGTTGAAAAAACCCACGTGTGTCTAAAGCACTGGAGGTACTGATGGAGGAGGTCCAGCATGACTAACTCCTGGTTAGCTGGAGGCACAACATGGCGGTGTATGTCTCAGCTCGACCCGTCAGACTTCACTTCAGAGACCAGGTGAGGCTTGGTGGTCGTTATATTATATTATCAGCCTCGCCAGTAACTTTACCAGAGCGGGAGCTAACCGCTGCTAGCCGCCGTTAGCATGCTCAGGGCCTGCCCATAGACAGACACAGTAAAGTGTTTGCAGAGGTTTTAGTGATTGTTGATCCGTGTGTCTTCACTTCTCTGTAATCAGAGTAAAACCTTCCTCATTTTGGACCGACAGGTGATATTATGCATTCTTCTGTGCTTTGTTTCAGCTGGGTGAAGCTTTCAACTTTCTACAGAGCGCCAGATTGGTTCACGCTGACCGGAAGCCCGAAAACGTGATGCTGGTCGATCAGGTCCGGCAGCCGCTGAGAGTCAAGCTGATCGACTTTGGATTGGCTCTCAATCACCCCAAGAGACACACGGGGTCAATGATCGGGACTCTGACGTACATGTAAGTAGTCAAACTGTCCTGCAGATGTGGAGCAGCTGTTTCAGCTCCTCCAGCTGACATCAGTTTGTTAGTCCGGCTCATGTCTGACCAAATCATGCTGACTGAACTGTGTGTCCTCTTCAGGTCTCCAGAAATGCTGGTGGGAGCGCCTTTTGACCGGGCCATCGACACGTGGGCTCTGGGCTGCGTCGCCGCAGAGATGATGACAGGAAGTCCCCTGTTAGACGGCGACGATGAAGCTGACATGGTGACTGATACGTTTACGATCCAACACAAATACCTTCATCCTCTTGGATTCAGAGTTGTAGAAGCTGATTCTTTCAGCACAAGAAAAGTTAACATCTGTTCTCTTTTTTCATGCCAACAACACTTTCTTCATTTTCCTGAAAATGAACTGATATCGAAACCAGAGCTTTTAGAAGTTGGAGGCAACATGTAGAGCAAACGTATTTAGTATTTTCAGAACTCTAATCCCACATTATGTTGCTCCCACAGTTGAGACGTATCGTATCAATGATTGGAAAGCCACCAGACAGCTTGATCAGCTCTGGATTACATAACATCGTAACACTTGGTCCCTGAAGGTAATTTCAGTGTTTCTCTTTGAACTGTGTCCGTCAGTCCAGATTGTTGTTTTTTTTCTTGGAGCGACCGTCCTCTGCATGTTGACTAAATTAAATCTTTCCTCTCTTCAGTCTCTTCAGTGACACTAGGAGTGATCCAGACGACCCAATGTCCACCATCAAAAGTCTGGATGATCTTCTGAAGGTGAGTAAAAATGTATTTTTATGGTTTGAATGAACAACACAAGTTTACGTCCATACTGAACTTTTTCTTGTTCTCTTGTAAAGATTCCTCAGAGGAGTTCTGCTGAAGACCTCCGGGCTGGTGAGTGTGACCGAGCGAGCTACGTTGATCTCCTGACGAAGATGCTCAACGTAGATCCTCTTCAAAGAATCACCCCAGCAGAGATCCTCCAGCATCCCTTCCTCACCCTCAGTCACCTGGACAGCCGCCACAGCAGCCAGTAAGTGAGCGCTCACAGGTTTGATCAGCGGACACACAGTAGAAGCAGCTATACTCAGTGGTTGGTTGTCTTGCCGTGTGATGTCGTCCAGGGAGCTGATGAGGATCTGTCCTGGTTGGAGCAGCAGACATCAGCGATCGGTTCAGTATTCAAACCCTTCTCTATCAAAGAAAAGACGTCGGGACAGAGAGGACGAGTCAGGGAGTGCCAACAGGTATTTATTTGAACTTTCTCTTAATGCTCATTATTCACCCTTTAAAACAAACCAACTGACTAACTTTTCTGCTTGTTTCTTGAAGCTGGGCTCCACCCAGCGTCCCTTCCATCTCTGCTGTTGCTGACTCCTGCCCTGCTCCACCCAGTGGCTGTTCCAAATGTGCTTTCGCTGCTTCCGGTCCTGCTCCACCCAGCGGCTCTTCCACCTCTGCTGCCGTCTCCTGTCCTGCTCCACTCAGCGGTTCCACCTCTGCTGCTACATTTACAATGATTTTGAAAGTTGAATGAATAATATTTCTTCCCAAATTTCTAATGTGAATAAGCATTTGTTGTTTATGCAACCCAAGCTTATTATGAAAAATTTAAGTTCAGTGCATGAATTGTTCAGTTCACAATTTTCAGCTCTTTAACACATAACGTAAAGACCATTCAACCCCAAATATTAAGTTGCAAAACAAGATCAAAAAAGTTCCAACTGTGGTAGAATTTTCTTCCAAATGTTCCTTAAAATGTTCATTGAAATGTTCCTTTAAGTTCCAGGTCAGTTCAGCTAGTTCCCATCAAGGTGATAATGTCAAGTCAAATGCAGTTTCAAAGTGTTGTGAGGTTCAGTAGATCTGTCAAAGGTCAAATAGTCGGATGTGGTAATTGGACAATGGCGTACCTGAACCTCGGATGACCAAAGAGCGAGGAAACATTGCGTGTCCTCGTCGCTCCATTGTTGTTTTTTCACATCCTTCTTGATTTAGTATGGAGCCGAAGGGTGACCATAGAGAAACGAAAATAAACAATGCTTGGGAACGACATAATAAGGCTTTGCCTCAAATTAATAATGCGAGGGATAAAGATGATTTAATCCGTGGCCACGAGATAGTCTCTCCTTCCCTACAAGTTATTCATTTGAAGTAACGAAAAAGATGAGTCTCGTTTCCCTCGCATTATATTTTTTCGCCAATGTCGCTTCCATCCCTGTCATATTTGATGTTATGGACGCTTTGAGATCAAATGATGCAGACCGCATTAGATATTCGTGTTTTCTAACAATGTGAATTACAGACATGTAAAACTCCTCTTCGTCCAAAAAGAGGATCCATTTCTCAGCAGCTCCGAATCATGTATACCTCTCTTTACCATAAATGAATGAGCTTGGGGCTTATTTTTCAACATTACATTGTGAATTTCTGCTCCATTCACTTTATTGGTGGATGTGTGTGAATCAAATGCTCCAACATCAGGGAGGAATGGAGGCGTAGAATGATAGAACGCAGTTCTATAACCATTTCCAATGGCGACCTATGGAAACACGCTGATCAACAACAAAAGTTCTCTTTCACATGAAGCTTCATTATAAGGCACATTTCATGGCCCAACAAATCCAAGCTTTCATTTACAATAGTATGGACTGTTGTAGTTGCTGATGAACCAAAAGTTTCACTTCATTCATAACGCCATACAAGAGCTGGAAGGAAAGTTAGTTACAATGATGTTATGATGAAACGCATGAAAAAAAAAAAAAAAAAAAACACCAGTTATGTGTAATTTAAGAGGACATTTTATTCAGAGACAAAAACATATTGTAGATCATCTTAAAGAATTAATAACATATTTTGCATGCAGTCCTTTCTGATGACACTAGGTGGGGCTCAGCCCCACCTGCCCCTAATGACCAGTGGCCCCTTACTGTATCAGAGAAGCCCTGTTAAATTTTAGAAGCGCACACACTGAATTCATTGTTATGAATGAATCCTTCTCAGGCACTCGCAGATCTATTAACTATGAATGTAGTGCGCAGGTGCAGCAGCAGCGTTTCAGAAAAGTTGCGTGTTCCACATTTACACGGAGAAAAGTACAAACTTGAAATCATTTACAAAGGTGTTGTGGAAATTGACCCCCAAAGCACAATGTTTCACTTTTGTTTGAAAACTTTGCCTTAGTCAGATACAAACTACCAAATTTTCATCATAAATCCTTGTAGTGAAAATGGGTCGCCTCATATGTCTGATAGTAATCGTATATTTCTTTTCAGTTTAGTTTTTTGTCCATACGCCAAGGTATTAAATGTGGTTCTTGAAATGTAGTACATTTGAAAGAATGTCAAGTTTGCTGAGCTTTAGATTAACAATTCAATTCTCTTTGGAGTGGTTCCTCTGGCATCACTTAATTTCCCACAAGGACTGTGGATAGTTATTGGTTTGGCTCAAAGAAATGATCTGAAATATGACGTTGTCTATGTAGCATCAGACATTTTCTAAAATTGCCATCTGTGCAGGTGAGTTTGCATTTTATTAGCAGTTGATGCTGAAAACAGAGAATTCCCATAGGGTTCACATACTTCCTCTCACCCTTTTTTTAGATTTTCCAGTCATTTAGGGCTGGGATTTTCAGCCTGTTCGATTCTTGAGTTGCACTAATCCTTTTTTTGTCCACAATTACTGTACATGCCTGCTCATCTTTCAGCTGAGTCCTCATCCTCCCAGCACCCAGTCAGTCCTACTTCAATGTAACCTCGCTCTGCCTTGTTCCTCCCAATTCCTCTCCCAAGACTGGATACTCGGTTTGCCCTAAATACCAGAATTCACCATCTAATGACAAGAAACTTTTCTAAAGAAAATTTTCAGAATGCATCTGAAAAAGTATTCACCGAAATGCCACTTAACAGAAGTCAGTCGTACAATTAAAAACATAATAATAAACCGATCATATATATCCTCTTTTTAACGGCAGTATGCACGTCCCTAAAATCCACAGCAGGAAACTCTGAGCGCTATTGTTGTTGTTGCTCAGCAACGTCTTCTTCGTCTGTCAAAGGTAGTAAGGCAAGGCCCAAGGTCAGCAAGGCTCCGTGTTGCTCACCCTGCGCCGCTCACCCCATGTGACGGGAAGATGAGCTGAACATTAATCTGTGGCGTTGTGCACACACCAAATAAAAGGGAAATTCACAGGGGTGTCGCCCTTTCCACATTACCTCAGAAGCAAGACAATTTAAATATGCAAGCATTTGACCCAAGTTTCATGCTCGTATAGTTTTTACTGCTCCGTCGAGTAAAACATTGGCTGTTGAATTGCATGTTGCACTGCCGCTGATTATTCTAAAAAGGGAACCGGTGTAAATGTTCCTCGCACTCCTTTCAGTTGCCTCGTGCCTCACATCTGGGGGAAATTTCCAGCTTAAATCAACAACTCTGTCAACACTCAGCTAGTATTCACAGCAACAATGTTAAGCAAATACACATAAAGAGTCATGTTCGTAAAGCGCAGATCTATGGTGTTTGAACTGCAGAGCTTAAGAGCACCCTAGCAGATGGGAGTTAAATGACCCGGAGCTCAATAGGCATCCATATGACACTTTTCACATGTGAGGATCAGAATCTGAAGCGCCAGTTGAAGAAACACACAGACCCTCCTTGTCCTGAAATGGCTCCGGTGATTAAAAAAGAAAGCACAAATGACAGTTTGAGATGATCACTTTCAGATATCTTTTTTTTTTTTTTTTTCCCATTTTGAAAAACAAAAACAACAAAAAAATCTGCTTATAGTTTGCCTTTTATTTCCTGGCTACCCAAAATAAATAAATAAATAATATCGCATTGTGTTTCATTGACTAACTTTTTTTTTTTTCATTTGCATACTATATATTGTTCATATAAGTTGCCAAACAAAATAAAACAAAAAAAACATGCTGAACAACATTCAAGAATGTGGTTTGCTGACATTATGTTATTTTAAAATTTCAGACAAACTATAAGAAAGACTGTTTGGTATCGTAATCAAAAAATCATGTTAAGGGATCAAACTGTAGCTATCAAACTCGAACCACAGTTTCAAGAAGTCTCATTAGAAAAGCTGCCTCACGTGAGCAGCATTACCATACTGATTGATGCATGTTCATGGAACAACAAATTGGATTATCTTGGAGGGCTGCTCCACAAGTAATAGGGGATATTTACCTATAAATTGATGTGTTTTGAGTTTCATAAACTAAATGAAAAAAATAGATCTGGGGGAGGAAATGATCAAGTCTATGAAATTCGCCACTGAAAATCTTAAAGGCAGCCCAGTACACAAGTCAACATTATGTGACGGCAGAACAGACCGAGTCTGAGATTTAAAATAGACAAGAGAAAGAAAAGTGCTGCAACATTTTACATTTCACAAATTTCTATCAGGTGACGAGAGAATGGATGAGTTCTGGATTAAATTAGGGGAAATTAATTCAGTGCACACGTATGAATAACCAGGTGTGGAAGTAAAAAAAATCATAAATTAAACTAGGATTGACGAAGTAAAAAAGGACAAAGATGTGTTAAAAATACAAAACATGACCTGGTTTCAGAACAACATCCTGACACAAAACCTATTTTAGAAGAATGTTTGGAAAGAAATGTCTTAGAAAGACATTCCACACAAGTCTGAGATAGAGTTGGACATCTGCTAGAGATGTTGGAGCAAGTGGCAACGTTGTTCTTTGACAAATGGTTTTGTGGTCTCATCTTTGCACTTGCTCAAGAAGGAATCCACTCAACCGGTACGGTTTGCACCAGGACACTACAGATAGACACTCTTTTTTGTGTTTTCTCTTTGCGCTGAAAAAAACCCTGGTAGTTTTCTGTTACAACGCCGCTCCGTTAGGAGAAGGTGTGCGTGTTGGAAGTAACAACCACCTGGTGCATTTTGGGTGAAGTGAGGGTTTTAGTGGTAGTTCTTAGGTTTACAAAACTCTTACAGAAACCCAAGACACACACGACACCAACTAAATGCAAGTGGCAAACCTGCAACTAACAAAAACACCCAGTTATCCCAAAACAAGCAGCCGGTACCTTCACCAAACTGCTTGACAATGGGCCAAGTTCAAAAGATCACGCAAACTAGTCCAAACACCACCATGAAGCTGTTTAAATGGCCTCAGCTGGCGGGTGGAGCTGAGCCAATCAGCCCTCATCCTCCAATCAGAGTGCTCCACATCAGGACAGGAGGAGGAGGAAGTCCGTGAGCGTACCTCCTGTCAAACAGCACACTTTAATAACACACACAGAGGCGGAGATGAGGCCATACAGCCTGTGGGCTGTAACAGTTTCCTATCGCCATCGCAGATTATCAGCCCTCAGGCAACAAACCGAAATCTGCTTTGGGGGATATGGTGCCAAACATTTGGGATTTATATTTGGTAGTCCCAGTAATGTCTGTGTCCTACATTGGATGCCCCCCATACTCTGGTATCGTTATATTATTTTATCCATAATTAATCAGTAAATATGAGTTGTGTCAAATGCACAAGGTGCATGTTGAATTCCAGCACAAGTTAGCCAAGTGTGTAGGCAACGTCAGCAAAAGTGGGTGTGTTAAATGTTAAATGCTGTTATCAAATGTGAATATGGACTGTTATGGATATTTTCATACACATTGTTCTGTGGAAGAGGAATCGCATGAGTATTATGAGGCTAAGTAGTGTTACTGTGGTTTGTGTTGCAGTTTGAGGAATAAAAATGGAAATTATTGAACCCATGCTTGTCCTGAACATCATCTGTTATTTAACCCCAATAAAGATATAATTTGTATAATCTACAAGAGTTTAATAGCGTGACTGTGAAATCACGAAGTGCTTAGCCAAAGCAAACACAGAAAGAAATGCAAAACTTACATTTCTGAAATAAGGACAATTCTATTTCATTACTTTGTGTTAATTCTGTCCAATGGTTTTATTTGAATTAGTATATTTTGATAAAATCTGAACCTATTCTTTTACACTTGGAGGCAAAATTAGACGTATGGGAGGAAACCAGAACACCTGGAGGGAACCCACCAGACATGGAGAGAAATATACAAACCCTACACAGAAATTGAAGTTCTTCCCATGAGGCCACAGTTTAAAGAACTGCACTACCATGCCTGCCTGCCCATTTTTTTTTTTTTGTAGCTCAAACCAGGTGTTGGGTTGAAGGGTTCAGACTTTTTTTTTTCACTGAAAGGTGACTTTTATTGCACGTTTCCGGTTTCCTCAAATCCTGGAAATGACGGGCTCTCCTCTAGAAATATGACTTCTTCCTTGCCCCTGAGACGAAGTCCTCATAAAATGGAAACAAAGACAGGTACGCATTTTAAAAACACACTAAAAGCAATCATCCCAGGTTATCAGATCCACCTCTCTTCCATTACACCGGTGGAGCATCAACTTCACCGGATGTCGTTATTGATGTTTCCAAGAGAGATATGTGCTTCTGCTAATAGGGCTGTGCTTTATACATTCAGTTGGCTCGAGTTCCTGCTTGAAACTGCACCTTCACCACGGCTCCCAACTGCTTTATGTAGGTTCGAAGCTGCGTGTTGCTTCTGGGCTCATAGTTTATTGCAAGAAATTGGCTCGAGTTCCTGCTTGAAACTGCACCTTCACCACTGCTCCCAACTGCTTTATGTAGGTTCGAAGCTGTGCGCTGCCTCTGGGCTCATAGTTTATTGCAAGAAATAATCTACATATTGCATTGTCATGTGGTATAGACCTTTGTGGAAACTAACTGGAGCCGGAAACATCTCTAATGGTAGCCGACCAAGCAAAAGAGCCCAGTGGGGAGCCGGGCAGCCTGTCTTAGTAAGCCAAGCTTTCATGATTAGGGAGGGCTCTTAGGAATATCTCGCTCAGTTTACAGGTTGCAGTGATGCCAAACCATTTTAAATTCACAGAAAAAAGTGGGTACTGACATAAATAAAGAGACAGTTTTTGTCATTTCAATCCAAACATGAACATTTAAAGGAGAAAACGCCGAAAAATTGCAATGTTTTTTCTACAACTTGTAAAATTTTAAACTTTATAATTTTTCTGTTTTTTGGGAGGAAATCCTGCTCACCAGCCTCTTTAGAGTAACGAAGGCGAGAATTATTAAACGGTTTCCACAGTCACTTTTCAATAAGGTATATTTCATGAATGAAGACTGTCTTCAGAAAGCACTGGCAGGCAAAGGAATTATAGTAGGAGCTTGGGAGGCGTCATAGGCAAGGAGGAAAACATACAAAAGTCTAGTCATAGGCATAGTCATAGTCTTCTGACAAAAATATATCAAAGCTATATTTAGAATGAGCTCTATTTCGCATTAAGACTGAATTTCAGGGGTAATTTCACAGAGAAGTTGCCCAACAACACGGTTTATAGTGTGAACAAGGGTTTCAGTCTACGCTCATCTGTCACAAAGTGTTTGCAGTCTCTCGTCCTCTGGTCGTATCGACCACTGACATGTTTCATAAAGGCAGCGCTGCTGTGGGATCTATCCTGCAGTGCCTGAGAAACAAGCTGTGATTAGCATGGCTTTTTTCATGACACGGTATTTCTCTCTGCGGCCTCAATTTGATTGGCTGAGGGGATGGGTAACATTAGCCTTCATAGACATAGTTTCCCTCTTGAGTTTTATTATACCTTGCTTGATGACTTTTTGCTGTAAGTTCATTCTTGGTGTCATAGTTTTACTTTCTGTCCTCCGGTCTTTCATTCACCTCATTTATTATTTTCCTTTTACACTGTCTCTCGTCCCTTTAGTCCTGCCTGTTATATTTCTGCAGCGACTTCTCTGTCCTCTCACTTGTGTTGACTTTGCCACCAGCCTCATTGCAATAAATACCTACTTTGTGGGTGTACGCTTCTTTTCTGCATCAACTCCTTTTAACAAGAAATTATTCCTCTCGAAAAAGGTGAGTTTGAATCTAATACAGATTAAGTGTAACAGGCCATTACATAAAGGCCAACCCACATGTCCTGACACTTTAAAAGTAAAACTCATACTAGAATGCCTCCGGTGATGCTTTTAGTTGCATTTTATTGTTCCAACAGTTGCTGTTAATTCTGAAATGTCTTTCTCATCAATTTAACTTCCAAGCATAGTTTGTGGCAGTGCTGTTGTTCGATGTGAGACATAAGGATGTGAGAATTAAATTTGTCATTTTCACATTGATGCGTGAGATTGGCAGCACTGCATTGACTTTTTAATGATGGTGACGGTATGTGATGTGGATTTTCCTTTTAATCATAATAGAAAGATGATTTACCTCCTTAGCTTAGCATGTGTAGTTCCACACTAAGACCTCATTGAAACAACATTTCGAGTTAAAACACATAGTTTACATGGCAATTTAAACTTGAAAGCAATGTCCATTTATATGGAAACTGTAGAAATCATACAAAATATGTAGCATGCGAGCCCACAAGTTGGCGCAGTTAGTTTTTTCAATGAAACCATACACACATGCAAGCAGAGAATATAACAATTGGCAATCCGACAAGTTGGATGGCTATTATGGTTGATTCTCAACTTTACACATATACCAAGTTAAAGGACAATATGGACTGGGAGTTATGTCACTCCGAAGGCCGCCATTGTTGTTACTGTCCACCTACTCGCACATGTGCAGAAGAACTATCTCCCCTAGCCGTGGTGCGCATGTGCAGTGGCACCATTTCAAAAGATTTGCATTGGAACGTTTTCGAAAAGTTCCACCTCGGGAGACAAGCACCACTCTTGTGTGAACGGACATTCACAACGCTATGAAAGTTTGTCGTGTAAATGAAGCCCAAGCTACACTCAGCCCCAGGCAGTCTTGATTCATGTGTATTTGTCTCTCATTCTCCGTTGAACCCTTACACTAAACTATGCATTTAAATGGGGCAAATGATTTAAAGCTCAAACATCTTCAAATTGCCGAGCTTAACAGGCTTATCAGAAACTAAGCCACCACAAAAAACAACACAAGGTGTCAAAATCTGCAAATTCAACAAAAAGCAATGTATTGACATGACAGAGTGAGGCACAATATTTACATAATGGATGAGGCCTCTTCAGAGACAGTTTGTTTTGTCTACCTTTTTATGGGGTTGACAGAAAAGACTGCCACAACCAACATGAAACAATGCACTAAGCTTTTAATAACATAGTGAAGTCGGGCGCTCCACAGCACCGATGCTCTAAAAGAATTGTTGACAGAAGTTGTAAGCTTCACCAGCCTTCCATAGCAGTATTGCCTGCCTGCTTGTGTTGTCAATAAAAGTCATTACAGATCTAGTTCATGCTGTTTTGAGTTCTAAACCATAACAGTAACACTATCTTTATGAGATAGGGATTTCAGGAAAGTATGATCTAAAGGTACGACTGCAGTGAGTGTGGTCGCATGATGAGCTCAGATTGTTTTTAAACAGCTGAGTTTCTTGGAAGTTTTGCTTGTGGGGAAGAGCGTCGGGAAAATCTGTGTGAAATGATCTGTAACTACTGTCAGTGGATTCCGGAGCTCAATAAAACTGCAAGTATTATTGAGATCTAATGTTTTTCACTCCAAAGTTTAACTGCTTCTTGTCTAAATAATGTCATTATTTTGCCTTTCTGTCAAGACACGAGTCCCACATGTCTTCACTTTGGTCGCAAATGGAGCTTGTTTGAAAGTTACCTCCGGAATTTAATGAAACAACATCATTCACTCTGAGATTTCGGCGCAAGCTGAATAGGATGGTAGCCAAGTTTTTAGAGTTATTACAGCATAGTCACAACATTTACTTTTTTTACAAAACTAAAACAAGCACACACTGGATAGAACATACTTTTGACCTATTTTGGTCCTGCTTTATTCTGTGAGATCTTTTTACAGAGACCATTCTTTTAAAGTATGACCAAAACTAGCGGTGGATTTCATCTGCTTATATTTTCGTTCAAATGAAGAAACCCCAGCAGACTGACATGTATGATGTTACCTCTTGTTTTGGTTCTACTACCAAAAGGACCATGTGGTTTCCTGCTGAGCACAAGTGTCAGTGTTGATGGAGGACACAAGGCAAGCAAAAGGAGGTTGTTAGACAAAGGGTCAGCTCATCCCATGAGGTCTGGTCCCTTCAGTCAGTCAGCAGGTAATTGCTAACTGACACTGGTGTATTTATTGTTTTGAAGACGAACACCGACGATTCTTCCGTAGCCTTCACCTATTTGACCTCCCTGTGATTGGCTGTGGTGTAAGTTATAGTAGTTGTAGATCTAACTAATGTCTTTTAAACCTTTTGCCACGTTTTACATTCTCCATCTGAAAAAACAGCCTAAACTGAGTGACTATAGACTGGAAAACCTGATCAACCTTGGGAGAACCTTCAAAAACAATGAGAAAAAACGCCTAGCACATTATAGAGAAGTGAATGTCTTCTTTGTAGTATTGTTCATATTTCATAAGCAATTTTAATTCGGATACTTCGATTTGTGATTCATCTACAAATGTTTTCTGGATCTGGGAATGGATTAGGGCCACGTTCCAACAGATCTTTAGCTTGCGGTGCTTTGGGAGAATGGGGTACAAGGGGTACTTTTTGTGAGTGTTGCTGGTGTTCTGGATATATTTGCTATCTGGTTAGACTTGGGGAGGGTGTTGGACTCAGTCTAGTCGTGTGCCTTTTCTTCTGTCATGTTTGGAAGTTGAAGTAATTTGGGTGCCTTAATGAGCGGTGGAAGGAGGGATTTGCAGATCGATCACATATTTGGTTGTTCCTGACTGTCGTGGTGACGAAGGAAGTGAGCAGTAAATCAAAACACTGTTCATCTGTCGGTCATCCACATCAACAACTGTCAGGACTTTTGGGTCACGACTGAAAGAACTGAAGGATGGATACAAGTGGCTACAATCTTTTCTCCACAGGCTACTAGTGAGCCTCAGGATCTCAACCATTCAGGAGAGGCTTGACGTACAGTTGACTCGTTCACATTTAGGGGAGTCAATTGAGCTTTTAGTTCAATGGAAAAGTGCCGGGAAAATGAGAGCTGCTAAAATGTTGACTAGCATTGACCTGGTTTTTCCCTAGACTAAAGAGTAAAATGATTGTAACCCGCCTAAATAGGGGTTAAATTACAGTTTTAATTATCCGTGATCATCATCTATTTTCATCTTACGTTGATATGTACTTATTTTATTTTGGAAAAACCGTAAGTTTACTTTCTCAAAAACCGGAAGTAGTGTGCAAGGCTATTTGAAGTAGCTTAATAACACCAATTTACGGACGAAGCACACACAGCAAATTGAGAAATTATTTGGTTAATAAGATCATCATGTGATATCTTGTTTTAGAGGTTGGAGAACCGAGGAAGCGGAACTTTTATTTGGCTTTTTCAGAAAAAACTAATTTCTTGGTAAGATTGCGCCCACATGTCCCATTAGTGATCTAGCACGCTATTAAGGATGAATTACACATTTTATGTGGGTTTTGAGGGATACTTTTACAATTACTTTATGATTCGTGTGAAAATTGTACTTGATTTACCCTGTATGTTGTAATTAGCACATTGTGAGAATTTTACAGTGTGAAATGCTAATCACCTTCACTCTGTTAATTAAAAAGGATGTATTTAATTTATTTTGTTTAAAATCTAAAAGCCTATGTTAAAAATGATTAAAATGAGAGAAAGAATATAAATAAGTGAATTCATTGATACAATAGAAACACATAATTGCAATTCATTGTAATTACACTTTGTTAAAATGAAATATTTTGACAACTTGAAATGTATTTTATGGAAATTACTATGGTGATCTACCTGTGAACTATAATATTTAGATTCACTTATAGAAAAGAGAATTAAATGTTGTACAACGCTGTGAATGAATATCCTTTATCATCATTGAATGAGAACCTATTATACACCTGTTTTGTAAATACAGGTCAGGTTGTTTGAACCGTTGGAAAAAACTGCAGATCCAGCTTAGTGTCAAATGAGGCTGACATACCTACAGTGGAGCTCTAATGATTAGACACCCCGTGACTCGGTCATATCCAGATGTATTCAATGCATACATTTAAAACTCAAACAAAACCTTCAATCTTTATCTCACCTCACGTGCGAAAGCTGCCCACCTTAGTGTAAACTAACGCTGAGAAAACAGGAACAAATCAGAGAAGCTTTCTCCAAACTCCTCAGAAGGAGACGACGTTCCCTATTTTATGAATGTATAGTAATGTAGATTGGTGTGTTTATAACCGAATGTTGTCTCTTTTGTAAATGACACTGTTTCTCAGTTGGACTGTAGCTATTAATAAAGGTTAATAAAATGGGAATTGTGTGGGAAATGTTTTCTCGCCGGTAAAAGCAGAAGTACTAAATAATGATCCGCTGTCCTCTGTATTAAAGATTTGCGATGCTTAATATTGACATTTAGAATGTGTTTATTTTCCACACAGGGGTGTAATGGTTATTAATCTCACCTCACAGCAAGTTTATCTCCAGTTCCAGTCTGGTTGAGGATTGGCGGTTCAGTGCCTTCTTCTCCCCGTATATGGGTATTTTCCAGGTTCTCCAGTTTTTATCCACGGTCCAAGCATGGGTTGCTTTATGACTATAGATTGCTTTAAGAGTGAGCTGGACTGGAATTTGCCTGTATGGGTGTGTGTGTGGCTCGCCGTCTCTTTAATGGACTGGTGACCCGTCCAGGCTGCTCTCTGCCTTCATTCATAGTGAGCTGGGATCGGCTCCAGCACCCTGCAACCCTGACTTTAATACTGGAGTGTCTTACTGATGAGTATTTCTAATTTCAGAACATTAGGACTTTAATGATTTAAAAAAAATTTAGTCAGCTTTGCAAATATTTCATTTAAGCTGTGCATGACTACAGTATTGATTATGGGTGAAGATAACGTACCTAATAAGTAAACTCAGATAAAAGTTTTTATGTGAAAAAACAAACAAAACAAAAAAATATAAGAATCTTTTTGAAACAGAGTATTTATCACTGAGTTATTTAATCTCTGCAGTTTTATTAAAACAACAGTTTCAAGGCAACATTTCCCCCTTCAGTTGGCTGTGATGCTATTGATGAATTGGAATCTGGGTTTTTAATTATACAATTGACAGATTGAGGCTATGCGAAATGTCAAATTTGAGCCTTGTGGGCTATCGCTCAGTTTATTCAATTTACGATTTGATCTTGTTAACTCGCATCCAGATGGAAGTTTTATCATTTCTATCTGAAAATAAAGACTGTAGCACGTCAGCCGTGTAGATTGATGGGTTTAAACTGCATACAACACGGGGAATAAAGGACTAATCATATGGGGAATAGCTGAATGAATTTGCTTGCATGTTAATGAACTTTCGAGGAGGAATAAGAGCCATGATTCGCTGTTGGAGTGAACTTATTGTAATATGAGAGGGAAATCACTGCAGCAGTCTTCTTCACCCTTGCGTGTGTGTTTGGCGCTCTGCTGATGGCTGAAGCCTCATTTCCCTTCTTGTTCCTCATCGACAAATTGAACACAAAAACGTACAGCACTCTAAACATAATCGGGGCTGGAAAGCAGAGGTAGGAAAATGAATAAGGTCCATCAAGCCCGTACCATTCCAGTGGTGCAGCTGCCTACTGCCGAGGCTTTTATTCTGATGTCTCATCCTCTTGGCCACTTCAATACTGCTCAGTGCTTCATTTTGCAACACTTTGCCAAAGCGGTGAGGCTCTCTCGGGCCAAAATGCTTCCGTATCACTCTCTCTTTCTCACAGAATAACTGAATTGATCTATCCAGATCCAATGCCTGGCTACATAATCTACTAATTAAAAGACAAATATTGCTTTCTCAGCTTGATGTTAGCCAATATAGTGGAGTACCTTCGAAGCCATTGTTTCAGCTACCTTGAATTACACACTCAATAAACAGTTTTTTTTCTGTCGGCAGGCCGCATGCGCTCAGCTGTTTTCTGAAATGGACCGATCAAGCTTCCTTTGCTGGGTGCAGCCTATAGGAGAGCTCTTTAGCTGAAAGGTCACAGGAGAGGTTGAGTATGAGTGTGTCGCTCGAGGACAAACTCTCTTAAAGGCAGCACAAACCATTGTCATTTAGCTTTTCTAATAATCACAATCCCGGCACCAAAGTAGAGTGTTGAAGTCCCCTTTACCCTTAATGAATATACAAAACATTCTGACCTTTTTCAGTGTACTCAGGTCGATCAGGGAGAAATGACTCAAGATAACTGCCTGAAGTGCGAACCTGCAAGAAAATTGTACTTGAAAGGATTGTCTCTTCCTACTTTCACATATAACACCACTAAATGCAATTCAAAACAGAATTCAGGAGCTGTGGTCTGAGGAAACAGTCTCAATAGCTGGTACCGCTTCTGCCTCTGTAGACCCTCAGATTCTGACCTGCCAAAAGGTAAGAACATGACGTTTTAATGGCTTCCGCAGACGCATTGCATTAATATTTTACTTTCTCCTTGCACTTCCTTCCTGGTGGATGTAACAGTAGACTTTCACCTCACTGCAGATCAGAAAGGGACATTGGCTCTGGCTCACCTTGTGAAATTAGAAATCCTCCGTCACTCTATTATATTCAGATAATGAGTTAGGAAGAATCATGTGAAAGGAGAAATTCTGCCTCACACTTTGTAGTTGTTTTCTCTCATCTTGTTCTCTTTTTTTCCTCTCATCTGCCTGCGCCAGGAAAAAAAAAGAAAAAAAAAACAAGCCTATCTTTTGAAGTGATCACTAGAGTGTGAACATTCAACTACATGTGTCACTCTGACCAATGTTGGCTTCACTTTCCCAGCAAACAGCAACATGTAAAATGATGAAGTGGAATTGGACCATTCATCATCTCAAGGCAGTGAGGGTGGGCGCTAACATTTTTATTTTTTTTTTTTACAGCTGGCAGTGACCAAATGAATGCTTGTGGAAAGTGTCAAACTAAGTGAGAGGCTGAAGATTTACGGTAGTGTCCTACAGCTGCCTCATGCATTGCAGTGCTTCCTGCATGCTGAGGGTTTTGCAGATATAACACAGTGTATTTGGGATTGTCTGGGATGCAAATTCTGAGCATGTAAATTTGTTCTTCTGTTCGGCGACTCTGTCCAATCAGACTCGTACTACGAGGCTTGCAGAGGCTGTTATCTGCTGACTAGATTTGTGCTTGTGTGGTATAAAACCTCAGATGAAGCTATTGGATGAGTGAAACTATTATTTGCAGGCGAAGGAATTACCACATAGTCTTGAAGCCAATGCAATAAACATGCATTGGTGCATTACAATGATGGGAGCGCCGACTCGTCGGTGTAAACCAAGATATTATAGCTCAAAGACATATACGAAAGGAGTTGGCGAGGCTCGGTCCTTGTTTCACATGAAAACACATCATTTTCCCTATTATTCCAAAATAACAAGTTTTGTTCTGAAAATGACTCGCCGGCTTCGTGTGGGACGGAACACATAAAGAATGCATGTGGATACAAAAACCGCCGTCACTGTGTGGGTGGAGTTGTTTCCCACTGTCAAAAACATTCTGTGGTCATTTAAATAGTCGATACCAAACTGTACTTATATCATACTGCTGACAGCATTTCGGAAAATCTCAAGGGGGACTATATCTGCTCTGAGCCAAAATGTTATCAGTCCCTGAAGACAGGGGGCCGGAGACCGAGGAAACCAATTAATGCTTTTATTCAAAAATGTTTACATTTTAAGTTCACCAATAGGTGTTTGTTACTTCACTGTAATATTTTGGAAACTCCGAAATTGGAGGGGGGGTCTACAGTTACTCTCCAAGGGAATCTGAGAGTCACAAAAGACACACATTTGGGAAACACTCCTGTTCTATGAGATATCTGGCATGACTTTGATTAATGGTAATTAAGTGTAATCAAGATGTGTTTTATGTCCTCAGACCGTCAAATTACTTTAATCTGCACAGATAACACATTTCATTTGGTTCTGCTTCACTTTGTTTGTTTGATGGTGACCTCCCAGTGTTTTAATTCCCACCTCGTATTCCCTGTTCTCACTGTTTAGTGTTCTTGTTTTTTTTCTGTGTTCTCTGCTTCGGTATGTTCTGAGGTCTTTATCCCTTTGTCATTCTATGTATTGAATCACTGTCTGATCTCCTAATATTTTCTTATGCTGTGTCTTCAGCTAAATTTGCCCCACCTCTCCTAATTCCAGCTTTGTCTCCTCTAGATACATACAGCTTTGTTTTACAAAGTCTCCTTGTCAGCTAGTTTGTCTAACCTACCTGCTTTCCGAAACTTTTTGTCCTTAATGTGTTATTCCTGAATTTCATTTCTGTTTTGATTCATCCTTTGTCTTGATTTGATCAAAACACTTTACTGATTTTTTTAATTTATTTTTTTTGTAAAGCACAATCTTCATTACAGATTGATTTTCTCTGGGCGTGTGTCTGTATTGGGTTATTTTTCTTCAAGCCTGATGTCTGAAATTTGTCTGTTTAGATGTTATGTCCAGCAGGGGTTCATTTACAGGTAATTTGTGCAGGTAATTCCAGTGATATATATATATATATATATATATATATATATATATATATATATATATATATATATATATATATGTATATATATATATATGTATATATACTCGAGGTGTTTGCATTATCGCTGAGCAAAATTGAGCAAGGTTTGGTGACTCTGATATTTAGAGCGATATTCCCTGCAGCTGCTAAGTGTAATGTGTGTGTGTGCGTGTGTGTATTTTAGGTGGGTGAGAGGGGAGTGACTGCTCACATTGTTTGTATTAAGAGAACATTCAGCCTCTGAAAGCTCCAGTGAGATAGATTTGTGTCGAGTCGGGCCACCACATACCGAGTGAATTCAGCGCAACGCCATCAACTCCTAGTGATTGATGTCTTCAGTCTGGTCATAGCTCATAGAGTCGCTATCTGCCGCTGATTCGTGTCAGAGCCTGAGATGAGGTTTCTTCAGTGGGTGTTGGTAATAGATCAGCAGTGCTGGGTCCTTCGAGATGTGAATCAAAAGCACAAACGCTTTTAGACTGTAGCAATAACACGCCATTCACTGGGAGCTATAATTACTGTCTGTTTATTCTAAACAAAGAACAATACAAAATACAAAACAGCCCATTGAAACAGCAAAAGCAGAGAAGAGCCACCTGGAGACAGAACCGTGCGCACAACGCCACCCCGAGTGGAAATACATCAGGCGTTAAGTTTTGCGTTCACATGACAAAAGCTTGTGTTCATGCCGCAGACTGTGCACGCTGTGCAGAGCACAACTGGTATTTGTCCAATAATGAAACGCATCTCTGGTAAGAACAAAGAGAGAAATCAATGATGGATTCTTGTTAAAAAAAACAAAAAAAACCAACAACAACCAAACTTTAGAATCTTGTTTTAATCTCCACTATTTCTCCCTCGGTCCACTTTGTCGATCAGCTTTCACTCACTGGTTTGAAATGACAGCAAACACGCTGATGAAACAATAGACCGAATCGTTTCTTAAAATCCTTTCACTGGCACATGATTGAAAACACAATACTGAATGAATTTCACATTGCACTACACAGCCGGTTTTAAGCAACTTTACACTATGAACACGTTACGTTTACTTGAATTCACTTTCTTTCTTTCTTTTTTCCCTCTGAGTGCCTTGTAATTTATTCATACATTTAATTCAAAGAAACAGCAGAAAGTTCCTCCTTTAATAGCAGGGTGAGCTATATACATGTCGTGGATTGGCTCCAATTCAAGTATGGCGCTTTGTTGGAATGCATTTACACATTCCATCATTACTCTGTGGGTTTTTGCTGACGAGATAAATCAAGAGAAAAGTGCTGCATGCTGCAGTCGCAAGCCACTGCCAGGGTATTTATCTGACCCCTTGAATATCCGGCATTTCCCTCTCCACATCAGAGGGAACACGTTTCATCCTCGTTATGATACAATGGCCAACAGGCTCTCCACAGTGGTCAACATCGGTGACCGAAGCGACACAGGGCTTTGGCGTTTCCGTCACCGTTAAGAGCAAAATCCCTGCAGAAATCATGAGGGTCCAGGTGCTTTCAAATCCACACAGCAGGTCCAAGTGTGTGTCTTTAAAATCGGTTCCTTTTTCCATGTTGGGACCTTTCTGAAAAGGTCAGGTAATTCCATATCTCTGTTTGTGGCGAGATTAAAATGTCACAGTTGCGTGTGTTTGGTATCATTTGAATTACATGGCTTGTGGAATGGAAAACCATGATGAAGGAGATTTTTGCTCCATCTGTAAAAGCCGGCTGCGACAAAGCCACTAAAGTGATTTGATGGATGTCCGGGTGATAAACTGAACTGAAATACTAATTGCGTTAGAGAATCTACTTGATTAGAAAATGAAAGACTGTTGAGGAATTGAATTGCTTTGACAATGTACCCATTCTCAACAGAGCAGGATCAAGTTCATCCCAACGGAGAAGGTAAGAGAATCATTTTAACTGGGATTTCCTCTAGTTTTTGAATTACTACTGTTTTTCTTTTCCAAATTTTGCTGCTCGACACAAAAAAGTGGTTATAGCGCACTCACAAATATATCCCGCCAACTTAACACATGTAGAAAAAGACAATACGACAATGAGGTAGCCTATATTTTTGGGTGTCTACTCATCTTTTGCAGCTTGTCTCATTTATCTATCCATCTTCCACATTGAACACGGCTCCTGGAGCCTATTCCCATGGACGAGGGCAGGACACTCCTTGGACAGATCAGCAGTCCATCACGAGGTCGAAGTCGCACACACACATTCACACCTCGGGTGAATTTAGAGTCGTCAATTATGTGAAAACCCACATACGCAAATGGGGAAGGTGCAAACGCCATGCTTTGAACTGATTGTGTTTAACCACTACATCAGCAGGCGGCCCGAACACGATGACCCCAGTAGACCAAAAGGTCACAAGACCGCCAGAATTCAAAATACTCAGTGTGTGACTTTCACGACAAATAATCAACACAATATGATACTGGAGGGAAAATGGGTTTCTCATATTTGACACTCTCGCCTCACTGAAAAGACCCAGGTGGGATTTCAGGCTCAGGATCTTTACTGTGTTGAGTTTGCATTGTTTACTCTGTTTTCTCCCTTCGTTCTCCACCATGCCAAAGAAAACCGGTCTTGTGCTTCCAACTCACGCCAACCCTAATTTGGACATGAAAATGGACAGATGGAATGGTAAATATGAGCGAGAATCTTATTACATTACTGGCAAGTCACTATTGATTTGTTAAACGCAGCAGCGCATTACTTGGACGCAGTCTGGATTTGTAGGCAACTCCTGAATTCACAATTCTAATCCCTTAAAGTTGAGTAATCAAAGGTGTTTTCCTCCAAAAAGGATCTCGATAGCAAAACCAATCCCTTAAAAAGTTTCAAAGTCACTCTTAACGTACATGTTTATGCTTTAATGTTGCTTTTTGCTAAATTGAAGTCATACTTTTCAGACCGTTTGTGCTATCAAATTACATGAAACCCATGCTTACGTAACAGTATTGAAAATGTTTACATTGTTTGCGTTTGATTTTAAACATTCACGGTTCATTCACAGGTTCAACTCGTATATCATCGCTGCACCCTACGTCACCTCTGTAAAATATCATTTTTTTTAAAGAACGAAAGAAAAAAAAATGCAGGTACTTAACAGCAGAGGCTAAAAGATGGTAGGTTGTTGGTTCCCCCCCTGTGCAAACATGTGCTTGAAGAAACACACACATACATATATATATATATATATATATATACATACAGTAGAACCTCTAACGAGCGAACCTGATCAGAGCGGATACCCTGTACTGGGCGGACAACGGACAGGTTTTCCTTGCAAATTTCAAGCTGAGCGACACTGAAATGGCCAAAATACTTGGGCTGGACCCGATTATTGGAATAATCAGACGTTGTTGTGGTCTCAGGAGATTAAGTTTGAGATCTGGGTTCAAGGCGCTGCGCTGCTTTCCACATTGCGTGTCCGCAGACTGTGCGCGGGCCGCAGGTGCTACACGATTGCATCCATACTACACTCTGGGCTCACTTCCATGCGCGTTCCATAACGTAACCTAACGATCCTGGATCTATCTCCACACGGTCACAAAATTTGGGCTGCGAGGCCGACCGCAGAGGGTCTGAGAGGACCCTAGTGCACAGGGCGGATGACGATTTTGATTTCACACGTCCTCTGCGCACACAAAAGTTTTACTTTCCCTTAACAACAGAGAAGATAAGGCCCGTGGGCCAGAACCGACCGGCAAGAGGCGCCAATCTGGTCTGGTTCCACAAACCCACCAAGCAAGGTGCTTATAACGTTTTTTTGGGACATTTCATTGTATTTTGCACCAAAATGTTTCATTATAATTGACTTTATGTTGAGATTGTAATTATTTTCAGTACTAACTGTTTGATCTTACAAAAAATATAGACAATTTCATTACATACACTGTGACCACAACAAAGAAAAACTTTCAAGTGTAAATTTTGAGGTTATTATAGCAATATTTTACCATTCTGGTCCACTCAAGATGAAACTGGACTGTATGTGGTCCCTGAAGTAAATTAAATCTTATTTAATAATTATTTTGTATACATCTTATATACATGTATATACATATATTGTATACATCTTTGTATTGGTTCAGTTATGTGCTTTCAAATAACCATAACATATTTGGTGTTTGGTTCGTTCAATATCAACTGGTCCTACAATTTGTCCTCGTGACCCGTCCCTCTGAAGAGAGGACACTTGGATGCCCTTGGATTTTAGGGCGTCCTTACATCAGAGGTTTTACTGTATATATATATATATATATATATATATATATATATGTACACACACACACAATTCTTCCTGACTCATGGGAAAAAACCCTGACCCTGTGTCTTCCAAATGCACCTCTGTGCTCACCAACAGCAGTTCCTAATTGTGTTTCTCTGCAGAGACTGGGGATTAAAAGCTTTTCGTTGTAAACCTGCATGGCTGAAAGTGTCACAGCAAAAATTGCGAGTCTGAAGAAATGCTTAAATTGCCAGACAGCCAAACAGTGATGTAAGACTCCTTTTTTTTTTTTTTTTTAACATCAAGAGCCTCTAAGATGTCCACTACTGAGACTTCCTGTTGCTGCGAGTTTCTTGCATTGTAGTGTTTCATTCAACAGAGTTGGATTCAGGTTAATGTGGCAGGCTGCTTCAGTCAAACCATTCATGCAACTTTAGAGTGAAAAATGACAAACTGCTGTCATGCAAGTTTATCATGGAGAGCTTTAGGTGACAGTCACACGGGACAGACGTCGCTGCTTTGTGCATTGGTGTTGGATGCATCATATTCTGCGACGTCATTGATGTTTTTCAGGCGAGAGGCACAGGCAGAGATTCTCTTTGCAGAGCTTGAGCGTCGACGCTGCACAAGCTGCGCCGGTGAACTGTGTGTTGTACGATTCGTAATTGCTCCGTTCACATCTTTTTTCCCAAAATGATAAGAAGCCTACAGTACACGGCAGCTTGTCTTGTTGCATCCTGTTTGGCTTTTGGCAAATGTTCTTGTCGAGGAGAAACATTTACAAGAGTAAACACCTTGGAGGATTGAAACAGAAAGTGCCTGCATTCTTTAATTAAAACTTCACTGAACCCAGACTGGAGCTGTCAAGATCTGGGATATCTTCCTCAGCTGGAGAACTCCACTCTAGTCAGGCTTTGACATCTCTGGCCAACAGGGAAGGCCTCTGATGTGGGATCTTCCTGGCGCTCGGCAGGATGCTGGCGGGGAGGTACTGATCGGAGGGAGCGTGTAAATCATCTATTTCTGTGGTGAAGTGGTCTGGACTTTCCCCGTTGGACGTCTCTTTGATGACGCTGTAGGTGAGCGCCACGCTGTACGACGTGGGTTTCTCCATGCGCTGGGGACCGCAGTGGCACAGCTTCTTGAAGGCGGCGCGGAACTTCTGCGACATGGCGTTGTAGATGACGGGGTTGATGGCGCTGTTGAGGTAAATGCAGAGGCGGCAGAAGAGCAAGAACCAGGTGTCCAGGTAGGCTTTGTCCAGGAAGGAGTTGACCACCACTAAGGTCCGGTAGGGCATCCAGAGTAAGGCGAAGAGGATCACCACCACAGCAAGCATCTTCGTCACCTAGTAAAGCAAGAGCCTCAGTGAGAGTGCAGCATTACCACAGACAACAAGGTTTAAACTTAAAGGCTTGAAGCACTGAGCGCCTCCGTTTAAATCTTATCTACAACCTGTGACTCACATAATAAGATAACTGTTGCAAACGGTATTAACAAGAGCTCTTTTTTTTTTTTTTGCACCAGTAACATATGACAGTGTGGAGGATCTGGAACTGATGCAATAAGAAAGCATCTGCTCATTTACATCAGTGTATTGGGAGAATAGAGTTCGTCCTTCAGCTATCTCATAACTTAAAGCTTGTTTTTTTACACTTTCAAGGGTTAGATTTCTTTTTGGGAAGACGATCGAATTGTCTGTGGCTTGTAAACACCTAAAAGAGGAGAAGCCTCACAGGCCTCGCAGGTGATTCGAACTAATAACTGGAATTTTATCACAATGATGTCAACTAGAGGGTTTGAAGAACTCGGGACTAACCATTTCCTGCTACTGCGTCTTAAAGGCATTCAGCTTGTGAAAGAAGAGGTGACGCAGTAACAAAACAAAATGCATACTTGTCATTGATTTGTCTAAGAATTAAAAAAGAAATAAAAAATAGGAGCTATCAATATAGTAGGAGTATTCAAAGTAAGAAGGTACGGTCATAGTGAGCAGATGCAGTTACAGATTACAGCTGAACGATGCCAAAACTGCTAGACAATTCTTTGTTTTATATAACAGCACAGATTGGTTCCACTATAAACCGACACATTAGTGGCTATAGTGTTTGTGTTTTTCTTTAGGATGCTGCTGCTCGAGGGAATTCATGATGTTATAGTGTGACTTTGGAGTGCACCAGGAGCCGTACGTGTCAAATTGGATCAAAGGAATAAAACCTCAGCGGCTGTGGCGGGTACACATCCAATGATCACACACTCAAACAAAAGAGATTATAAGATTGTATTTGTCGGTTTTTTGGTCAATTAAAAAGAGTGAAACCCGCAGCGCACTGTATTTAGAATTGTGTACAGGTCTCAGGATTATCCCAAAAGAAAAATGCACTGCTGAATCAGGAATCAAAAAGTCATACCGCCTTTTTGAGGATCGTAAGCCTTCACTGACATTTTCTGACTACGGATTTTACCATCGGAAACCATCTTTGATCTCCACAGTGGGATGTATTCACAATCACCAGCGTGCATGATTCAGATCGTATCATATCAGCAAGTACAGAGGATTACAATTACACTTGGTTTTTGGCTTGTAAAAGACTCAGGTTAACGTCATTATCATGTCTATTATGGCTCTAAAGATGACATATTTTCAAGCTTATTGTTTATTTCTACAGCAACATTCACTGATGTGATTTTTCTCCGATTTCAACCATATTTTGTAAACATTTGCACTTTGATAGGTCAGTATTATAAAGATTCTCTCCTATGTACGTAAGTCATTGCTTCTTTTTAAAAACATCCTCGGGGAGAATACTGGGGTAGCGAATCTGAGCTATTAGATACTACAATACCTCACCATACCATCTTGTGGTACAAACTGGCTATACAAGGCTGGAGTTTATTAGCTTGCATGCTACGTCAGTAGATGTCACGTCAGCCTTTTATCTTTAACAGTTTTGGATATATTTTGTAAACTTAGTCACTATTCTCACATAGGTTTTGTAAGCTGATTGTTGCTGCATTTCACTTGACTGCCACAGTTTAATTCCAGTAAAATTAAAGATTACTGTGGGTAAAAAGGTTCATTTTGAATGTTGTTGAATGCAGACTATAAAAACTGATGTGTCATGGTTTTTTTTCATTTAAATATATTTTAAATGTGCCAGTTAAGCTCAAACTGAACTTATTCCAGGTAAAACTGTTTACCTGGAAAATGTGCTTCAAAAAGAGATCTTGTGATGACAGCATCAAACTCTCTAGTCGATATTTTAGCTCTTTTGAAGCAGATTTAAAAGAGCCGCAAGCAAATCAAGACGTGGGCTGACCTTTTTAGTTAGAGCTTGAATGCCTTTGTGCTCACTTATTTTGGGAAAAATGCCTCAGTGTGGAGTCACACAGAACACTAGAACTATCTGCACATATGTGGTTCGGCAAATGGTAGTCAGTATTGTCCTTGTTTATCTTAAAGAATAGGGTATATATGTAGGATTGGCATATTTATTTACATATAATATATGTAAGTGTTGTATCAGTCTTTATAAATTGGATTGTTATAGTATGGAGGTGGGCTGTATGTTGAGCTGGATGTTAATATCTTAAAACCCAAAAGACGTTTGGATATGTAAGCAAAAAAAAAAAACAAGCATCAAACATTTGGTCATGACAGTTTACATGTTCTCAGCTCTTATGTTTGCCACCAACACTGGCATGAAAAAGATTAAATAAGAATCAGCCAACTGCAGTTCTCCAAAAGGAGACATCACACAATCGGATACTGCTGATTGATTTCAAATCTTAGCGAAGCCTGATTTTTAACAGGTTGAAATCTAGACGTGAGACTTGTACCTAAGTGAACTATATCCATATTTATGTTGTGTTGTCTCGGCTGCATCGAGGCGAGTCTAATTGAATTTGATAAGGGCCCTGTGAGTGAAATGCTTAATTCTGGATCGTCGTTTCTCCCTGACCTTTAGTTAACTCGCTGAGGTTTCAAGATGGAAGGGACGAACTGTTGCTTGTGTTCACAATGAGCCGTTAATGCCGACCACAGAAACCACATGCGACGGCGTGTTTGCAGGAGCTCGTTCGAAAACAAGCCTTATGGAGAAAAAGAGCAGAGCTTGTTTGAGTTGGAGTTAACTGATTTGACTATTCAACAGAGCATAGAGCGCCCTCAGGGGAGCACCCACACCCTCCCGTTCCAGGAAGGCTTATTCCCCCTAATCTGATCAGCAAAGGTCTCCCTGTGCCTTCTTACCTGGGTGTGTGACATGGTGTGGCTTTGTCTGTGTATTTTTTTCCGGCGGATGGTGTAACTGTGTGAGGTAACCACACATATGATCGAGAACTGTGTTTCATTGTTACGAAATAGTGAGTGAGGTTAAAAATAAATGCCATTATGGGATTCTATGCAGAGCAGATCTGTCGCTTTTACGCTAAAAGCTCCTACTTTTGTAGGATTATGAGAGTGAGGGTGTGCCGAAGCATTCTAATGTTATGTCAAATCAGAGATTGGCGGAGGGGCCCACGAGATTCTTTTAGAGGCAATCTTGGAGCGACTCAAGGAAAAAAAAAAAAAAAAAAGGTTATAAACCACTGCTGTGAGCAATAAAGAAATCGCTTAGCAGCATGAACACAGATTAAAGGACAATAACTCCATGACTTATCCCTTTTGTCAGTAATTTGTAGTAAACTAAACTATACATTTCTGTTTATCTTGATTTAAAGAGTTGTCACCTTTCTTTTGCCTGAAATAGCAATCTCTCGCAGACTCATGACAGTGACTGTGACAGAGGATGCTATCAACAATTCAGTGGACAGAATATAAAAAAACTCATTATTTTACCCATTTCACTCAGAAATATACAATACCAGGCCGCACGTGTTCAAACTAATTAAATTTTTCCAAAGTTGAGCATGTGTGGGACACTCTCTGAAGAGTCTGCCTCCAAATATGACAAAACCCAGTCTGGATTTAGTAAATGCTTTGGAGAAAACTATTTGGAAAGGTTCCATGTTACTGTTTAATTAAGTTTTACAACCACTGACTAATTTTATAAATGGAATTCAACTCTGTTGGCTTTAATGTTACATATATCACCTTATCGAAGGCCTGCCAGAGGTTCCATTTATGAATGGCCTGACAAAGTGTGAAAATTACAGACGCCATCATTTTTGTAATTGTTGTTGTGAATGTAATCACACTATTTAAAGTGTTCAAGTATTTCAAGTTTCATTGCGTTTTGGGTGACCATTTACACGATAGCGGTGCTCAGAGTCACCGAAAAAGCAACTTTTTGAAAGCGGCTCCCAAGTTGGAACTTTGTGAAAATGCTCCGACTCCCTGTAAACAGTCGAAAACACAACTTCTATGAAACGCTCAGAGTCCCTCCCTGGGTAAACAGGGCGAAACAAAACCTTTCTGAAGCATTGCTACTGCACTTGTGCACCACGGCCGTAATAAATAGTTCCTCTGCGCATGCGCAAAGAGACGGACAAAAACAACAATGGCGGTCTCCAGAGTGTCATGACTCCCAGTCCACATTCTCGTGGGACTTGGTAGTTTTTAGAGTTGACAATCAGTAATCACAATCCAATTTCGTCATCTGTCCTTTTGGATGTCTGTTCACTCGCTATTGTTAATATTTATACTGTAGCATATTGTTCTCTGCCCGCATGTGTGTGTGTGGTTTCATTACAAAAGCATACACCAGCATCCACTAGTGGCCCAACATGAAAACAACATTGTTTTCAGGGTTTCTGTGTAAAAATACATAATTTTATAAGTTGTTGGTGTGTAAACGTGAAACTTTTCTGATGCAAAAACGATGCATTTTCCCTTAAAATGTCGCGTAAACAAAGACCTGAACTCAGAGATTTGTGGTGCAAATGTAAAACCTTGTTGTGGCAGAGAGGAATTCACATTTTTCAGTAGATCTGGGTAACACAAAACTGAAAGTCAAGTTATTTGTTGTATTTTTGGATACTACAAAATTGAAAGAGAAAATTTCTGTTGTGAATGGAAAACATTTCACTGTATTTTGGACCAAAGGAAAATGGCTTAACACTACAAAACGAAACATAATTTGCACACCGCACTGCAACAAATTGAAATATTATTATAATTTCATTATTTTAATCGTACAGCTCACTCAACATCAAATTCCCAATTTTAAAATGAGTTTGACACTCTTCCTCAGGGGTTGAGTACAGGAGTGTCCAACATAAGGCCTGCAGGACAAAACCGGCCCACAACAGGCTTTTCTGACCCAGGAATCTACCAAGCATATAGTAACATATTCAAAGAAAACACTGATTTCTTTGAACAAATGTCCTAAGAAAAACAGACACAACGCTATACAATACTGAGACCTGATTTCGGTGATGCTGCCATGAAATCTGGCCACTTCAAAGTATTCGCCTCGAAGCCATGCTACCAGATGCGTTTGCAAAAACAGGCATAATGCAACAACTTCAGGAGCCGCTTTTTTTTTTTTTTTTTTTTTTTTTTTTTTACATTTCACTATATTTTGCTCCAGACGGTTTGATTAAAATTGGCTTCTTGTTTTCATTTGGTATACTCTGCATCACAACATAGAAAAGCTTGAAAGTTTAGATTTCAAGGTAATTATGACACCATATCCCTGGTCTGGTCCATTCAAGATGATACTGAGCTGAACCAAAATGTGTTTGACACCCCTGGGTTAGAACGTCTGTATTTCAAAATTCTCCTAAGTGGCTCTCTCTAGAAGAGAATTATCTCTAGAAGTGAAGCTTGATTCTTTTGGTCTCCGAGTTGTAAAGCTGTTACTTTCAAAGCCCCCCCCCCCCAGGTGGAAATAAAAGAAAACAGAAAAGAAAGGTAAACCCTTGCGATCAAGGGGTTAATGTTCTGATCTAGCTCTTGGTCCTGGACTCAAGTGGGAACTGGGAAAAACCTGTTTTTTTTTTCACCTTCATGCTTCATGTGTCTATTTGGCCCCTGAAAAAGCAGAGTGCTTCTAATGTAACATGCTGTAGCATGCTCCTGGTGGTACTTTAAAAACAATACAAACTTTTCCCAAGACCAAGAATATCAACATGTCTGTACAGTTTGACATCTATAAAATTATCTTTTTAAGTCACTATTAATTTCAGGAGGTTCTAAAAGTTAACTTTATAATTATTTTACTGTGTTCACAGTAATGAAAATGGCTACTCCTGTAGTTACATTGTCAAAAATGCATGTATTTAGTTAAAATACTCACGGAAATGTTTAAAGTATAAGTGACTTTTAGAATGCATTTACCTGTATTGTCAATTACAGGTATTCGATTCAATTTACACATTTCTAGAACTACAAATCTTATAGAAACGACTCTGTGGCAAATTGTTTTGTGAAAAATAAATACAAGGCTGGAATTTTCTGTACAACTTCAAAAACTACAAAAAATGTAGTAGTAAATGAAAAGTTGTTTGCACATGAAGAGTATGGATGTGTGGTAAATTGTGGGTATGCATATTTAAAGCATTTTATAAAAAGAAAAAAAAAAAAAGTAAATGTGAGTAATTGGATAGGATTTACTTAATCCTCTGTTTAGATGTGGCGTAAACCAACAAAGTACATTGAATGGTCCCCCTGTGTGTTTGGGTTTAGAAGTAACAGGACTATATTTAATATGCGTAATGATTGATTTACAAAACTCAGTTTTTCCCCCCTGAGTAAGTGCTGTCCAAAGCATTTCTCTCTTGATTTGATAAAAACGTGAAAGACAAGCAAACTGATAGAGATTACTAAAAATGTTCTCCTGCTGATTATGGGAAATGTTGACTTTGACTGTACTTTTGACCTGTGGCGCAGCTGGATCTAACGCGCGCTCTTCACACACCGTTAATGGCACGGATGATAAATAAACAGACCGAGGGGAAGGGGCGAGGACGCACCTGTCTGCGGGAGGCAGCCGTGGTGCTGCTGGAGGACCTGGATCCGATCATCCTCCCACCCTGACCGGTCTCCTTCTTCCACTTCTTGGTGCTGTCTTGGGGATCGGAGGGCAGCGGGTTGAGGAAGAGTATCCTGGCGATCAGCCCGTACAGGACGGTGGCCAGCATGAGCGGCAGCACGTAGAACACGGTGAAGTCCGTGAAGTAGATGGGCAGGTAGTGGCTCCTGGACACCTTGTAAGCGCAGCTGAGCAGCACCACGTTGTCGTACACCAACTTCTTGGTGTCGGACAGAAAGAGCCACATAACGCAGTAGACGGATGTGAGCGCCCACACCAGCATGATGATCTTCTTGGCTCTGGATAAAGTGCACAGGAATTGCGCCTTGATGGGGTGGCAAATGGCGATGTAGCGCTCCACCGTGAAGGCGGTGATGGAGCAGGAGGACGCGTTTATCCCGAGGTACTGAAAGTACGTGATCCCCAGGCAGCCCGCGTAGCCGTACACCCACTGTCCGTGCAGCGCGTCGGTGATGTTGGGCAGCCCGGCGGCGGTCAGTACCATCAGGTCGGCGGCCGCGAGGCTCACCAGGTAGCAGTTTGTGGGAGTCCGCATGTGTTTGGTGGTCAAGACCACCAGGATGACCATAACGTTGCCCACGATCCCCACCCCGCATATAAGGGACACCAAGAAAATGCTGACCACCTTGTACTCAACTGTGTAGTCGGTCCAGACGTCCAGGGTCTGGTTTCCGTGCGCCGACGTGTCATTCTCCAGAGTCAAGTTATCCATGGTGAGGTTTTCCATGGCAGGAGGTGGCTTTCAAGGCAAGTACACCAAAATCACTAAACCATTGCCGCAATGTTCGGGTCAAGAAAGTCCCCCACTATAAATCCTCCAAAAACTTCATGTAATCCAAAGTGACTCTCCGTGAAATCCAAGCCATGGAATAAAAGTCCAATGTGTTGGAGTTGGCAGAGAGGGGATCTGAGGTGTTGCATGCAGCCCTGCTCCTGTCTCACTGCTCACAGACACACACAGTCATGACTGAGAGGCTCCCGCAGAGCCTCCTACTCCTCAGAGCCTCCTGCGCACGCTGAAGTAACAGCCTGACGCACCGCTCCCTTTTTTCGTCTCACTCCCATATTACCGCACACGATTAGTCGAGAATACATTGTTAAAATCAAAAATAAAAGTACCTGTGTATTTTTGTGTTTAAAACACAAGTTTTACGAATGAAAATATTGGCATTGCAGGCTGTAACAATCAACAGACATTCCGTGCGTAAAGGCGCAAAAGGATCAAATCCCAGGCATTTTCATACTTTCACATGGAAAGGAAATTCGTTTCTCAGTGTTCAAAGGAATTAATAATAAAAATGTAGGAACATCAATTAAAATAGTGCCGCAATATAGACAACCAAAGTGCGGAAGATAGTGAGGCAGTTTGATAGCAATGCAGCATTAGGGCTTAAGAATATTGTTCATGAGTCTCACAGTCACAGCTTCTGCTGGGACCCTGTTGTTTTGGCCCTAATATGTATAATACACACCCAAACAGACCGTTTTATAGCTATACATGTCAAGAAATAAAAAAAAACAACAACAAAAAAAACATTTTGGACATGATCTACAAGTAACAAATGTAAAAAACAAATCAACATAAACATTTGGTATTCTTACAGTCACATACACTCTGAATTAAAGGGCATCGAAAGCGATCTCACAATTTGATGTAAAAAAAAAAAAATGTTTCTGCAGCTGCAAAGATCTATTGATTTAATTTCAAATTGAAAGCCTCTAACATGAACTGGTCAACAATTGGCATGTACAGATCTGCATTGACACCAAAATCATTTTATTGTAATTCAACTGAAGTTTACTTCTTTTAGAGTCAAGTCATTATTCACTCTCATGCTTGAAAGGTGACAACTCGGCTTTATCTGGATTACATAACATCTTATTTAATGATGATTGTTCAAAAATAATAATGGCTTGAATTTATATAGCACTTTTTTCGAGGTGACTCAACGCGCACACAGAAACCATTATTCATTCACACCAGTCACACCGCTGGTGGTAAGCTATGCTGTAGCCACAGCTGACCTGGGGCATGCTGACAGAGGTGTGGCTGACATTCTGCGCCTCCGGCCCCTCCGACCACCACCAACATTCAATACCCATTCAAACCAGGCAATGTGGATAAAGTGCCTTGCCCAAGGACACATCAAAACTTGGATAGAGCGGAATTCGAACTGCCAACCTTTCTGTTGTTGGATGACCCACTGTACCACTGAGCCACAGTCGCCCAAGTCTGCTGGTGTAGCAGCATTAACACAATGATGTATACTGTTATCCTTCCCTGGAGCAAAAACAATTAAGCAGAAGTACACAGATGTAGACTGGAGGGGGACAAACACTGTACATCCCCCCACTGCAAAGCCAATTACACCCAGTAGATCAGCTTCTTCTTCTGGCATTCACCCCTTATAGGTTGCCAGAGCAGATCTTCTTGTTCCAATATCCCCTGTCTCCTGTCGCCTCCCTCCTACCGTCAGTCGCTTATATGTCCTTCCTCACTGCATCGATGAACCTTCTCACTTGTCTGTCTTTGTTCAAAGACAGAGTGGGGGGTTATAACTTTAGAGGGAAACTAAACTTAAAACGCAATTATGCTCGGACTAATTTAAAAATAATGTGTATTTCCATTTGTGGGGTGGTTTTGTGGAATGGCCTTGACGACACGATTAAACAAAGTATGAATATAACACAATTTTAAAAAAATTGTACGAAAGATATATCTTTGATAAATACAGAAATGAAGAAGGAGAATGAAAATCTCGCAGATGTTAATGGTGCTTGTTCATTTTGTTCTTTTTGTGTTTTTTTTATTATTATGTTTTCATAAATCGCTCTATTGGAGTAGTTTTTTGTTTTTTGTTTTTCTTTTGTATTTCCTGTTTATTTACTTTCTTGGATTTTGTAATTGTCAATGGGTGAAGAATGGGGGTGGGACTTGATAAGCCTAGGCTTCTTCCTATCCCTTTTCGAATGAGTCAAAGTGTATTATATCGAAATGGGCTTTTTAATTTATTTTTGAATTGTTTTTTTCTTTTCTTTCTTTTCCATTTGTTTCATCTAATTTTAAATTGTTCATTTGTTCGAAATAAATCAATAAATCAAATCAAATCAAATCTTCCTCCTCTTGCCAGCATCCTTTTCACTCCAGCTGTTTCTCAGATATACAAACCATTTCAAGTCCCTCAAATATTTTGGCTAAATACATTTCTCACTTTTGCTGTATTTCATGGTATTCTTATGTTCTGTTTTTATTGCACCCATTTTATGTACAGCACTTTGTGATTTTCATCTGTGAAAAGCGCTTTATAAAGAAACTTTACGTACTTACTCCTTCTTAAAACTGACCATTCTGGTCATTCCCTTTATAAACTTCAGCATCCATCCATCCATCCGTCTATTCATCCTCTACACCACGTTATTATGTCCAGGGTCGCTGAGCGCTGGAGCCAATTCCAGCTAACTATGGGTGATGGCAGGACACACCCTGGACAGACGGCCAGTCCATCACAGAATAGACAGACCACCACACACGCTCACATTATTCACACCGAGTGGCGATTTAGGGTCACCAATGAACCTCATTTGCATATTATTTGGACCATTGTAGGAAACTGAAGGAAACCCATGCACACATAGGAAGAACATGCAAACTCCACACAGAAAGATGTTTAAAACCAGTTTCTGGTGGAAATCGACCGCGGGCCTCTTACCACAGAAGCAGTAGCGGTAGGAGACCTTCAGAACTCTTCCTGACCAACCCTCTGTAGGCTGTTCTAACCAGCAAAGTGGCATTCATAGTCCACTTGAGGTCCTCACAGATGTGACGTGTAAAACTCAGAACCTGCTTCACCTCCTCTACTTTAATCGGGAGAGGCTGTTTCACCATTATTTTCCCATCTAAAGTCCATAATGAGCTATTGGTTGGTGTTACATGTCAGAATATCAGATTGCGCTGCGCGGTCACTGAGCAGGCTACGGAGGTGGGAGTCCGGCACTCTGTAGGTCGTTTTATATTCTTCATGGACAGATAATTAGTGGGGTACTCTTGTGTGAATGTAATTTTGGAATAAATCATTGAAATAGGACAGAACACTGTGAAATGCAAATTATTCAAATGATGACTTTATTGACCGGAAAAGTTCAATGAGTGATTTCCATAATAATCTAAACATTATAATAAGGTCAATATTCAATATCTTCAATAATATTCAGTAATACTGTGTGTTATTGGTACTACCAAGGAGCTTTCTGATGAATATTGTCTTTAATTAGATTGCTTTGATGTGGAAATCCTGGAGGCCACCATAAGGACCAGTAAATGAGCACAAAGCTCTATTCCTCTGCTTTCTTTCTTTTTTTTTTTTTTCAACCAAAACAACAGACTGCAATAATTTAACATCTCACAATTCCACCATATAAAATATTCAGTGGCAAACAAATTTCAAGTCATTTCATGTAAAATTCAGTCTAGAGGCAAGTTAATCATCCCAACAGTGTACTTCATGTCCCATGTTATCAGAATGCATCATTTTTGGATTACACAGTTATGTGCAGTAGAACACAAAATATACTCTGAATTACCCAAACATAATACACTGTAATGAACAGAACAAGACTTTCTCAATTATAACAACAACATGAAGTTCAGGTTGGATGCTTTTCTGCCTTCCTTTTTTAAGTTGACTTGGGCAGGCAAACAACACTTTGTCAATTATTTAAATTGTCTGACTTGTATAAGACCATTATGTTCAACGCAGCGAGGAAATGAGGTGTCTCGTCGTGCTCTCGCTTGCCTCAGTGTTTCGGCGGCTCTCTTGCTTTCTGTACCTGCAACCGCATTACTTCTCATGCCTCGCTGACAAGGACAGGAAATGGAGGCTCATGCTGTTACGTGCCGTTCAATTACAGAACTGTGATGTAGAATGAGAAAGTCTGGAACAACGGATGTAAACTCATTTGCTACTTTTGTTTTGTTGCTTGTTTTTAAGCCAATAATCCCTTCAAGCAAGTTTTTATTTTGTGGATTCAGGCATACGCCCAGTTATTAATATATATATATATTTTTTTATCATTGATCAGCGTTAAAGCATTTCTTTGTCAACAGAGCAATTGAGTGTTACTTTGAGCTGTGGAAAAGCCTTTGGCGTTTTCTCTACCGGGTTTTGGACGACTCCCTTTGAACCGTCTCTTGGTCTTGGACATCTGAGGACTCTCGTGTCATCACTCCAGTCTTCAGATTCTACCAAAGAGTCTCCTGAGAATTCGCATCAGAGTTTTGGCCTGTCTGTCATTGAACACGGACGTCATTGTCTGTTAAGCATTTCTATACCACTTTGAAGCTCCTATCTCACTGGGCCGTGACGTATCCCGAATCAAATATGCATTTGAGAATGTAGAATGAATTGGAATGTCAAGCAAGTTTTGTGTGACATAAATCGCACTGGAAGTTTGTGCAACAGCAGTCATGAGGCAAACACACAAAAAAGCCAATTCAGTGTCATCCCAAGTGAAAATTATAACAAATCGGCCATTTTCCTGGTGCCCCTGTGAGATTGGGCCTTCATTCAGTGATTTGTCCCACTTTTTTTTTTTCTTTTTCTGTATACTTGTTATATTTGGCTAATTCATGGTGAGTTAGTTGCTTCCCTCCACAGGCTTACCATCAGTGTTGCTCCCTTGATAATTCGCTGGAGAGCTTTACTCCAGAGGCTGATTCCTCCACAGGAAGTCATCTCCACCTGTCGCCATCACACTTTAGTCTCAAACCGAGAGTCACGCCCTATTAAAATTCATATTAGATTAATATTTTCATTTAATCATGTTATATTGTTATGAGTCATTAAAGTATTTTGATAAGATGGATATTATCAGAAACAAATTTATGAACTAATGACAATGACAAAATTAAAACATAAGATAAGCCAGAGACATGTAGACGGAAGCCATTAATGCGGTTTACTGTGGAATATTATCATATGATCAGGAGACCTGATTGAGTTCAAGACTAATGAGCTGCTCCTCTGGTAAATAGGAGTGTAATGAAATAGCAACAGTTAAGACAGCTCTTACCGATACAAGTGCCAAGAGTGAGCAGGACAGAGAGAAACAAACAGCGACTCCAGCATCATGCTCATTAAACAATAAGCAATTTTTAACTTTCATATTTTTCTTTAACTTATTTATTAATATTTTTTTTCCATTCTTTATTTTATACATTGTTATAAGCAAAACACGACAAAGATAATGATTTCTTAATGATGCTGTTTAACACGGAGAAAGTTGAAAAATCTCTTGATGATGTCTTTGGTCATGCTGCGGCTGCCTTTCTGCGTATAGACAACTTCCCATTAATTAAAACACTCCACAGGATTGATCATCCAAAGATTGCTTTTTCTGCACATAGTTTTTTGTTTTTTTGTGGCTTGTTTCGCAGCCATTATTTCCCGTTCAAAGATAGCTTTAGGCTTCACTGCATGTGCCCTGGCAATTTTTCACAAGCATGAAATGGCTTGTAATTCTGATTACGCTTTGAACTTTGACCCTCTGGTATTTCTATTTGGCTTTATAGTCTATCAACAATACTGTCGAGCTATGTTGTTAAACCCTGGTCTTATAGACTCTCCTCCCCTGCACGTTTCAGGGGTTCTGTGATCGAAGGCTTTCAGGCTCGGTTGAAGGAGGGGGTGTAAACTCTAGGATGGTCGTTAGACCAGCGAGGATGTTTGGTTTAGAGGCAGAGGCATTGTTCTGAAGACAGCAGCCGGAATGGTGTTGAAGATGCTGAGGTTTTCGCCGAGAATGACCAGAATGAAATACATTAGAGGAACAGCTCATGTTGGCTGATTGTGTTGGAATGTGAGAAACAACATCGAGATGGTTTGATCACACCTATGGAATAGAATAGAGCGATACAGTGTAGGGGAAAATATGCTGAGGGTGAAGCTGTCAGGCAAGAAAAGAGCAAAGTCGAGAGAGGAAAGGGAAACATGAGAGAGAGGGTACTGCAAGAAGTCGATCTGCTGTGGCAACTCCCCAGAAATGCTGATAGGAGAGATAGTATTGGTGCAGGAAAACACATTATCATGCATTGTGGAGGGTTCCATTAGATACTTGAGGTTTGCAAAAAAAAAAAGAAAAGTGACATTTATGAATTTAGAGCGAATAAGATGAGGTTCACTGCAGATTCTACAAACATTTGTAACAGGAGAACCTTTTACTCCCCGGTTCTCTAGGCACAGAGAACCATTTTATTAAAGAGATCTGAACACCAAAGCACACAACCACTGCTGCTGCGCTTCTTGTGCTTGACTTGTCTTGGTGCTTTATAGGCCAATAGCTCCTTCCTTGTGTCTTCTTCTTCTGCTTCTGCTGCTTCTGCTGCTCCAGCTGTCACCGTGTGACTCACTGGCTCCTCCCCTTTATGGGGAGAGAGGTGATCAGCCCCAAATGAGAAAACAAAAAAAGCAGATCAAACAAATTGCAAGTTGCACTTGCCTGGAAAATGTCTACCCCTGTGTACTATCAGCTTTTGTTTCTTGTGTGATTTCCAGCCAGATGAAACTGAACTGTTTAAAAAAATTTAAAAAATAAAATCTAAATTTGCATGGCTGTATTGGTTTAACTATATAGGTTAACTTACGAAACATGAGACAGCGGCGCCCCGGGTGGCAGGCGTGTGTCTGACGGAAATGCTTCACAGTGGGGGGGAAGAAAGAGTCTCTTTTTTTGGTCTGCACTCATCTCCATCAGTGGGAAATCCATTGTGGAACAGCAAACCGAGACGCACACACTCGCGGTTTAGCTGCTCCTGATTAGCATCCTCTGTTCCTCCCCGTGGTGTTTTTTGGTCCCGCAGCCAAAAAGATAAACAAACTGAGGTTTCAGGCACTCGCTCAACACTCGCCCAGATTAGTGTGATTGTTATTCGTGGGGAAGCTGCGGCAGGCATCGGCAGCAGATGAGAAGTTACTCAGATCTCAGCACAGTGGGCGATGCAGCTGTTTATGGTGCTGTGTACGTAACCTTCCCAGGAGGCCAGTTTTGGCGCCAAGAGCTCGGCAGACTGCACATCACAATCTTCAGGCTACTCTCCACAGATTATTTACGCTTTGTGCAGATAAAAAGCTAATTTACCTGACTGGTGATGATATCAGTGTTTTGTAAACCAGCTCAGTTTGAATTTCCCAGAGTTTCAGCACGACCGAAGCTCGATCTCTGAATCCAACCCAAGATTGTGTATCCCAATACGTTACTGTGTGGTATTAATTCACTGTCACCATCGATCCTCTCTGTTATTACACTAGATCAGAGCTAAATGAAGTGCTTGGTTCAGGTGGAAGACCCTGACAGATCATCATCATTCCTCACAGTCGGGGGTGGGTGTGGGGGGGGTCTAGAGGTAAAATCACATATCTCACAGGTGAACGACAGATTGTGTAGCCGACAAACACATCCAGCAAAGGTGTCTCAGAGTGAATATTGATTCAGTGGATATGAATGGTGGTCCCTGCTGTGATTCATTACTGATGCAGTATTATTATTTAAGGCAGCCTTCACGCTTCTTATTGGTCATGTCTCTCGATTCCGTGAACTAATGGATCATTCTCGGTATGCGTCTTATAATCTAAGCCACTGATTTATAACCTAATAAAGACATTTATTTAATCTATCTGTGTGGCACTGAAGTGGAAATGTCACTGCCCAGTTCCTCCTTTGCTTACAACAAGAGTCTGACATTTTGGAGACGGTTATTTGATTTGTTGTGTAGAGGGATGGAGGGGAGGGTCGCCTGGTGGGTGGGAGTGCTCGGTCTGAAAATCAGAAAAAAATAAATAAATATATATATATATATATATATATATATATATATATATATATATATATATATATATATATATATATATATATATATAAAAGTCATGACATTCACACAAACTGCAAAAACCATAACAGTTTAGGAAATGACCACAAGTTAAAATTAAGTAAAATGCTGTTTTTCTTTTCTTTTCTTTTTTTTTTGGTTGTTGGTAATTTTATAACAATGCAGTGAATTATTTTAAGATTCAACCTCAATTTTTTCTAAATGATAATGATCAAGGATTGAAGTCCCACAAACATCATATTAATACACAGTAAACGTTTATTAACTAAAACATTACTCACCCCGGACAGGGGTGGGGGCTCAGTCCCTCTTGTCATTTCTACCCCACGTTGGGACAATGTTTACAATGGCAAAAGTTAAAGAATTAAATTTACATGTAACAAAAATAACAATGATAGGAATTTTATTTATAAGTGCTTTGCAGTAAATCCCTTATAAAGTCATATTCTATTCAAAAATAAAACGTCTTTTTATATTACAGCAACAAAATTACCTCTCAAGCCATCAAATATTGTTATTTTAAACAACTTTACATGAATAAATCTCCCTCTCCAGTGAGCATAATAATCTGCCTGGCTACCATAGTGGGTCTTCACTTCCACCTGGTGGCCAGAAAGTGTCACTACAACGTAACAACATCCATCCATCAAGAGACCAGTGGCTCTGGCGCCCACAGCAGCCGACTACAGGAGAAGAGCCGTCCATCACAGGGTACATAAAGAGAGACAATTTAACACACTCACAATTCCTACAGACACAAACAGAGAAAACAAACTGCACTAAAAGGACACCAAGCCCAGACTCCATTCATCTCCTGTACTGTTCTATCCTGTTCAGGCCTGCAGGGTTAATCAAATCTATTATTATTCAAATATTTTTATTGATTTTTTAGAATTTATAAACATACATACATACAACTCAAAAACAACTCAACTGGGACATTACTTCCTTCATCCAAAGCTTAAATGCTGGTGGGGCTGACTTTTTCCACTTAATCAGTATCAAGTGTCTCGCAAGTAAAGTCATGAAGGCAACTGCCGCCGCCTGATGAGGCGTCACTGAAATATCTGCTCCAACCCCAAACAAAGCTGTAACGGGACTCGGACTGATGTTCTTTTTATATGTAAATGAGATTGTATTGAATAATCCCTCCCAAAAATCATACATCCGGGGACAAACCCAGAACATGTGACTCAGGTCAGCAGTGGCATGACCACATCTCGGACAGGACGGGTCGACACCTGGGTGCAGTCTGGATACTTTATTAGGCAACAGATGCAACCTGTGCAGCACCTTAAACTGTAGCAGACCATGTTTAACACAGATAGAGGATGAGTGGATTCTTGTAATTGCTGTTTGCCAGGTATTCTCTGAAAATGTTTCACCTAATTCTTCCTCCCATTGAATTTTTAAATGGTGCAACGACGGGGATGCTGCACCCTGGATTCTGTCATAAATTGCCGACACCACACCTTTATACAGTGGATCTAAGGTCAGACGCTCATCAAGCCATGTTTTTGGAGGCAAGGTTAAAGTGAAAGATGCTTTAACAAAGCTACGCAGTTGCAGGTACCTGAAAGAGTCTGATTGTGGAGTATCAATGTTCTTCTTTAGCTGTTCAAACAAGAATAATTTATAATTTTTAAAGAGATCCTCAATACATCTTAGTCCTTTCTTGTGCCATTGCTGAAAGGATGAGTCAATCAAAGACAAAGGGGCAAAATTGATATTACGCTGAATAGGTGTTGCAATCAGAGACTGTCTGAATTTAAAATGAGTTCTAAACTGAGACAATATTTTTAAAGCCCCCCGGACAACCGCATTGCTTGTCCACGGGTGTTTACTTAGAGGTAGTGATCCACACAAAAGAGACCCAATTGAGACCAGATTACTATAATGTTGTTTAAGGTGGACACAAGATGGATACTCAGCACTCAACATCTCTGCAGCCCAAAACAGTAACTTATGGATATTTGTTGCCCAGTGGTAATAAAGGAGTGGATTTATTTTCCTCTGAACGGAGCCGCTCCTCTACCTTTTTCATCGCTTTAGGACACACCAGAGCACGTTATGTGTTCCTAAGTGAAGTGATGGATAACGTTGCTCGCTCGAGACGGATTCACGCCAGCAAAAAAAAATATATAAAAACGCTCAGCCTGCTCATGGAAGCAGGGACTTCATCAAACAGGACAAGACGTCCGCAGCTCCTTTCCGACAGAAGGGCAACAAAATAAAAGAGCAGATCCTGTCATCAGATCCTCTCAAAGCCAAAGTGAAACCGGCTGGTCTGACGTCAGTGTCCAGTGCGGCTGTGAAAACAAGATAACGTCCGTGCAGGGAGATGGGAAAGGAGGCTGCGCAGCTGAAATCCAGAGACAAACACACAGCAGAGCCTTCATCACCGAGCAGGCCGCAAAGATCAAAAAAATGTCTGCAGAAGAGACGAAGCCTCTGGCTGCTGTCGCTCCAGTCAAAAACAGCTCTTGGACTCTATCAAGGCAGAATCATTCAGTCGAAGATCGGATCCATTTGGAAGTCGAGTTCCAGCCTGAATGACCCGGATCTCAAACCGTTCGCAACGGGTCGGCAATGTGACCAAAAGCTGGTCCAGGTCTGCTTCTGAGGTTCCAGCGCGGGGAACTCGGCAGGCCGTGGTGACGGTGTCAAGTTCGCATTTGATAAACGCACTCAGGCAGCCAAGCCCGCCGCCGGCAGCCGCCCCGCTGCAAGCTCTCTCCTCCACTCGGCCTCCTACCAGAACCATCCCAGCCACTTAACCAAAGGTTGTGATCACAGACAGGAAGGTCAGCAAGCCTCCCGCCTCCAGCAGCCTCAGTCAGTACAGACTGAACATGGAGACCGTCGAGGAGTGGAGGGCGGAACTGGCCAAGGGGCCGGCTTCTAAAGTGAAGACCTTGAAAAGACCGACCATGGTCAAAAACAAAATCGTCGCAAAACCCGAAGCCGATCCCAAACCTCCGAGTGGGAGCGTGGCGACGAGGCTCAGCCGGCTGCACACAGAGGATGTGGACCTGAACCCAATGTAGACGCACACAAACACAGAGGACGTAGAGCTCCGCCCGCATCCAGCGGAAGTCGTCGTGTCTGCCGGCGATGCTGCAGGATCAAGACCCGAGCGTGTCGTCGCTGGCCGAGCTGCTGACGATGGACGACGACCCCAACGCCCTCATCTGCAGAAGGAACGCGGTGCTGCTGGATGAGCTTGCCGGCGTTTAACACTTTCATCTTTTATCTTGACAATGTACTGCACACGCACTACAATAAAAGTTTATTCTCAAAAACAAAAACATAAGTAATAAAGGAAGTTTGTTAAGTTTAACCCTCCATCCTCCTTGCGTCTCTCCAAGAATTCTCTTCTGATTTGAGGGATGTTTTTTATTCCAGATAAACATGGACACATTGAATTCCTTTAAAAAAGGTCTTAGGGATAAAGACGGGCCCAGTTTGAAACAGGTAGAGATTCCTTCTTGCCTCTGTGTCTTCAATTCCATTTATATTTATGAAATTCATCCATTCAGAGTTCTTCCGGGCAGATATTTCAACTGCAGGGAATTACTTCTATTGCTGAATGACCACTGAAGGACCTGAAAGAAGCTATAATAGAGAGCCGGTCTTGTGGGGCAAGGAGAGGAAAATGAAAGGTGTGTGGCTACAAATGTCTACGTCTCTGATCGCAGGAGTCTCCCCTCTGTTAATACAATGCATTATTCATGAGCTGCAGCTTTTAAGTAGCAGGGTCTCCTGTGCTCCTGATTGAAAATTCAAGGTAGACCTTCCATCAGACATCCAGAAGGCAACATTTTTCACCAATAACAGCAGTGCCAGTAGACTACTCAGCGATTGGTTGAGACTTATGCACTAAATATAAATTAGATCTTTCTCTGGCCCAAACTCAGGACTTTTTCATTTTCCTAATGAATGAAATTCATCCCATTTCGCCCACAGCGCTTGACTTGTCCATACGAAACAGCAGCTCTGAGAGATCACGTCTGCAAGATGCCAGGGCTCCAATGACTACGTCCATTTGTTAGATAAAAAGAGATCGAGCAGCTAAAATGTGTTTGTTTGTGTTTTAATTAGATGAGATAATCAGTGCTGTAGAGGTATTAAGAGCATTAAGAGCTTTATAATGATAAGGCAGCTGATGGTGTGAGAGGATAACGTCACGTTAATTATGATGCGGAGAGGATAAAGAGAGGAAGAGTCAATGAAGTGGTGAAATTAATTACCTGTTCGAGATTGTCTTTTTATCTGAAGTCTCAGATTTGCATGAGGCGTACATCTTTGTCTTTCACTACACACTCACACGCATGCACACAAACCACCTGAAAAGCCATTGATCCTTCCATTATCCCACAGTATCAGCGCTGAGGCCGGCCATACAGCTTCGATTTGGAAGGTCGCTGCACATTAAGCTTGAAAGTCCAAGCGCTAAATTTTTCATGCCACTTGTCTGCTGCCACTGCGACGCGCACCCACTCAGCAGACCCAGACTGAAGCTCAGTCTGCCTCCCGCCTTCATTCCCCTGTTACCCTCTGTCTGCCAGCTCGCGGCAGACAGAGGACCTTTTGCATGCCAGACTCCCTTAAACAAACCTGCCCGAGTACGCCTTCTTATTAATAATCCACACTTGCCCCGCTGTCGTGGCACACTAACCCATCAGAAATCTCTGCATCACCTCTGGCTGCTGCGGGAGGAGGATTTTTCCTGCACTGTTGGCGACACCAGGGTTGTAAAAACATACGGCCTGTGGGCCAAAAACAGCCGCAATCCAGCAAACCACCAAGCAAATGATAAAAATTTGAAAGAGAACACAATTTATTTATTTTTTTAAACGACATTTCTTAAGAGGAGCAGGACACAACACAACAAAACACTAAGACTGAGACATCAATGATGCTGCCATGAAAGCTTTAATGATAGTGAAGGATGAGGCTCGGTTTATTAACCATCATGAGTGACTCCATTTTGTTCAGTTTTCAAACACTTTTCTTAAACAAATAGATTTTCTTTGATTAAACTCTGATTCCTCAGGTTTATTGCAGCAAGAAATGTCCTTTCACATCTTACATACATTTTTTTTCCCATACATTCCTACTATTTAAATAGCTGGGAGGAGCCGCTCTGCACTCTTGCCTATTTAAAGAGGGAAAATCACACACAACAAAGGGTTCCCCTTAAAATGGGCGAGACCAACCGTATCAGAGTCATTATTGGATTGTGTTCATGTGCATCAGCTAGCAGCTATAAGCTTTAAACCACTCTGGATCTCCCACGGCTTGTTCATGCCTCTCCGCTTTTTTGAAACCCGGCACGGGGGTGCGATAGGTGTTACATATTTCTAAAATCCCCGGACTCACTTGCTTACAAATACAAACCATCTGCCATATAGCCATATTTGTAATCTGTGCAAGCAGCTTGATACAAGCCACATTTAGTCGCCTGCTGTTTCTTCCAGAAAAGACTAAAGTAGTAGCTCTGTTGTGTGCGTCGCCTCAAACCGCTGCTGCTTATGGGGTTTTTCTGACTGGCTCTTTACCTGTGATGCACAAACTCTCTGTGGTCAACTGATTTGGATTGAAGCATCTTTTTTTTTCTTCTTTTTTTAAAAACAATATATAATAAATATATATATATATATATATATATATATATATATATATATATATATATATATATATATATATAGTATTCATGTTTATTGTTCTGGCAGTCTGTCCACGTGTTATCCTTCCTTCACCCATAGTAAGGCGGGATTGGTTAAATCCACCCTGAATTTCATAAGGAGTGTATCTATCGTTTTTCTCCATTTTTAACATTCTTCCAACATTGAACTCGTCATACAGAAAAACAGACCCATGCATAGTTTAGGTCAGACAGTATTTTCCTTTGATTTGACACAAACTGTGCTGTTTTTAGCATAAAAATAAGTTTCAGGGTCAAAATCATACAATCACACACTTGTTATTAAGACAATATAGTTCAAATGGTTCAGCCTCTTGTACACAAGATTTGAATCTCCATGTAGACATGGTCCTTCTTGTCGCTGTTTTACTTCCTCACAATCCAGAAACGTAAATGTGAGTTTAACTGATGCCTCTAAAAAATGACTGTATTTGAACGTGTGATTGTCCCTGTGATGGGTTGGTGATTTGTCCACGGCATCTTCTACACATTATTCGCTATGATGTGCTCCTCTGCATCCTTAACTTACCTAAAAGTGTTTTTCAACTTGAATGAGTTGATTTTTGGATGTTTTGTGTGTCAAAGACATGTGTAAAATATTTACCTTGCAGTTAAATGGGTCCGAGTATCGGATATAAACTTGTTCGTGTAGCGCAGGGGTCTGCAGCTCGCAGCTCTGGAGCCACATGTGGTTATTTAACCTCTCTGCAGTGGCTCTCTGAGGGTCTCACGTAATTGTAATTATGTCTTATTTTTTTAAAATTTCATTCATACACAAGACACAAAAGTTAAAAGCTCAGAAAAAAAAGGGAAACGTTCTGGCAACAATTGCAAAATAGAGAATAAAATAAAGTTAAAGCCAGGAAAAGTGGCAAAAAGAAAAAGAAAGAAAGAAACTACTGAAACTGTAAGAAAAACAGTCAAAATGGACAAAATAGCCACAGGCATAAAATGATAGAAGTGGTTAAAAACTGTAAAACAGGTGAAATGGATAAACAGGTATAGATAAATAAAAAAAATTAAATATAGAATCCTAAACCGCTAAAAGAAAACTGGAAAAAAAAGTATGGAAAATGGCAAAATTCTCTAAAGTTTGCTTGAAAAAAAGGCGGCAGACCCACTAAACAGTTACAAAAACAGAAAAATGTAATAAAATGTTTACTAACAAAATTGGACAAATCATCTTAAATGCAGCATAGGATACAGTATTTTTGTATTTATAGCAAAACTATACAACTTTGTCATTATCATTGTAAAGGTGAAACATGGTTTGTGGCTCCAGATGAATTCTTGCTGGTCAAAAGTGACAGAAATGACTTTTAGGGTCATAAAGGTTGCGCAGACCTCCGGTGTGAAGCAAACCCTTTCTGGTGTCATGATTTATACATTTGCAACGATTGAACTTTTATAAAACTAAAAAAGCCTGTGGACTTCTTCCCCCAACAAGCTGCAGCCTGATCCACATTTCAGGCAGTTTCAACTCATTCATCTTCCACACTCTCCTCCTGACCACCTCCAGGTGCAGCAGAAGCTACTGGAGTTTAGGTGAACTCAGTAACTCCTCCGATTCATTAATTCACTTCATAATTCACAATCACACACTGCATCATTCCTCTCCTCCCTCGCCCTTCTGCTGCTGCTGCTGCTGCATTTGGAGGGACCTCCACCCCTTTCCCCCACCGTCTCAGAAAACACAGTGCTGCATCCCCGTTTCATATTGGTTCCTCCAGTGAGCGGGTTCATGCCTGTGGCAGGAGAGACACCGGGAGGATATATAGCCTCTCCAGCCGCCCCTCCTCTTCCAGGCTCGGTGTCCTTGCCAGCAGGAAAAGTGGTGCACTGTTGCAGACAGATTGCATCTGATAGTTGGTTGCTGTTGCCTCTCCGACGAGCACACAGTTAGATATCCAGCTCCCGCTCCGTCTCCGTCTCTCGCTTTGAATTGGACGGATTGATTCAAATCTGACCATAACATCATGAAGGTGTTCATCTTATTTTACCACAAAGAGCGCAGTTCGATCAGAGAAGAGCGAGAACAGTAAAATGAAAGCATCATAGCCAATAAGTCAAAACTATATTGTGGCTGTAGAATCTGAAAATGCACTGCCATAGTGCTTCTTCTGTCGCTCCACTTTGCTTTTTATTGCAACACTTTCATTGCAGTCTTCAGCATGAATAGTAATATTTTGGTGCTTATGCTATTTTTCCTAACAATAAGGTTGTTTTCACGGCTGGGGCATGATGGGAATTGCAAGTCGTGGAAGAGAAATGTTACTAAAACAGTGAGTGAGTTTGGAACAGCATTTTTCCGTTATGCGTTATGGTGACCCCACCTGTCATTAACCGTCATGGTTCATCAGTCAGTGATCTGGGATCATCTCCCTGACCACTGGATTCTGGAACCAAACTGCTCAATCTGAACTTTCTTTCTTTCTTCCCAGGTTTTCCTCTCTTCCCTCCCTCTCTCTCTCTCTCTCTCTCTCTATCTCTCTCTCTCTCTCTCTCTCTACTCATCTGTTAAATGGAGTCTTGTTTGGGAATTGAGCCAGAGCCATTCACCCAGCCACTAAGACTTTAGAAAGAAAGAAGTGGCAACTAAATTTATAGCCGCTTGTCTGTGTGTGCCAAAAAAAAAAAAAAAAAAAAAAAAAGGTGGAACAGTCAGCAAATTAATTTTTATTTTAAAGTGGGATTAAGCACTTAAATGGCTTGTGGCGGCCTGTACTTTTACAGTGACCTTCATAGCAGGAAATGAGTCAGTTACTGTTGCTGATTGTTTGCCGTAAACCTCAAAAAGTGCCTCTGAGATAAGACCTCTGAAGATGCGGAACAAAGAGCTGAAACTGAAGATTTGCAGGAGGGTCACAGATCAGATGACCTACTGGATCACTAGATTAAACCTGGATTAGGACGGCTTTGACATAGTGACCGGTAATCTTCCGAGAGAGCGCACTGGAGAACAGATGGTACATGATACTTGCTGTTTAACAATGCATGGCCGCTTAATGCAGCTGGATTCTTCTGATATGATGACGACACTGACACACACGGGAGATTACTGCTGCATTGTCTTCAACTGAGAGGTAAAACAAGTTATTGTCCTTTATGTGTGGTTTAATTACTCCAAATGCAGGCAAACGGTGCATGTATTGTTATAGTGCAGAATACATTTTTACATAAAATCTGATCTTTGGTTGTATTTAAGTGTTAGTGTGAACCGTTACTATAATACATACTCAATTACACCTTCGGCAAAATATGATCCCTGAAATAGTAGCATAAAATATCTTCTAAGATGTTCCTATAGATCTTATATCATGAATTAAGAATACCACGGTAGCTTTGAGATTGCATTACTGTATAGCTTTGTTTTGGTTAGTTTTTTTGGTAGTATGGCATATTCAACAGTATATAATACTGTGGCCAATGAGGTTTTGACAATACTTTACAGTGTCCTCTTGCATTGCTCTCTTCCATTATATATCTTATAGCTAAATGTATTATTTTGTATACCAGGATATATTGCAATTTAGTATAATGTAACCAACTGCTTTACTGAACCTTGTAGTATTAAACTGTACCAAATAACATAGTGTATTTGACAGTACCATGGTGTATATAATGTGGTACGTTAAGGTACAAACTTATTTTTGACAGTACTTTACTGTATTCCATTTTTACAGTTCTTTGTCAGAAATCTGACATTCAATAATACTAGTCTGTACGCTGTGGTGTATTTGACAGTACAATACTGCAGATCCACAATACACTTACACAAATACACAGACAGTTGCATTGAACATACCGTATTGTACACTGTGGTCATACCAAGGTGTATCTATAATAAGGCATGTTTTACAGTACTACATTTATGTATATAATGATATATTTACCAGTAGCTGGGTATATTTGATAATACTACTATATAGTTGATAGACATTGGTACTATCAGAAACACCATGCAACTGTTTGTTTGTAATGTATAGTAAATCTGACAATACCATGGTACGTTTGAAGGTATACCATATAACATTGTATATTTGGCAGTGCTGTGTTAATCAAGTAAAGTAAACTTTATCTATATAGCTCATTTAAAAACGACTTGAGGTTGACCGAAGTGCTTTACAGTTCAAATGGACAAACAAGACTTAATATGTGAGGGAATATACACAGTAAAATATACGATATCACGTATCAAGGTTCAGTGCTCGACTAGAATTGAAAGCCAGAGAGTACATGTGTCTTCAGTAGACACTTGAAGCCTTCAACATACTGGATACAGCCACAGAAAAGGCATTTTAGTCACTGCAATACGGTATGGTATACATGGTATATTTGACTGTTGCATTTGATGTTTTTGATAGTACCAATGTGTTTTTGATTGTACTGTATTGTAAACTAAAGTTTATTTGTCAATAGCATGGTATGTTTGAAAGGTACAACACTGCATTTGTTTTGTTTTTTGCAGTTGTGTACAAGATACTATCATACTATATTTGAAGACTTCCCATTTGATGTGAGTGTGCATTTTATGCATGCCATGAGGCTGTACAATACATCACAATATAAAAATATGTAAAATGTGCTACACTAATAGCTGGGTATAGGTTGAACTGACGTGCTTTCAATAGATTGGAGTTATTTTCAAAGTCCCCTCTGCAGCTTTACAGACATTTTAGCAGTGAATGATCCTGCTTGTATACTTACTGCAGGAAAAGCATGACTTGTGTGAGTGTGTCTAAGAGAGGGAGCGAGAGAGAGAGAGAGAAAACAGCAACTGTCAAGACCCTGGGAACCCCCCCCCCCCCCCCCAATCTCTCCATCCCGGATGTGTTTGACTGGCTGGCAGAGATGTGAATCAGCTCCCTGATAGCGGCGCTCCTTTCAGCGCCAGAGCGCGCGCTGAGGCTCAGTGTGTGGGAGGGACTAAAGGAGAGCTCCCCTCGGTGCAGCCTGCCGTCACAGCACCAGCAGGGACAGAAACATCCAAAGCGCATCCACTGATAAGGCTGCCTGTCCTTCTGTCTACTCTCTCGCTCGCTCTCTCTCTCTCTCTCCCTCTCTCTTTAATGCGTCTCCGCTGTGCGGTCTCATCACCTATGGTGTCTCGGAGGAAGGGAAGTCGGAAGGGATGCTGAAGTAGCGCGGTGAGTGTATTCCCCCTGTCCCTGCAGTCTGAGGAGGATTGTTGTGAGGGTTTAGGAGAGCATAAAACGGGACTGTGCACGACAGGTCCACCCCTATGCAGAGGAACATCCCACATCTTTGTGACGGATTCGTATAAAGTCGCAAGACTGTGCGCATTTTTTTTTTTAAAGCCATTGCTCAAGGAAGGTTATGCTCTTTAAGAATCGGTATATCCAATTTCCAATCCCTATTCATGAATATATTTGCTATGCGTTGATTGTAGTTTTTGCTCAGTTGTATGAAGGTGCCAATTCACGTGGCAATGTCTATTTTGAAACACATTTTAAAATAGGTTATGGCTTAATCTAGGTTTCGACGTGAATTGTTTACCTAATTGGATACTGAGGCATTTGGCTAATCACAGACATATAAGCGCCTTTCAGGAAGGGTCTGCGGATTTCTCTGAAAGGATCCAATCAACTTTAAAATGGCCTGTATTTCACTGTTACGCCACAAGTAGGCTACTGTGTGTGTGCAGTTTGGCGCACCGACTCAATCCGCTCACAAGTTGTTATATTTTTTTTGGGGGGGGGGGTTTGGTTTTGCGCTTTCCGGGTTAATAAAGCGCGCTCGGGCTTTATAATCAGGACAGTCTAATTAGGATGCACAATTTAACTCGGAGCTGGTGTGTGTCTTCTTATCAGGGATGCTGTGGAGTGAAATCACCGTGGGAGGAAGGCTCAGAGTCAACCAGCGGGTGGTGAAACACGAATGGCTTCTCCGGAGCTGCTTCCCGCACATGAGGGGTGCAAACAGTCCGACGTGCCCGACGTCCTTGACCGGGTTTCCATCGCGCTGCACGCCCGCAAGTCGGGCGTCTCAACAGGAAGAGCGCTCCCGGGGGAGGGCGGCTGTAACCCGGCGCGCAGCTGCCATGGCCGGTGCCTTTCAGCACCAAGGACGGCGCCGCGCAAAGGGGAGGTTAAAGTCGGTCACGTCGGGGAGGAGAAAGTCAAAGTGTGCTGCGACGAGGAATTAGAGACCTCTTTCACGTATATCGATGAGAATGTCAACCTGCGCCTGGCCAGCCCGGAGACGAGTTTCAAAAGTACTCACAGAGCCGTGCGTAACGGCGACCCTTGCTCCGAGACATTCCCCGAGCTTTCCTTCACGTCAGAGGATGACCTCTCCTTCGGGGAGGGCTCCGGGAGCTCTATAGACTACGGGTTTATCAGTGCAGTCACGTTCCTGGTGACCGGGATCTCCTTGGTGATCATCTCCTACGCGGTGCCTCGGGACGTGGTGGTTGACCGCGACAGCGTGTCAGCCAGAGAGATGGAGCGGCTGGAGATGGAGAGCGCCCGGATAGGTGCCCACCTGGACCGGTGCGTGATAGCCGGACTCTGCCTGCTCACGTTGGGTGGTGTGGTGCTCTCCACGCTGCTGATGATCTCCATGTGGAAGGGGGAGATGTACAGAAGAAAGGTCATCGCTTACTCCAAGCGCTCTGCTAAACACTATGGCTCCATCAGCCTGAAAACCAGATCCAGTCCCAGCCACTCCTCTGTGCATTTGTCCCTAGAAGAAGATCTGGATGAAACTTTGACTTGAGCTGCTGCTGTGCATATTTAAAATTGTTTAACTAAGGATGAATGCCATTTACACACATCCTCTAACTTACAGTAGCCTGCAACTGTAGTAGCACATTCAAAGTCTGCATCATGTTTTGTTTTGTCTTATCCTGTAGCAGCTGATCACATCTTGTATTATAATCACACACTGCAAACTGAATGGACACGGAAAGCACTTATCGCAAATTACCAGGAGAAAAAAACCCATTAAGTTGTTTTCACAGGATTTACAATTACAGAACATAAACATGAGGAGAAGGAAAGTTAAGAGCTTCGTGTCACAAACACCGGATCCAATTTTTTTTTGCGTGTACCTTAGATGCAATCTCTGAGAGCTTCCATTTATTATTAAGGGTATTCATATTTAATGTGAATGTTTCAAACGGTAAAATTGCACACAGACACATTTCAGGAAGTAGCATGTCCCCAAGGGCAGGAGAGTGAGTAGGGATGTAAAGCTGTCCCCGTCTCCTGTGACCTGGGAGAATCAGCTCACTGGTCCACATGGTAATATCCAGTGACAGTCCCTCTCTGGTGCAGTGCTGAGGTAAGCCAGTAAGCCGGGCTTCCTGCATCTCGGCCATTGCCACACATCAGCTCGATTGTTGTGAGCAATTTGAATGCATTTGACAGGCCTGACATCCACTGTGCACCTTCCTGCAGGTTCTATTGAGTCTCCTTCTCTTCCTCCTCCTTCTCTCACTTCCTCGGTCCATCTGCCACAAATGTGTTTCCTTCCTCTTGCAGATCCTCTGATCCACCTTTGTTGCTCTTAAAAGTACATGTTAGAGCTAGAAACTCCCACCAAACCAAGTGCCTGCCACATTTTGCGGTTGACCACACGTTTCCAGTCTATTTTTCTCTTCTACTACGTGAGGATGGACTTAAGAACATCTAATCGCACTTGAAAGAGCTGCTCTACTTCCAAAACCTTAAGCTGCCACGACTTCAAAGAGCTAATTACCGTACCTCTCAAAAGTGAAGCACCATTCTTCTAAAAGGTTATATCTGATGTTATCAAGGTTCTGAGGGGGAAATTGTCAGTGATCAGAAATAATAATAATTAAAAAAAAAAAAAAAAAAGAGGCTCACTTGGTGCAAACTTAAAAAAGAAAAAAAATGCAACTGGCAAGACAAATCAAACTTACTTTTCTTATTTGAGGAAGATTTTTTTTTTACTTAAAAACTAAGTCACTGTAGAAGCAACCTTCTTCTCCCTTGCTGTTAATGCAGACCAGAGAATGCCATGCAATTCCTTCTTTAAAAAAAGAAAGTGTATTTATGTGTCGGCTGTCCCGTGAGCATCATAAATCATGCATGAGCTGCTATGATACGTTCACATTTGCATATTCATATACACGGCAAAGTGTGTTCTCGAGCGGCGTCGCCATTACCTTGGTTTCCTTTCCTCCAGGTTAACGGGCTGCGTGACTCTGTTTTCAAGCTTATACATTTAAAATGGCACGAGTCAGCTCGCATTAATGGGATGCCGAGGCTGATGATTACTCTCTGGTAAACAGCTCGAGGTCACATCAGCTCGCTGTGCGTTCATTCTCTTGCAGCACTTCTGGGTCTTCTGCCACAGCATCTATTTGTTTTCTGAAAGGCCATCAGAAGGAAATTGTCAAGTAATGTGGGCATAATGGTGCGTTCATGAGTAAAGGTCCTACTTCTGAGAGGAGGAAATGCTCTCAGAAAAATTGAGAGTTTTGGAAAGCTCAGAGAAGCCAAAGCAAGTTAAAGGGCTTTATTGCATCTATGTGAGAAATATTGAGGACGCGATTTGGATGGAGAGATGAACAGATATCTATACCTCGACGCTCCCTCATGCCTGATAAATTAGTTTTAATCCCCCAGGAGTGATTAAAGCTACTTCACCAGCAGACAAAACATATAGCTGTTAAATTAAATTCACACTAACTCTTTAAGATGACACATATAGCAGACGAGCACATTTTTGATTGACGTGGGACTTTCTTTAGAAATCAAAAGCTAAAAGCTGTTTAGATTCATAAGAAAGTGAAGATCAGTTGAGTGAGTCCTTATCCATAACTATAAATGACATACCCGTTGATGGTTGCTCATTTGAAAATTTTTTACTTGTTTTATTATATTTACTTGACATTCTCTTTGAAAATCGGTCTCCTGATGAAGTAAATATTAGAGCTAACTTATTCTTACTTTTGTCATGATTTCTTGATAAAAAAAAAAAAAAAAAAGAATCTAGAAATGCTATATCTGCTGTATTGTCTGTTTCTTCTTGTTTTGTGAATGCTCCCAACAGGGGGAAAAAGTTGAAATTTATTGGTTGAGAATGCACAGAGTTCCCAGCTGCATGAACGCACCATTAACCTGGATGTTTGTTATTGAGAAGTGATCATTTGGACAGCGACGCAGCTTTTCATTTCCTCACTGCGAGCTGACAAGTGTGTGTGCATCATCGAACAACAAAAGTCTCATTTCAAAATGCCCATAAAAATGCCAAATGAAGAGATTTCCAGGAAAGGTAATAAAAGTTAATGATCCAAATGAGGCAATGTTGTCCTGTTCTCTTCACAGAAACTATAAATCCATGTCCACTATTGCAGATGTTAGAGCGATATTTCACTGCGCGAACTCTCCTGGTGTTGCTGGCTGTGGAAATAAGGTGCGACGCCCAAGCCGGGCTGCTGGACACTCGTTTCTCCCTCGTCTCTGCTTTCTTTCCTGCTCACCAAGCATTTTCAAATGGAAAATTAAACTTGTTTAACACTTGTGGGCCGGCCAACGACAACAACTGCTGCTTGCCAAAAATATATAAATGACAATACCGAGCAATCAAGTGAAACTGCAGAGATGTAATGGCCGTGTTAACGATGAAACCGCGTCAGTGTGTCTGCCTTCAGAGGGAGGCTCCGTCTGTGACAGTGTCACTCTTGTGACACACAGAGGATCATGAATGCCCGAGGGGAGCCATTAACAGACATCAAACAGCCTCATCTGCACCACTCTGTAGGATTTCATATGTATCCCCCCCCCCTTCTCCTATTTTATCTTCCCCTCACTTCTTCTTTCTGTCCTCCTCCACAGTTGGCATCGAGCCTCACAGCCCCCCCCCCCCCCCCCCCCCCCCCCATACAGCCAACTAAACGTGTTTGGGGGATTTAATCAGGGATTTGCTTGAAGCGACAGCATTTTTACACACCGAGCTCAAGTGTATTTCCAGAGGTTTCATGCATAAGCTCTTTATCCTTGAGCAGTGCACAGCTAAATCACCCTTATTGATATTTGGTTGACTCCTCTGTAAGTCGATCCTTTCAGGTAAGGCTGAGGAGCGGCAGAACTGCTGCCATCAGCTAATTTCCCAAAGGTGTTATTACACTCCTCCATCCTGCCATTGCAATGGCTCCAATGTGTGTGTGCGTCTTTATGACTTTGCATAGGTCCTGTGTGTCACCCTTTCAGATTAAAGAGCTGCTGACCTGAAATTTTCATTTTGAACCGTTTATGTGGACACATTTAGAGCCCAGAGATGATCCACACATGCTTTTCCATCCAGGCGCTAATAAAAGTCACAGTGAAAATGCAGGCACAGCATGAGAAAGCTATGAACACTTAGATATGTATATGGGGTGTAGTTAAAATGCTGTGGGAAAAGCTGCGCTTGTTTTCCAATTTCCAAAGTGCTGAAATGTCAGTCTCACAAAAGAGAGGGAAAAGTCATGCTCTCCTTAGTTTTCACCTTGCGCTGATCTCTAGATTTCAGTAGGTGGCATTTCCACAATCCTTTGCTTCACAGCTGTCACATTTGTGACAGACAATGCGTGCATTTGAACTAAAATAGTAACAAAACTGCAGGTGCAATGCAAAACCGAGCCCTGATGCCCTCGTCTGAGTTGGATTTTAATACTGTTGACACTCCTACAAAGACAGGATGAAGGAGAATGAGGCTAATTTACAGTCCAGGTGGGAAAACGATTGATTTTGGAACAGAGGGCCCTCCTGGTTTTGGAAGACCACAGTTTGGCATGAATAAGACTCGTTAATGTTAATGAGCCATTGGCTACTACCTCGGCGTGTTGACGCACGGACACATCGTTGCAGGACTTTTGACACTCCGGGACCAGGAGTGTCCACTTCTTCTTCAGAGGGTCATTTAACTTCTTCAAGAATGTCCTCATCAAGCCACATGCAACTAATGGAGCTTCATGTATGTCCTCAATCCATCTGTGGACTTTTTCCCAATTTACTTCTACGCCCACTGCAGGACGTTTTGTGTGCATGCACGCACGTGAGTCTGTGTGTGTCTTAGCATCTTGGGAATTACATGTTTTTGCTTCACATGTGTTCTGTCCAGCAACACCAGCACAGCATCTTGTGCAATCACGAGTTGGCTTCAACTATCAAAGATCCTCATGAAGCAACAACGTTCTCTTAAATCCTCCCCACATCGCCTCCAGACCAGTTTTTGGAAGGCCGTGGCTAATTGTGTGTCACAAGCATGACTAATGCCCCAAAAACAGTGTGTGAGGAGAGGTGTTTGAGCCCTGTGCAAAACACTCTCACAGGAACAAAAGAGAACCTTTAAAATACAATGGATTGTTATTGGAACAATATGTAATTTGTCATGCTTTGTGTGTGTTTCTCCTCGTTCTCTTCCCCTGGGTGAACAATGAACAAATTATAAGCTGGAAGCAGATGAACAAATTATAAGCTGGAAGCAGAATGTATTTTCACATAAAAGCATCCGACAACTTTTAAAAGTTTGGCATATCAAAATAATTTCTCTATGGAGATTAAAATTAAGAGGTTTGTGTATTATTTCTTGAGAAGCAGGATTTAAGTCATCCCTTTTTGTACAATAAGTGGCAGAGTCGCTTCACTTCAGCGCCCGTCTGCTTTGTCCTGGCGGTCAAAGTTTATCCTCTGTGGCTACCATCTGTTGTGTGGGTTGTTGTATTGTTCAACATTGGGTAAATTGTGAATACTTGCTTCTTAAGTACACTTAAACCACATGGGAGTGGCCGAAAACTTCAGCCATGATGGAGTTGCCTACTCCTTCTGCTGCTTCTTGGAGGTACTCAATACGCCATCTTGTGGTGAAAACCTGTATTGCAAGACTAAATGCACTGCAGCAAGTTGGATAAGGAGCTGACTTTGGTAGCTGTATTGGGCCCTGTTTACATGACAACGTTTCAAGTGAAAACAATTCGTTTTTTCAGTTTTTTGTTTCAGAAACTTTTTGCGTAAACACATATAGGACCACCAGTGGGGGCTGTTGGTTGTTGTTGTAATGTTAACACAAACACATTTGTGCAGACAACAATACACTATAAACCTTAACAATGGTGAGCGCATGGACGTTCATATAAACAGTCGACCATTTTGGATTACTGTAGATTATCGTCAATCTACTTGAGCATGTGCAGCAGAACTACGGCGTGCATTTACAGTTGCAGCGTTTCCAAAAAGTTGCATTTTCCCTCCCCGTTTCCAGGGATAGGACGTCAGAGCATTTTCAGTAGTTCCACCTTGGAACTACTGAAAATAATGTGTAACTTTCATTGACTCTAAACACCGTTGTCATGTAAAGGAACACCCACAACGCGACAATGGTTTTCACTTTGCTGCGTAAACGGGAACTTAGTTAAACAGATTGTCTTTGAGATGACATCAAACACGTTGGTTCGTCTCCCTCTGTAAAATATATTATGTTAAAGTAAAATATTACATATCCCAAGCCTGGGGTTTTCTCATAGTTTCAGCATTCTTGAGAAGTTCAAGCAGCAGAGTCGCACATTGATTAACATCCTCACTTAATAGTGCGGAAAAAAAACCCTGTCTTCTTCCAGGTTTGGGAGCTTTCCCAGTGGACTTTGCATGTTCTCCCTAAGTGTGTGTGGGTTTTCTCTGGGTTCCCTGTGCAGGTGGTAACTTGCCATTCGCCTGGTGTCAGCTAGGATTGGCTCCCTGCAGTCACCAGTTGAATAATGTTGGAAAATAAGAAGGATTAATGGATGTTAAGAAGTGAAGCTACCCTTTCTCACGTTTGCATTTGAACCACTCTGGCATGACAGTAATATTGATTTATTTTTTTTTTCGTTTTTCTTCAGTTGACTCGACAAGAAAACAAATGAGTTGGATTTCCTGAAACGTAGAACTGTTCCTATAATAGTTTGCAGTGCGTATCACTGTGGCTTGTGCACTCGGCTTGACGCTAAAAGCAGAAACAGCCTCTCTTTTGTCATACATAGTAGATATATTTCTGCCTGTGGTGAGCTTGCCCTCCATCTATCAGTGGATTGTGAGGCCAAAAAGAAGAGTTTCCATTCCGATTGATTGCTTTTGAGGGGAAGACTGAAGCCAAACTCCTCAGGGATATGACTTCATCCTTGGTTGCTCCCTCCACCGCTTCACTCAGACAGGATATTTTTAGTCAATATGCATATTGGATTTTTGGAAAGCTCATCGTCCACAAAGCCCATTGCTCAGGATGCACTTAGCCAGGCTGTTTTACATTTAGACTGCAAGAACATCCTTGTTCAGCGCGGCCAAGCTCTTCTCTTGCGGTTTCACTTCTGCATGACATCAAAGCTTGTACGAGCTGTGTTTATTAAGCCTGTGTGTGTGTCTCTGTGTACAAATAGGCCTCCTCCTTGTCGGTATTGTCTAGTCCCTCCGTTTGTGTGCGACTCTTTAATGGTTCAGCAGTTTTCCTTTGCTGCGCAGCAGAAGTCAACAAAACCCTATTCTTACATAGGAAACGCCACAACTGCCGCTCTGTGTCAAATCAATTTACGTCTCCGGTCTGCTCCGTTCTGCGTGGTTGACACTGAAACAGTCTTCGCGAGAGCTCCGTCACTCCCCCACCGAGGTCCGGCTCACTCATCGTGCCTCTTTAGCTGCCTCATCCCGCAGCCGGCAATCAGCGTCTGCCATAACCAGATACGGGAACGTCAGCGGAGCCGTTTTCCCGTGTTGTGCTTGCCACCTCAAAAATCACTTTCTCAGATGGATAAACCATCATGGTTCTGGCTGCTATGGCAGAAAGGAAAGGAAATGGGGCGATCAGTTAGATCAATCTTACAGTGAAATCACTCTGCTGCTGCAGAGAGGCAATGCAGGTTACATCTCCCTCTCTCCCTCCCTCCCTCCCTCCAGTGGAGTGAATTTTAAATTGGCTGTTTGCAGTGGCAGAGGTCGTGGCCCTGCCATTGATGTGGCTGTACGGTGGCTGCTTCAACAATAACACGAGCGTGGTATTTCCAGTGAGCTGAATAACCTCCTCTGCCTAGCAGATACGGGTAATATGGATGTATTGTACAGCAAATTACAGGCTTCATTCACCTCTTGATCACCTCGCCGTTCGGCTCCCTCGGCTGTGAATCACACGGTCTTGCCGGGCTGCATTGATTTGATTTGTATCAAATTGCTAATGCGGTTATTTGTCATGCATGGCCTCTCATGTACGCTTGTTTCCTCCATGATGCCTATGCATTTACCTCTCATTACCGTAAATAGTGAATGGCTGTTGGTTTGCTGCGGTAAATTCTCAAGGTGGGCTGAAGTGTCTGCTTTTGATAATGCATCGAATGGTTATGAAAGAAGCAGGGTAATCTCTAACAAAACATTAACACATAAAAATTATAAAGTACACTGAATAAAGCTTTTTCTTTAGACACCTATTATACGGTGTCAGACTTTTTGCACAAGATGAATGCTGGCATGGCAACATGCTCACAATGTTTGCTATATTTAACGTCTCGTCTTTGTTTGTTAGCTGGCTAATGTGACGGGAATAGCTCTGTGGATCCTCGCTGTGTTTACAATGAGGACAACCGTTTGCCAGCCTTTCATGCCAAGAATTGTGCTTTTGTTTCACAAAATCACTCGTCTAGCTTGACTAAAAGAACCCAGTTAAGACTTTTCGTGTTCATTTATGAGCTCACATTGATGAGAATGCTAATAATATTGTCACATAGCTGTTCTATTTGTAAGATAACTACATTTCTTCAAAAAAAAAAAAAAGAATATCTGCCTTAGTCGACAATACTTCCATCATGATCTCAACAAGCAATTAGGCCTGAGCATATATCTTTCTTTGGAGGACCACTACAAAGCAGGATCTACTACCACATATTGATGGAAGAGGAAAAAACTAAGAATGTTTCTTGGACTTGAACTGAAAACGCTTGAATCATCTTATAAACTTTATTTGGTCACATGATCTGGGAAGCAAGAATTTGAGTTCAAGATGTTATGCCAATCTAGATCATTCTAACAGAACGCTAAAAGGAGACTGTGAGTGTACAATATGTGAGGTCAATCCATCCCATTGTTGTGGGTCGAAGCAGTGCCGAGGCAAACCTACATTCCCCCACGTCCCTACAGTCAAGCTGCTCGTTTGGCCAAAGATAGCAAAGAAACCAACGCTCCATGTTCAAATGAGCTGGATGCTATGCCTCTCTGGTAAGTGACCTTTTCAAGATCAAGACTGCCATTTTCATAAAGGACTGGGAAAATGCCATTTGTAGCTAATATGCAAAATTCATGGCTTGGCTCCACTCACATAGGTTTAACTTAATTACAAGACTGTTTCTGAACTCAGAACCACATACACTCTACCTTTGTCCATTTCCCAGAGTGTATGTGTGTGTGTGTGTTTTCAGCACTCCTTGCACAGCGAATAAAAAGCACAGGCTCTGATCAGAGTCAGCATGAGAGTCGGGTCTGAGGCCCAGACCGAAAGCAAGGCGCTGCAGGGCTGATCGACTGCACCGCATTTCATTTTGCTCCAGTGTTGTGTTACCGGGGAGCATCAGTCTGCTGAGAGGCGATACCGGCTGGTGGAGAGGGCCAAGAGGGATGTGGAGAGGAAGGGATGCTGCAAAGGTGAACACACACACACACACACACACACACACACACACACACACACACCAGTGCGTACAGACGCAATCAGACACATGTGCATACAGTTGCATGCATGCACCTTGACACTTCTAGCAAAGGTTTACAGTGAGCTCCTTTAAAAGGACGACTTCTTTAATTTGCCCAGTGTGTGTAAAAAGAAGTGGAGAGAATTTTATCCATCTGGTGCAGCCTACTGCTTTGTCCAACTCCAGGTTGGAGGCGATCCGACTGTGGTTGGAGGCAGGGTACATCATGGACAGGTCAGCAGTCCATCGCAGGGCAAATACAGAGAGACAGACAGTCACACACACTCAAATCACACACTGACAATTGTAAAGACTCTAATCAACATCATGCGAGTGTCTTTGAACAGTGGGAGGAACCTGGAGTCCCCAGAGAAAACACCCACACACACTAATAGAGAACATACAAACCACTACGCCACTGTTGAAGACTTCATGGACTTTAAAATATTACATTTGCTAAAGAAGGCATTTTAATCCAATTTTCTGTGAGTTAAAATAAATATTAAAGTTAGAAATGTAACAGTGAATGCATTACATTTGAAGCCATGTTAACTTGAATCACTTATGAACTGCATAAATGTATTTTAAATTAGGTTTAAAAGTAAATACATTTTTATAAAAACAAAAAAAATGTGATAAATCACCTATTTTCTGATCAAATCACCTAACATGTAAAATTCAATATAGACGGGCCTTTTTCTCAGTTTTAAACCAGCTCATGAGATGTCGCATACAAACGGACTGACTTTCTTTGTTAAAAAAGTGCACATTGCTCAGTTTATATTTGCTCAAACAGCATTCAGTGTTATCAATGCTCTTACTAGGCAGATGATGGTTCGTATGGATTGCATAGGTTCAGAAGTTTGGCAAAAACTAGACACATAAAACGTGTCCAATTTATTGGATAAAAAAAAAAAAGATTAAAGAAAACTTTAAAAGCAACCTAAAAGCCTCAATCAATACTGCTGCCTTCTAATCCAGATTGATACACTGGAGGGAATATCTTGGGCACGTGTATTTGCATGTCGCTTAAAAAGTGTGGCACAAATCCAAGCTTCCATTTAAAGACACTTAAATAAATTTCTCCTGAAGTGGACGGAAGTCTTTTCCTCTGAGCGGCTTCAGAAACATGTTTCATGTCAGATATTTTGTTTGCACTTTTCTTATCTGGTCGCCTTATCTCATAATTAATGCTCAAGGATCCTGAAACAAAACAGGGCGAATTAAACACTCAATTGTGTTTGTGTATGCCAGTGTCCTCTGAGGAATATCACTTTCCTTGCAACTGTAACAACACACAACTTCTTTTTTACTGTCGCCGACACATGTGCAGTTTTACGTTACGGCCTGAAGATGGCGGCATTGGACCTCTAAAAACAACCCAAGGTCTGAGAAGTTGCGTGAAATCCCTAGAATAATGTCATGGAATCTTTAATGCAGGCCACTCTACCTTCTCTCTTCCATGCTTTCACTCCACTACAAAGTGCTGGCATGCCTATATGCACATTTGTAAATGCAGGCCCGCAGCCTGCTCTGGAGGTTTTGCTCTTTCAAACCTTCGATCCCTAGTGTGATTATTGTGCAACATCTGGCTGAGGCTGTGTATTGATCTTGGCCGGGGTCAAGATGAGGGTGAGAGAGCAAGGCAGACTGGGACGGTGGGGTTGTGTGTGTATGTGTGTGTGTAGTATGAGTTAAGTGCACTTTTTTTTTTTTTTTTTAAGGACCTCCTGTTTGTGAACGTTAGAGCACCACTTGACGGTAAATGCTCACTGGGACAGAGAGTGAGCGTCGGTCCCATTGGAGATCCACCAGTAAGACACTGAATAATTCATCTGGGCCTGCGGCTCCTTGAAGCACCGTGATGAGAGGGTCTAAAGCACTTCTTCATTTCCAGAGATCTCCAACTTTCACCTTGACCTCTCCTTTTCTACCTCTGGTTTTTTTAATTTTATTAATTTTAATAATTCACTTGTGTCTTTTTTTTTTTTTCTTTAAACAGATGTAAATGTCTTTTTCCTACTTTTCCACCTTGGCATTGAAAGTGTTGCAACTGATATGCAGATGATGATGATGATGATGACAATGCCCTGGATCTGATGTCTTAACGCAATAATACCTCCACCTTCCTCGCCTCCCCTGGCCCCCCGTACTCCCTGGATGTTCTGTTTGGGGGGGGGGCTCTTTGCGGGAAACTCGAGAATACAATCCTATCTGCTCGCATCTCAGGTTCCCCAGTGGCACGGCGCTCTGATGTGAAGCAGTGCATTCTCATCAACCTAACCTTCAAATTTTCGTGTCTCCTCCTCCTCCACTGCCACCGTCACCCTCATCCCGCCCGCCACCCCTCCTCCTCCTCCTCCTCCTCCTCCTCCTCTTGCTGGAACTCTTCTCCTCTCATGTTTCCCCACGCTGTGTTCACCCACCTCATGCTCCACCTTGCAACGATGCGGAGGAAAATCAGGTGGGAAATGTGACGGCAGGAAATTGAAGTCATGCGTGTACTTGACCCGAGACACATCCAATAAATGTGTCATGCAGAGATAGAGTTGTAGCCGTGTCTCTGCCCTGGTAATAACTTAGGAATTTTGCTCTGAATAGGCTTTCTTCCTCTGCTAATTGATGCTGCATCCTTCTTCCACCGATGACTATGCAAAACGTGCGGGTTTGGTCAGGGGCAGATGTTAGTCTGCTTTCAGACAGCCAAAGTTTCGTGCAGAGTATTTTGACATTCAAGATAATGTTGCAATCAATTTTAATGTCAGTAGAAACTGCAGCAATAAAAATCTGTTTGTTTTAATCAGAACTGCAGCGAACAGCCACATCAAGGATGTCAAACTTGCAAACTTCCAGCCCCTTGGGATGACCTTGTTAACTGTGAAAATGACATTAGGTGCACATTTTCAATAAACGTAACCACTGCTCCTCATTTCTCTATTAGGGCTTCACTGTTTCAGTGTGAGTGGAGAACGATACATCAGTGACAACTGAACATCAGATGGAAAATACTCAATTTAAATCCAATCCATGAGGGTGAGTTTGTGAAAACGTGCACGGTAAAGGGTGCACAAATCCTGTATTCTGAGTTATGCTGATTTATCGTTATTTACCTGAAGAGAATCGCTGTGGATTTTGGATTGTACTTTTTTTTTTTTTTTTTCTTAAGAAATTTTACATTGCTGAAATTAAAAAAATGCACTAAACCAGGGGTGTCACTCTTCACGAAAGAATGAACCAGTACCCCAGTGGTGAACCGGGCAGGTTCAACAGAGAAAATTCCCTAAGTCCATCCCAGCGTCCTCTGGGGCGATTATAAGTTTGGGTTGGCCTGGTAGCAACTTGGACGCCCAACAAGAGGAACTGGAGCAAGTGGCAGCAGACAAGAAGGCTTTGGCTTCTTTGCAAAATTTCGCCACGACTACGTCACGTGGACCAAGTGTGAAAGGAGATTCATTGATGGATGACTCTTAATTTGAAATTCACATCAAGGCTGTGTTTTGGCTTCTAGTTCAACCTGAACCTCAGTCGCTACAAGTCTCCTGAAGAATTCCAGTTTCTGATCAATCCAATGGCTGGTTTTGTTTTTTGCGTTTTTGTGTTGACAAAATGCAGGATTGCATCCACTCCTTTTAATCATTTAGCCACTTAAGCCTCTACAGGTTTCCAAATACACTTGTTTTATGCAGCTTGCAAACATATATGACTCCGTTCTTATATTTACACCATGATGATGGCTTGTCTACACGATGAAGTACAAAATCAATTCAGAATTTCAACAATTAAATGGTTCCGAGATCAGCCTTAGATACTGAATATGGCAATGTGGGTACAATTAAAATCTGTGTTTATACAATGTCACACTTTTCCCACTTTAAGCCAAACCCATGAGAATTCTGTATCAGTTACTACTTTGTTAGGCAATGAGACAAATCCTTAGCATTCATTTGGACTTGGCAGTTTAATGTGATTGAGGTAACTTGAGAAGTATCTTCCACCACATATCACATGCCAAAAAATGAGATGCACTAAAACCAAACTAAACTGTCCATGTGAACTGGATTTGGTCGTTTATCTTAGAAGACGGTTTGCCTTTTTAATCTAAATGGCCTCATCATCATCGAAATTCAAAGTCAAGATTTCTTTTTTTTTTCATCACGCACTTTGGAAGCAAGACAAAATAGCCAGATGAAGCATCGACCGGAGGAGATGGACGCTTCCAGTTTGTATTTATTTAAGGAAGAATACAAAATAAAAAAATCTCGACATTGAATTTGGACTTTTTCCCCCCAAAGTTTTATTGATTTTTGTTTTTATTGTCAGAAAACTTTTTTTTGGTGGGAGTGGCCCAAAAACTCTTCCATAGTTCACTGGACTAGGCTGGCTCGTCTAACTGATTGAGGCATCAAGATGCATCCTACCTGGAAAAAATGAGACTGTGCTTGGAGGACAAATCGGCCATATTTTGATATTACTTTGGAAAGGATTTAAAGTCCAAGTTAAGTTTGTGTTGTAATGTTTTGTTCCCAACACCAGTTTGCTTCAGTAGGTTACAACTTGGGGGAATATGTTTTGTTGTCTCCTCTAATCTACTGGATGTGGACGACAGCTGACCGTCACCTGAAGCCTCATCACAAATGAAATGTTACAACTAAAAGCAACAATGCAGCGATACCACTATTTTAAAGGAACAGTACAAGTAAAAGTACTAACCTTGAGCGAATTGTCGATGCGGATACAGGTACTTATTAAATGCCGTTAAGCCCAATTTATACACACTACGCAAACGATTGGTATTAACAAAAAAAATAATGCTTTTACAATGAATGACTCTTAATGATCCACCAAACTTTCAGTGTGTTTGATGCAGCAACCTGGGAATTCCTGATCAACAAATATTTGCTGGTTTACTTTTGAAGTATTGCTCCTTTCTTGAGACGATCTTTAACGTTCATTTTCAGGAAACAATATTTTATCAGCGTATGAGAGAGCAACGTGTTGGAAAACAAGAAATGCACAATCATATTCGAGCCGTCATCTGCTTCTCCAACCCTAAATCACAGGACGAATATGGCAACAAACCAGGTTTCTGGTATCAATCAGGAGGAGAGCTTCCTGAAAGATCACTGCACTGGAAGTTTATTCAAACATGAGGGTTAAATGGAAAGCAGCACATGATCAATCTATTCTGGAGTTCAAAAACACTGCCAAAAATGTCAGGCTGTTGTTGATGGACAGGATCTTATGCATCTATGGATAGAAGTACTTTTGAAGCCATTTTACTAATTTTGGGTGTTGCAGGTATTTTAACACTTCCAGCTATTTTATCTGTTTAAGCCCATTTAAGGCGATTCATCCATTTTAGTGTATTCAGCATCACCTGCTGTTTGATGAGATGTACAAATGTGAGGCTCATGGTAATTGAAAAATTCATTGACAAAATTTGGGATAAGAGACGAGCGCAACATTAAAAATCATTTTAAAATGTTTATTGACACACACGTTTTGGATCATTGCAGAAGGCCACTGAAGAGGAAGTGGCTTTGAACCATGGCTCACTCATGATCAAGATAAAATATTTAAAATCAAAAGCAGCTGTAGGAAATAGCGATTGAATGGTTTAAGTTCAATAACCCAAACAATATTTGAGGAAACCATGTTGAAAATACTGGAAAATAACTGAACAGTGATGTTTTCTTCTTATTTTTACTTTTTTTTTTAGACTTGCCAACTAGTCTCAAATCAAATTAGTCATCTAAAGTTTTTATTCGGTTGACAGAAATATTAGTTGTCAGGAAAATTCCTACTTCCATCGTGGCGTAATCACTGATGGTTTTCAGTGGGGATTATCAGCAGCAATTTGTCTGCCTGAATCTCTGAAGTAGTTATGTACAAAAAGTTTAATAAGACTTTTTGATGGTCTTCAGAGCACACAATAAATTACTGAACCCTCAAATTTCATGATTCTGTCTTTTCTTACAGAGCATGCAGATATTCACATCAACTTAATCCTTAAAGTCTCTAAATGACGTTGCATTTACAAAGATGCATCTCAGGTGCTGCTGTCTCTGTTCTGAGTCTTCACAGCTGTAGTGGGGGACGGGGTTTCAGACAATGCTTGATGGTCCAACTATTTTCCTAGCCTCAATCAAACCAATGCCTTACGGCTATAATGTATTCATCAACTTTATTCAGCATGAACCCTAAATTCAAAGCAGTTAAGTCTGCTGTCACTTCTTAACCGAAGGAGAAAGTTTCTCTCTTTTATCGCTGTTGTGCCGAAGTCAGATGATGTCATGAAGTCTGTGGAGTCAACAATGCTCCGAGGCCAATATGGATTAAAAGTTGCGATTCGGTGGCTGAGCACAGTGCCGATGCATTGCGTCATCCCTTGTATGCTGTTATTCATTTCTTGCAGCGTAATTGAAGCAGCCACAGATGATGTCATCTAAACACAGGACTTTCATTCAGGAGTTGTTTTGTTGCTCCCGAACATGACCGGGCAGACCGGCCCCATCACCATAACTCTAATAAATGGGCCGGATATGGCAAGCTGAGAGCGTACTTGGCCTCTGTGGAAGAGATTGGCAGGTGTTTGGTATTCATGTAAGGTAAACCCTTCCCTGGCATCTCGGTGCCCCAAACCCCACCCCTTTAAAAAAAAAAAAGAAAAACGAAAAGCACATATGAATATAAATGATCTACTACGATACTTGGAGCCTGTTAACGGTGGATGAGTCATTTTGGACAGACAGTTCTGGTATCTTCCTTTAATCCACCCCTTGAAGAGATTAATCAGCCTGTTTATTGACACAAACAAAGAAAAACATCTCTGAACTTATGTCAAAGCGTCTCTGCTGCGTTTTCAGTCGCTCACTCATTCATTTTTTTCCCCATCACTCCCTGGGATTGTGGTGACCAAGGTTAGACGGGCATATTGAGAAAGGCAGTCGAGGAAGATGGGAAGGGCGGGGATGGAGGGGTCTAAACAAATCCCTGTCCTGCCAGGACGTCCTCCTGCCAAGGTTTGTCTCAGGCTGGAGGGGATGAAGGAATGAAGGCGGGGCTGCCTGTGGAGGAGGGGGCTGTAGGGGTGGGGGTGGATGACGTGATCCCCTTCATCCCAGCCAATAAAACAGAGTGGCCGGTGAGATCCGGATCCGTACGTGCCGTCAAATTCAATAAGGTAGCGCTTTAATGTTTTCTTTTAATCAACCAAATTGCATTACGCACAGTGCGCCTCCTCCATGAGGTTCCACGGAGGAAGAAGCGACGGGAGAGCTGCAGCGATGACGTTCAGAGGAGGGGGTGGGTAGCTGGAAGCACCAAGGGGGGGAAGGGGGTCATTCCCAATATCTGGAAGAATTTTGGAGCGCTCCATGTGGAAGAATCTGTTCTCAGGCCCTGGAAGTACTGCTCCTCCTCTGATTCCCCTTCATTGCGAGGCAGCGGGGGCCCGTATGAATTCAGGGTCAGACTGGGGACAGACAAGGTGTACAGACAGACTACGTCATCCCCGTAATGAATGCCAGTCCAACTTTGAGAGCATCAGCTGCTTTAAAGGCAGAGCACTCGCCCTCCGGGATGATGTTGTCTCTTATCATGAGCAATGCCCTCAGCAGTTCCCTTCCTCCTCCTCTTCATCTTCTTCCTTTCCCACTCCAGCAACTTCCTCCCCATCATTCTCTGCTGCCCACACTGCTGACCTCACTCCTCCTCCTTTCCAACTATGACTCAACCTTTTCTGAAGGTACATCAGGAATGCTCCTCTGAATACCTCATCATCAAATCCCCCTTTTTCTTCTCCATTGCTCGAGGGAGGCGGTGCCAGCCGGGTGACCAGGGATTGTATATCTCTGTCATGTACAGTGGTAATCACCGGCTGCCGGATCAGCTTGCCGCCCCAGTCTGCTGGAGTTATTGAGGTTTTAATTGTGATTGGTGTTTTATGGTTGAATGTCTCATTCTGCCTTGGATCAGATGGTGTTCTTGTGGCCTGGAGGATTATGGCCCGCTGCTTGTCGGCCGTTCATCTGTGGACAGATGAAACTTCATCGTGAGCAGTAATCTACAGGAGGAGGGTGGCTCTGCTACTCAGCCTCAGCCACAACTTCAGAGCCAGCTGACATTTAACATAATGATCAGTCAGAGTGGCCGAGCGTTTACACACAGGAGAGGTTTCCCGGACGCAATTAGACCACAGTCCTTGCATGGGCTAAAAATGAATCACAATACACAATACCGTAGTGTAGTCCCTCCATCCATCTAATGGTAAACTGTGAGTGGAGTGACTGGAAGAAAAGCCTCAGTCTCAGCTGTGATATTACAGTGGTTTGTCCACAAGGGTTGAAAAGATGACCGCAGTTACAATCTCCTGTACAGTGTATAGTCTAGAATACAGGCAGCATTTTGGTTTCGGCAATCCATCCCGGTATGAGTCATTTACGGTATGCTATCTGACAGGGAGGTTACCCAAGTTTTCCAAATGCTAAAACAGCACAGCGATCACCAGAATGTACTTTCTCACTGATTTTCACCAACAGGAAAGAGACTGTCTCGAATTTGTTTTCCACCCAACTTTCCTCCCTGGGGTTATTAGAGAAATTTGATATTGCCAGATATTCGTAATTTTGGCCAAACACTGGTGAAATAAACGCCTTGTCATGTCTGTCCCCATATCATTTATTGACCCGATAGTCAGCCAAGTGTAATAGATTTCACCATTGGCTAAGCTCTGGCGAGCCAGCACTCCTGCTCGATAAAGTAGCAGGAATGAGGAGAATTAGACTGTGGACTGTTTGACTGAAAATAGACCATTAAAGTTAATTTCATATGGGATGAATTGGGAAGTGTGGCGAAAATTCCTTTTGAATAGAAAAGTCTCACAACTTAAGATTGTGGTTTTGGCCATGTCACTCAAATATTATGATGCATGGACAATACATGTCTGTATGTATTTGATGTCTGGATCAATTAGTGCATTTTGAATGGAAGTCTTTAACTGATGTGACAAACCCATGCCAAAACATTGCGGTTTCAGATTTTCCCCGGCCTATGATAGAACTTGCATTTTGAAATATACAGTACACCACTTACCTGTCAAGTTTCACAATTAATTCTCATTAGTGTCTAAAACTTAAAGTTAGATATTTGAAAATGTGACGCACTGTGTGGGAAGAATAAAAACATTTTTTAAAAGTGCATGCAGTAAAGCAGCCTGCAGATCTGCCGGTCAGAATACAGCTCTACACCAAAAACAGTGCAAAGTGAAACAACAACAACAACAACAACATGCGGCATGGTTTGTACGAAACCCACCCCCGAAATCCCTGATGGGTGGATGACTTCAGCTGCAAAGTCACTTTGACTCAGTGAATCAGGAATCAGGTAACGGGATCAGGCTTCATTAGGTGACTTCAGCCGAGCTGGCAGACGGCCAGGTGAGCCGGACTCACAAATGGACATTGATTTTTCAATAAGGGCCCCGAAGCTGTCAGCCAACCAGGCTATGGTGATATCTTCTCTCGCGGGGATGGCCTTCTCCTCAATGATGGCCTGACTGGCACCCGACCACAGGCCACCTCACCAGCTCTGCACATCCCCCTGACCATGCACCATGACCCCCACTGCTGTTTATGGGTACCGTCCAGAACTACAGCTGAAGCTTTAAAGCTGCGACGGGGCAAGAGTGGAGACATTGAAGAGCCGGTAAAACATGATCACATTTTTATAGAGGGATTAACAGGTGTGTGTGTGTGCGTGTGTTGTAGTGATTACACAAGCACTCATAATGTGACACTCGGGCAAAATAGGTTGTATCTTTTTTTAACAATCATTCAATCGTCTATGAGCCACGGCTGAAGAGGGCCTTTCCCCATCATGATTTCGCACCATCGGTCTGGCTCTCAGCCTTCATTGTCAGTACTTTCATTAAGTTCATCACAACTTACATTGGTCATTTCAGTCAACATGGCATCCTGCAATAAAGAAGGTGCAGAATTGGCAGCCAAGGTTTTACCCTGAAATGTTAGATGTAGTCAGCATTGATGAAAGGCAAACAGAAGGAATGAAAGGGAGTGGGGATATAATAAGATTCACCATCCATAGACACCCATGGACAAAATGGGATAGAAAATGGAAAGATGGCAAAATGTCTTGCTGGAGATGTGCCCTCAAAGGTAAAGATCATGCAGAATGATGTGAGATTGCTATGAATCAAAGGAATCGGAATCAGAATATTTTTTATTACATTCCGCACTTTCATTGCAACGAGCTGTTCAGTCTGATTATGGTCCGGAGGTAAAAGCCAGTTCCGAGTCCATTTGTCCTGACCTTTGCTACCAAAAGTGGTATCGCAAAACCAAGTTTAGGCATGCCTTTGTGCAGAGCAAAACTTTAAACACCATTTTTGGTTTTTTCTAAATCGGCATCTACTATCTTCGGAGTTGAGATCACATCTGCCAGCATTGGTCGGAGTGAAACAAAAATATGATTTTAATGGTCTGTTAGTGCAATCTCATTGCAGGAACTTCATATGCTGCCAACATAAACTCAAACTAATGAACTAACACCATTTAGTCTCAATTAGTGTTGGACAAATTGATGAACAATAGTGCGAGTTGAAACCTCGAAGTCAAATGATGGTGTACACATTTCTTTCTTCTTCTAATTTTAAAGCCTCAATTAAAGTTAGTTTTTTTTTAACTGTAAGTGTTGTAAGAGAATAGAATATAAATACCTCTTCAATCCCAGCGGGAAATTCGTGAATGAACGCAGTCCTGTACACTGTTCCAAAAAGCAACGGACAAACCAGAACGGGAAGCAACAAGAAAACACCAACATGCAGACAGCACTTATTAAAGAAAGGTAATGTTTTTTCGGGTCGTGGCAGCTGAGAAGTTAGGGACATGAGTTTGTGTTTTGGAGGTTTGCAAGTTTGAATCCCTTTGCCATGGGGGACCTCTGAGCAAGGCCCTTGACTTCCAACTGCTCCATGAGCTGTATTTGTGGTCAAGATTAACTGTGGTGTGTTCACTGCAGAGGGCAAAATTCCAATATTCCAATTTTATGGGCTGTGATTACATTTGAGACATGCTCGCAGAGGTGTCCAACATAAGGCCCGTGGGCCAAAACTGGCCCGGGAGAGGTTCCAATCCGGCCAAACTAAACCAAAGCGACCCAAGCAAATGGTGAAAATGTCAAAGAAGACATTGAGTTATTTCTTTTTTTAGTCACAATTTTGTTGAGAGTAGATAACGCAACACAACACCGAGGCCCAAGTTGAGATTTCAGTGATGCTGCCAAGAAAGCTCGCTACTTCGTTCCCAGTACACCAGCCTCAAAGCCATGCTGTCATGGTGAGTTTGTAAAAACATGCATAACGCAATAGTTTTTTGGTTTTTTTACATTTCACTATATTTTTCACCAGAAGGGTTCATTCAAATTTATGTTGAGATTGTCCTAATTTTCTGTAGTGATTGTTTGGTTTTTGTCAAAATATATATGTTTTGATCATGTATGCTAGGAAAAATTTTAAAATTTTCATTTTAAAGGTTATTTTGGCACCATTTTTCATGGGTCTGGTCCACTCGAGATGAAATTGGGCTGGATGTGGACCCTGATCTAAAATGTGTTTGACACCCCTGCTCTCGAGGCTAATAACCTTTATTGTAGATCTATATAAGCAACATGCTCATTAATTGCAAATGTGATATTAATTTCATTTTAGCAACCCGTTACTACCACGTTACTGCCAAAGGTCTTGGCATTACTCTGATGTGTTGCTTTTTAACATGCTACTCTCAACGCTAGCTTCATTTCACTGCCACATGAACTCCGATGAACTCTGAAGTGCCTCGAACGCTGCAGGAATGCAGAGTGGACCAACGAACGACGTCTGAAAGAATCGAATGCAAATTGTAATAGCCAATGAAACCGCCGTCTTCTGCAGCATATAATCTTCAGTGGTGTGTGCAATAGAGGAATTCCTGTTGCTGTTTTGTGTCTTTCCAACATTTTGAACAATCTTGGCAAATTCTTCGCCGGAGAAATGATCATAGCAGTATTCCCCTGAGTGGAAGTTGGGAAAGTTACGCTGCATAAAATATCTTGCAACACCTGTCCAGCAAGCTTTTTTTTTTTTTTTTTTTAATTTCAGTCTGTTGGTAAAAATACCATTGTGGGCCAAAGCAAGTGAAATTAAAAGGCCAAGTTGGGGGTGCTTTTCTACTTAAGCTTGGGAAGGGGAACCGCAAGTTATGCATGTAGTCTCAATACCAAACCAAACAAAGACCCAAATTAAATTTGCGAGGAGGAAAAATACAATTCGGAAAAGTTGTCAACTGCAGACGTTGAATGCATAAATCTGGAGGAAGCTAATTTTTTTTCTCAAAAGTACATTTGATTTAAACGGCTGACTCAATCTGAAATATTGGATTATAAGGGGGGCTTTGAATGTGGTTCTTGGTTTAGGTTATGGAATCAATTTTACTGAGATTATCAACTGAAACAAAGAATAAGGAGGTCTAATGAAATGCGTAGTGTGTCATAAACTTAAATGTTCAACCAGAAGACTGTAAATCTTTCTTTATGATGGGCACATTCAGGTGCGCACCACTTCACTTAGGAAATGAGCGTCCCTATATCAACAGTCGACCACTAATAAACCTCCCAAGTTTGAATTGGATATCTGGGCTGTAAAAGAATCACCTGCAGGTTTTTGGACCTACTTTTACCCTCATGCATCAATCAAGTCACAGTTTAGTGCTTGCGCTGGCCAGATTTTAATTTTTCTTTGAGCTTTATTAGAATTTGATTTGCCAAGATAAAGTTAAAGGCATTAATCTTGTTCTCCCCACGCGTACGCTCCAATAAACTCGTTAAAATAGGCCAGAATGCGTCTTTGCTCCTAAACCTCTCCAAAGTGAATTAGTGTGTAGGTATTTGATGACACAATTTTGTGCTTCATTCAAAAATTTTCTGTCAGTGCCGAGCTCGAATGCAGACGAAAACCACAACGGTAATCATTTTCACAGTTCCAGGCGTGAGCCCAAAGCAACGAGACTGAAGCAGCTTTCTCCGTGTATTCAGAGGAGATCCCAATAGCTACTGTGTGAGCAGATCATCCAGGATCAACAAGAATTCAGATATTTCTGATCTACCATCCAGGTAGGCTATGTTAGTTATCACAACTTTGTTGTGGATATCGACAGGAAAATAAATCATACTTATGAGCATTACTCGCGTGTTGACTTCATGTCTGTTGGATCTTTCCCAAGCTTGGTCATATTTCCCCAGTTGCTTCCCTTTGGATCTTGGATGTGCAGAACCCTTCCACATCTGTCAACAACAATTACCCATGGCTTTTCCCCCAAATCGACATAACCGCCACCACCCCGGTCGCTGTGACAAACACACGCTCCCACACTTTTGTAATCGCTCTGTCCCAATATGGCCCCGGTGTAACCGAAAGCATCCGCCACACAAGTCGTAGGGGCAGACGCGCGGCAAGTCCGAGTCCTCTGGATCACACTGCCTTTTTTTTTTTTTGCGTCGCCTCCCGTCTTATTACCCGCACATTTCTCAAACAAATTTCCTCCAAAAACTGTCTAGATTCTTGCAGCAATTAAAGCATTTCTCCCATTTCCCTTCCTCCTTTCTTCTCCGTCCTTCTGGCAGCAACTTCAACCATGTTGGTCAGGTCGCCCCGGTGCTCACGAGCCAAAGCTGACACAGCCAATCGGGGGAGACGACCATGATCTGACAAATAAAAGGAACTGAGGATTACGGCAAGGAGGATGTCTGGGGTTCGAAGAGCAGTGAGAAACACACAGGGCGTAGTATTGTTTCTCAAGCAGTGATCACTTTTGGCAGTTGTCAGGCCTTTTCTTCCTTAAACCCAAAGAGCCATCCCGTTCTGGACAGAGCCTCGGGAAGAGAGACACGGAGACGTTGCAGCAAAGAATAAGATGCATTTGTGTGGCTTGAGGGCGGTTGGCGTATTGTGCTAAACATGAACATAAACTCTGTCCTGGGGTGAAAGGGTGAGAGAAAGGTGAGGAGAAGGAGAGGGGTGACGCGTGTCGGGGTGCTCGCTCTGAGAAAATGCTGAATCACACACCATGACAGCACTGGATGCAGCGACTGTGCAACATTATACAGGAATAATAGGTTTGTCCTTCACAGTTTTCAGCCCGTTTGATCTTTATTTATTTGACTGCAGAGTAATTTTATCTCTATTTGCTCTGACAGGCTGGATAGAATTCAGAAAATGATCACAAATGACAGCACATTTCACAACGTGTTGATTCTTTCCGTCCCTTGGTGTTCGATTGGACAGTAAAATGAGGACCTCTCACTTTGACCTTTATTTTAGTGTCGTAGTTTCAAGGGATTTTTTTTCATCGCTGTTCCCAGAACAAGTTTTACACCTTCATAAATAAATGTGTTTCTCAGGTTCATTCATATTCAACTAATTTGCTCTGCCTCTTTGCAGAAAAAGCTGAACAATCTGTACAATGTAAAGGTCTTCGCTACACCAAATGCAAGGCTAACACACTTAGCAACTACTTGCTGAAATGTATGATCTGGCAGCAAAAGAGTCAAATATGTATCTCACTATAAAACTAAAAATGTGACTGGATAAACCCCCAAAACTTGGGTAATGATATCAAATGGTTTCTTGACGTGACACAAGAAAGCATGAAACTTGACACACTCCACACTGAGTAACTATGTAAAATGACATGTTGAGTGTTTACATTCGTATTCTCGGGGAGTGTGTTAGGCATGTTTGTTTATCAGGTGCATGAACCTCTTAGAGTCTTTACTCTATGTACGCACTTGTTTACTTATTCAGTACAGCTTTAACACTGCATTACCAAAGGCGGTTGTGGTAATGGAGTCATGGTGCGGGACTGTCAAGGTAAAGAGGGACATGACCTTTGGGTCATGAGATCTACCAAAAAAAACAACTATAGATACACGTGGCTGAAATCTGACGGAGACTCAAAATTCGAGCTGCTACTCCCCAACAGTGAGGTCCCATTTATGCAACATTTCAAAAGCGAGCACCTCGATTCTGTGCTTTTGTTTCAGAAAGGTTTCAGGTTTACACAGCAACATTTTGAAAATAATGTCGATTTACACAGAAGCACTGAAAATGACAGTCAACATGGCAAGCCACCAGTTTGTACTGTTGGTTGTTTTTGTAATGGAAGCACACATACACACACACACACAAATGCAAAGAACAATATGCTATAAACATTAACAATGGTGACTACACAGACATTCATTTGGACAGGCAACCAAGTTGGATTACTATTACGATTGACTCAACTATAAATGTCTCATATCAAGTCCCAGAAGAATATGGACTGGCAGTCATTCCACTCTAGAGGCCGCCATTGTTATTATTGGCCATCTACTCGCTCATGTGCAGAAGAACTACTTACCACGGCCGTAGTGTGCACGCGCAATACAAACGTTACAGAAAAGTTCCATCTTGGTATGGAAACGGACCCCCCAAAACGCAATGATAATGTTCTGTTTTCATTTAAACATTGTAAATGTTCAAGCCCAAGTCATTTGAGGTGGTTCCGGCATCTGATTAGGACGTCACCCAGTCGCCGGTGTACCAGGCACGTCCAACTGGGAGGAGGCTGGAGTGAGTATGGCCACATTTAGTCATAGCTGGGTATTTACAAAAATGGAAATTTCCCAGATTTTTCTTTCAAAAATAATATTGATCACACCAGAAAATTTTCAAAAAGAATTTCGTTTAAACAGACCTGCAAAAAACTTTAAGAGGTACTATCAGCACGCCAAAACTCTAGAGGGCAGTGCAACAGCATCCGTTGCCATCACAGTAGCCAAACTGTAGATACAGGTTGCACACATATGACATACGAAATTGGTCATTTGTAGCTTCGTTTACATGCAAACAAAAGGCCCAAGCGCATTGAAATATCAGGTTTTTTTCGACGTATTAACGGAACCCTAGATCTCTTGTTGCTGCTCTGGATTCCCCCAGAAGAATTGGAGGAAGCTGTAGAGAGCAGGGATGCCTGGGCAACTGGGCTTTCTATAGTGCAACCAGGATCCCATGTGGAGGGGGAAAAGAAGACGAATGGATAAATAATGACTGAACAACATCTGATCAGTCAGACAGGCACTGGTGTGGATGAGGAGATGGCAACAAAGACCAATGAAAAGTTTTGATGAGAAAAAAACAAACAGAAGAAATGTGAGCTTCACTCAGAGGTGTATGAAACAATTTTAATAGGCAAGTTAAAATCTCTCCATATCGTTGGATTGATGGCTTGATGAAGGACTGCTGGCTGCAGTCTGTTTATGCTACCGCGGTTCAGTATTCCCAGCAATAGATGTGACCAGTGTTCAAATATCCTCTTAAGGCCACAACTGCTGACAATTACACCACTCTCACACGAGCATGTGCTGAAAGGTGGTTACAGTTAACAATGCTGGATTTTATTATGGCTGATTGACTCAAATAGACTAAAACAACAAGCTCCACCATTTGACTTCCAATGAATGAATAATATGTAACCCAATGAGCGAATCAGTCATCAAACCGACCCACAGTGGGCAGGACACGGTGAGGGAGAACATTAAAAAGGAACTTGAAAAAATTAACTAGTTACTTTGGTTTATAATGAGTCTTCCTTGCATTATTATGTCAAATGGTGAGTCGTAACATTATTATGTGTGTCTAGCATGTTAAATATATGGATGTTGATGATAAAAATTTTAAAACAAAACACAAATCATCCACATTTTTAGGTGAGACCCAAAGATGGATGTCAGCAATGTAATCTAATAGTATGGTGTAAAATTATACAAAAAAATGTGGATGACATTGAATTCTGACTACAAACATGCCTTTGTGAAGTCATACTGTCATCATGGACGTCAGTTCAGCCTCGAGTATCCATTTGTGTATACTCTGAGGTTATTTCTTGTAAAGGTTTCTGCGATCTTTCAAAAATAGGGGTAGAGGCACCAAGCAAAAGCGGAATTCCTCTAATGTCTACAACACAATACACAGCCACAACTACATCAACACATCCCTTCATGCAGGATTTTGTTTTAATACATCAATCATTATTTGCTTTGATGACTGTTGTGCTTCTGCAGATAAATATCAGAAAAAACACCTGTGCCCTTGTCACTGATAGAGACAGATGAAGGAGGATGTACAGAACTGATATTGTTTGCAGTGGAAGCAGCAGTGTAATTGGGAAACAACCTACTTTATCACTGCAACTGAGGGACAGGGCGCAGGGAGACAGAGGCATAGGGCAATGGAGACAGCCAATGTTAGACTCCTCTTAATAACATTAACTGCATGTCCATTTTCATTTGTTCCCAGGTTAGGACATCATGTCGTATGTGTGTCTGCGCCTGAGTGTGTGCGTGTGTGTGTGTGTGTGTGTGTGTGTGTGTGTGTGTGTGTGTGTGTGTGTGTGTGTGTGTGTGTGTGTGTGTGTGTGTGTGTGTGTGTGTGTGTGTGTGTGTGTGTGTGTGTGTACATTAGTGGGATAATACTTAGAAAGGAGACAGAGGACAAACACACATTTCTCCGACAGTGTTGGACAATGTCATATCCATCCACATGAGAGTGTGCATACTTTGGATGAGATCCACTTATTATTTATTGCTCTACTACTACTCTCATGACTATTTCCTATTTCCAAACATCATTACCGAGCCCGGCCTTATTTATGTAGCCAGGTGCACCAAGGGCACGGCAGGACAAATATAAAATAAATGGTGGGCAAGGCCTGAGAGGTTTTGACGATGTCCAGGTCGGAAAGCCCTAAATATTCCCACCTCCGCTTCACGTCAATAAAATTATTCATAAATGGCTATTTATTTTAGGACTTTAGTGTTTGCTTTCGATTTCTTTTCTTTTTTTTCTCGTGGGAAGAACTTGAGCTCAAAAAAGTGGAAACCGTGCTGCTTTTGCTTGATCGCCAAATGTAAATTGTTTAAATGAGGTTGTTGAAGGGTCTTGTTTAATAGACCTTCGGAGGATACTGCCACATGCTAATGTTACCTGTGAAAAGGGCACGGGGTGGCTGATGGCTCCTCCAGCGACGTGGGTCCTGGGAGGCATTCGTGTAAAGCCTCTCCGAGAGAGCGAGACCTTATTGCGAGTAATTAGGGAGGGATGAAATCGAATGCGATTCCCTACAGCAGCACAGCATGCAGCACTAATGAAACAGAGCGCCCATCAAGTCTGCGCCACGAAGCCAATATGAAAAACATCTGTTTCAACATCTCCCACTTCCCAAAGCAATGCACTTGAGTGGATTGTGGCACTGCGACCTTGATGGTGTTCCGTTTTTATTCAGCTTTGGTGGCTGCGTTCGTGCCAGAGCCTCTGTTGCCTCCGAGGCAGAGTTATGACTGTGGAAGTTTGTTCTTGTTCTGTTATGACTGCTAACCAGGACTGTTTTCACAGTCAGAAATGTGGTAATTCCCATTATACCATTACAGGGTGTGGGTGAGGTCTACATAATGTGCTGTTTTGTCCACTGACTGATTTTTTACTTTTTCTAAATGAATGGCTGAGCTCTAATTAGGCCGCATTCATGAAGAAATGACAAAATGATTTTTCACTTTCCACCATGGACGCAAACACACACATTGAAAACGGAAATAGTTTTAAATTTGACTCTAAGGTGACAAACAGTCAGCCAGCAATAACACTGCAGAACTTTGAGACAGAGTTCATACCACGAGACAAGATATTGATCTCACTCCAACACCACACAGCAGATATACATCTGAATATGCGTCAGAAATGTAATTGACAGAAGTGGAACATTTCAAATAGATACTGCAAATATGAGCACACAGTGACAATTTGACTGGGAAGATCTAATTCTGTTCACTTGAATGAGGGTGCCATGAAATGAGCTTTCGATTCATTGGAGATTTCCCATTATAAAGAATAAGGGAAGTCTTAATGACCTTGACCTTTGCCAATTGCCCAATAAAACCTGAATAATTTTTAATCCAAGCATAGCAGTGGACTCACACACAATCTAGATTAAATTTCAGGTTACTAACCATAAACTCACAGCTTTTGGGTTAATTCTGAATTTCATGTATTTTCCGAAAAGATAAGATTCCTAATAATACATTTCCTAAAGATGATGCCCGTCAAAGCCTGAACCATCGGCAACACATGACACTTGATGTTTGCTAGTTGCTGCATTTGGCATTTTTTTAGTTTTTCTTTTTTTTATTTCAAAGCTACGTTAACGCTCAGCAACCCACGCTCTTTATAACATTAAATGTGGTCTACATGTCTGCATTACATCATGATAAGTAACAGAGTTTTATTTTTTCAGTCTATTTATTGTTATTTTATCATTTTAACTTCTAAAATAAATTTGCTACAAACTGATGATATAAAGCAGTGATTCCCAAACCTTTCTCATGTACATCCCTTGATTTCCTCTAATAAAAGGTTACGTATTCCTTAAATCTCTGCAAACACAATAGTGAAGTCAAACAGTGGCAGGAACATTCATATATGACCGTCTTAGGCAGCGTTCTTGATCTGGTTTAAATGATACAAAATGTCTTGTCACCGATATCTGTGACATATCCCAGATCTATTTTTTATTTTTCCACAGCAGGTAATGCTATAAGCCCCCTATGATCTCTTGTGCCCCGTCAAAAAGGTCCTGGACTTCAGAAACAGCAACCAAGAGCACAAGGACATTTCTGTGGTCTGTGCCAGTCTTTAATAACCTGTGGGATGCATGTGTACCGTTGGTTTTACGACAGGATTTTCCTGAACTTACTGAACAATATGCAGTCAAAAATGTGGGACTCTGCACAGCAGTAAGAATGAGGCCGGATTACAGTATACCCACCAAAAATGTGCATTCTCCTTGTGTTTCTTTTTCCAAAATCACACCATGGGCATCATAAAATGCTTTAAACTCATTTTTAGAGAGTCAGCACAACCTCAAATCCTAATGTGTATTTGCTCTAAACGTTGTAATTACTGTGTCAAGCTCCATTGTTTCCATTCTACTTCCCAAGTTCTTCATCAGACCCTGACCATACAGCAGGGATGAAAACCCAGGGCAATTACCCTACAAATGCAGTAGCAACAACTTGACATTTCAGCTCAAACCGTCATTATGAGAGGGGGTTCTACTAACTCTGATTTACCGAAGAGCGGCCTCCAGGGTGTGCGGCATGTCTCCTGGGAGTTATAAAGGTAAAAGAGGATCACTCGCCTCAGACATCAAGTCCCACGTGAGTACTCAATCCAGTAAGTGCAAGGATGCAGGAGGACGAAATGTGACTGTCCAAAGTCCCACGATCACATGTGTAACGGGCTTGCGGCAAGGCACATCTTCCATTACGCCTCTGCTTCAAAGCAAGCCTCCACATAGATCACCTTTAGTGCTTTTTCTTATGCTTTATTCTCCTCGTAAACAATTCCTAATGGTAAAAGGACAGAGCTGTGCAGGAAAACACGCACAGGAGTTCTCGCTCGGAAGTCAGCCATCTATTATGCTCAACTAACTTCCTCTGAAAGTCTTTTATCATTTTCACATCATCCCTACATGGTTGGTTCCACTTAGAAAATACAATAAATTCTTCTCTGAATAAATTGCATATGAATCAAACTCTGGTCAGGCAGCAGGAGAAACGCAGTGGATAAAATGTGAGGAAACAAGTTTGGCTTTTGGGTATTCTTATACATTCTGGTTGGGTTTTGAAGCGCTATCTTTGATATTTTCACATGCTTCCCCCGGGCTTTGAGGCCAAGCTAAAAGTCTGGACTAAACATGGTGCAGGAGGAGTCACCAAGAACCCAAATATTATTTCACGGAAATCCAATATGCGGGTGTGAGTATGACAGCTAATAGGTTGGCGCTTGTCCTCGCAGTGTACCACCCACCAAGAGAAAAGACGGCTCGCCTGTAAAAAAAAAAAAATCCCACCCTCTCTTTAGGTGACCTCACAGCTCAGACGTCTGCTCAGGCCCAGGTCTCCCAGGCCGGAGTCCAATCAGCCGACCTGTAACTCACCAACAGCCTTTTACATTCTTTCTCTTTTTGAGAGTTGCTGTATTGAGGAGTGGGGTGCCGAGCGTCAGGCGAACACTGCTCTAGGTGTGTCCACATTAGCGTGGGTTGCGGCCTGGCGCCTCCATTGTTCTTCATTGTTATTTCAAAACCTAAATGAAAAGAGAAAAAAAACCTCGCTGGCTGGTTTCCACAGGCGGGACCATCAGCGAGAGTTGTGTGCGCTCTGATGCTTTCATGCAGGTCCCACAGATTTCCAGAAGTTTTCACACAGGCAGCACGAAGATAGACTTTTTTTTTTTTGCTGCGTCACAGCCCTTTACCAGCCATAATTACAATGTCAGTCTGTTTAAAAAGACGTCTTACGGGAATACAAGGGCCCCATTACTGAATCAAGACCACGCACTCAAGGGCCAGGGGGGGTCATAAAACACTCATCTATGACCAGCAGTAAAATAGGCAGCAGAGCAAAGCCGAGGGGGGGAAAAAAAAAACGACACCCCAACGGCATCACATTCAGTGCAATAATAATCGCACCCTCCTTTTTGCTTTTATTGCATGGAGGGTTGATTGATTCATTGCTATGAGGAGAGGACACATGGAAATAGACCTGTCACAGTGCTTGTGACCATGGCAGCACAGTTTGCAAGCATCAGCCTCTGTCATGGCGCCAGATGTGCGTTCTCGCTTGAGAAACATGGGAGGTGCAGCGAAATTCGCAGCGGAATATCGGAGGCACAGGTCAGATTCACTAAATCAAATGTTGTTTGTGTTGCAACTGTTAAGTTTGTGTTACCTTTAACACACAAGGGCCTAAGCCAACATTTCTTTTTATCAATCAATGATGGTTTACTTTGCTTGTATCCACCTTTAGATCTCAAAAAATACATGACTTCACCTTTTCATTTGTGTATTTCTACAGTTAACGATGCATTTTATTGGTCAGGGGTCGTTAAAACAGTGGCATCATTCAACCCATGTACAGCTTGAGAGAGAATTGTGAACAATTTGCTCCAACTCCGAATGAAGTAGGCAAAATTTACTTCAAAATGCAGGTTCAAGTCTTTGGGAGGGACACTGTTGGATGAGCAATTTATATAGACAGTATAGCGGTCACCATAGATGTTACTTAAATACAATGGCCATGCATATTGTTGCTTATTTATGTTAATGTGACTTGCCCAATTATAGTTTTTCATTACATTAACTCATCCTCCAAGATGCATTGCAGTATATTTTCAAATCAACCTTTTGCATCAGTACAAAAAGATTTTATTTTTATCCAAACATAGTACACAACACATTCATGTTTTGCTCTTGGTAAAATAGACCACACCCGGATACAAAGCAACACCCACAACATAGTTGTTGCTTGTCAAAATACAGGTGATCTCCGTATTTCCACACGACAATGAAGAAAACATTGTGCAGGATTTAAACTTAATCAGGAGGTTTACTGTTCAATTGTAGAGTGGTGACATCTTTGCTGTTCACAGTGTGAATGGACTGATCCATGTTCTTTCAACATGGGTACGGATCATTTAAAAACCAGGCCACCACTCCATTTAAAAACCAGGCCACTAAAAAAATGTCCCTGTGCCCCTGATATGTCTGACTGGAAGACTACCATTGCATCAAGTCTTTAAGTAATTGGAAATTGAATCCACCTTTTACAATGTCAGACTGTGTTGTATTTGGTGCTATAGAAATAAAGTTGAATTGAATATTTAGCACCACATATTAAATACTATTCAAGATGATGTTCCTGTTACACAGGTGACTGAAGAAAACTCTACTTCTTATGTGCAATAGGGAGGAGGCTTAGCAAACCATTTTTATTTTTTTTTATTTTACCTTGAATTTATCTAAAGTCACATTGATAATCTTAATACGTCGACCAAGTTATTACATTATAGAGACATGGCAACTTCACTTGTGATCCATAATACACCTGAAGAGTGATAAAACATTCATGAAAGTGGTCAATGTGGTATTATTGGTAGACCGGGCACTCATCTTTATCACCGGCAAGCAAAAACCAAAGTCAGTGAGATCACTGGAGAATCACAAAGTACAGGAAAGTTCAAAACATGAGGACTCAGGAAGACAGACTGAGACGCTGCCCGCACAGACAGACCAACAACCAGAACACACAGAAGATGCCCAATATATGCCAAAGCCACCAGGCGAAGACAATCACACACTCAGTCACAGGTGAAAGACATCAGGGAACAGCAATCAGACACAAGGAGGGGAATCAAGGAGCCTGATATGAGAGACAGAATCTCAAAAATCACAACAAACGAAACGTGAACCATGACAGAAATAAAACAAATAAATGTGCATTCACCTAGGTGGTGGACGGAGACTAAACTAATTGTCCTTCAACAGCGTCATAAAACCACTGTGTAGCTCACAATCTAATGCAAATACAACATATGCAAACATTTTAATGGCTTTTTATTGCTCCTCGTAGATCCTGCATGTGTTTATCATTGTCAGCAATTTAATCCTATATGACGACACATGGATTGGCAACATTTTAAATAAACACAGATATATATATATATATATATGGAGTGGCACAAACTTTAAAGGTATTTTTCTTGGACAACCAAACAAACAACTCAAGTTATAAAATGTATAGATTTGTTAGTTTATGAAAATGTAGTAAATATTTACTGTTTGTGTCTTTGATAAGCCACAGTTTCTGATATATATATATATATATATACATACCACTATGTTTTAAGGCTTTAATGTTTAAGACTAAGATCACACTTACAACAATCTAAACCACATGCCCATAAACCAACTGCTACTGCTAGAAGGTCCCTCTTTTACAAAAGTTAAGGGGGAAAAAATGATCAATTCCAGTTTGAAAGTATGTTCTTCATACTTCTTTTCGCTCATGCGAAGTTTGAGAGGATTTTGTTGTTTCTTTTGCATTTTTTTTTTAATCATCTAAATGTATTTTCTCTTTCTTTCTTTTTCTGTTTGTAATAAATAAATAAAGAAAGAGTTGGAATAGTTTCTAAAAACCCAGACAGACAATGGAGCTGTAGAAAGAAAGGAAAAAGAAAAAGAAGAACTACAACGAGGTCAGAACTTGACATTTTGTGATATTGTTTGTATATAGCATGAGAATCTCTGACAAACAATTTTTAATCACAAATATTTGACCAGAAAACCGAGAGTTACAACAAAAGAGTGAAAAGTGCCGGCATAGTCCACGTTTATTCTGAACTCAAATGTCTAGAAAAACACTTGCGCTTGACAGTTGGCAGGCATTTGGGATGTGCCCTTTATTCTTCATTCATTCATTCTGTAATTTATGTTAAATATTATTTACACCAGCATTAAGTTACATTACATTAAAGGTTTATGGATGAAACCTATTTTGAAGTCAGATTTCCAAAATATGGGTTAAAAAAAAAAAAAAAAGTATAGGACGCTAAACCTTGATGGCAGTGATTTTGAAAATAAAACAATAACTTTATTCTTGTTTTTTGTGTGTGTGTGTGTGTTTTATTTAAGTATCTTATTACTGAAACCACTTATCATGGAAGCCCCCTTGTTATGAGTTGTGAATGTAACCTGGGTCAATGCAGTTAAAGGCAAAAGTACACAGCCGTCCACTTCCCCCAACCACAAGAGCCTTACTTTCCACTGTGCTATTCCGATGTCAAACCACTGCCCTTTCCTAGTCATGTCTTCTTCATGTAATCTTTTTGTGGTGGGAAAATGTATTTCTTTCTTGCATCCTTCAAGACGTACTCTTTCCGCCAGATTTCAGGACACCGCACTCGTAGGTTTGTCACAGGAGTTATGGCTCATTGGAAAGGATAACAAATATATGTGAAATGAGTGTGTTTGATGCCTTTGAAGCGGTCCAAAATGGGCAAATGTAGACTTTGGGATTTTCCTGATAATATAACAACAGTCTGGCTTAATACATTATGCAGCGTTTATACAGTCTGAGGTAGATACAGCATAGCAAATTGTTTCCTTGTCAATCATCTGGAGGACAGGATAACCGCATGGAATTGTATGTGAAAACAAGCTTTTCCATATGATTGAAACTGATGGGCTTGGTGGTACAACTTTGTCTCCATTCACATCATTTTTAATCACAAAACATTCTGTGCGGTTTCAAAGTAAGCCTCATCGTGTGTACCAGTGAATCAGTAAGGCTGGACAAAAAGTAACAGTCAATAGCAATGAAACTCACCGAAGGCTTCAAATTGACAAGTCAAATATGTAATTTCGATTGTTCGATCTGATAGAACATTGCATTTAAATTAAATAATGACAGTTAATGCAGAAGTCATTACTTTTTGAAACACAATATCCTGAGAACTTTATGAAGTGCAAACTTCTGCACAATGTTAAAATCATAAAACTCTGTGGGTTAGCCAAGATGGCTGTCGATAGCCATATTCCCCTCGGTCAGAATAAACAGGAACTCAACACAAGCGTATCGGACAAAGATGTGATCAGAAGCAAACACAAGTGGCAAACACCACATGGAATGCACTGAAATATCTGACCTCGTGTGATCTTTGGTTCACACGAAAACATCCCCGAGAACGTTTAATGCCCCGATCGAGGCGAGAGCCCAGAGGGCCTGAACCAATAAAAGGCAGTGGAAGACATCCAAATTTTCTGGACTATTGTAGAAGTGCTTGGCTCAGTTTGCTCCCTCCATCTGAGCGAAGGTTTGGGCTGGACGCCTGTCTTGAGTCTTGAACGGGTGCCATGGGAGCAGGCCGCAGCAGAAAAACAGGTCAATACTGACTGTTAATGCCACGATTGGATGGTTTGTGGTCTGACCATTTGGGAGATGGAACAAAATAACATTTTACTGGGGTTCATAAACCTCTCGTGGATGTTCAAGTAGCTCCTCAATAAATCCCAAAGTGATGAAGGCAGAGCGTTAAAGTTGAAGCTACGAGAAAGACAAAATGTATGGAATTGCAGGCCTTCGGATGAGTCTCACATGCAGGCTGGAGAATTAAAGTGTAGCGGTGCCGGAGTTATACACACTCCATATAAAAAGGCCGTAAAGATTGATGAGTGGTGGATAATAATCACTTAAAGGGCATACAGCGTGTTATGATGCAGACTGCACTGAAGTAAAACCAAGTTAAAGACAAAAGGATTGCCTCGAACCTCCCTCAGCCTCTTCAGCTAAAAATCTATTGGTAATATAACATTGGTCAAAAAGAACGCTCCAATTTTTTTTTTATCCAGTTTTTTTATCGACAATTATTCAATTTGATGTCTCAGTGCACTCTGAAATGAAAGCTTAGAACAAACAAATTGGAGAAGAAATCATGTAATCAATTTATAAACCAACATGCATTCTAAACTTTTGAGTCATCACAAGCAGCCATCTTTGGCAGATGCAACAGCTGAACACACTTGTGGCTTTCTCTCTACAATGGAAATGAAATATTCTTTAGAAAGTTCCTCCCCAACTCTGTTGCAGATGTTCCCATACATGTTTGCTTTCACTCTCCCGTCCAGCTGATCCAAAACCAGCTCAATGGGGTTAAAGTCTGCACACTCCACTCCAGATTTTAAAGCTCACCATCTTGTTCTTGTTTCCTGACGTAGATCTGGAATAGCTTGGACTTAAGTCTTGGGTTATTATCTTGCTGTAGGTGTAGTAGCCATTGTGGTTCAAGGTTCCTCCCACTTTCTACAAGCCACCGAGTCTGGATCCAGCAGAACAGCTTCAGATTCTGTGTCCTTTATTAAGCTATAATATTATGTTAAGTTTTGTCAGAGTCAATTGTCTCTCATAGGTTCTTCTTTTTATCTGGGATGATTTGTATATTTTTTACACACAAATTTTGGTCCATCTAAATGTCCCATATGGGTGAATGTGAGTGTGACTGTCTCTGTGGTTGCCCTGTGATGGACTGGTAACGTGTCCAGGGTGTATCCTGCCTTCACCCAAAGTCAGCTGGTGACCATAAGTTTCCTTAACAATTTAGAAAAGATAAATAGATCAATTAACAATGCTAAAATACCAGATTCCACTGTATCCTGATTTGCCTTTCCTCATAAAACCACTCTTTTAGTGCTGTGAGTTTATGTCCTTGGTGCTGCATTCATAACACCCATGACATCAAGGACAAAACTAGTATTTATTGCTTGGCACGGCAGACGCAAATTGCAGCTCCTACTGATGCCAGTATGAAAATGAAGAGTCCATTGATTTTATTGAAGGGTGACTCACCCGATCAGCTGCAGCCTCATCCATCAGCGAAGCCAGCAGACCAAAACACATCTGTGCAAGATATCCGTAAGTGGTGCATCATTCGATTTGATGCGATTTCAACAAGTGCCTCCCCTTGCGATGGCAGAAATTATACTAATGCTTTGCACAAGCAGTGAACTAATAGTAGTTTTGAAGTTGATCAAAAGCCAGCTAAAGTGGATGTTCCGACGTCAGGTCGAAAAAGAAAGGTCTACCCGAGAGGATGCTATTTGCTTATGGTTATCATTATGTGTACGAGACGGATTTGGCTTGATATCGAAGCAGCAAAGTACACATAATAACAGCAAAGAGTATCCTCTGGGTCATAGTTTATCGTGCATCTGTATGAAATCATCCTCTCTACCGCCTTCATACGCACAAACATCTTTATTTTCCAACTTCTGTCCCTCCAAATCATGTGTTTTTGCCCTGAACCATTTATATGTTGTGACTGAACAGCGTCTTCATTTCTAGATAACAGATAACACCTGCTGTCCTACTTCAGACGTTAACACGCACATGAGGAATTTAGCCCTTTGGTGATCGCTTTAGATGATCCTTTTGAGAAGTGCAGTCAACTCCTGAACAGAAGCCCTGCTGTGACCAATATTTATCCCAGCATGAGAAACTTCATCAGTCAGGCCCCTGCAAGAGAAGGTATGATATACCCTCTGTGATCATCTTCAGATGGACCTTCTATTCCTTGGGGACAGCGAGAACCATGCAAGAGTGGAGGAGTGAAAACAAACCAAGAGAATCCGTCATCTCCCGAAGCCCCTGAGTGTTTCATTTTATGCGGTGCTTCCTGAACTAATGCTACTGATTTGATTTGTCTAAGGTAAAGATACACTTCAGCACTTTCTTATTCACTCAGCAACTTTGAATTATTGTACGAAGGTATCGGTGTGCATTGGGAGTATTAGTGAACGGTTGAGATGACAATGGACAATCAGGAAGACTGATGTAATGATAAAATCAATCCGGATTTGATACATGGCACCATCTTGCAGCTCGCCACAACCATTATTCCAAAGATATCACTGTTTCAGGAGCCAGGAATCATACAGAACCACAGCTCGAGTTCTTCCCCCCCCCCCCCCCCCCCATCATCCAGTACAGCATGGCTAAAATGCAGCCACGGGGGTGATGAGGACAGTTTGGCTCAACATCACCAAAAAGAAATCCCCACTGGTGAGTGCCAGAAGCACAACGAAAAGGGAGTGGAGCTGTTAAAAGTAAACAAATTAGCAGTTCCCTTTTTTATGTTGCCCTTCGGTTTGTGGGATATCATTAGACTGAGAAGTACATTGGACCAAAGGTAAAAAAAAAAAAAAAAAGAACAAAAATATCTTCCTGGATTCAGAATGATGTGGGATGTGTTTGAAGTGATAATTGCTAGGTCTCTACAAAACAAGTACAAACTGTGCTGAGATCCACAGCTCATGCGATTGTGTGGACTACTCACGAAAAGAGTCTTTAGAGAAACAACTGGATTTTCTCCTAGCAAATTACAGAGGGTCAGACTTCTGTTTCCAGAAGCTCTTACAAGTTGCATCAGGGTGTCTGAACCCTGGAGTATAGTCCGATAAATCCATCTCCTATGTACCTTCATTCAACTTCAGATTACAGTTCATCACAGTCCAACAGTGAATCACAAGGCGAACACTAAGGGACGTCAGGACTCAGACACAAAAGTGACATTTAACTTCAAATGCATGTTTTTGGACTAATGAAGGAAACCAAGGTCTGCAGGGATAACCCATGTAGACACAGGAAGAGCATGCAGACTCCTCATATTAAGGGGGAAGTTTGCGTGGGGTAGTCTCATTGCGGGGTTAATGGAGTGGAGTGGATCAAGGCCCTGTTCACACAAAACGACAACAAAAACGAGTGTATCCGCAAACCTTTCTTCACTTTTGGGGGATCCGTTTACTCGACGCCGGTGGTCAGATCCACTGCTTCCGTAACTTTTTTATAGCGGCTCCCCTTTACTTTCACGAGCGCGATTCTCCCCTGCAGCGACTGCCGAAGGTGACGGAGTGCTGTTGCTGCTCATGCGCTTCTCCCCCCGTGGTAAATAGTTCCTTCTGCTCATGTGCCAGTAAACAAACATGGCGGCCCCCGTAGCGGTATGACCTGTGGTCCGTATTTTAGTTTCTTAGTCCATATCGGTAGTTTACTAGTTGAGACTTACTTGTAATAGCATTCGAGTCGTCATCAGTCTATACAAATGTCAGGTACTCTTGATTTGGTTCACGCTCATAGCGTATTGTTCTCTGCACACATCTGTGTGGTTTTGTTCCAAAAACAAGCGACGGCATACTAACTACATCATTGTCAGTGTGTCCGCTGCTGCTGTGGAAATGCACCACTACTTTGTAGTAGTTTAGGTGTTGTCACATGAAATGTTGTTGTGTAAACAGGGCCTATGGCCTCATTTCCACAAAAACGTTTAAGTCAAAATGGACAACTTTTGTTGCGTTAGGGTGTCCCTAACCCTAACACGAACAGTGCTCAAAGCCACTGAAAATGCGACTATTTGAAATCAGCTCCTAAGGTGGAACTTTTTGAAAACGCTCCACGCTCCGTGTAAACAGGGGGAAAAGCAACTTTCTGAAAATGGTCCGACTGTTGTCTCCGTCTGGCTGGAGAAAAACTCAACTTCTCTGAAAAGCTGCTACTGCGCATGCGCACCATGGCCGTAGTAAATACAGTAGTTCTTCTGCACATGCATGAGTCGACAGATAATAACAACGGTGGTAGTCTCCAGAGCGTCATGACTGCCAGTCCATATTCTCCTGGGACTTGGCAGCTTTATAGTTGAGAGTCACCCATAATGATAATTAACCAACTACATTGTCTGTCCATACGAATGTCCGCGTACTTGCCATTGTTAATATTCATAGCGCGTTGTTCTCTGTGTGCATGTGTGCGTGGTTTCATTACAAAAACAACCAACAGCACTGGTCAGTGGCTCGACATGAAACCTACAACTTTTTCAGAGTTTTTGCCATCCCCATGGAATCAGTCATCATTTTCAAAACATCGTTGTGTTAACTCATAACTTTTCTCTGGAGACGTTGTCATGTAAACGGGGCTTTAATGATATGCTGTACTTACTGTTCTTAATATTTTAGGAGAAAGATTATTTTCAGACACCGTTTTTCTGGTCTACTGAATTGGTGCTTTCCCACATTAATTAGAAAACTTGATGCTGTACATTAACATATGTTACCTTTCAAGTATAACTAACTCAACAACCCATAACCTTACCCTTGCAGAGAGTAATGTCAGGTCGCCAGAGGTACTTAGCAACAAATGTCAGATTGTTCGGCAGATTGGCCAATTTCTTAACATTTGTGGCCAATATAATGAAATATGTGAACTTTTTGAAATTTAGAGCTGGAATGTGACTTTGATTGCATTTAAAGTTGGTTCACCTTTCCAATTTCTATTTGTACAATATATACATATATATATATATACGGAACCACTGATAAGTGTTCCGGTAAAACCTTTTAATGAACCCCAAGTTTCAGTAGGAGGCATTCCCAATAATTTATTTTCCTATTCAGATACATTGCTTTAATGCAATCTCATATAGCCCCAGGGTTGTTCTATATATATAATTTATTTTAATTTTATTTATTTTTTTAATTGGCATTTTCATAATTAGAATACAACACAACACGGGGAAAAATGATAATAATTTAAGTTGTATGTGTCAACTTTATTCATGAGTCTTAACGATTAGCTTTTCCAGTGCTGCCAGATGACCGATTTGATCGAGCCACTGGCCTCCAGGACTAATTATTTCTTATTTCACGATATGTTCTAGATGGGCCTATGTCTGTATTCTCCCAAAGAAGCAGACTACAAATTCCGATATTACATTATTGCAAACAAGTGAGAAATATGTTTGAAAAGTGGTGTTTTCAATCTGAAGAACAAAATGTTTTTGTATTTGTCTAACCTTTTTTCTTTGCTTTATTTTTCAAACCCATCAATCTCAACACACCCTGCACAAAATTCTACTTTCTTCTACCTTCATCCTGGACATGTCCAACATTGCTTGTCATTGCCAGAGCCATATCATTTCATAAACACACAGTTCATCTTAATTTTTTTTTTCCTTATTGAATTGCATAATTCCTTGGAGATTTGAACAAAATAATGGTATACTTTCTGGTATCCTTCAGAGGAGTTTGCATCCGATACAGTTGCTTCAGGACTTGGTTCAACCTGTGTTGACTAAGACCAGTAAAAGAGCTCATGTTACCACATTTTCCCAGTCTCCGCACCGGCCACTTATCTGCTTCGGAATTGATTTTATGAGCCTTTTTATTGGTTTACAAAGCTCTTAATGGCATGGATCTCACCTATTTATCAAATTTACTCCCCATTCTATGAACTTATCTGACCCTCAGGTCTTCTGATAGTTGCCTTTTAATTATACCCAAACTGAAAAAAAGAAAAAGAAACACTGCAGGCTTTCTGTTATTACTCAGGTTCAAATTCATGGAAAAACCCTCCTGGAGACCTAAAAGAAGCAGATTAAAAACTCAAAAAGTTCCTTTAAAGTTAGAAATACATTTTAATAGGTCATAATTATGCATTCTAATCCATTTTGATGCTTGGTGTTTAATATTACCTTTGTATACCTACTTACTCCTGTTCTTCTTCTGGTCTCCATGTGCTCTTTGACTACACGCATGGATTTCCTCTGAAGTCTTCCTCTTCACTTGCTAGGAAGCTCCATCTCCAACATCAATCCTTCATTATATTCACAGTCACATAAGCAAGCCATCTCAACTCTTTAGATTAATCTTTAAACTGATCAACCTGAGCTGTTCATCCTGATCCTCCCCGATGAAAATCTCAGCTTCTTCATCTCTGTCTTTACTTTTAAGGTATCCATTGATCTATTTTCTTCACAGCTTCATCCAACTAAGGGTCATGGGGTCTGATGCTGCGTCAGTTGCAAGAAAAAGAAAAAAATCCACACACACACACACTCACATTCCCACCGACTGGGAATTTAGAGTTCATGCACCCACATGAGGAACATGCAAACTTTACACAAGCAGGGTACCTTGGCCAAAATCACACTCAAAAACAAGGGAGTGCGTGCGTGCGTGCGTGCGTGCGTGCGTGCGTGCGTGCGTGCGTGCGTGCGTGCGTGCGTGCGTGTGGAAAGTATTTTAGGCTTCCCAACAAATTCTCAGTTACCACAGCACAGAGACAATAACAATTGGACGCGGCCTGAGTCAGACAGCGAAAAAAGTAATAATGTATGAAGAAAATACTTTTCCCACCATGTTCGGCCAAAGTCAATGGTCATAAGTTCGCTTAATGTGAAGTATTTCTGCTGACATTTGATAGCAGTTAAGCGCCGTTCAGAGGAGGCAAGAATAGGCTGTATCGTTCAAATCAACATATTGTGAAGGCGGGCAGACGTGCTCCCATTCTTTTGTGACAGTATTTGGCATTCAGATTGTGAAAGAACCTATTCAAGAAATGCTCTTGGATGGTACACAGTACATTCAGTACTGTAAATCCACCTCCCCCCATTGTTCACAGACAGCCGTCAGAGAGAAAACGAAAGGGAGAGGGTGAAATAACATTTGCATACTATACAAAAGCAATGACCTGGTTATGCTTGTCAGAAGACTGCTGGAAGAAGGTAGATTTTGAGATTCCGTGTCTTCTGTGGTCTCCAAATGTGATGAATTCAAAATATCAACATATTTTCCCAGACACCCTATCTCTCCTATGCACCGGTCCAGCCAGCAGGCCATGTGGATTGTACTTCACGCTTCCCAAGCCCCTTGCCTGTCTTCTACAGGCCGCAACTTCCTACCACAGGACCCCTGCCACTCTACGAGGCCCTCAGGCCAGACCACTGGTCTACCCAGCACTAATGGCTCTGTTTAGTAACTCGGAATCCTTTGCAGTCAAGCCAAGCACTTTCCAAGAGTCAAATTTGACATGGAGACTCAGAGCGGATTCTGATTCCTCAGCTCAAACAGATCCAATCCCACCAGCATAACCCGCCATCTCGATTTCAATCTATTTATTCAGCAGCTATTCAATTAGTATGCATGTATGGACTTGTAGGTAGCATGGTGTCTGCATGTTCTGTTGAATGATCTATACAGTGATTCGAACCATAAGGTAATCAAAATGTCACTTCTTAGGTCTTCAAAAACAGGAAGTCTGGATTGATGCAACTTAGCATTTTGAGTTTCCATGAAATCTTGCACTGGTGTGTATACTCTCCAGACGATAATGGAAGACTGATTTCATAAATCAGCAGATTTCTGCAGAGAAGTTTTTGCTTTGCAACTAAAATATTATTAAATCTACTTAATAGACTGGCATAACATTTTGGACAGCTCGCCATGATTCCCAAACCCAATAACCCTTGTCTTTCTTGTCTGGCACTTTGCACCAACAATCTTAAAATTTGTGGCTTCGAATGAAATGTCTCAACAACTCTTGAGTGGATTGCCATGAAATTTGCTAAAGATATTTATATTACCCACAGGATCGATTGGAAAATGTGTGGTTGTTCAAGTTTTTTTCATCGAGGGCCATAATCATGTCAAAGTGTCAGTTTTTCTCCAGGTTTTTGGCCGATTATCAAATACCTGTGAAACTAAATGCCCATCAACTTCAGCTGTGCTTCGGTTGAATTCTCTGTGGCTCGGGATTCGTGATGTTTGCTCTGACATGTCTGCTTCGAAGCAAAGCCTCACAGAGTTGGAGTGGATGATTCCTCAGTATTACAAGTTTTCATTCACTGTATATTTGCCTATTAGTCGGCCAAATAAAGTATGGTCAGCTAAACTGTTAGCTGTGGCAGAATTTTTCCAGATTTTTGTGACATTTGATTCTACTCTAAGAATGCCACCAACCAATAGCAGATGGACAATCCAATGGTCTAAATTCAATTAGGTTACGCCTAAATACTTGGCCTCTCGTCATACTGCAATTGTCACGTCACTCTTAATCCAGCTCAGATATTCACCCATCATTTGTGAAAGAACATCCTGTTTGGTACCGCCACCAAAATCGCACTGTATTGTGTCCATGTGTAACACCAAGCCTCAGTAAAGACACCGTGATTAGAAGTGATTCGACACAAAGCTGTAAAAGATTATTGGTTTTGTCAAGAGATCAGCACTTGATTCTCCGTTCTGAGAAAACAGAGAATCAACCACTTGTGTTCAAAATGGTCAAACACGCTATGTGTCGATTCGTAGGAACCTCTCATGTTTTTCTCTGATCGTGTGACAACAGAAAATCCTCTGTGTGGATTGGTGCTGTCTAATAGAAACTGTGAAGAACAGCAGCAAAACCATGTAAGAGGCCCAGAAAAGCACTTCAACCCTTCCTTTATTGAAGAATCAGATTTACTGAAAGGCCCTGACAGCCGTTGAATTGATTTGTCTTTGTGGTCAGGAAAATTACTTGGCCTTGTGCATGCTGTCCAAAATGTATCCATAATTTGTCTGTTCTGTCATGCAATAGCTTCATATATACACAGTTCTCCTTTACATAAGAAATTGCACTGCACTCAACAGCTTGTTGTCATATTCTGACAATTGCATTCATATGGTGATGATAAATCAACCCATATAAGCCACTTATGTTGCTGCTCTGTAGAGTTTGGGTGGCCTTCACTCATCCCCAGTCACATTAAAGAGTCTTTGTCAGTAAAGTTGAAGGTTGAAAGTCCTTCAAAATAGTTTCAGAGGTAAACATGAGAAGAGATTCACCAATTTTTTTTTAAAAAAAGAAGATAAAATATGACCAGAAATTGTACAAGAACAATGTTTCCCAACATAAAATTGATAATAACTTTGACCATTCACCCTTATTGGTTACACAATGTTCCTCTGCCGGGGTCATGGCTTTTGTTCCCCTGTACCGTTGTTTTGAGACGTGTCACTGCCATCAACTTTGAAAGAAATTGGCAGAATTCATGAAACGATGAAATGTCTGACTTTCAAGTTTTGGCACGTTGTCTGTTGCCTTTTGCGTTCTGTAAAGAAATCTGTAAATACGAGCATTGTATATTCATTTCCATAGCGTTTCGTTTTCACATGACGAAAGAATCCTAAATAGCATTTTGTTGCATTTAGCATATCGGGTTTTTCAGGGGGAGAATATCTCTTGGCAGTAGCGATCCAGTGGAGTTTGGTTCAGAGTTAACGTCCTCAGATAATCCACTTCATCTGTGCAGGTGGGAAAGCTCATTCTCACGCTTGTATGCACCGACAAGCAAATTCTGGTGTGCTTGAAAATGTGGGTCTCATTTCCCCTGCAAGTGAACTCTGGAGGAGTGCGCTTAGAGTGGAATATAACGACGGACTATCCTGTGAAGCAAATCCAGGAAGTGAACCCAAGAGAGAAACAGCACGTGTTGCATTTTGAATTTAGGGGTTAAAAAAAAAAAAATAGTTGACAGCATTAGCCCGAGGAATGTGAAGACAACAGAGAAAAAGTTAGGAAAATATCTCGCGGGCAGACATGGAGTAATGACGAGATGCAGCCACTCTTCAGTACACGGTCAGATGAGCGTATATCGCGGTTGCTTCGGCCACCCGCAAAAACAATGTTCTTAAATTGCTCAGCGGGTTGGTGCGCTTTCAATAGTGCAGCAGGAAAGTTAAGCAAACCAAATGAAGGTGTGAGAGTTTTCAGCATTCCCTGCCCGAGCCAACCGAGTCCCCAGTCTATCCTGGTGTGAAGGCGCTCTGACTCTCACGTATCTCAGGTATGTTTGGTTACGATCTGTCTCTGGCTTTTGTTTCTACTTCACTGTTCTTACTCACATTCATGTTTCATGTTCATGTTTGATTGTATCTGCTGCTGCTTCTTGTTTCTATACTCTCAATGTGTCTCGATATGTCCTCCGTCCTGTCAGTTGCCAGTACTACTTGTTGGTCCAACCTTTATGTTTCTATGTCTGTCTAGTGTTAAGCCCGTGTTTGGACCTTTCCTCAAGTGCGTTGTTTGTCATGGTTTATGACCACCAGTGTACCACTCTGCGTTCCATGCGTTTGTATCTTCCTCCTGTTTTCCATTTCCGATGGGAAACTGTCGAATGCAAGACAACATAATGAAATCCCTCACCTCGGGGTGACAACATCGAGAATGTATCAGTGCGATCAGCCATGCCACTTCTCATATTGTACATGTCTCACACTTTCATGAATGAAAGGAGCGCAAAACAATAATGTCACGATTATTTAATGAGGCTCATTGAGAGTATCCGTATTGCAACTCCAGTGCAGGTTTTGCAACTTCTAAAAATAAAACTGCCTGCAGCTGTGGATTCACTCGTGCCGGCTTGTTGTCATCCCAACTCCTCTCCACTTCAGCGTCCATATAAAGCTCTGGCTTCCCACTTGACTGGCTGATGATGAGTGACAGCATCCCCCGTTCACCAGACACCGTGAGCTGGGCCAGCGGAGACTGAGGAGGGTGAGGGCCGAGATGCCAGCGAGCTGAATCGAGGAATGCGTTCGTGGATGATTTGGTAGAGTGCCGAACTGGGCAGTCATGAATAAAACCTCTGCTTTTTTTTTTTTTTTTATTCTTTTTTATGACGAACCATTAGATTTTGCTTTCACTGTTAACAGACGAGAAACATCAATCCAAACCTAAATAAGTGTTTCTCTCTCTCTCTCTCTCTCTCTCTCTCTCTCTCTCTCTCTCTCTCTCTCTCTCTCTCTCTCTCTCTCTCTCTCTCTCTCTCTCTCTATGTGCCTAACGATGACAAAGAGGCTTGATGTTGAGATGGAAATATCACCAGGAAGAAATATTCATTCAAATAAAATGTGCCAACCTTTGATCTGCCTTCATGAACGATGGTGCTTGTGGTTTAGTGTCTGTACTAAGGGAGACTGTTAATCGGTGAGTCCCTTCCCCTTTCACAATGGCTCAAAAATCAACATAACTAATGCTCATACTTTGCATTAATTGACTTCAACCTGTTCAGTCACAAACAGTCATACAGACAGTAATACACCCCCACAGCTTTCAGGTAGACTTGCTGCGGGCTGTACTCCTTTAAGGACTTGTAAACAGGCCAACAATGTATCAGGAAAAAAATAACAACCACAAAAGTGTTGACGCACCAGGGCAGGAAACTTAATAGCTTTGGGTTTTTAATCCCACCCTCAGACCTCTCAAAGGAAAAAAAAAAAAAAAAAAAGCCTAAATTGAGCTGCTAGAAAACCGTACCATTCTAAATCTTGGACTGAATCATAGCCTCTACAACAAAACAAATTTGCATCAATATTATTTTTTCCAAAGGAGGGCAAAGTTCTTGCAGAGCCAATCCAGAGGTATATAGAGCACAATTATTGACACACAGTCACCACAAAGGTAATACTACCCCTCAGAAGGGTGTGCATTCTTCAACATATGATATGTATTACTTATCCAGATCTTTACATGTGTTGCATTGCGGCATTATACAGTGGACTTAATGTGAGTGGGCAGTGGCAATAGAGATTATTGAACTGGACTTAAATGTTTCGGTCACCCTAGAGAAGGTAAATTTTATTGAGTCTTGTAGAATCTGATAGTTTAAAGAATAACTCGATCTCGTCATTGTATCCGCTGTGGCGTCATTAATGGTCCTCAAGATCTGCTGACACACAACTGTAATATCCAAAGAGGTGTCATACGTTGTGTTTCCATAAAGCTGTGTGAGATTAAATAGGCAACATTGAATATGTACCCAGGTGGAACATCTAAGTTTTTGACCAGAGAGTAAATACTTTATTCTGATTAGCGAGAACATTATGACCATCTATTACTGTGTACTTTCCCCTGTTGCTGCGAAAACAGCCCTGACCCATCAAGGCATGGACTCCACTCGACCTGAGAATGACTTGAACGGAATGTTATTTTACCTGGCGCAGAGAAGACACCAGCAGATCCTTTAAATCCAGGTCGTTGCAATGTATGACCTTTAGATATTAAGCGTATAGAATCAGTTCAGAAATATAATCAACAAAGACTACTATTGTGCTCCATTTACTACATTCGTTTCTAATATGAAAGGCATTACTGCCTATTCATCTGGCCAAGAATTGTTTGGAGCGATGATTGCCCAAGTCTGGCAAATTTAGAAAAAAAAAGAAAACTTGGCCCAAGTACTCTGGCCAGAATCTATCCACTGAAACTGAACCAGATCTTCATCTTGTTTAAATTGAGGACACCATGCATGGTCCATACCCAATTTGTGTCTGGCTCGATGTGCCAGCCCTCAGTCCAAATGAGTCCAAATCCACACAACCAAAACCTAACCATATTTGTAAACCACTATTAACTCTAAGCCCAGCAAAGCCAGAATGCAACCAACTGTACTAATGCTTACTGGCTACCTGGACGGCGTTTTGATGTTAAAGTAGACCGAGTGCACCATTTTGTTTTTTTAAATATATATATATATATATATATATATATATATATATATATATATATATATATATATATATATTTATTATTTTTTTTTTTAGCTATAATGAGTTTTCCATGATTTCGGCGAGGTGGTTGTCAACCCAAGATCACAAGGTCAAACGCAACAAGTAATTGGGAAAACTTTACAAAAACATATAAACAAACTCCTTCGGTATTTCACATCATATTTGGGGGCAACAGATGAGCCACGGTTTGAACTTCTATCAGTGTATCATTTTTCTTGTGCAAGAGCACTATATTAATATTTACCCTCAAGGCATCTTGGACTTTTTTATGACCACTTGTTTTTCTTGGAGAGGGATTTTGAAAAAAAGCCATAACTACTTTAGCAGTCATGAGTTGGTCGTAGTCAGGCAAGGCACTACTTTTCCAGCATAACCTGAACACCGAGGCGCTAAGTAGGACTAGCTGCTTCAGCACCCGTGGTGCCGGAGAGCCAAAGTTCCAGTCTTTTTTGGCTGTGCGGTAACATTGAGGCCAGCTCGAGGAACACGAGTGTCTGTCACTGAACGAGTGGGTGAGAAACACGCATCCCATACGATGTAGATTTGTCATCACCGCCTCTTGTCTACAGTCAAAATCAGTCATTTCAAATTGAGAATGGTGAAGCTGCGTTGCGACTAAAAGGCTTTGATTTGCTTTCAAACTGCATTCCAGTGAGACACATCCAATCCACAATCCACGGGCTGCGGGCAAGAATAAAGACTACGGTGTTGAGAAGACTAACAACACATTAAGATTTGAAGTCTACTACACATTTATAGTTTAGGTTGTATGCGAAGACGTTTATATATATTTCCATTTAGTCAAACTAACCCAATTAAATTTTATCCCGATCTGCTGAAATAGTGTGAAAAAGGTGACATCATGACTAGCTCCAATGGCAGAAACACAAAAATGTTGCACCCATAAAAGGATACAGGCAAATTTTGCTTCAGGTCTTAATGGATTTGAGGGATTCAGCAGATGTGGTGCAACATTTTGTCAACAACTGCCCGTGAAAGTGTTTTCACACTCTATAGTTAGAATCAAAGGTATACGTTGTAAATACATTGGCGGTATTAAGTCAACTCATCACTGAAGAGCTGTGTTACTAATCAACTCATTCAAACAGCTGCAAAGTACATTTGTTATTATGCCCCATTATTAACATAAAATATTGTATTATTTCTAGACAGCTGGGGTTTTTTTTAAGCTAAATAATTAAAACTGGATACCGTTTACACTCTGAATAAGTCAAAAGTGTCCTGATGAACTCAACTTAGAACGACTGCAGAAGTCTTCCACACAGCAACCTACATGATGTGTTTTCATGTGTACGATCCCACTTTGACCTGAGAGGAATATGTGGTGAAATGAGACTCTCTGGCTCTTGGCTGCAATGAAAAATGGAGAAAAACCTGCAAACTTTTGCCAACACTAATACCGAGGAAGGGTCAGAGAGGCAACCGCAATTCAGCTGGTCATCTGTGTCATTTCATTTAGAAAATGTAATGATTTATATGTAAAAATGTACACCTTCTGTATATTAGCATTAGAAACTTGAGGTTGGATGAGCGCCTGAAACTTTAATGTGATCTACGAAAACTGGATTTAACAAGAATGATTAGTGGCTCCATGAATATCTGGATGGTTTAGTGGGCCTGAAATAGAGAAATGCGTAATTAAAAGTTTTTGCTGTCTACAGTCCAGATGAACAAAATGTTCATTAAAACGCTGCCATAGGTAGTAGATTTGTAGCCTCACCTTTTTTACTCGTTGGCAAGGATTCTAACTATTCACTTGGTTGTCAACCCAAATCATAAACCCAGGACTTTCATTTTGTTCTTTATTTTCCTAATAGTCGGTTGGCTGTATTTCACAGTCTCAAGCTTTTCTCTCGGTGCTTTTGACCCGTACTTTTCGTCTATCCAAGAGAAATCCTACACATGCAGAACTTCAATTAGCATTTATTAAAAAAGAATCCTTACCTGGAAGTGTCGGCGGAAACTGGCTCCAAGATTTACATGGGTAAGAAGTGCATGAATAAGGCATTCTGTCAGGTTCACACACATCTACGTGGATGTCGGGGAAATGTTACAGTAGCTGCCAGTGAACTGGAGAAGCGCTTTGCCGCTACGCCGGAGCCTACGTTGTAAAACGTCCAAACGCTGCGGACTGAGGAGTCTAGCACTGTCTGGGAGATAGAGACTGAGTGTAACCCATCACTATTACCTTGGCTGTTTGCGGTGGTCGGCCTGCCATATCCCGCTCCCCACAAGCAGATGGTAGCGTTGCCTGTCTGCCAAGTTTACACTGACGAGAATGCGTGCGTGTGACATAAGTATCCATTGGTGTACGAGTGTGTACGTGACCGCACATAAAACTGCACGTGGCAATAACACGGTAGAGTTCATTCCCATCCATCGCGTGAAGCTGCTCAAAAATTCCCTCCTTAGCTTCCACAGCGGAGACTCCAAGTATGTTTTCCTGTGTGTTACAGACGGTGTCACAGGAGAGGAGAGCGATGGGTCTTGACTGGATATATTTGAAGGGAGGATGTAATCCTGTAACCTTACTATGCTGCAAAGTGAGACAGCAGGCGAATGGCGGGAAGTGCACAATACAGCCCAAGCGAGTCGGCAGACCGCATTGCATGTCAGTGTGCGCTGCAGATGGAGGCTCAAATCACACACTGATGCCATAATTGACACATATCAAACGACACCCGGCTGAGTCAGGCCTTTTCCTTTGGGAAATCTTTGTGTACTTCAACGCATCGCCAAGATATCATAGCTGAAGAAACAGTGACCGGCCGTCACGGAGAGATCCCAGAGTTGGATTGAAGAACCAGCCACTAATAGATAAATTAAAGTGCACATGTGCCTCATCTGGATGTGATTAATGACATTTTTTCCTGTGATTACTGAAAATATACGATTGGAGCAGAATGCGTTGAAATTAAGCTGACGACCTCAACCTGAAGCCTCACGGTACAACTGGCAGAGGAATGTATTCTGAGGTATTTACATCATTTACTAAAAGCAATTGTTTGACATTTTGGCATACATGCTGATTTCCTTACAGGGGTCAGATGTAAGGGTTGATTCCACTCTCACAATTAAACATGGGGCTACAATAAACACTGGCTATTACATTAAGTCAGGGAGACAGGTAGACGAGCCAACATGGGAATGAAATCTAAATAACAATAACAATCCAAAAAAAACCTCCAGTGACAAGTTCAACTTATGAAAACATCAAAATGCATGCATCATGTTTAAGAAGAAATCCCCTAATGCAGAGGCGTCAAACCCGTTTACAGACCATTACAGAATTATTGCTCTTAAGCAGTTTGTGAGCAGAAGTAGGGGAGGTTTTCCAGCTGGGTGTTGAGATTTAATGTAGCTTATCATCGATTACTTAGAAGTCCGTCACTTAAAATAATCATACATCTTAAAAACACTGGCTATTTGTTGCAGTGTTCAGTTCAGTGAGACTGGGTTGTCTATAGCAGGTAGGAGGTCTCAGGGTGGGTCAAGGACCTTCTGGAGATGTTTTGGGCAGATTGGATGAAATTCAGGCCTCATTTACACCAACAGCATTTGCAAGTGAAAACGGAAAGCTTTGATTGGTTTTGGGTGTCCGTTTATACAACAACAGTGTGCGGAGCCCTTGAAAATACAACTTCCTAAAGTTGGCTCCCAAGGTGGAACTTATAGAAAATGCTGCGGAAACGCAACTGTTCTAAAATGCTTCAACTGCGCATGCCCACCACGGCCATAGTGAATAGTTCTTTGGCCACCCACCATGTCCCCAGCTGGGCTAAGCAGATACCCTGGTAAACCTATAAACCACTCAGAACTGTCCCATGAGTTCAGAATTCTTGTGCATTTAATTCGCTTTAAACAAATACATAACAAAGTATCCAACAGTATACATGTTTGTGCAGTCAATGTATTCTTTTATCTTTTTTTATTTTTTTTACATTTTGGGAGTTCATCCTGTGGGCTGGCCCTCTTCCTGCCCGGTTTTGGCCTGGCCGCACGCCGCATGTTCGACACTGCTGCTCTGTATTTGCTGAGATACACTCATCTGTTTTCTTGCCAAGAGATGATAAAAGCCATTCATCTGGTTTTAAAGTTATATTCAATCATAGCTTCCCCCAACAGCACCTCCATGCCCACCTTTTCCAAGCTTTAAAAACAAAAAAAAGAAAGAAAGTGGTTTTCCTACAATAAGCCAAATCAACCAACTCCCCCTTTTATTTTCCAGTCTTTAAGTTTAAGTTCCACTAAGTTTAATGTAGATGTAAAGGTGACCAATACTATACGGTCACATCAATCCAGTCGTGGTAATATCACAATATTTTCCTATGAAATGTAGTATGGTAGAATCACATTCATCCATCTTCTGCACCCACTTTAATCCAGACGAAGGTTTGGAGGGGCTGGAGCGTCTCCCAGCCAACATGGGCGAGGAGGCGGAGTACACCCTCAACAGGTTGCCAGTGCATTATAGGGCTGGCATAGAGAGCCAGACAATCACACACAAAGTGGAAGAAAAGCACAAAGTGGTATGAAGTATTGAAATCCACCAGTACAGTATGATATCCCTGCAGTAGAGACGTACAGTGGATGTACATTCCACTGCTGACACCATAATATGTGTGTAATCAAACTCGAGACACGGAAGTTCTCGCACACCACCAAAGCTCCACCACAGAGTAATATGGGTCCCATTGTTCCCATTTGGAATGAGCTTTGGCAACATTGTTTTTCATTCCTGGATGTCTCCAGTCAGTGTAGACACAAAAGAGATGTTTCTCGATGCCTATGGAATAACAGAACATGTCACATCTTGCATGTATTCTTGCCCCGATTGTAAAGATTTGCCTGTGAAACCCGGGGCTTCCTTCGCTCCCACATGCTCCCAGTGTCTGCCGCGTCCCTCTCAGGGTATAAAATATCCCTCTGTGGTCGCTATTAACATTCACCCAGGAAGCTCAATCAGTAGCCAATTCTGGTTTCCCCTCCTTTTTGTAATTAGGCCCTAGGCCTTGTGTGGGGTAGGTCCGAGCATTCTGGCTGAGAAGACGCTCTGAGAAGGGATTTGCGGTTTGGGAAGCCTGGGCTGGAAAGTACAACTGTCTGCTGGAGCCAGCGGCTTGCCCTCGCTCTGATTTGACACATGCCCTGCTCTGTGACAGCAGACAGGACGCAGCCCTCGACATGTGCTCAGTCTAGGCCTCTGCCAGCACCGCCTGGAGCTGAGAAGTCGGGGCAACAACCAGAGAGGGCCTGCGGAGGCCGCAGAATATTCCTTGGAAGAAGATCGCAGCAGTCTGGAGCCTCCCGGTCGAAAAGCTGCAGGCGTGCAAGCACCGCCCCGAGCCAATAGTTTTAATTCCATAGGCAGGCAAGAAGGCTTCATATTGTTGAAATTACCACATACTCTCGCTCGCATGTGCACACAAAGTGAAGCTGACACAAAGGCATGCCTGCACATTGTCTGCACATTCATAATCACACGTTCATGACCACACTTTCTTCCCCCCGTTCTCACACACTCGCATGCTTCTTTGGAAGATGTTCTCTTGCCCCGTGAGGAAATTATTTCCCGGCACCGATGCCCTCGGGAGTAAAAAATTAAGTTTGCATTCATGTCGGTACAATTGTGTAGAACAAAGGGGGTGGTGGTGGTGGTGGTGGTGGTGGTGCGGGGGGTGGGTGGGGGGGGGGGGGGGGGGGGGATAATGACAGAATCAACAAGGAGACGTTGTGCAATAAGCAGAAAAAATATTGCTTTGGCCAGACGACCGTATTGGCTCCCAATGAAATGGTTGTAGTTTCTGTAAAACCCGCCCCTCCAGCCCTTTCCTTTTTCCACCTAATAGTCCCACCTCTTTATCAGTTTGTAAAGAAGCGATTTGGAAGCGTTGGCTGAGCGGTGTGTGATGGATGAATGAGACGCAGGCAGATTTTTTATTTTTTTTTGCATTCCATCCAAGGCCCCCAAAAAACCTAAGCGGGCTTGTCAGACACTATTTTCCACAAAATGAATTGTATCACAAAACCAGCATGAATTTAACACGACAAGCCAAGCAAATCAACGCAGATGCTCCGGAGTTAATAAATGTGCATTTATTGCGGCGGCGTACATATGTTAAGATTCAACGCTAAGTGAAACGGATCAAAAAGCTTGGAAGAGCTCAGACTAGCAGATTCCTGTGAGCTTTTGTGGCTGTGCTCTGGCCAATCGCACATTGACTGGAGCGGCTATCTCCTCTGAACTCTCCTACACATGTCGGGTATCGTTTGACTGATCCGTCCTCACCGGTTCAACTCTGCTCCTGCTGCATCTTCATTCGCAGTAAAAAGACGGGGCGGGTCAGGGCGTCCACCCGCACGCGGCCAAAATGCTATTTCATCCCAGGTTGTGTGAGTGGGCAGGGCAGGATTTAGCACCACATGCCTCGTCCATCTTCAGCTCTCCCCGCCTCTGCCCTTAAAACAGACAGTGATGGATGAGTCGATGGCTCCATCTTTCCATTCCCTCCCTAACATCACAGAGCAGCTTGTGCCACCTTCTTCCTGCTGTATGTTTCCCCGACCCTCACCTTTCCTAACACACACCCCCACTCCTCCTGGCTCCAACCTGGACCGACTCAAAAGGCGCGGTTCCATCGCACCTTCTGTCGCGGGGCATCGCGGGGCGTCGCGGGGCGGGTTTTCGCACGGTCCGACTGAAAAGTTGTGGATGGCACGGAAAGAACCCGCGACCGCCGGCTACGATTTTCCGCTGCCCCTCCGTTAAGGTTACGGGGACCGAGGAACGGGTCTGTGAGGAGGAGCGACAATACAGCCGTCTGCTGATTGGTCGTGACGATCTTCACTCTCGACTTGCCCACAATATTTAATTATTTCATCGGCCGTAAACCCTCCTGTTGTTGTTTACGTACAGCGCTTTGCACTCACTGGTTGATTTGTTTACTGGCTTTACCGAAAAGTGGGCGCGCGACACAACATTGCGGTCTCTTAACGAGATACAGACGCTCCTCCGTCAGGAACAGGAGGAGGAAATTCACCAGGAGCTGGACGCTGCTGTTCACAATGAGAAAGTTTAACCTGAGTCACAGAAAACAACTCGGACGGCCGCCAGCCGCTTCCGTGTTCTTCACTGGACGCTCTCCGAGTCGTTCACAACCCAGCCTACATTTTTACCGTAGTAGAGTTGGTCCTGGGTGCGCTTTGCCGTACCGTAACCTCCCGCTCCGCAACGTACTGCGCGGTGGAACGGCGGCTAAAGAGTGACGCAAATAGCTTCCATTTACCTTGCCCACACTCGCTCAGTGCCCTTTTCTTCTGTTTGTTTTTCAGTGCAATTAACTCTTCTTATGGAGCCTGTTTACTGAACAATCTTTTCAAGTGAGAACGGTAAACTTTTGTTGCGTTGAGTGTCTATTTACATGACAACTGTGTTCGGAGCCACTGAATACACAACTTTCTGTGTAGACTTGCAAAAACGCAACTTTCTGAAAATGCTCGGGCTCTGCCTCTGTATGGACAACGGAAATGCTGCTACCACACGAGTCATGACTCGCTGTCCATGTTCTCTTTGGACTTGGTAGTTTTATTGTTGAGAGTCACCCAGAATAACAATCCACCTTTGTCGTCTGTCCATACGAATGTCCGCGTTCTCGACATTGTTAATGCTTATCGCTTATATTGTTCTCTGCGCGCTTGTGAGTGTGGTTTCATTACAAAAACAACCAACAGCACCAACTAGTGGCCTGGCATGATAACTACATAATTTACAGCATTTCAGCTGTTTCAGTGTAAACGGACATTGTTTTCAAAACATTGCTGTGTAAACGGGCAACTTTTCTGAAATGAAAATGCAAAAACAATGCGTTTCATTGAAACATTGCTGTGCAAACGGATCCAAGTGTACAAACATGGAGGTGATGTGTGCATAATCACTGCTTCTATCTACTGCTTCAACTCGTAAAATTCCCTCTAATTTTGTACTTTTATTAATCTCTCCATCATCTTTTACCTGCTTTATCAGATTTGGAGTCTTTGGGAAAAGAGCAGCTAATAAAGTGTGACCAGTCCATCACAGGGTTAACACAGAAAGACACACAATCACTCACACCATTTCATACAATATCTAAATTAATGTCACCATCCATCTATCCATCTTCTATACATGCTGTAAGTGTCAAACATAAGGCCCATGGGCCAAATCCAGCTGCCAGCATCTCCAATCCGGCCCATCAAACCGCCAATATTTTGTTTTTTTAAATTTCAAAGAAAGTATTGATTTTTAAACACATTTCCTAAGAGTGGCGGACACAACACAACACTGAGAACCGACCAGAGACATCAGGGATGTTGTCCCTGAAAAGAACTGTGTTAGACACCCCTGTTGTAAAGTATTATCAGCTCGTGATAAACAGGTTGTTCAGGCTATGGTTCTATCCAGGATTAAGCTCATCAGCCTGGGGGCTCATCCCGTGTGGTTAACCTGGCCACTGCAGAGCAGCTGAGGACAAGCAAATAGCCTCTCCAGGAGCTAATCTCCAAGAGAATCCAGGATTGTGAGCAGGACTAATAGTGAATCCCCTGCTCACACTAAGCCGAGCCAGAGACTTAGTGGGGGTTGGAAAACGTCTCTCCTCGCTTTTCCTCAGTCTCCGAGTCTGGCAATGCTGTCCAGGTATGGACCGAGAACATGTTCTCATGCTCTGAACTGTTGGGCTCACGGTGGGAAACGGTTCGGGAGCAGCAGGTGTCTCACACAGCGAGGTGAGAAGTGATGCTTCGGCTCAGCCTGACTCTACAACAAAGGCATGAGCCAAGATGCTGTTTTTCTTGACTCTACATGGACATGTTTGGGCAGCCGAGCTGCGCAAAGGGGAAATTTATCAGATTCATGAGCGACAAATGGCGCGTAACTCACATTTTTCTTCCTCAGCAAATAGGAGCTGTGGACAGGCTAGAAACAACATTACACGCAGGTTAAGCAGAGAGCATGCCATTAGTAGCCTGACTCCAGGTGCTTATTGTCACTCACTCCTGCAGGAAGTCTGAGGATTTCCCTCAACTCAAACCAGTTCCTCATCCAGACTACAGATGGCACTATTGCCTCAGTGTGGCTGGCACTGGGAGTCCAAACTCTCTCGACATAAATGACTTCCCTCAAACTGATTGACAACCTTTATTCCTCTTTTTACAAGTTAATAAACGACGTTTGCAAGTACAACAATATTTACATGGGTGCTACATCATGAAGGCTGCTTCAAATCAAACAGCTTCCACTCTTCAAAAAACAGCTTCATTCAGTTGCACCACCCCCCCACCTCCTTTTTTTTTTTCTCCTGTAAAAATAACTTGAAACAGTTTATGCTCAAATGTCCCCTGGCTTTCATTGGTTCCGCCAGATTGGTGAGACAAATCAAATGCAGACACATCCATCCACTGACCAAGGCCAAACAGTATTAAAAACTTTCGAAAATGGCTTTCACTCACTCACAGCTCTGGGCTGGTGACCTCTCAATTTACAAAGCTGTCCAAAAAAAGACCATAAACTCAACACTCAGGTTTTCCAGCAGCCCCAAAAAGTGAAATTATGACACAATTGCCATGACTTAATAAACAAAGAAGAGCGAAGTAACAGCTGACCCTGCACGGGTGGGTGAGCGACGACTTCAGACGATTGCTTGGATCGATTTGGATTTAACAATTACTGAACCCGATGAACGGCGGTGACGGTGCAGACGACCGGGCCCGTTCCTCGGAGCTCCGACAGGCCTCTCTTCCCCATCTGTCATGGACATTCACAGATTCATAAATAGATTTTCACTAAGTGTTCTCCTGAAGCTGATTCTGCTGGTGGAAGTTGAAAAGTGGGAATTTCCAGCTGGAATCGCTGGGAAAGAGGAGGTTCTTCATGTTCTTCTCTTTTTTTACACATCTGTTGCTCAGTTGGGTTTTTTTTTTTCTGACAAACACATTTGTTCCATTTCAAGTTTAGTTAATCTTGATAAACAAACTAAACATTTCTCATAATCATGAAAAGTTTGACAGAGTTTCACAAAGGGAAGAAAAAAACATTTGTTTATTTGATGAGAAAAAGTTCATTTACAGACAGTAGAAGACATCAGTGCAGACAGGTGGAATCCCCACAATGTCCTTATAAATAGCATTTACTGTACAGTTGCTTTCTCCGGGTTACGCGGGTTGAATATTGGAAGTAGTGAGTGTGGCATTAGCTCAAGTTATATCATTAAAAAAAAAAAAACTAGGGTAAAGGTGAGATCGTACAGTACCGGCTGTGGGTTAAACTCATTTTAGTCAATGGATTTTTGCCGTACATTTGAGGGTATCAAATATCTACTGTGACAAATTCAGTCAATTAACAATGTTTTAAGGGCCAAAAAAAACAGCAAGAACAAACAAACTAAAAAAAAAACTTTAAAAGACTCTGGTCACATTACAAGGCTGTTCGAGCTGCCATGTTTCCCCGAGAGAACGGCAGGTGAGAAGAAAGGTGTGCACGACGGGTTGTGTTTTTTTTTTTTTTTTTTTTCCTTTTTACGACATCGTGATCTGCATGGACTCCAGCATCTCCTCCACCGCCTTCATGGAGCATTTGTTCTCCTTGTTTCCACGACCGGCCAGCTGCATGTCGGAGGGGGAAGGTGAGGGGCACGAAGAGGAAAGAGAAGAGAGAAAAGCTCATTAGATCTCTGCCAGCCAGAGTAATGGAGAGCCCGATGCCGTTACAGACGGCGATAACCTTGTTCACTCCGTGACGCGCTTCAGAGGCCGAGCTGAAACGTTGGCGTTTGGGGTCTGGAAGGCTCGGAGCAGAAATAATTAGCGAGACAACAGTGGTCATTAGACGGAGTTGATAAATGGGTCATGAAAAGTAAAATAATACCTCTAATCAGATGGCTTTTCCTTCAACTGTTTCATGAATGCCATTTTGGTTTGGAGAGCGCTCGGAGACCGGATGCCCGCAATAGTCCAGTTTCACACCCTGGAGAGGTGAGCTGCGTAACACCCCGCGTTCATTTCTGACCCGTGTCCACGGGGTTTCACAGGAAGTGCTGCCGGATTATGATCCACGATCATGTACGAGAATAATGCACAATGTTTCTCCCCAATTTAACTTTGCAACAGACAAGACAACCAGAGGGACCAACGACTTCCTCAACCTCGGGCCCGGAACCAGGAATATAACCAGAGGTCAGTCCAATTAACCTCCACTGACAATGGACAAAAATAAATCTTGTGACGTAAACTATACAGTGGGATGTGTTGAACTTGTCTAACGGACATCAGACAGCATGGGCTCATTCTTCCACCATAGTTGCACATACCTTTTACCAACAAGTCGTCTCCATCAGTCTATATTCTAAGCCTACTTTCTCCAACCGAACGTCAGTGGTTCTGAACACCCCTCCAGCTATAATGGGCCTGAGTCCAGGGTATGTCCACCCTGTTCAGACAGCCAGTCAATCACAGGACTGACAGAGACACAATTTTTTGTTTGTCAACACTTAAAATCATATACATATCTACAGGAGGAAGTCTGAAGTCCCGTTTACACGTTTTCAAGTGAAAGTGCAAAACCTCTGTTGCGTTTTGAGTGTCTGTTGACACGACAACGTTGCTCAGAGCCACTGAAAAGTCAACTTTCTGAACGCTCAGACTGCATGGATATGAAAACGCAACTGCACACGTGCGAGTAGATGACAAGAATGACAACGGCAGCCTCCAGAGTGTCATGACTCCCAGTCCATATTCTCCTGGGACTTGGTAGTTTTATAGTCGACTGTCATCATAACAACAATCCCACTTCATCGTCTGTCCATCGGAATGTCCGTGTCCTCACCATGTTAATGTTTCGAGTGTATTGTTCTCTGCACACATGTGTGCGGTTTCACTACAAAAACAAACAAACTACGCCAATTCGACAACTACATAATTGTCAGCGTTTCTGCTTTCAAAACGTTTCCATGTGAACGTGAAACTTCCCCTGAAACGAAAATGCACAAACGATACGTTTTCACTTGAAGGTCGCGAGGTTCATTTTTAAATAAAAATGTCAAACTTTCTTTTGGCTCCCTTTTGGAGTCAGTGAAAACCACTTTATGAAGACGGTTTCCAGAGTGCAATGTTTTGGATACACTGAGTCTACGTGTAGACAGGAGTAGACGGAGTAAATAGTTCTGCGCATGCATAAGTAGATCGACAATAACAAGTTCAAAGGAGTTTGAATGTTTACAGTGTACCGTTCTCGGCGTGCACACATGGGTGATTGTATGAAACGCAGCACCCACTAGTGGCATGACTTGCATCGCAGGAGACAATGTAAAGTTCACACATAGAAGCTGAGAATTAAACCAGGGAGTTTTTCTACGAGGCCAAAATGGCCACCATGCAGCCCCAGCAATGGCCTTTGAAGTGAAATCTAAAGTGAAACTATGATAAGACTGAGTAAACATGTTTGAAAGTCCAGAGTGGAGCCAGCAGCAACTCTATGATGCAGGGCATTGTAAATAGACTTCAGTATGAAAGCATGTTTTTACATCTTTAACGCATACGTACGAATGGGAACTGAGGAACAGCAAATCGTATGACTCAAGCAACCGAACCTCAACGGATGAGGACACAAACTTCATGGCGGACCTCCTTTAGTATAAGTTAGCAAACCTGGTCACTTTCTCCACAACTTGTAGAACGACGTAAACAATTCCAATTTTCAACAGTGAGCAGGAGGAAGACAAAATCAACATGTGAAGCCTGTAACTGTTGCACGCAGATCTGATGAAACAGCAGAACTAACTTTGAAACCGGTGGAGCCCAAACAAAAGTTGTGACAGAAAGCGACAAGAGAGCTGCTGCATGTTCAGCTGGACAGAAATAGGAACCAGGACTTTGTGAAGCGCAGGGACTTTTTTTTGTAGATCTGAAAATAGTTGGATGCATAACTGTTATAGAAAGAGTTAGTGAAGGGGAAAACGCCAGAAGGATTTTAATCAATGTTTCGTTCCCTGCGTCTGCTTGGTACTTTCTTTATCCTTCTGTCGCAAAAAGCACAAATGTGGTGATTCTAAAATATTATGTAAACAAACAACCACAATCAGCAATCAAGAAGGATTTTTTTAACGGCATTAATTCCATCTTTAATTTTCTTTGTGAAAGATTTTGGTCAATATATTAGATGTTACTCAGATAATTATTTATTCTTTATAATTAAGGAACATACATCCTCTCTTAGCTTGTGCCAACTAACTATCACCATATGGCAATGCTATTTTCAATTTCTATAATTTGAAGGTTTTTACAGTTGTACGTCATCAGCACACTGTCACATGACCCCAGTTTGACATACTTATTGAAAGTGTGAATATTGACACAAACCAACAACGAAAAAAGGCCCTAAAACTCTACTCTTTGGGGGTACTTCCCACCACGAGAAACGTCCTCAAATCTTATTTAGGGTGGTCAAAATTACCCAGAGTCAAAAGTGTAAGAGGGATCGCTTCAAGACTTTCAAGTTGCCCATCCTCGTATGGCGACATTACATTTGTGGAAAAACACAAGGAAACGCCTTGATATATTCTACATAAAGCCCTTATTTTATGACTGAGACATTTATTCATTCAACCTTTCGTCTTGCGCAAGCCTCAACAAACAGGAACTAACTGTCGTCTTAACCTAGCCCATACGGTCTTTCCATGGCAAAAGTTTTTTCCTTCCCCTTTTGCCAAACTCCCAGTTAAGCGAGCGCGCTTGGCTAAGGTGTACAATTGGCTATGTAATTTCCAAGGGTGAGTCATTCTTCTAGATTTAGGGTGTGTGTGTGCGGTGGGGTGACTATAACGATCAGTGCATTTCATTGGTTTGCTGCTTAATGCGCCATTACCCCGGGCCCGGTAGTCAATTATCTCCTCAGCCTGAGGTGAGACCACCACATTAACTCCTGCCCGGCTCTACAACAGTAGGAGCAGACCAGACAGCTCCACATCTATTTAGAGCATCTGATAATAGAGTCCTGACGCAGTGAGAGCCTGTGGTCCGTGACAGAGGAGCTAATCAGAGAATTTGCTTGGAGTTAGGGCAGTAGGGCAAGAAGCGCTGCTTTAAAGCTCATACACATCTCCAGGTCTTTTACATGTCAGCCAACCCCACGAGGTAATTACTTTTTTTTTCTCCCCCCCCCCTCATCTATAAAACGGACCCCCAGTCAGTCGTGACCTCTCACCGACGTCTGCTCCCACTTGCGTTTACCTGCCCACCTTTTTCTCACACTGAGGTATGACAATCACCAGGTACCGGAGCCTAATAAAAGTGGACGACTGACATGAGCAACACTTTAAAGGGGCCATCAATCAGGCAGCGCAGTCGCACAGCAGCCTGCAGCTGTCCCCTTTAAAGGCCTCACAAGTCATTGAACTGGAGGTGGGAGAAACAGAATAAAGGAGGCAACCTCACACCTTGTCATTTAACTTGTCTCACTGTGCGAAAAACAACAAAAATTGTGGACGCACACTATACCTGCACGCACACACTTATAGCAGAGGTAAGATCCCCGTCCGGCCTCACTATTACAGGGCAACAAATACAGCTGGTTATTGAGCGATCGAGTTCACATCATTCTCCCTGCAGGACGGAGGTGTGACTGAGTGAAGTGTCTCATTATCGTCAACACGAGGTCGAAGCCACACCATCAACCTTTCTAACACTTGTGTGGCGGCCGACAAGAGAAGCCTAAAGACCCCATGAAACTTGAATAATGCCCATTTACCTTGTGTCTAGAGCTGATTGCCGTTTTATTCCTCCAATTGTGCCAAACATTTGTAAAGACAAATGAATCGTGATGAAACAATTTCAACCTTCATCCAATAGAAATGTATAAGTTGTTCACTCGGTACCAACACCAGCTTCTAATATGGGATACGAATAATATTCAAACCTGGAACATGGCTTTTTTTTTTACTGAAACATTCCGATTTTAATTCGCGGAAATCAAATATTACATCGACGACCAAAGGATTTTATTATTGGCAAATTAATATAAGAAATAAACTAAATTCTACAGAAAAGTATTAAAATCTGTTAGCGGAAGCTTAATTTCTTGGGATTTCAAACAAATGGAAACTAAAAGCCGTCAATTTAATAGTAAGGACATAATGCTAGAGATTGATGTGAGACCGTGTTTGGGACCAAACCCTGATCTATTCGGCTCATTAAAGCCAACATCACCAAACACAGATGTGCTTTCTGTCTGTGGGTAAAACCTCTCCCACACCCTCTTGGCCATAAAGAAAATATCTAAGCAAGGAAAACATGTGCTACAGAACTGGTTAAGCTACTGTGTAACTTCTGTAACAACTTTCAGATGAAGTCTTGCACTGCGGGTATTTGTCTTCACATATTTGGGCATGGGAAAACGACGATATTGTTTCCAAATATAAAAGTTTTTTAGGTTTTTATTCAACGGCTCTTCTCGCTCTCGGATATATATAGAAAGCTAGCCGTTTGGGATATCCATCTTATGTCCTGCTGAGTTCAAAGCTTTTCTTCGACAGTGAGATAAGGTCAGCCAATGTACTTGATCAAAGCGACTTGACATCAATGGAAACATCTGATTTGACTAATTTTGTTGACCACGTCACCTCTACATTTTTCTGCTGATCCTGAAGATCTGTATCTGCGACCGTATTAAGTGTGAACCTAAAAAGAAAAAGAAAAAATGAGCTGTGCACCACTTCAGTGATGACAGTTCACTTCATTTCAACTTCAATCTGAGGGACCAAATACTTCACTTCAGCTACATGCTCCGGGGCGTTCGGAGAGATGTTCCTGACATGCAGTTTTTTCCAGCAGCAGTCGGGCTCGTCTACGCGCTCGACGTGTGAAATGCGTCTACGTGGCGAGGGGAGCCGAGTGTGGTGAGACGAGATCTTAAGGGGCTCAGTGGGGAGCCCCTCTCGCTTGTCAGGTCACACACACACTCAACCACTCGTTACATGTTTAATTGGCGAGGTCTGAAACGGCAACACATATGGTACATAGGATCCCTATTAAAAATGCTTTTGCAGCATTTAGGTTGTCATGACAACAGTGTTTCATTGACACCATCTTCCCTTTCTCCGTCTTTATGTGTGGATACTAATACGTGAATGCACAGCTGTAGTTGAAAGCTTAAGGGTGGTATTTGAGGACACCTGATTCAGGGTTTAGTTTAGGGTGACGTCCCAGCATAAACAACAGTGTTTTAATTTTGTTTCTCTGCACTTAAAAGGTTTTTGGAACATTTCAATGAATCATACAAAACAGTATAGTCTCTGCCAGACTGTTGCATTGAGTACAAAATGTGTTCATGTCTTGCGAATGAATAATTGAATAATATTTTTTATATATTCTCAGATATAGTGAGCCCAAAAACTGCATTATTGGTCGTAACTTCAACTTGAAACTGCAACTTTCTGAGGAAGCAATGCCTTTGCCTTTGGAAATCCTGAGAACCGAGACAACTGGACCATTGATTTGGAGAAAAGTTCTGCTTGAAAGAGCTTTTGAATGGATTTGTTGTCCTAATTCAATGTATGGCTGCAAACATTTTATTTATTTTTTTCACCCTACCATATTTCCTGTCAACGTGTGTTTTGTGACTCTAAAGGTCATGCTGACATTGGCATCTTCGTCGAACATGGAAGGATGTGGCTTGTTGACCTGGATGGAAAGTCCTGTCATTACTTCGCATTAGCGGAGTTCCAGGTGACTAAGGTCTGTGCTTACAATCCGTCAGACTAAAACGGCCACTAAATGTGACTAATGTGAAAACAAGATTTGTTTGGAAAGCTGCCGCAAACATCAGACTCTGCACCCAGATGTATATTGTGAATGTGTCGCTGTGCAAATCCACATTTCTCTAAATCTTAATTTTCTTCAAGACCTCAAATGACATGCATGTAAACTTCGTGCTAAATACAAATGACACATGAATGCGTAATTCTTTTTTTTTTTTTAAAGATCTCTGGCCTATGAGACACATTGTGAATTGTAAAATACACCCAGGAGAAGGTGGAAAGGGGACAAAAATGTATGAATAGACATGATATTTGCAGAAAATTGACAGTTTTGTTCAAACCACCAAAGGGTCACAACATCCCACTCTGAAAGAGACTGAACACGACAACGCTCCGCTGCAGTTTGGCGTGTTTGTCATCCCCTGAGAATCGCCTTGTGGCTCAGCGAGAAGCTCATCTGTGAAGCCAGCTTGTGGGATAAAAGTTTTAGCAGACGTTGTGGCCTTAAGTCAACACATTAACAGTAAATGTACCCAGACACACTGAAAGACACCCAGGTTGTTAGTACAACAGTGTGAAAGGCGTTCTTCGCAACTGCTGTGCATTCGGGGGTCACTTGGTGGTGAATACTTTTTCACATTCTATGCAAATGAAGGGGATTTCAGGATGTCTGGTTATTGTGTGTAAATGTCCCATGAAAGCTAAGACATGACAGAGGAGTCTGATTGGTGGTTTCTAGTGTCTGCTGGACGAGTCATGTGGGGAAAAAGTGAAAGGATATTTTTTCAGCAGAAGACAAAGCCATCAGGAGGAAAGACTAATGTACCAAAGATAGGTGCTTGAACATCAAGTCCAATTAAAATCAATTGGAGACTCACCTTATAGGCTCGATTTATTTGAGTGGCAGCCCAAGCGGCATACTTCATATTGTCCTTCTTCACCTTGGCACTAACTTTGGGACTGGCAGCGATGTGACTTGCAGACTGACGGAGGGAAAATAGAAAAGGAGAGAACAGGGGAAAGGGGTGTTCTTATATCAAAACTTGGTGAAACAGCAATAAAAGCATAATTGAGATGAATGTGCAACCACTCTTACCATCCACCACTCCGCTAGTCATTGTGGCAGAAATGAAGACAAAAAACAGACCCTGGCCTGATGACACAGGGGAAATCATTTATGGGGAGGAAAAAGTGAGCGTTTTAGTGCATCATATGTAAATTGTCACTTAACGGGGCCTAATTTCTCCAAACACCATCGATTCGTGGCGATGAAAGAAGCTTGTATGTTGAGGCAAAATTTTTTTATTCTAATGCAAAGAGAGAAGCGCCATGTGAATCACAGTCTCCGCACCGACAGCTCCCCTCCGAACCACAAATCCCATGTCTTTCCCATGTTCCTGCCATCATCTCCGCATAGCAAAACCCAGAGGGCTTACCCCGCCTGCACTTCAAAGCCTTTACTACCAATGTGCTGAAAATTTAACTACACACCAATCAACCTGGAACCGTTCTTTTTTTTTTTTTTTTCCCCCCCCTAAGAAAACGGTTTGGCTTCTGTAATTTTGAGTAAGCATTTTCTTTATTTCTATATTTTTTTTTTTTACACACGAGAAACCTCAATTCAGATGATGTCAACCCAGACAGGCTATCCCCCGAATAACAGCGCGCACCATTATGGAGGGGAATCCCCGCGTAAGTGTTGTCAGTAACCAACCCGCAGCCCAACTGTGGTCAGTGTTGCCAGGTCTGCCGTGGTGCTGACTCGCATGGTGCGAGATGGTGAAAGTTTTCTGCCCTCGCACTGAACTTCTTGCACCTGTCAGGATTCAGACCACCGAGCTGAGCTGATAATCTGCAAAGCGCACCCTGAAGACGGATCTGCCACTGATAAAGAATAAACGCCCACCTGAAGTATCCATTAAACACCCCGGTGTCAGCGGATGGCTTGTCAACAAAAAGTGGCCTGTTCTGTCTCAAAACCAGCTTGAGAGTTACCAGGAGCCAATGTTTTGGGTTTGACCCTGCCCCACTCCTCCTGTACTTGCTGCTTGCACCTCTGCGAGCTGTGAGTGGGTGCAGGCTGCTGTGAGGTGTTTGGACTGCCTGAGGAATCCCAGCGCAGAGCATAGGAAAACACAGAGGCTCTCTGTGTAACACCAGCTTCCCCTCTCGGTTTTTTTGTTTTTTTTTATTCCTTGTGCTGCTTTGTTTGTGTTTTTATGTCAGGTCTCTCTTACATATGATGCACTGGCGCTAGCAGACAACATCCTGTTTAAACAAATATGTCGATGAAAGGGCTTTTTGCAGGCGGGACTACAATCAAACCAGCACCTGGTAGATCATTTCCCAGTGACAAAATACTTGGGGTCAACGCTTTCCCTCTCCCTCAATTCTCTCTTTTACTCCGTGACTACTTTATTTATTCAAGTCATACACATAAAGTCTCACCAAAGGGGTATTATTACGAAAATAAAGAGCTCCGGAGGGGCAGACTTTTCCGATGCTGGAGTTCACCGTTTGAGTCAGCAGAGAGCTGACCTGTCTGAGAGCCCCTTCTTCGCCCCTCACCCCAAAAAACACACTTACACACACACGCACACAAAAACAGTCCAGTCTTGCTTGACACACTCTGTGGCCAGCCTCAACCTTGACAAACCACAGGGTTACAAAAAAAGGCTTCGACTGTTTTAGTTTCTTCCCCTTCTTATTCTATCTCATCGTCTCTGCATGTGAAGCAGTACTCACCATGTACAGGCCGAACAAGGCCCTCATGTTGCGATTGTTCAGCCTCAGCGCCTGGGCAAAATATTTTCTGGACAGCTCCAGGTTTTCCAGCCCCCCCTGAGTGTACTTCACCTGTGTGAGGAGACATTAAACACAGCCATTGAGCTGGGCTTAAAGGGGCAGCACAAGCAGTGACAGCACAACATCTGAATAAGCAACACGTGCCCACCCGTGTAAACATGCCTTCCTTTGTAAGTCCACATTCTCTGATGACGTTAAGTGTGTCTCAAGGTGTTACGAAGAGACACCGTTCACAGAGAGTTAATATTTATTTCGCAGTTTGCCCCCGTGCTTGATGACGGACAACCAGGCGGTTACCTACCTCAGCGTACTGCTCACAGTACAAGTGATTGTGAGGATTGGTCATCATCAGCTCCTCCAGACAAAACGCGGCTTTTCCATAGCTGTGGAAATGACAAGGCAAACAGTGAGCCGATTGATACAGCTGTGGATGTGTCATCTTTTAGCCTGCTCAAGTGTGAAGCACAACATACATGCCCAATAAATTTACAGGTATAAATCTAAATTGAAGCTCAGCGGGGAATGGGTCAGTTTCCAAGTGACAGACTTATAACGTACACTGCAGAGGTGTGTAAAGATCCACCAGATGACATCGTTTTTTTACAGCCTTACAGTAAAGGGTACTCGGTCCAGACAGCTGGCAGCGGTAAAAGCCTATCTAGTGTGGTGATTCTCCCTCCTTTGGGGGACACTGAGAATCAATCTTGTCCATCTGTGTGTTTTTTCTGCCTTTAATGTGTAGTTAACTACCTTCCTGAGGTCAGCACTACAGTAAGAGCTGGCACACGGTGCCTATACTCAGATGAGATCACTTCTCAGCAGCAGACTGCTGAGCTGTTGACCTCACACTAATCTGCTGCCACTCCACTTCTAATACACAGTTTTCCCCTCACTGGATCAGGCCAAGACAAGAGCAGACACAATATATCACGGAGCACAAGGCCATAAAACATCTGTACAACAAAACCAGCATGCACAAACTGAAGAAGAAGCAGGCTCACCAGGAGAAAGAAAGGTGAATGCTTTTCGTAGCTGAGCTCAAATGTGTTTCTGAGAATTTGTGTGAGCCCTATCAATAAGAAGCCCCCCCAAAAAAAACCTCCTCGTGTCAACATTCGTCTGAGCGGGAATAGACACAAACTGCCTAAACTAAAATATGAGTGAAACGCTATGAGGCAGATTTTTTTTTCTGTGGTGAAGCAATGCGATCCAAATGTTGTCCGCGTCAACATGAAGAACTTATCAGTCTACTTAGACTTGGCCGTGGTAACTAGCTGAAAGATTAACAGCAGAGGAGGGAAGAGAAGGTGGGACACAGAAGGGGGGGGGGGGAGAAGAAATAAACAGTTGGAAGGGGTTGAGTAGATGTGGGGGGGATCAGAGGGCTTGGAAGGTTGGGGGCTGCTTACAATTACCACTTCCTTTCCGTAAAGACTTTCAGATGTGCTCGTGCAGCGGCCGTGGCCTGCAACAGAGCCCCGCTCCATCAGCCATCAAGCAGAATCTTGTACTGGGGCCAGAACTTTACCTCTCCTACCCTTCACTCTGAGCCCTCTCGCCGCCGGGCTGCTCTCTACGGCAACTCGCGAGCGGGCTGGAGTTGCCATCATGTGCGAGTCTAAGAATCGCTTTTGTTTCTTTTGGAGGAGAGCAAAACCATCAACAGTGACTTTCCTCACAGCTCCCACTGTGTATGAGACAAAAATGGATTCAGACTGAGCGAAGTATGTTTGGGAAAAAAATAATACTATTTATCCTGCAATTTCAGATGACCGGTCCAATTTTGTTGAATGCGCTCACAAGTTGGGTAAGAAGCCAGGAGTTGACGCCGACAATGGCTCAGCACGTTACTTGCAAAGAGACAAAATAATTTCCTCTCTTACTGGCATAGGGATCGTTTTAAACAATGACAACACAGAAAGGCTACTAATTACCTTATTTATGTGTTAATGCTACCGCCTGCTGCAACCGTAACAACGCCAAGGCAAATACACACTTCTTTTTTTATTTTTAGCTTCCAGGGTGTTGGGCATCGAGGGGAGGAGAGTTTATTTCTCTTGCTTGCTTCTATATCAGCCTCTGTTTTCTCTCGCTGGAGGTGGAGTTGGAGGGGGTGTGGGGGGGAAAGAAAAGTGCCACCACCTTCTCCTGGGAATTTCACAGCAAGTGTTCTCTCGCTCTTTCTCTCAGCCCGCCGCTCTGTCCCTCTTGGAAAAGAGTGGCGATAATGCTGGGCTTTCCGGAAGAGGAGGAGGAGGGGAAACAGGGAGTTTGTAACCCCAAATAAAGAAAACAAAGAAAAGAAATTGACACGCCTGTAGATAAGGGGCTGTGGGAGTGAATGGTGTGATATTAGAAGTGTTGGGATAAGCTCGGAGATAATCCGCTCACCCTTGGATTTCCTCTGGCTACTACAGCAATAAAGCCTCCCCAGACAAAAGCATGAAATATCCAATAAGTAGCCTTCTCACCGTGCTGCGCATTCCTGCTGCTGCTGCCTCCGTACCGCGGCAACCGCGGAGTCAGGCGCACCACACACACACGTACAAAAACCACAGTTTTAACTGCGGACACTGCTTCACTAACTTCTAAGCTCCAGACAATTAAGGACGGATAAACGGTGACACAAACAAAATTATTTTTTCCTCTACGCTGCTCTTGTCCGTCTGGCATTTTTCCTTGGCAACTGAAGTATCAGTGGGAGGCCAGGGAGTCTTTTCTGCTCTCATATGGAGGAGAGGAGGCTTAAGACTGAAATCCTATTAAACTGCTCTTATGTGACAAACATGGACAGAGCTCCTTTCAGACTCCTGGCTGAGTTTGGCATCCCAACGCCTTCCATTGTGGCCATCCAGCAGCCCTCGGGAGATCAAGCCATCAGTGTGATGTGAAGCCCTGTTAAACCGACAGATACAACCTGAACATACAGCTGCCGTTCTGAGTCACTTTTTATCTGATTTCACACGGCATAAACACTCCACTCAGTATGATTGAATTTTCTCTTTTTTATGTCGTTTGCTCTTTTGAAAAACAATGACGCCAAAAAGTTCTTAATCCTCATAAAAAGAACCCATTTTTGTGACTTTCCATGATGAAACTCCCGTTTACCGTCAACACCTGGAAATGTCTTGCTTGAGTTTGGTCGAAATAGGTCGTTATGGTGGGTCAGAGTGTTAATCACAAAAAAATGCTGGCTTGCAAAGAAGAAGCAAGTTACAAAAAAGTTCCTTAACACCTCCTAAAATGTTTGAGCTGAACAGACGACGATGTATCACAGAAATTTGCCCTTTCCATCATTTGGTAATCTTGTTAAGTTTGGTCAATTATGCCTTTAATAATTAGCACAAGATTTCTGAAAGCATGACCAACAGTCACAATGATTCACACCAATTCCAAAAAGATATATTTACTCATGTTCGTTGATGTAGAGCTCCGATAACTCATGCCACGCTTCTTGGTCACCCACAAACCTGTAAAACACAAAAGGACATTACTTTTTCTTCCGTCCATCTTCAACAATCCAAAGGCTATATAAGTAGACCTTTGTGTACAACACTAACAGCACTGAATGTTGCAGCTATCAAAGAAAGAGTTTGTTGGCATATCATGGTCAGATTGTGCCAGCACTACTGAAAGCAGAGCCATTTTTAATTAAAATAAAAGCCAGGGGGGAGACAAGAGGAGGGGGAGTCTGACCCTCGCCACCTCGTGTAGAAACACACTCACTGCTCCAGGTACTCGTTGAGCTCCCGGATGGCTTCGGCACTCTTCCCCTGAGCCTTCAGTATGGAGATCTTGCGCTTCCTCGCTGCCTGCGGAGCAGAGAGCAAACAGGATTAGGAGCTGAGCTGCTCGAGTGTTTGTCTGAGGATGAGTGTACGAAATGGGAGTGTAAGTGTCTTTTCAGAGCACCACAATCCGTCCTAAAGTTCCGCTCCGACACCAAGTCATTTTCTATCAAAGAAATGGGCACTTTAGTGCATTATAGTAAGCACAGAGAGAAACGACAAAAGACACATTAAACAATCAACGTAACTTTGTCCGCTTTGCTCATTTTATCATTGTGGCACCGAGGAGAATATAAGCGTATCAAGACATAATTGGACATAGTTTGAGGCTGTGTCCATCCGGAGATGGACACACATTATGAGTCAATGTTTGGGATCCAGAGTGAGCTCAGTGGCTGAGATAAAGTGGTGAGTCATCCCATAACCAAGTGGGGAAAATGGCACACTTCTCCAAACCCCAACGCCTGTCTTCCTGCCGGCACGGCACGCATGGAGCGCTACACCAGCCTCCTCTTACATCAGCTGAAAATTGCTTTCCGCTTCGTTTTGATGTTGAACTGACCTTAAGGTGGATTAGATTGTCATCAATCTGAATTAGAAAGTATTACTTCTGCTACTCTGACTTTTCCAAATGTTTGACTCCCTTCCCCGCCCCCAGCCGACCTCCTTCTCCTTTTGATAGTGAGTGAAAACTTAACAGGAGGCTGCTGCTGCTACTGCATTAGGAGTGCACTACCCTGCCATTGCCTATTTAATTTATGGACTGGCATTTGATTGAGAGGGGCTTCCTCTCCTGTGCTCATAACCAAAGCCATCGAGGGTTGTGTATGAGTCATGTCTAGGGGGCTGTAAATTTGGGCCTCCTCTGACACGGCCGTCAAAAAAAGAATCCACTTATCCATCATGCTGGGACAGAGACCTGCTGAGACACCACAGCCCTGGCTGACAAGCCATATTTTAGATGCAAGCATGGGGGGAAAAAAAAAAAGAAGACGACGACGAAGAAGGCATGCAGGAAAGAGGACGACAACATCTTCATAAAACAAAGGGAACCTCTATTAGCAGTGGAAAGGATTTCTACCTGCGCCACAACAAAATTAGATTACCATAATATATCAAATAAAAACCACAATAAAATGCTTTGTAGACTCGTGAGTAGAGACCACCTAGTGTCAATGTTTGTCTTCACTGTGCTGTTTTAGTAAATCAACGATCAGATAGAGGAGCTTATAGACTTTCTCAGACAAACGAATAAAGGTGCCATCTTCTTCACCATTGTGAAAAAAGTTAGTTATCCTCGATACAAGTTTTGAATAGGTTTTATTAGAAAGCATCAGAGCAGAAACAGAAAGAAGAATTAATAAAACAAATAGTATAATGAGAACTGTAACTTTTTGCACTTGTGCTCTCTTGTCTTCACCGCACCCATACCCCCGACAGCTTTTTAAAAAAAATGTTTTCCTCTCCCAGATAAAGAAGTACTTGGGGCTCAAAGAAACATATGGAAGTTGGTAGCCCCGAAGAGTCACACACCACTTTGTTAAACGTGAAGCGATTCCAAACCACTCCTCTCTCGCCTCTTTTTCTCTAACTAATGATCCAGAAGAAAAAAAACTGTCTGCGACCTGTGTTGTCGTGATTCTTTTTTAATTAGCGCTCCGAGGCGACCTCAGGAGTGAGGACTGGATTATTTACATCACCCCTGGCTCCGAGCTTCGACCTACCGCAACCTTCCGTTTTAATGAGAACCATCACGACGAGGGTGACACACCTAGCACATTCTTACAGCTGGCATTAAAAAATGGGGGGTTTTAGCCGAAGACAAGTCTAGACAGACATTAAAAAAAAAAAAAAAAAAAGGAAAACAAATCCCGTTCAAGGTTTGTTTACACCTGCACACACAACAGCATCGATGCAATTTCAATCTGTTTGACATACTCCGACTAAATTAGCTTATAAAATGAAATTCATATTTAAGTGGTCGATGAAATCCAAATTGTGGCTTTAAATTTCACATCAATCAAATCCAGACAAATATACTCTTGTCTGACAATGAATGTGTAATTGCAACTGATTGTGGGTCTACCTCAGGACTCGGCTATGTGACCTCAATGGCTTATTTAAGAAATGCTGCCGTTTTGATGCTGAAAAATCGGGGTAAAATGAGAGCGGTGGAACTCGATATTAGATTAAGTCTGGTCAGTGCAAAATAAATACAAAAGTGGCTAATGTGTGTATGCAAATATTGTGGGCACGGCACGATTGAAAATACTCGGTAAAAGTGAAAAAAGTGGAAAAATTGCATTAATGCACGCAGACAGAAATTTTGCCAGCTCATTGCTGTAGGTATCGGAACATAGCGAGCAATGGAAGGGCGAAGAGTTTGAAACATTTTTTGGACAGCCCCATGGCAAAAAAAACCTTGAGCAATTTTTGTTGATTCAACAATTTTGGTTAATGGGTACCACATCTATTCCACAGCCTGTAATTACAACAGCTCAGTTTCCAATCTCTGCTTCGCATGCTGGGATGCCGCGCAAGTCTTCCTTGTGGTCGCCAATTTTCCGCCATTTCTCAGGCCCATCCCCTGCCCACTGCTTTCAAGCATGTCGGAGAACATGTGGGGAGGAGGCTGCCCTCGCTCAGTAAACAGGTGACCCGGGTGGTGCGATCACGGTCTCGCTCCACCTTCAGAGGATGAGGATTGTGGGAAAAAAAGTTTAAGGTTAACGTCCCAGGGATAGAGGATCCATTTGTCTGTCTTGTTCTGTTCCCAGTCTGCGGATTTGACTGACAGCTTCTTGCTCACAAAGGGAGGCGGGACCCTGCGGGCAGACACCAGGAAATGGACCGTTCCCTTTCCGAGGATGTCGCTGCAATCTCCATAAGATCTGTGCCACAGCGGGGAGGTGCCCTGGGATTCACCAAAATTACAACTCCCTTTGTCAAAACAGTGGATGCATGCAAAACAATTTGCTGCAGGTTACCACCAATTGCAGGACATGTAGTAACGCCCACTTTCTATATGAAAATGACAATGTTACAAGGAATAAAGACGTGAATGTGGCTTCATCTTGAGTCTTCACTTGGACAAAATCACCTCAAAGTGGTTACAGCAGCCATCAGATTCTTATTTCCATGTTAGGCATGACAAATACGAGGGTTGTTTTGGATATTACTCACATAGCTTATTTATTTAAAAATATCTGCTGTTTCAATAAGCTTATAGTGGCCTTGGGTCCTTATCGGCAAATTAAAATGATTAGGAAATCAACCACACCGTAAATAAAATGAAATCAAAATATGGTGTCGTACTATAAAGAATTTTTGATTCTTATTTAAAAGCAAGCTGAAGAAATCCATTTTAACTTTTTAATAGACCTGCCGCTGCGCTCAAACTCTTAATACAGGCTGCTACAGTCAACAAGTCTTTTGTGGAATCTGCAGCTGCAGTGACTATTTTATGCTCATGGTGATAAATAAGCAGTTACCACAGAGATTGTAATATTACACGCTTGTCGATTTTAAAAGGTTCATTATGCGGGTTATGTGGGGCCTGTGGACAAGATGTGGACCTTTGCGAAATCAATCTCAGGATGTGATGTATTAAAATAATAATCACTAACCCTGAAAAAAACTTTATATTGGTGGACAATGTAGGGTAGGGTGTGTCAAACAAAAGGCCTGTGGGCCAAAACGTCACGCAAGAGGAACAACCAGGCCCGCGAAACCAACAAGCAAAATGTGAAGATTTTCAAAGGGTATCATAATTTTTTTTTTTTTTTTTTTTTTAAAGCAAATTTCTCAAGAGTAGCCGAGACAATGCAACACTGAAACCAGAGCTGAGATATCAGTGATGCTGCCACGAAAGCCAGCTACCTCGTCGCTATCAAACTCGTCTCAAAGAAATGCAACAGCTGTAGAAGAATGTTTGGGGATATTTCACGGTATTTTCACCAGAAGGTTTCATTAAAATTGGCTTTATGTTGAGATTGTTGTCATTTTTGGTAGTAATTGTTTGGTCTTGTGAAAATAGACATTCGCGTCACGTATACTCGCATATACAACAACACATAAAAGGTTATCGTGGCACTATTTTACCGGTCCAGCCCACTCGAGATGAAATTGGGCTGCATGTGGCTTTGAACTAAAATTTGTTTGACACCCTTGATGTAGGGTTGGCCTCAAGTTGCATATTTAGTTGGTGAGGAAACACAACTGCTCTGAAATGACCATTTTAACGATTTCCACACAAAACACAAATTACGTCAAAGTGGCAACAATGGCTTATCAAAACCATGTAATATACTGTACTTTGAGTTCACCTCATGGCTCAGCTCTGCTTTGCAGTCTTTTTGTGTGTGTTTCTACTGAGAAAAATCAACTGGTTAAGAGGATACTGTACCACAGATACAGGTTTATATGTGAGGCAACAACAGCAATGAAATATGCATATTTGCAATCATGTTTAAAGCATATTCCACTAAACGTCCAGCACACATTTAAAACAATTCAAGACCCTTTTTCGGTTATAACTTGTATTCATCTCGTCGCTTGCTTGAGAAAACAGCCCACGCAGCGACCCAGGCACTCTTTTGCACTGAAATATAACAGAGGAGACCTGCCTATGAAAACAGTCCTACGTTCGCTTTTCAAAAGCGCTGACTTGCCAATGCGACGTGCAAACTTCCAACAGCAACAAGAAAAACACAAAACAAACTGGGATTTTCTTGACATAGCGAAGGTGGGAGCGAGACAGAGCGCGGTGGGACAGCTGCGGTTACCCACAGCCCGAGATAAAGACGAGGAGGTGCCACAACGAGAGCGAGCGGGGCGCGTCAGGGGCGCAGTGAGGATTATTAGCTATTTTCAGTGGGGGGCTCTCTATTTGTTTAAGGCTGAAGATGGTGAGACTTTTCTCATGCCTATGATGTGTCCTTTGCATGCTGCAAGCTCAGGAAATAAAATGTTTAATACATCTAAAGTGATCCATATGTCAGCATGGCACAGGAAGCGTGTTGGAACATCTTTGTGGGGGCAGCGGGAGGGGGGGGCGTAGCCAAAATAAATAGGGTCATGATTTCTCTTGAAAAGCCTTTAAAAGATTTATTTTCTTGCGCGGCCACACGCCCTGATGGAAACAATTAACAGCAGGTACGTTATGTTTGAGGATGGCGATGTGGGATTGGCAGAGTGAAGGCGGGACATGCTTCTGCAAGTCATTTTGTAGTGATGAACTGTTAATTGCAAAGAGAAGAAGGAAAAGAGAGGGCGCGGGATTATTTTGGACTTCTCAATGTTACGAGCTTAGCGTGCGTTTCACCGTGCTTTACACCTGAGGCCAGCGAGCAGCAAACGAGAAGGTGGGACTGGAGTTTAGCCGCATTCAGTCAGGGCGGAGATCTGAGATGTCCAATAAATCACATACTTCAAAGACCAGACCTTTATTTACACTTTACTTCCACCAAACATGTCTCCCACTGACTGAGGCCATGAATCAACCCCCTCTGTCTTCAACCAGCCCCCACCCCACCTCCCTTAAAGCACTTCTCAGTTGTGTGGGTGATAGGCTGATCAGCACTGTGGTTGGGGCCAGAAAGGCCAAGAGGAGTTTAACTTAGCTGACTCTCACCGCTAACACCGAAGTGCCTCGACAGATTTAAAGCCCTCCAAAAAAGCTGAGACCACAAAGTGCAGCAAAGTAGAACGCGAAGCAGAGGGACTTTTCCCTTTCTTTCCCCGCTTCCCGGCCTTACCGTGTTGGTGGGGTCGTCTTGGAGGATGGCATCGTAGTGCTTGCTGGCTTCGTCGTACCTTTGGAAACAGGCAGAGAGAGAAAAACTGTTGGGTTTTTGTTTTTTTTTTAGATTTCATTCCCAGTCTGCAGTCGGGGGAAATTAGGTGGTGGGGAAATCAAGCAGAGTTCAGGGTAATCGAGTTTCTCTGCACAGTGTGGCAGGTTTCTGTGATTACAGTGAGACTGTGCAGAAATCTGCAGCGATCTGAAGGAAGAAGTAAACATTTAAGTTGAAGTTGCTGTGTACACGGCCGACAAGGGCAGAGGCTTATTTCACTTCACAATGACTCATGAAATCAATACAAACAAAGCACCCCGTTTTGAAGATTGAATTTTCATTTGATTGTGTTCACTTTGATTCACTGTTAAACAAAATTACAACTGCTGCTATTACATCGATGCAGATCCGTGGCTAAATTGTCGGTTTGTCCGTCTCTCTTCCCACACGTAACACCATACTACGCACATATGAACCTGATAAGCAACAACGTCCAAAACGGCGCGCCTCATACCGTTGGACGGAGCCCACACAATTCTGTGAAAAGGAGAAATTTATGAGCTGTAAATATCAAATCATACGGTAAAGAAACCTGGCAGAAGCAGGCCTGTGCACTTCACTTGTCATGTCGAATCAGGCACTGAAGGCCAACTCCTGAACTTGTTTTTTTTTCCTTTTTCTATTAGTGGCAATGTGCAACGCTGACGCTTTCGCAGCCAAAAGCGTGGCTCTGTGATCAGGATGGTCCCGCCCATAGCCGTGCAACAGACAGAAGCAACTCTGGTTCCCATTAGCAATGAGCAGCCCCACTTCCAGCAGTGATGCTTCCCTCACATTCACATTATTACTCAGCCACACTTTGGGAGATTTCAGATGGCACCAGGCAACCACTCACGAGCCACTTTGATTTGCTTTATTTATTTAGCAGCCAAGTGTGTGTGTGTGTGTGTGTGTGTGTGTGTGTGTGTGTGTGTGTGTGTGTGTGTGTGTGTGTGTGTGTGTGTGTGTGTGGTGGGGGGGTGGGGGGGCTTACTGTTTGAAGTTATGTCATTGAAGTGTAGCTGTGTCTGCTGCCAATTAGATCCCAGTGTGCAGTTTATTTAATCTGATTGTGCAGAGGCAATCACTCTCAATTATCATATAAACTCTGACATAACCGATAAACCAGCACTGGTGATCTGGGAGGGGAATGGGAGCGAACTAGTAAACAGATTGAATTACCCTAATTTCAGCTCAGCACAGACTAAAATACCCCTCTGTTTATATTTCCTCCTCGAGCTCGACCCTCTGATTGTGGCGACAAGTCAATATTTACAGGGCCGAGACATGTTCATGACACAGGCACTAGAACGGGACGATAAAGCCTGAAAACACTGACGGGAAACAGAAAGAGTAAAAGAAGAATAAGAAAACAACAATGGACTTGAAACCAGAGACGACGGCGGGACCCCCACAATAACACGAGGACGCAACCACTTCCTTCCCGGGAATCCCTAACTCAGGGTAAAGGGCCACAGGACTACCGAGTGCTGAGCCTCTCTTCTCTGCTTTGCCCTCTTCTCCAGACGGAATGCTGGGTGATCCAACACAAACACACCGTACCCCACACACACCCAGACCACTGGCCCGCTTATGATCTGCTAACGCTTTCTCGCCCCCATGCCTCCCAAAGTACTATACATAAACGTGAGGTTGTGTTTTGAGAAAAAAAAAAAATACTTCTTAACTTCTTCTCTTTCTCTCTCTCTGGAGCTTTCGGTCCACGATGCTTACCTTTCCAAAGCCTCCAGCCTCATGCCTGTTAATCGCTTCACTCTGTGGCTATCTGGAAACTGCCGCCTCAGTTCCTGTAGACAGGTCTGCAAGGATGTGGGTAGATGGAGAGAGCAATTATGGGTGGTGGTATTTAAACTTCATGTTACACTCTCACACAAGTACCCAAGGTTTTTTTCTGTTACAATTCACCTGAAAATGTCAGGATTTTTACATTTTCCCCAAAAACGATGTCATTGGTTTGGAAAGAGACATTCGAATAGACAATTTTAAGTCTACTTATTCATTCGAGCAGCCACGTCTCTCCCAAAATAACCAGAGTGAGGATTCCCACAGCCACTTTTAAGTCGACCCCCCCCCCCCCCCCGCCGCGCCAACACCAACGATAAATTTGATCACAGTCGCGAAGGAGGTGAGAAACGACTGCAATCACATTCAGTGCTATCCTGAACGAGATGGAAAAGTCTGCAGTGTGACCTGGATCGTTTGTACGATCCATCAGCTCGCGTCTGGTCCTTCTGCTTTTTTTTTTTTCTTCTTCTCTTTTTAAAGTCTGGCAGCGCCGCCGAAAGGATAGCCAACAGACAACTAATTGTAATGACTGAGTTCTGCCTTCTCTGTACTCAATGAGTCATTCATTTCGGTGGGGGAGTCGTCATATCCATACTGATCGGAGATGAGGCTTTTCGGTTACTGCGATCTTCTGTCCTTTGCTATCCCATGCAGGTTTTGACCTTTTGCAGAGCTGTGAATATCACAAACTCCAAAATATCTCAATGCAAATAAATCCTCTGGATTTAAAATAAAACAAAAAAAAGAACTTTTAAATCCATAAATGACGACCAAAATCAGCTAACACTTGAAGCCCCTGCACTCATTTGCTACACCCTCTAATTCCAACTCTCAGTAAATTGTTTTTCCAAAGTACTGAGAGGGTAATACCACTTGGCCAAATGAAAATCTGAATTTCACATTTGGCAAAGTGGGTGCCGCAAACACAGGAGAGGCTGCGAGAGGGTGAGCGATTGCTTTTGAAGCTCTTGGGTGTGTGAGGAAGAGCGGCGAGAACGTACCAGGGCCAAGTCATCCCGACTGCAGTCCAGCGCTGCGATCATCACCTGCTCATAAATAATCCATACTGGGCAGAAGAGACACAGACAAAGAGGACAGTGTTAACGCCCTTTCCATTCCACTGTCTGCTGTAACACGACAACATGATATATTGAACTGTACACTTGACGTGCAAACTTGGGACTCCGTCCCCAACAGCTGCATTTGATGTTTTTGTACTCGCATAAACAAGCTTCCATGGTTTGAATCAGTGGCTTAAGAGTTCATTCAAAAAGCTGTTCCATTCCATTTAACACATAACACCACATTTAGCATTTTCCTCGAGGCATACGCTCCAGATGATCTTACTTAAAATGTATTAATTCAAAGCCTTACAGTGCTGCAACATTAATATGTTATTAATTATCTGAAATGTAAAAACGTGCAACACCCTCGTGCATGCATATGCAGTCATGCTATTCATTTCCCAGCCCAGAGCTGGTAATAAAACTAATTCAATTTCAGTAATCATGTTACATTTAAGAAACTTAAGTGCACCCTTTCTAAGGAAAAAAGTTGTTATAATGAACTTCTCCATTTTCATACTAAAGTTATCTGAAAATCTCTTGCTAACCCCAACCATTAGTTTCCCTCATTATTAGATCTTCCACACACAGTGCTCATGGACGAAGAATGGAAAAAAAACATGGTTTTTGAAGATACCAGTGGAAAAGCAGAGAATACGCTGAGTTTAGGAGGTTTACTGAAAGCAGAACTACCTTTAAAGTCATAAAAAAAAGTTATGTTAATTGCTTGTGACATAAATGTGATTTGTTCATGTAGATGTCACACTGGGGTGTTTGTTATTCTTTGGTAAGAGTCATGTTACTGTATCAGGCGGTAATTCTCGGGCCAAAGCGAGCAGTGACTTCTTAATGCGGTTGTGTTAACAGCTTAAAGCATTTGTTTGCACTAAGAGTAAAAATAAATGTCCATATTGTTTCAACAGTAACCCAAGATGGAATAAATGTGATTTGTTGCTGTGAAAGAATTACCCCTGACTATTTACGCCAGCAATAAAATCATCAATGGCTGCTCGAATCAAGGTCAAAGTGGTCATTTAATAACTTTGTCCATTATCTGCATACTTCAATATTTGATTTACTGGACACCACGTTAAAGTTGGTTTTCCTGATATATATATATACAAATTTAACCAAATAAAGTTACAGTTTGTGACATTGCCATCAAACGAACGAGCACAACCATCGCTTCCTCCGTGGTTAGCAATAAAACGAAGAAATGTTTTAGAAAAATTTTTTTTCTTTCAGTCAACAGTAACATTATAACATACTGACTAACAGCCTGGCTACAGAAGCCAATTAATGGAGTAAATGCAGCGTGCTCGACAGATGACAAGAAAAACTGGACTCGTTCAGCCAAATGAACCCCCTCGCTTAATTGAAAAGAATAATAAAATTCGGATCCACCCCAAAGAAAATCTGTCAGGTTGAGCCAAAACAAATAAATTCCCCCATGTTTTCTTGACTTTAATGATTCCAGTTCTTGTTTTGATAATTGCCATCTCATTTCACAGCCAGTTTAAAAGCTGGTTTCAATAAAAACATGGCATGTTAAGTGTTTATCCGCCTCTTTTAAAGACCGTATGAATCATAATGACTTGGGGAAAAGGGAGAGTTTTATGGGGTAATGTAGCAGGACAGTTATGTTACAAAGGAAATTGTGACCTCTGATATGTACACAGTAAAACGCACTTCTGCCTCAAAATAAAATACTGGTGAAATTCAGAGTGCACTGCGCACTGTGCAAGGCAACAGACCGGGTCGACTCGGGATTATTTTAAAACCATTAGAGCTTCCGTTTAGTGCTTTATTCATGTTACAATGTCTGGAATACATTAGATTTCTGGAAACGCCAAATATTATCAACATGTTATTTAAAGTACATCAGCATTGCTGCATTGTCCCTAACTCTCCTAAATCTTCTTTTAATGTAAACTATTCTATATTTCTATTTCTATCCTTTCAGCAGTGATGCTGTGTATCTACGTTTTCCACATCACAGGGAACCTGAGATCCTGTTTGAAAGCGTATCCAAAAGAAGAAGAAAAAAGATGCCGCAGAAGAAAATGACCCACTTAGATCAATCATATCTCTCACAGCTGTACGGATGAAGCCACAGTCAATACCATTAGTCTGACTATTTTCACCGAGGAAAATTCAGCGGTTTGGGATTCTGGTTGAAAAAAAAAAAAAACTTAAATCAAAAATGCTTCTATTCGTGAACATAGACGGAAAAGCCACTTATCTTACATAATGTCACATAAGGACAAGTAACAAGAGAAATTTGATCTTATTCGGAAAATAATAGTAGCAGCTGTGAGTTCATAATATTGACAATTGACTGTAGATAGATAGATAGATAGATAGATAGATAGATAGATAGATAGATAGAATCTTGACACACTTACTGTCGTCTCCGAGCTTAGATCCATGGTCACTAATGAGCTCCTCTCCGACCTCCACTATCTGCTCACTGTTCCTGCTGTTGTCTTCTCTCCATTTCCGCAGCTTGTCTCTCATCTCTGTGATCAAGAATAGGAAATCCTAAGAACAAACTGCACCACCACATGCAGGACTGTGTATTATAGAAGATGTCTATCATGATTCTACATCCACTGAAATCAAGGCGTCTGACCACATTCTGGGCGTTTGTTTACGTGCACGCGAACAATAAAACACGGCTAATTTTGTGACAAATTCACGAAAAAGCTACAATCTGAAGATGCAGCACGTACATGTATAAGTTGTCGCGTTGTTATCTCGATGTCTTGCGTCGGATCAGAAGATAAGGCAGATGATGCGTTAGCCTCAGACATTGCTAAAGAATGACGCTACACGAGCATGCTAACATGCTAACAGGTGCTCGCTGCTGTCTTCACAAATCCAGTCGTCGCACATTGTACACACACACGTCGGATTTTATACTATCACCAGGTCCCCTGAGGACAAATATGAGGGTATTTACTATGTGTTACCTCCTCCACAGCAGAGTGAAGAAGGGTTAGCACACGGTGCTAACTAGCATTAGCTACACAATGTACACTACTGCATTTAAACTGCTATGTTCGAATCGACTGCGACTCGCTGCCGTGTTCTCGCGCGTGGGAACTCAGAACGCATTCAAAGTATGACGGAATGAGGCACTGACACAATAAGAAAAGTGCTTTTTCTTTGACTTACCTTCCCAACCGACATCGTACATTTCTGACACGGACGCCATCTTTCCTCCAGTGACGACACACGTCATTCTTACGTCACTGGCGTATTATTATTATTATTATTATTATTATTATTATTATTATTATTATTATTATTATTATTATTATTATTATTATTATTATAAAGTAACTCACGTTAATTTTACCACAAACAATCAAGTTGAATAAAATTTGGCAATAACTTTTTTCAGATCTTGGTTTGGACACGGAGCAAATGTGATTCCATTATCCTGTAAACCTACACTTCAGCTGTCTGCAACATAGAGCACGATGACTGGCAGGGTGCAGCAGACACGCAGAGAGGATGTCGTTCTCATTCTCCACTTCCATTTTTCTATAATTCCCCCTCTAAGTATTGGGTAGGACAGTTTCCTCTGAAAATATGAAATGTGCTTTCCAAGCACATCTACCCATTTTATCCTGATTTCCCCCAGGAGCCTCTGTGAATCTCATCCACTCGCTGCATATGCTTGCTTACACACTCCTCTCCTACCACATTACACACTTGTTGATGTGGACTCAGCACAAAGTTGCTTACAAAGACATTTAAGAGACATGATGTCATATTCACTGGTGCTCACAGCACATAGCTGGCTGTCATGCATACTTTTTGATGCTCAGCTGTAGAAGGGCAGTGAGGAGATGTTCTTTGCTCGTTTTTGCCTGAGGGACACTGATATGGTACAACAACCGAGTGAGCAAGTGCAAGTGCTATGGTGAAATGTTCCCGGTTGGATACAAATAATAACACTGTGTACAGTTTAAGTTACGCTCAGCTTTGGCGTTCGGTGCACTTGTAATTTTCAAGTTTGCACATGGCAGTCAGTTGATTTGTGGTTGGGTTTATTGCTGGAACATGAAATACCCAAGAAACCACATTAAAACAATTGCACACTGTCCTCTGGGGTAAGAGGCTAAACCCGGTCTGCCAAGGTGCCACTGAAGTCAAGGGGCCCGATAATGACCTCGAATAAACAGCATGCAGCCGGTGTGTCTCTTGGGATTTCAGGACATGATGGTAAAAGTGCCCTGCGAACAAACTGTCCATGATTCTGAGATGCAGCTGGATGGGGCGGTGATGAAAAAAGCCTCTTGACATAAGGCGCCTGTTTAACTTGGAGCAGCTCTCTTGCACAGAACTGTCACAATATGGGAGATCAATTGCAGCCATCTGAAAACCCAAATTGTACTACTTGACTGGTGCTTACGTAGGTTTCCATGCTCTGGAAGCCCCCACATATGGCACATGGGACAAGCATATATATATTTTCCTTTTCAGTCTCCATGTATGGTGAAAAAAAAAAGAAATATTCCAGTAGAAACACTTCACAGGCATTATATTTTGATTTCTGACAGAAGCAATCAGAGTTGGCAATCTCTAAAATGAACAGTTATGGGCTAAAAATTGAGGTAACGTTGAGGTGCTCTCTGTGGTTTTGAACTAGTTAGTGTTCCATCTAGGTTTCTCTTTCCTTGGTGTCGTACAGTGAGTTGCGGAAAATGAAGACAGATGCAATTAGCAGCAATGTTTGGACTCAACCTTCTGGAGCCGGCGGCACTGTGTTTACTTTGAAATCTGATTAGGTCTCCTGTCTGACCAAGTTGCTTTCACCTCAATGTGAATAACTGCGTTCAGATGACTTCAGCACGCTTTTTGCCTCTGATGGATTCCCTATATTGCGCCTTTGACCTCACCCATCTCCTGACTGAGGAGCCCTGAATGGGAAGTTATGACACATCACAATTAAAGCTTCCTCACTTCCTCACTTCCTCTTCTCCGTCATAGCTCCGGTGCCAAGAACAATATTCGGGCCCATGTCAGAGCAGCACCATGCTAGTAATTGACGGTCCTCATGCAGCACGTAGCTTAGGATGTATTGCTCCCCGGACACCTCGTGTAGTAGCCTGATTTCTTATTGCAGATTGGAGTATTTCCACGTGTAGTATATTATGTGTCACTGGATTGGATTTAATAGCCAATCGTACCTTCTCATTAAATTTGAACAAGTATTTAACATTACAGTGCATGAGATTACCCTCCACCGGCCTCAGCACTGACTGCAGGTGATCTGCCACATTCATTATGAGAAGCGACCTCTTGGAGCTCTCGTCGCTTCCATAAAGTCGTTTCCAAGTGAACGGTTTGCTCTGCTCCTCCTGGAATGTATTATATTTTCTAAAACAGTCATATTGGAAGATACGTCGAAGCTTGCATAACCCTCATGCAGTTGTATTAAAGAGAATGTTTGATCTCTAAGAGGGGATTTAGCAGTGATGTGACAACTTTGACACCTCTGAGCCAAATATGAAACCTTCTTTTTCTCTTCGTTTTATCCAAGAATCACATCATCTCCATCTTAAGTAGCAGCAGCTGGTAAAGCTCATTCAATACAGCAACCGTTATTGTATTGGTCAAACTGGGAATATACTTGTAACCTCTCAGAAAGCACGAGATGATATTTGACATTTATTGAAGACATGGCTATTGCTCACTGGCTTTATTTTCTTTCTGTGTTTTGTACAGTTTATTTCTAATTCAGTGAACTCCACTTAAGCAAATGCAAACATACACACTGGCACCTACTGCAGAGACGTAAAATCTGCAGGGAGAATCATCTTTAGATCGCATGGCATCCCGGGACTTTAATCTGGCGTTATCAGATTTCTTTCAGGGTATGGATTTTCTCGTACGTGACTTTGCAGATATGGTATACATATTTATTTTCTAATGTTATGTCAGAGAGAAAGATGTGGGCAACAGAAGAAGCAAACATGGACGCAGACGTAGTTGAGGAAGGATTATAGAATATTGATCAGGCTGTGAAACGGCCGATGTGTGTGAAAGTCTGGCCCGCTTTTTGGTGTGCTCGACATGTGTTGCGCAGATGTTCTGCCATGCCTGATGCCATTGGTTTCTTGCTGGGAGTTGGTTTTTGCTTTCTGGCTCGCAAACCAGGCCGATAACCTTCATGCTAACTACCGTCGAGTGTGGCATTGCTGGAGTCAGCTCCAAGTCAGGAGCAAGGGCCACTGATTTATAACCTGACATGCACTCGGAGCGAGGTGGTGCATAACTAATAAGTTTACGGAAGACTCATTGAAATTCGTATGAGATGCTTGAATACAGATTCAGAGCAGGGATGCCTGGCTTTGCAGCATCCAGCGCCGAGTCATTTATCTTCAGATCGTATTGATTTATATTTTGACAGGTATTAGAAGGAAGCCAGTGGTGGGTGTCTTTGGCAGTGTCATCTCCTCTCCCTCTCTGGATTAATCTGCTGACCAAGAAAGCTTTCAGGGAACTGGAAAACTGAGGTTTTTCATGGAATATCTGAGCCATTGCTCCAGAGCCCTTCAGGTTTATCCCATTAAGGCTGAGAAGTTTCTACAAGGCAAACATGTAGAAAGATGATTAACTTTTGTGCATGCTCAAATGTGTTGGTGTTCCTGACCTGATATCATGTGTGGTCAATGTCATGACTGCTTTCAACTGCTTCATACGACAAAAACATGGCCATGCTTTGATTTACAGAGTCAGAAATGGTGGATGACTGTTTGTATTTACTTCGCTTTTACGGGCGTTGTTTAAAGTTTTGATAAGCCCTGAGCCAAAACCTCTTCATTCACTACCCTGGCTGGCTACAATAGGGAGAGCAAATCATTAGTTACCCTTTTGGTTGGGTTGACCGTGAAGTCCCCTGGCAGGAGGAGATTACAAAGTTGCAGAAGCATTGCCAGGATATAGTTAAGTTGGAGCGCAGACCACCATGAACTGTATCCACACAAACATTGGATCTTACAAACAATAATCAAAGTTAAGTAGCATTAGGCTTATGTTTGCAAAAAAATCTGCACAATTAAAATGCCTCAGCTGGCATTGTGATTTAAAAAAGAAAAGAAAAGAAAAACAACCTCTGCCTCTCTTTCCAAGAGCATGACTATTTGGACATAAAATATGAACTTTCAGCCAGAAGTTGGTTAGATTAGTTAAGCATTAATACCACAAAATTTGTCTTGTGTTTGGAGGTGAAAAAATATGTCTACCAGCACCTCTAAAGACTCTAAACACATTTCTATCTTGTTTTTTAATAAGGGGCAAAAATAAAAGAAATAATTGTGTCTATCTTTGTCACTTTCCCGTGTGTTTTTTGCATGGTCTCTTAAAGTCCAAAAATGTGCATTCAAATTATTTAGAGACTTTAAATTGCCTGTATGTGAGTTTGTGTGATTGTCCGTCCCTCTGTGCTCACCTTATTGGCCTGGGAACTATTCCAGCCTTGGTTGGAAGAATGTAGACGTTAGGTGGATTACTTTTTATATCAGAATGAAACATGAATTTCTAAAATCTCCCAAAGAGTTAGCATTTGTCTTCACTGCTGTCTTTGTCGTTCCTCAGAGGCAGATCCAGAGAATTTGTCTAGGAGGGATGAACAGAGCAGATTAAAACATAAGGCGACCACCCAAAAGTTAATATAATGAAGGCTGCCACTAAAGTTTCTGAGTTAAAATGAACTTCATAATAAATTTCTGTTTGTCTTTCCTTTGTTATTTAATGAATTTTTTTCTCTTTTTATCAAAACTCCATATGAGTACTTCATTATTATTAGACTGGCCCCTTCCCTATGCTTTCATTGTTCTCCAGAACGTCTGCTTCTTCAGACAAGTAGGTAAACTATTCAACACAATCCTAAGCAACTTAAGTGGAGCAAATCAACAACAACATGAAAGACAAACTGAAAATACCCTCAAATTGAAATTGAGGACATAATAAGCTTAGTGAAACACTTTCAAATTACTTCATTACTTTCAGGTTTGAGATTTATAATTTTTATAATACAATGATGGGTGACAGCATAATGAATGACTTTGCCTGGATCCAGTGGGGGAACACCCAGGGTGGCCATTGAGATTACAGGGGTACGGGTGCCCCCCCACCATGAAGCCTTTGGAAGCCTGTTCTTCCTCGTCCTTGCCTCACAAAATTCAAAGTTGGTGGATTTTTTTTTTTTTTTAATAGTTTGTTGTTATTTATCTGTAATAACATATAGCTTCACGATAAATAAATTGGTCCATTAAACTCTCAAATATTTGAAACTTTTGTTTGAGGTAACACCAGCGTCGGCGCCTTTACACTTTACATTTGGCACATTATTAAGCTCATAGAAAAACCTTACAAAAGATTCGATTGAGCAGGATAAATCAAGTCATAAGTTGCTAGCGTGGTATTGACGTCGCGGTCAGGTGGTGATGGTGTCTTTTGTACTGCTGAAGGTAATGGTTCTATTCAGGATGCTTTGTAGACTTTCGCAAAACAATGGCAGAGTCAAAATGGCCTTTTGTCAACTGTGGCAGGTGGACAGGACCCTATGTCTGTGGGTGAAAGGAGGGCCTCTGTTTTTAACATGTGAAGTGCTTTGTATTGCATTTTACCTTGTGAAAAGTGCTCTATAGATAAATATACGCATACAATTGATAAATGGATTGGTGAGATGTGGAGGGTGAACCCGCCCTTCAATCATTGTCAGCTAGGATTTAGCTTTAGCGCCCCAAAACCTAATTTGAATTGAGCACATAGATCTATGGTAGCTTTTTATATCTAATGGCGACCAAATCTACCAATGATCATTTCTAAAGTAATCTAATCGAGCAAAGGAGTGAAAATCGTATTGATCACCTGATTTCACCTCGTGGTGGAAAGATAGCTGGTAACTAATGCGAGATCTTATAGCAGTTAACACTGTTTATACTATCCAGTTTCTCTGTGTAACTAAAGTTATTGCCATCTTAGGAAAGAATATCATGAACTAATTTAACACCCTCAAGAATGAAGCTTCTTCTTTTTTTTAATCTGTGATTATTCAACCATGTCTGGGAATATGGTTTAGCATGTTTGAGTAGTTCAATCATGAGCGCAGTCACACTGACATGGGTTTGGAAAAGAAAAGTAAAACAAGAGTGAGAATTTCCCTGCATGTTTATCCAGAATACCACCTCTCAAGCACCTTTTTATGCAAAGCCTGGCTGGTTGAAACAAGAGAAACCGAGGCAATTTGGCAGTCATGTCAGTGTTACACCACATATGAACACATCATTTCTTGTCATTTTTGATTTAGCTTGTTAACCTATATGAGAATGCCTATTTGGCCTTGCCTGCACCCGTGAACATTTCCTAATTCAATATTGTGTAATAAGTACTATTATACCCTTCTCATAAAATATAAGTACACAACTCACATTACACTCTAAAAGAACAATATAGTACACATGTTTATGTCTCATAGAGGAGCAATTACTGAGTTTTGATCATTTTGTGGTAAATTAAGGTTGGAAGGACACACAGAGATTTTCTCTATGGTTCTGTATGAAATTTTCAGGGTTATGAGAAGGACTGAACCATATGTTTCACTTTATAAAACAAAACAAAAAAAGCAATCTCATACCAAAGGGTATTGAATTTTTTTTTTTATTATTATATTATTATAAACTACTACAAACAACTGCTTTTCCCACGGTACAGTGAAATATTGCGATTACCTAAACTCACCCATCCTAAATTAGGACATTTATTTTCGAAGAACATTGCAATAATGTGACCTTATTGGTTTCCATTATGAGAGGTTGAGTCATTAAAGTTGCTGCTTATAACAACTAGTTTAATGAGTAACTGAAACATGAAAGAAATCCCAACATGCAATAGTTCTCAGCTCAAAATGGCAGACAGTGCTTTGATAAGTCTGAATGCATGTAAATTAGAAGCATCAGAACAATACAGTTGGCGTTCCCTTTCTAATTTAGGAGGGCAAGTTTCTTTTTTTTTACAGCTCTTTGAATTGCACTGTGTGCCACACTTGGATCACCGAGTCCAACATCTGGAAAGAAGTTCTCCATTGCATCAGAGTTTAATGCAGGCCGTTTATGGTGTCCCACTAAGTCCATCCAACCTCTACGTCTGGGTCAAAACTGAGACACCATGCGTTCCCCAATGTCCAGGCTGGGGATCCCCAGAACACTTTCCCAGCAGCTGCCCTTGGTGAAGGGTGCTATCGCTGGCTCCATGACCAGGAGACCAGTTGCTGACAGCATAGCCACTGCCATCAACACCATCAAGGGCTACCACAAGCCAAAGACCACAGAGCCGGAGAGAAACCCAACACACAACCTCGGGCAAAGTCTGGCCTCCTCACGTCCACCACAGACTGGCAACGGGAAGTGGATCTTGGCAAACAGCTGAAGTTCCCAGCCAGCATAACATCAACACGGCTTGGACCAGGCATGATCATCGTGTCAGATTCCACCAAGCAGTTGATCAGTCTGGAACTCAGAGTGCCCTGAGAAGAGTGCAAGGACGAAGCCAATGAGAGGAAGCATGCCATGTACACGGAGCTGGTGGATGAGTGCACGAAGCAGGGCTGAAGATTTTCAGGGTGGCCGTTCTGCAAAAATGCTGGGCCTCATCAGGGAAGCAAAAAGGAATGCTATCAGGTCTAGGAGAGAAAGCCGCAAGGTTGCTATGGATCAATAGGACAGATCTGTGGACAAATGCTGCTGGGACACAGGCTGGGGTCTAATCAACCTCAGTCTGACCACCTGGATGAGGGTATCTCATGTTGAATGACCCTAAACACCCAAAGGCCCTCATGTTATATCACTGATGATGTGTCCCAACCAGCTTATCCACAAGATGTATTCACCAGGAGCGATCTCATCATCTTCTTGGGGAGTGGAGTTTGTTGCTTGGTTTCAGGATGAGACAAAGGTTGGGTAATCTCAGACCCCAATCATGTAAAACATATATATTAATCCCAATTGAAAATTGTTCATGTATAATTATGGAAATAATCGACAAGCCCCAGCGCTAGTCTTTCTAGTCTCAAAAGCTTTTTGGTAAAGCAATACCAGTACCAAAAAACAGCTTTTCCAGTTTTCTGGCTGTATGTAAGCTATATTGTTGCAGTTTGGCTGCAAGGATATAAAGCTTTTGTAGTCTAACGGAGAGGAACATGCAATTGATGAACATAAATAAATTACATGGAACAAATAAGGAACAAAAACGGGCAAATCATGATGCGTTATACTGATGAATGAAGATGTTTATTGACTTTGTTGGGGACGTAGGGTCTGCATATGTCAAAAGTGACACGACAATTAAATAAAATAGGAAAAATAAGTTTAAACATACACATAAAAATTAACATCACTTCATCTATTAAGATAAACAATATTACTAATATTACTATTCCTACAAACCTATAGTACATCAGTACTACCAAATATCAGCAAACACTGCAAGATTTTTGAAGTTTTAAACCATACATTTGCTCCCAATTCTTGCTGAAAAGGTCAGATAAGTGCACAGATGTCTCTTCTAAACTGCAGAACACTTCCCGAAAACAAAGCAATTGACAAAAAAAAACGTGGTTTCAGCGCAGCAAGAGCTGTTTTTTTTTCTCCTCATTTTTAGTGAGCTGCCACTGAGTGAGAGCCGGCTGTGTCAGAAGCACCCAGTAAAACTGGCTGCAGTGAGTGGTGGTTGCTGATGACTCATTTGTACCTGCTGTCAGGCACGGAGAAGTCAGAATGGAAGCAAAATAGGTGTTAACAAGGGAAGAATTGTGTGAGGATACAAGGCAGCTCCATGTGGTTGTCTCGAAAACAAGGCCAGCAGTGAAACCTATTAGAGATGGGCCATTTAGTAGCTGATATTGGCTGGTGTCTGCCGGGAATGTTTGACACATGGGCACCTTTATGAGGCAGCTGCTGAAGTGAAGGAGGATGTTTCAGGATGTTCAGTGAAGACTTTCTAGCCTTGTGGAAAAGTGAAATGATTGGAAATGGCCTGGTTGTTTTTGTTAAAAATAAATAAAAAAAATATGCACGCTCATGACTGGGGTGTTCGTTGTGACTATATATGCCCTCAAAGGGTTTTAGCCTCATAAAGAAGTCACACACGGAAATATTGGTGGTGTCTGGAGGGAAGCCAGTGTTTTCACATTCAACAAAATGTTCACTGGAATCCCTCCTTATAAATGAAATGCTTCACTGTATCAACACCACAAAGAAGTTATGGGAACAGCGAAAGTTGCAGCCTTGTATCATCCTGAGGAAGCAGTAAAGCAAAGGAAGAAAAACACACACACACACAAGTAACAGGATTGTACATGAGCGGGGGAACAGTTTTGTGAAATTTCTTAGCTTCACAGTAGGAGCCTTCTTTTTATTGTTTATCTATTTTATATTTACTGGTGACATTAAGCCTGCTTTTGCTCATAGTGAGCTGGGAATGGCTCCAGCACTCTGCTACCCTAAACAGGATGAAGTGGTTAGTGCTCTTGCTTCACAGAGAGAAGGTCTGGGTACTGGCCGGGCATTTCTGTGTAGAGTTTGCATGTTCTCTCTGTGTGTGCATGGCCTTGTTGTCTGCCTCTCTGTGTTTACCCTGTGCTTGGACTGGTAACCGGTCTACAGTGGAACATGTCCTTGCCCATAGATAGCTGGGATTGGCTCCAGCTCCCCGTGACCCTGTACAGGATTAAGCCGTAAAGAAAACGGATGGACGGATGGATAACAATTAAATTGTTTGGTCTTATCTGGTTCCATCAAATGTTGAACTTAATTCCTGCTTGTTCTTTATATTTTTTCAGTTTTCCTTTTGAGCTTTATTCATAATAACCCATTTTCATCAGGAGAACAGTACAAATTGCAGTCCAGGAACAATTCTACGCAAACAGTACTAGTAAGCATTATAGTATATGCAGTAACGCAATTCCATTATCACTTGGACTACTCCACAAACTAAAGTGAGACATTATTTGCACTATCTGATTCAAACTTCTTCTTGATGCTGCTGCTGTTGTCTTTTTTCCTAATGTGCCTTAGCCATATATATTTTATTCTTCATAAACTTATTTTGTAACTATTTATCTGTACATACTGTGTTACTTCTGTATATAATCTGTTATTTCTTTCTTTTTCTTTTATAATTTAGTTTATCCTTTATCTTTTAGTTAATTACAGGTTGGGAACCAGCAACGTAAGCTTTTCATTGTACAGTGTAAATGTCTATTGATCTTTATCTATGACAATAAATATCTTTAATCTTGAAGTACAGCAGTCCAAGGATAAAATAAGGAAAAAAAGATGTAAGAAAAGGTTAAATCTCACGCTCGGGGATATGAGTTCATAAACATACAAAATACATTCAATAAAGTACAGATTTCGAGTGTTGTTTCAATAAACCTCAAAAAATCGTCTAAAATTGCATCACCATTCATTCATTCGTTTAAGTTGCGGCGGGAGGGGGGGAGGGTAAGGACGCCCCTGATTGGTCAGTCTTTCTTCTACACGGCATCGTCACACTTCCGCTTCCTCTTCCTCCGAAGCAAACATGGCGGAGTACGACCTCACCACCAAAATTGCCCACTTTTTAGACCGTCATCTCGTGTTTCCGCTGCTGGAGTTTCTCTCCGTCAAAGAGGTACGACATACTCTATCGCTAAGACGCTTGGCTGTGTTTTCGTGTGGCTCGTTTTCGGAAAAAATGGGTTTTAAGCGTTTTTTAGAGCCATGCCGTTCCGAGGAGTTGGCCACATCGTGTGCCGCTCCATAAAGCGGCAGCACTTCACTGCGTCGAGAGCGGAAACATACAAATGTGCTATCAAACTAAAAGCTTTGCGTTTGACTTATACACGCGATCAAGAGTCTTCAACGTTTTTTTCGGACTTTCCTTCATATAATTAGGTCTACTTCATGGCTGGAGAAGTATAAAGCGTTAAACCTGCCGTTGAAAACTACGAAAACGCGACGTTGAGCAAGACTCGTATGTACAGTTGAAAAGACGATTCCGGAAGTTGTGCTTTCTGGTGTGATTAGCTTGATGTGGAAAGCAGGCGCGCGCGCGGCTACAAGTTCGGGAATGCTCGTTTCGTTGAGCCGCATCAGCGGCTTGTCGGTAGTTACTGGGCGGTGCTTCCGTACCAACGAGAATTTTGCTGATCATCGTGGGAGCCGCCCAGTAGGGATGTACTGTGAAACAAAAGAAACGTCCTGAAACAGACCAACTGAGACAATACCAACACATGGAATTGATTTGTTAGCAATAAAATCCAGAATTTAGTAGAAATAGCTTCACTGCAGTCTGAAAGTTTTGATCAGTAGCCGACTGGAAGATGCTTGTCAACATTGTTGAACCTCTAGTAGCCACTTACCTTACAATCACTTTATTTAAAAGGTTGTAAATGTCTCAGCGCATACAGAGGCTGTGATGTAAACCTAAGATGAACTTTGTGATGTTTTGATGATCAAAAGCTGTCCTGCACATTGATCTTTCAGTGCATATACAATTTGAGTTTTTACATTTTGAATAAGTCCAAATTATTAGTTACTGAAGCGCAATAACATGACCTTAGCGCTTATAAAACTATAACATCAAGTTATGGAAACAAGCTAAAATCATTATAAAGTGAATACTTTTCTAAATCTAGTAGGGGTCACTGCTTTAGTTTCTAACCCTATGAAAAGTTTCCTCAATTATGTTGTCTGAACCCACCCTTTGTTTTTGTTTTTTTAAGATCTACAATGAGCAGGAGCTTCTCCATGGAAAACTGGACCTCCTCAGTGACACAAACATGGTGGACTTTGCCATGGATGTGTACAGGAGCCTTTACTCCGAGAAGGACATTCCTCATAGTAAGTGTTGCAAATCGATGGATCCCTGCAGCGTAATGTTGTTTCGCAGGAACACACACATACACTAAGGGATGTGTTCATATTGGCTGATGGGCAGGATAAATGCATACAGCACAACTCCATTCACTTACATTAGCAGTAAGGTTAACCTTAATGTGTTTTCACTGCTGGGCCACACAGCATGCACGTGGCATTATACCATGTTGCTAATGACTGTTTCTCCTTCCTGTATCAGCTCTGAGGGAGAAGAGGACAGAGGTTGTGGCCCAGCTCAAGCAGCTGCAATCGGAGACGGAACCCATCGTGAAAATGTTTGAGGATCCAGAAACGACAAGGCAGATGCAGTCCACCAGGTAAAGCATTCTCCGAATCAACATTGTTTTTCCTTTTTTTTTTTCCTTCTTCTTCTCCCATCTAATCCATATCGTAAAAGTGATTTGATGGAAAATAAGGTTTTCCTTTGTGAGGTTGTGAAATTTATTGCTGGTCTTATTGCCCTGATTCCTGGGATTATTAAACCTGTTATTTATTATTGGCATGGCAGCAATGCAAACTGTGGAATCTGCGAAGCTGCATTTTCAATAAATAATGGTTTTAACATTTGTAAAGCTTCTGCTGAACGAAGTCAGCGAATTAAAATATATATATATATATATATATATATATATATTTTAACAAAAAGTCACAATCTTGTGGTTAACTTTATTAAGACTGCTTTGTTGTCTATCGCGATACACATAGTTGGGTCATGGTCAGCGCTTCATCCTCCGCTTGTTTCTTGGCAAGAATGTGTGCAGATAATCAAAAGCATTTTGCAATTTATCTCCTTCCAGTCTGTGCTTAAGCTGCAGACATTTGTTTACTCCTAAGCCACAGATTTGTGAGAACAGTTGGGTGAGATCTGAGGCCTGATAATGGCAGCTCCGACGCGGCACTCATCAGTTTTATTGTTCGGCTGCTGTCAGTGTAGAGTAAGAAGGTAATCTGCCTTTTGGTTGGGGATTCGTGTCTGTCTTAAGTTAGACACCATGCCATGTTTCTTTTTTTCCCTCTCTCTCTCTCGCTCTTTCTCTCTCTCTCTCTCTCTCTCTCCATACCAATGGATTTGTAAAACAATAGGAAACTCATCTGGGGTAAATGAAGAATTGTCTCTGAGGCCAAAATACCCTGCAAACAGTTTTATTCCACCATTCTGTTTGAAATTATGCTGGATGCAGCTGCTTGTTTTTAACATTATGCATGGCTTAGAGGATCATCCAGGGTTTGGAATTGTGCTCAGGGTTGACATTTGAACCTCAGGGCCTCGTCCACACCAGGCAGAGCCACAAGGAATTTTACATAATAATGAAATCTGTTTTCAACTAAGGATATTTTCAGGAAAAATTAGCTGATAGGCCTCTGCGACTTTTCAGGCTTTGTTTTGACAAGTGCTGAAGCCAGAAACAAAGCTCCACTACGATAATGCATCATGTTATTACTATATAAACTTCCAGTTGTCCTACTGGCAGGAATTCGGTAGTTTATAGCAAAGGCACAATTCCCGATGTTATTTTGATAAAGAACAAACGCAGAATCTACTTTTTTTTTTCAATACTTTGCTGCATGACCATCAAAGCTTTGATGAAACAGAGAACTAGAAAACCTATGTATAAGAGAATCGGTTGAAAAAGAAAAAAATCCATCTCACTAAATCAGTCAAAAATTGTGTATTTATGCTCAAAATATTCCATTAACTTCTTGAAGCCTTTACCTTAAAAGTGAAGTGTAAGCATCTCGTACAGGGTCATATCCACAATGAGCTGTATTAGTTTTTTCAAACGAGCAGGAATCACAGCGTCTCCAAGTAAACGATTCCAGCTTGTCAAGAGTGTAGCAACTTCTCGAGCAAAAATCGTTCCATGCAACTTATTATCCAAATGCTTGAGATCCGTGGAGTTATTATATTCCACATTTTCTAACATAGTCTGCAGGCTATGGCTTGTTGACATACTGCTGGTTTCGTGAGAACAAACCTCGTGAAATTCCTGCTGCTGTTTTAAAACGGCAACCTACATGAATTGTTTTAACTATTCCAGTGCCGACTCGTGAGGAAAACAACATACTTTATTCTGAGAGTTTGTGTAAGTTCTGAATTGACAACTTATTGTGAGTTTTTCTTCTTCAGCACAAAATTCCCATTTAGTAGTGACCGTAGCAAAGTTAAGCAGGCATATCTTTGTGCATATTCTGGCTTGGCTTCACATTTAGCTTTTAAAACAACCCTATATGCAATGAAATACCCTCTGTGGATTGTGATAACCAATAATTTTTGCTCTCATTTACTTTATTAAAACTATAAAATCATATTTGAAAGTCTACATGCAGCCAATAATAATAAATAAAGGCAAATGTACACAAACATATTTAAGTGTGGTTTAGGATGATTCACCACGCAGGAAAAACAATATTGTGACGATGATGAATATAAAACGGTGAAGAAGTTCAAGGGAGTAGCTGTAAAGAAGTCAAAGAGAAAAGCTTTGCCTCGTTTTAACTCTTGTAGCCATTACGAGCTGGACGTATGCGACGGTTTTCGACAAATCCGAACATGTGCAGCAGCCAGTTGCTCTGATAAAGTTTCAGGACCGGCGTTCCCACAATGCACAGCAGGCTGACATTCCTCGCGGCAGGGGAAGTCACCCCGGAGCTTATAGGGACCATCCATCTTCAGCCTCCGAGCAGAGACCGCTCGTCTCAAGGCGGCGAAGGAATCCTCGCTCAGGCCGAAGTGAAGTTCATATAACACACGCCGCGTCCGTGCCAGCGGACGCACGCTCATATATTCCCATTGTAAAAGCAAACTCGCCCCAGAAAACACACGCAGCCTTCGGTGTGGCGCGCATAAATAGCTCTTGGGTCACAGGCAGAGTTGTAAAATGCTCTCAGGATGCAACCGTTTGGAGGAAGGTTGACAAATCCTCAGAGACGGAGGCTCTGCTGACAGATCACTCTTCACTTTACTCACCAAGCATAATTTGTTAGACGTGGTTAGCGTAGATTTATAGTAGGCAAACCAACTGTAATAAACATCCTATCACACTGTTTTAAAAGTGAATTAGCCTTGGTTTATGTATGCTCTTGATTTAGAGCAGAAGTGAAAAAATATACCTGATTGAGAACTCCACCACACCAAGATGTCAGCCAAACGGGCCTCTAACTGCAGCAACTGTCTCTCTTTCTCTCCTCTGTTTTTTTTTTGTCTTTTTTCAGAGATGGACGAATGCTCTTTGACTATTTGGCAGAAAAGCACAACGTAAGTTGGCCTGACTTGCTGACGTCTCACTTCTGCCTTTTCCCATGGCTGCTGTGTGAACCCACGGCCGTTTCAGGGGGTGAAGTGGGAGTTGCCGGGGCCGAGCAGGGAAACGCAGAGTTACTTCCCAAAAACCTTAACTCATTTTCGGGGTTTGTATGGCTTGCACAAATCCTGCGGACATTTACATTCTGTGGTGAATTGTTAAGAATAAAACGGACGAGCTCGGGACTCGTGGATAGAGCCGCAAGAATGCCGGAGGTTCTATATTTACCGTGATGTTTGGCTTCTCACCCTCCCCTCCATCGGTGTCCTCCCACTCCGGTATCCCGCTGACCTGCGCGTTGTCCTCAGCGTACCTCCTCGCCGCCCAGGCTCCGGGCCCCTCCAGCCCGCTGTGGGGGAGGCTCGGGCGGGCCGAGGCGCCCACCGCCTGTCCCGGTCGCACCGAGGCCCAGTCACTGGCCTGACGTCACCGCGCAATGCCCCGAGATACCGGACGTCAAGAAGGACACGTAAATATAGGAAGACAAGTAGGCCCGAAATGATGGTCCTATATATACATATGCCTCTCTGATTTAGCTCATGCGACCACATCTTGGCAGATTTGTTGCGAAAGTTACATATCCTCTCGCCACTCACAGCAACGTCCCGCTGATAGGATACAGCAGTGTTTACTCAACATTCATTTAGCAGTGGTGGGCCGCGGCGGCGGGGAAGTTATGCTACGACGACAAATACGTTTGGTGAAACGGCTACGCTCGCTACTCGGATTATCCGGAATACATTTGCAGTTCTTGTTTTTCGATTGAGATTAAAATTTCAACACCTTCACCCAGAAACACAAACAAATATGACACAAAACTGGAGGCCTCGCCGGCACCGCAGCTGCATGGAATTACAGAGCGTGCCCCATGTTTGAATTGAAAATATGCTCGAGTATTGTTTGACTTGGTCTGACAATGATTCCCATTCTCTCTGTTGTGATATTGATACTCTCTTACTGTATTTCTCTTGAAGTTTCGTCAGGAATACTTGGACACGCTCTACAGATATGCCAAGTTCCAGTACGAGTGTGGAAACTACTCCGGAGCTGCCGAGTACCTCTACTTCTTCCGAGTCTTGGTAAGTTTTCCGGCTTCACTACCATGTGCTGATAACTGGTAACCCCCCCCAGCTCTCCCTTCACAGGAGCTCCGTAACGGTTCACAACTCACATTTATAAACCCTATTTAATGGATTTGTCCGACATATTACAGTTGAACATCATATAATGTTTGCCAGATTGCTTTAATTCCTCAAAAGGCCACAGCTTGCACAGGAGAGGAAAAGAACACTTAGAAGTAATTGAATGTGAACAGCTGACGTCATTGCCTATTCAATTCCCCGCACGTCTCCTGTATTAGGAGGAGACTGCCGCTGGAGGACTCAAGTAGGATCTTTTACTGGGCCAAGCAACTCGCGGCGGACTGCATAATCTGTCTGTAGTCTTCTCACGGGGCGGGCCTCCGTAGACAGCTTATTGATTTGAGTGCTGTGGCCAGAGAGTCCCTAGTCACGACTTCTGAGCTTATGCGCTTAGTTATGCAAGGCGTCTCTCGGTTAGCATCAGGAGGGTTACATACGCAATTTGCAAGGTGCTTGTGGGAGGATGTATGCTCGTGTTGAGGTCAAAAAAGAAATGCACAAGATTAATAGCCCGTCTTCATCAGACTGTGCTTTCTTTGCTGAATTGGAAGCGTTGAGCTTTGAGGACAACGGTAAAATTTGTACATTAAAGAGTTTGATAAAGTCACTTTCAAGAGAAATGTTTAAAAAAAATATATATATAAAAAATCCAATAATGCCAAACTAAGCAGTGCAGAAGGAAGTCGTTACAGTTCACACAAAGGGCTGGAACTCTTTTCTACTATAGATTCATCCATATATAAAAAGACATGGTGACTGGGGACTTAGTGTTACTGCTCTCGTTACTACTATTATAAAAAGTTTAAAAAGTCGTGAGTCAGTGGATGGGACAGCTCCACTGAGGCTATCTTGACTACAAAATGGTTTGTATTCCAGCTGTTTGAAATGATCAGTTTCCCCACATGTTACAGGATTTTGTTGCCCGCCCAAACGGTTTAATCTGAGCTTTAAGATTGATGCTGTGCCAATGATGTACATCGTTTCTTCAATGGTTACTTGAGAGTTTGGATCAACCGTATATGCTCTCCACTCCATACATTACTCCAAATATACCAGGAGTTTTCAGAGTGTGGGAGGATGAGCCCTCCTTATAGAGTTTGAACCTGACTGAGTTTTTCAACTATCTGACGCTAATTCTTTCTATTATGAGACACGGTTGATGCCTGTTAGGATCCGTGGACATTTGAAAGCAGAAATCTTCTTATTATGAGTTAAGATGCCTTCAAACTGAATTATGGATGATGCCCTCACGGTATATATTGACTGCAACTGTCATCACTGTGACAGTAACTGGATGAATTACAAAATAAGCTTTAGTTTTTATAATATCTACACCCAGCTCTAAATTTCTGTTTCTAATAACGCAAGTTTTACAACTCATGGAGGTCATCAACAGAGCGAAACAAATAAGCTGGGGCAACATCTGGTTTGACTTTTTTGTCAATGGACCAAGAAGTACCAAAACACTTAACTATGAAATTCAGCTCTATAATATCAAAGTGTTGAGGTTATTGATCGATAAACTGTTGTTTCCTACCCCGTCCCATGCCGGGTATCTTCATACCTGCTGCACATGGACTCGGGTTATTACTCCATTTGAAACTATTGTACTTTTCCAGTAAAACTTTTGCACTTTGGCATTATTTTGCATCAAGTGTTGGTAAATTCAGTTCACTCGAATGTTCCGTAATGACCACTGGATCCAGTCGTCACAGACGGCAGTATCCAAGTGCCACTCACTCGTCCTCTAACTTTTTGTTTGACTTTGGTGCAGCGTTCATCTTTGTGGTAATGCAAGGCCCCGTGCCAAAGCCAGCCCCGAAAGAATGGGCAAGAATAAGATCAACATTTTGTCTATTCATTACAGTGAAAAACATTAAGACCATCTTTTGTTTCTGTTCTAATTGGCATTCGATACTGCACCGAGTGGCCTCCCGTCTTTCGGATGTCAGTGATTCCGGCAAGTCATGCACATTCACTCTGCCCCAGCATCCCGTCTTGAAAAACTTGGCAGTGGCTCTGAGCAGTGATGAACCCTCTTCCCTGCAAGCAACCCTCTTAACCCAAAGCAGTCGGGCACTTCATTTGATGGGTGTTTTACTGATCTGCTCTAATCTGGAGGAGGAAGAGATGCATCCGAGACAAGATGTCAAGTAATTCATCCAAGCTTTCCACGTCTGCTCCCTCCCAGAGAAAAGAGAATGTCCCTCTGCTCCCGCAACAGTTGTTTATGGCTTTGCAACTCAGTCTAAATAAACCAAAATTGCTCTAATTGAGGTATATTGTTCAAAGTCCAGCATGTTTGTTTTTTTTTTTTTTTTAACTCCTCAAATTGTTAGACCCCTTATTTAAAGTTCAACCGTGTTTGAGCTCTGTAACTAGATATCTGTTGCCTGCGCTTGACAATGCAAAAGGTAGAAATGGATTTCATTAGTGAGACTGTGTGCCGGTCCCTCCCTCTCTCTCTCTCTCTCTCTCTCTCTCTCTCTCTCTCTCTCTCTCTCTCTCTCTCTCTCTCTCTTTTCAGTGTTTTCGTAGACCTCCCATCCTCACAGGCCCCTTGTCTGTCTGCCTCTCCTCCCCCCCTTCAGTATGGGAGCGGTGAGGCTCCATAAAGCCATTTAACGTGGGAAACCCAGTCAATTAAACGAAGGAAGCCAGCCTTGCAAAATCCATGCCTCAGGTCTTGTTACAGTGTGGCCTAGCCCGAAAAGAGCAACTTATTCATATCATCACCTAATGCAGGGATTGAATGTTAAGAATAAAGATTGAGTATCCCGACGGATCCCCAGCACAGTAAATTTATTGTTGCTGGTCAGTCAGCGAAAATGTGCCCGTTTCACAAACCAATGGAAACTTAAGGTAACTGCTGGAAAAACCCAGGTATTGAAACTTTTCTAGCGTGGCCACTGGTGAAAGCTAGACTGTGTGTGTGTGTGTATGTGTGTGTATGTGTGTGTGTGTGTGTGTGTGTATGCGAGTGTTTAGAAAGCTGCCATAATGACCTGGAGGTCAGCCAAACGTAGCAGGCAGGGACTTCCAAGAGAGATGGGGGGGGGGGGGGGAGCAAACAAAACACTTGAGCAGATGAAACGCTGACCTTTTATAGTGCCACTGTAGCCAGGTTCTCCGACCAGAGTCACAATACTGATCTTTCTTGTGACTTCTGCGCTTCCCCAATCATTCAAAGGGGACCTGACCTGCACGCCGTGATCAAAGGCTCGGATGCGCCGGCTTGGATGGACGGACAGACGCTCTTACTGTGTTCCACTTTCTGGGGGAATACCGCATGAGATTTTCCAAATATTTTCCCCTTACCTGCCGTCGTCTCGGATTATAGCAGCTTGTTGAAATGTTATCAGGCCGTAGCTGGTCTTTGCCAAGTGTAGAGAGAGAAAAAAGCCCTTTATAGCCGAATAATCTTCCCAATTTGTGGGGTTCCAGCGGAAACCTGCTCTTTTTTTAGTGCTTCCTCTACTTGTACATCTGTCGTGTCTCACAGTCTACTCCAGCAGCTGTCCGACGGTGAACGGGGGTGTGCGGTTAGCATCTAGGTTTCTCTGGACGCTCAGCAGACACCCACCCTGACTTCCTGCTTGACTCATGTCACTGCGTCTGGTGTTTGGTGTTATCGTGAATTACTGTGGCGCACAGTTTCCCAGGAGCCGCAGGGTGGAGTCTCAATGTCCACTTTTGATTGTGTGATTGGGCCTTCCAGGCATTTTTCAACCTGTATTTCATTACGTGGTGTTTTCTTTTTGTTTGTTTCACCGGGTACTGGAAAAATCAGAAACGCTAGCCTGCATGAAGTTGAGAGTAATTATCCTCCCATAGATGTCTCGTTACCGTCGGTTCGTATTTCAGCTCAGATATCGCCATCGTTGTCCAGGACTGGATTGAAATGATCGCAATTGCTGTTGCAAAATGCGGTCCATTTAAGAAAGGCAACTTATACTTTCGACCGAGGGTCTGCATCCTTTATGACCATAAAAGCTATTTTCAGGTTTATTCACCGGTTAAATTTCATCGGGAGTCGCAAAACATGCAAATGACCTGAATCGAAGGGGAAAAAAACTTACAAAAACTGAGGTTTTTTCACCACCAGCAAGATTTGGACTAGCAGAGTTGGCCGGTGTTTCGGAATAACTGGTTTCCCTGTTAACTGGTGACTGACTTCTTTCGGTGTCCGTGCTGCAGGCTCCGGAGCGGAGTGAGTAGTGGGCTAGCAGGTGGCGAGAGGCAGCTTCCGGGCTGCAGCCCTGACTGATGGCTCATCGCGCAACTCCAGTGTGTCGACAATGGAGTAAATATCTTACCTCGCCAGGAGTTATTCAATCCCAAAATCTAATGGATCGGTTCTTGGGTGACAAGAAGTCATCCCTGAAGATTTCATGCAATACGGGTTAATAGTTTTTGCAAAAAGTTGGTTACATACAAACCAATAAGAAAATAAATACACTCAGACAAAAAACTACTTTCGGCCAACATTCATTGGCGAAAAGACTCACAGAAAGTACGACATTTTGAAACTTAATTGTACATGTGGAACAGCTACTGATGTTTTTTTTTTTTTTTTGCTGCTGTTAAAACTAGAACATCTCAATGTTCCAGTTGCACAAAAATATGGATCTTGTGGTATTTTCACTTTCTTGTCCAGAAAGTTAACTTGTTTACTTGAAAGTAAAATATTGCATCTATTGCTCTGTCCACCACACTGGACTATATTGTACTGTGAACTAGAACACGGTGTAATATGAAATTTCTCACCAGATTCTTTACAATCTCTGTCCTCTAATAAAGTGGGGTTTTCTGGTTTTTATAATGATGGAATTTAACAAAGCTTTAGCAAAGGCAGCTCAACTACAATAATAATAATGAAACTTTTTCTTTTTTTTTAAACAATGAATACAAGTAACACATTTTGTTAATATGAATGATCAAAAACTTCAGCAAATTGAATTCATAAAAGCCTCAGTAAGCGTCCATGAGCTATTTCCTCTTGAGCTTGTAAATGAATCTGTTTATCCCATGTAAATGACAGAAGTCACTGGACCATGTTGCGGTGCCACTGAAGCCAAGCAAACAGTGACAAGCCTCAGCTCAGTATGGATGAAAGCAGATGTTGTTTAACAGTCTGCCAACCAACAAGTGAAGACTCCTGACCGCTATTTGTTCTGCCGAGTGATGTATAAAAACGCTTCTGCTGTATGTGCTTTGTCACATTCTCAAGGTCCCGTCCACGGACAGGAATGCCCTCAACTCTCTGTGGGGCAAACTGGCTTCTGAGATCCTGATGCAGAACTGGGAGGCGGCCATGGAGGACCTCACCCGCCTGAGAGAGACTGTCGATAACAACGTAAATGCCCCACTTCTCAGAATTTGATACGGCATTTAGATTCCCTTACATAGACTCTCATATTGACATTTCACTTGCATACAGCTCTGCTGCGGCGTTTTATTACCTACCCCTTGCGCTCATCTGACTACTTAAGAACTTGGGTTTGAAGATGAAGCTGGTGAAAATGCAGAGCTTTGTGCAACTGCTGAAGTGTATTTTTGATTTGAAATTGTGGTTTCTTTCCTACCCCCTGCCACCCCTGTTCTTCCTCCCGCTCGCATGGATTTCTTCCTCGGACCCGTTCAGTCGGTCAGCTCCCCGCTCCAGTCTCTCCAGCAGAGGACATGGCTCATTCACTGGTCTCTCTTTGTCTTCTTTAACCACCCAAAGGGCAGAGACAATATTATTGAGCTCTTTCTGTATCAGCCACAGTAAGTACCATTTATATTAGTGTTTTTTTGTTATTTTTGTTTTTTCCTCTTTCTTAATCCCACAATCTCAGGAAATTGAAAATTGTTGAGCAGATGCCAGAAAGTATTTACAAATTCATATATCACCCAAAGCTACTTGGAAAATTGTATAGCGTCCATGAATTTAGCATTTTTAGAAGCATTTGTGGCCACAGTTTGTTTTAAAGTACTTGCACTGTTAAATTGTGTGTCTTGTCTGTTCCTTGAGTTTGATCAAAAAGCATCCACATTTGAAACATGTCTCCAGTTACAGTTGTTTTTAAATATGTTTTTAAATGTGTTTTTGGGCGGTGGGGTCTTGGTGAACCCTGCTGGGATTTTCAAAGACGTTTCAGAAGTTTTTTTTTTTTTCTTCTTCTCTTGGTCTGTTTACTCTTTGAGTGGAGGACCAGACCATGTGTATCACAGATTGGAAACTTTATACACTGCGTTAGAATTTGCACACCACCTATTTTGATGTCTTAGCTCCCTCCTCCCCCTCGGTCTGATTGCAGGGCTTGTATAACTGTACAGATGATTGGGCTCCACAGACAGTATGACAGGCGACCACAACACAGCACACTCCAATGTCTGGTTCCCTGAATTTTACTCAGTTTTTAATTTTATTGCGGATGATTAAGGAGGCCTGCCCAATAATTACTCATGAAAAGCTCACCCAGCCATCTGTTTGGACAAACTGAGGTAGGTTTTGTGTGCTTTGCAGTTTCACAGTGTTAGAAACCTCATGTTTTTCCCGCTGAGGCTTGGCTTGGCTCTTGTTTCCCATCTCTTGACCAGTACTTCCTTTGGCTGGAGCTGGTGACCAGTAGCTGGCCTTCAGCTCCACATCTGACCTTCCTTACCCCTGCAGTCAGCACATGTTGGTCTCAAGCTTTGTTTGTCTGCTGTTTTGACAGACGGCGCAAATTTCATGGGAAAAACCGTGGTCTTAACACATGGTACAGGTGGAAACTGGGCAACGGCTGCCGACCTGCTCGCAGAAATCACCCGTTCAATGCCCAGACATGATTTTCCTGTCCGGACGAGCTGTGAAATGGGACCTTGTTTCCTCGTCCGTCTCCTATGTTCTCCCCCAGTCCCCCTTGAGCAGAAGAAATTTAAACTTGTACATGATTTCTTGGCTGCATGCCTCAGTAGCATCATCAGCAAACCAGTGCACAAAAAAAAAAAAAGGAAAAAGATGAAGTCCCTTAAGTGGGGTAGGGTGAATGCCCCAAGAACGATATGCTACAGTGACTCATGCAAGATTGCTTGTTATTGGAGACCCCAGGAGAGTGAGTAGGTGTAAGTTAATCAGGAACACAGCATGGAGCGCTGCGGTCTTCCACGGGAATCAGACAACTACAAAGTGAGGGAAGGAGCGCTCCTAAAACCAGGCCGATGACGGCTCTGTCAAGTAGCCCACTGCCGTTTTTAGACTCAACATCACAACTGCCACAGGTCCCCTGTCCCTTTAATTGATTCAACTAATTAAACTGTTGTCAGCACGGCGTCTCTGAACGCCATGTGTTCTTCTGGCCAGAAGGGAGTCCTGAAGAGGCCCACACCACTTCCTCCTCTCACATTTAATTTGGCCAGTGGAGGACCGAGTGGTTGGTGAACTTCAAAAGTAGGTCTTCTGAAACCATAAGCAGCTTTGATGATCCACCTAATGTAAAGTTTTAACTAATTTACTTCATACTGTTATGTAATGTGTGTGCCTTACGCAGCAGCAACGGTGCGATGAGGCTTCAGTCGGTATTGAAAAACTCCAGAATGAGGGTTTATTCTCTCAGTTGTAGACATGTACTACATTGTAAAAACATCTGCTCAGACCGTTTTCTCTGTTTTGGTGTCAATTAGAGTGGCATGAGGACTGTAGCGAGCCAAGAAATTGTGGCAGAATCTCTTCTGCTCGTCTAAGTGAGAAACATAAAAAACGGCCCACATCCTGAAAACTGCTCAGAGCCCTCATCATGCACATAAAGTTGAGAAAAATAGAGTTGACATCCAAAGATCGGGTTGGGAATAGGACTGAAGTCTACTAAGAAAAAGACATAACTGGAGGAATGGCCCTTAAACGGATTGGAATAATTGTCACTTTCACATTTTTCACTTTTCAATCACAAGTGCGTCATGCTGTATGTGTCAGTTGATGAGCATAAGAACATGAAGATGGTGTTTCCGTGTGAACCTCATTTGTCTCTGGAGTGCCCCGTCTGCAGAGCTGGTGTGAGACTCGGATCGGCCTGAAACAGAGTTGTGTCTCTTGTGTTCAGTCCTCAAAAAGTTGACCTGTGGTTGAAGCATCAGTCCCTCCTGGATTGAGTTTCAGCTACTGGGCAGGTCCCTGCTCACTGATCTATATCTTGTTGCCAGGGTTCCACCCCCCCCCCCCCTTCTCATGAGACTCTAATGAAAGAGAAGGCTTAAAGCTCGGACCCATGTGTCGCAATGAAGGCCTCGTTAGGACATTTATCAGTGGGTTTTTTTTTTTTTTTCTTTTTCTTTTTTTCTGTTGGAAATGTCAGGAACCTGATAAGCAGCCAAAATGTTATATTATGTGTCCTTGTAAAGATCTCGTCTGATTACTGTTATCCTCCTGCGTTCCAGATATCTCAATGCCATCCAGACTATATGCCCCCACATCTTGCGTTACCTAACCACAGCGGTCATCACCAACAAGGATGTCCGTAAGCGCCGCCAAGTTCTGAAGGATTTGGTGAAAGTCATACAGCAGGTAAATAACGTTTTCAATTTTCACCAGTTATGAGGCCATACCTCATTGAAGGACTATGTAACCCAATAGTGCTGCTGCCACTTTGTTGTCAGCACTTGGGCTATAGATCAAAACCAAGGGCTTGCACCCGTTTCCTCTGAAGAACAGCAGTGAGTCTGTAACGTACGCGCACTCCCCACCAATGACAGTAGCTGCTTATTGGGTCTGAGCTCAGTATCTGGTGTGCCGTCAGTAATCACTAAAAGATGTCCTCTGTGGCCTCGGGTCAGGCCAGGAACCATTCATAGCATGGTTTAGAACCAGCTCAGAACCTGTTTTAACTCAAGCTCTTGTAAATTGTTGTGTTTATTTAGCTATTGTGCCCAGCAGGTGGTCTTTTTGACTACGTAGTCATTACTGTCAACAACTAGAGAAAAATTGGGATTACTGTGGGTTCTTTTGGGTTGTTTTTTTTGGAGTAAAATTTACTTGAACTTAGCTTGATTGGATCTGACCAAAATGAAGAAGAAGAAAAAAGGTTGACTTATTATAGTAATTGTGTTAAATCATGAGCGACATTTAGTCTGAATACAGTGCACGTCGAATTTATTTGTATGTAGTTAAACATTTTAAATAAAATTTTTAAGTAAAGTGAACATTGAATATGGAGGGTTAAGTTATATATTGAATATGGAGGGTTAAGTTATATATATATAACTTAACCCGTATACATATATTTATGTATACACTTGTGCACATACATATAGGTACATATAAAATATATCAGAACGCAAACCTAAATATATAGCAGGTGTCAAACACCGGTGGCGGTGCTGTCCAGATTAAACTACAACCTGGAGATTTCTTAGGGTTTGCATGTTCTCCTTGTTTCTGTGTGGATTTTGGGAGGAAACTAGACAAAACCTGCCGACGTACTTATTAGGAACAACACAGCCATCGGTTGTACAGTGAAAGAAGTAAGACCCTCTCTTGATTGATATCCCAAAGGTGAGCTTTTTTAAGAATGTCATGGTTTTGAACCAAACTGTCAAACTGGTAAAGTCGTGAAGAAGTTCATTCAGGCCCCGCTCACATGACATTTTCAAGTGAGAACCGAAAACGTTTGTTGCGTCATGTGTGTTTGTATACGTGACAACGGTGCAGAAAGCTACTAAAAATACAGCTTTTTGAAAACCGCTCTCGAGGTGAAAGTAATGGGAAACACTCCGTCTCCGTGTAAACGGGGGGAAAACACAACTTTTCTGAAACACTGCTTTTGCACATGCACACCACGGCCATAGTAAATATTTAATAGTTCTAGCTACTGCACTTGCATGAGTAGATGGACAATAACAACAATCCCAGTCCATATTCTCCTGGGAGTTGGTAGTTTTATAGTCGAGGCATACGGAATATCAATCCAACTTTGTCGCCTGTCCATATCAATGTTTGTGTACTCGCCATTGTTAATGTTTGTGTTCTCGCTATTGTTAATGTTTATAACATAAAAGCTATAAATTTGAAATTTGATATCAAATATGTGTTGGTTGATGTAGGATTAGGATTGACAGGCAGTGTTGGGAAAGTTCAGTTCACAAATTTTCTAGTTCAGTTCATAGTTCTATATTCATAGTTAAAAATTCTTTTTTTTTTTTTTTTTTCCAATATGTTGCTACAAGCTTTGGAGTTACGTGATGCACCTGAACGCATCACCCGTATCAGCAGCCTGAAGCTTGTTAACCCTTAAAAAGTCGAGTTGTCCGCCGCGGGGTTCAAAGCATGTAAAAAAATAAAAATAATAATTAGCGGCCTGTCGTCCGGAAAGTACGGTAACCATACGAAGATGAAGTATTAATCGTGGAGACAGCATCTGAGGTAGTGCTGCTGTCTTCTATTTGTTTTTGTCGTGATGCGACGCATTTTGATGACGTATGCAGCGGTGCGACGCTGGTGGCTGCTGTTGCCAGATTGGCTGTTTTCTCCCCGACATGCTAAGGCCCGTTTACAGTGAGCCTTACCCGGGTTTTCCACTGGAAGGCTCAGAAATCTGGCAACTCTCTAAAACAACATTAACCTGTGAGAGCGCCGTTCACTAACACCAGAATGAGTGCCACTCACAGTGACGTCTTTGATAAATGAAAGATTATCGGGCCTGGCAAACTGATCGAGCTCGTTTTTAGTTATCGTGCAATTAATTGATTTATTGATTATCGCGACAGGCGGATGTAGGATCCATGTGAAAGAAAAGCATTTTTGGACTTGTTGGTTAAAAACCCCAAAGAGAAACAAAACCAAAAGCCAGAAAACTGAACTTGAACTACTAAAAATGGGCTCAATGTTAGAGCCTTATTGCTTTTACAGCACATAGAAGTTTTTTTTGTGTGTAATATTTCAATGTCTGGTAGATTTGACTTTGCCACAGTGTTGCCTTTGTGTGTTTACTTATGTTGTCAATGTGAATGAAATACAAGTAATGTACTGATTCATACTCGGAAAGAACAAGCTCAAGAACGGCTTTACTGTACGTGTCCATGCTGTTTTTTTACTTACAATATTGGGATAAACTGCAACTCTACACCTTGGTTTTTCCAAGAAAGAGACATCACTCTCATGTTGGGAATGCAGAGGTCCTAGGCAAATGGAAAATAACATAACTACTGACCATAACTTGGATACAGTAGATATAGAAGAGTGAGTGGGTGTCTCTAAGTAGGCAAAGCAACACTTCTATATATTATTTCTCCCTTTCCCCATCCTGTGAATATAAATTATGGAATGTTGTACACCACTCCTGTGTTTATCCTAAACAACAGAAATTCTAAGGTGAAGAGTCCATAGCTGCACAATATATCACATTAAGTCTGTGAATACTTAGATGAAGTCCATGTGATTTCTTTTTTTGTGTGTATTTTTTTTAATTAAAAGTGCCAGCATTTGAAGAAACTCCTATTAACGTGTTTATTATTGGGTATTTTGTGTTGAATTCTGAGGCGACAAAGGTATTAATCCAATTGAAATTAGGTTAATACATCACAAAATGTGGAAGAAGTGAAGCGCTGTGAATACTTTAAGGATGCACTGTACATCTGCAAAGAATTCTATTTACATACCCTATGCAATCATGTACCCCAAATGACTATGAATGAATTTAAAATTTTGAAAGAAACATGTGAAGATTGTGGAAAATGATATAATCTACAAGGAAAGAGTGCTAAGACATTAAGGACCCAATTTCATTACAACTTTTCAAGTTTCCGTTTCAGAAAAGTTTTGCATTTACACTGCAACATTTTGAAAATGATGTAGTTGGCATACCAGGCCACTAGTTGGTACTGCTGGTTGTTTTTGTGATGAAATCACGCACGTATACACGCAGAGAACAATATGCTGTAAACATTAACGATGACGAGTTCACAGACATTCATATGGAAAGACGCCAAAGTTGGATAGCTATTACAGGTGACTGTCAACTGTAAAACTAACCAAGTCCCAGGAGAATATGGACTGGGAATCGTGACACTCTGGAGGAAACATTGTTGTTATTGTCTGTCTACTTGTGCATGTGCAGAACTATTTACTACGACCGTGGTGCACATGTGCAGTAGCAGCATTTCAAAAAAGTTGCGTTTTTGCTGGTTTCCACAGAGACAAAGTCAGAGTGTTTTCGAAATGTTGCGTTTTCCCCCGCTACCAGAGAGTCCGTGTATTGGAAAAGTCCCATCTTGGGAGCTGAGCGACGATGCTGTGTAAACAAACTCCAAAAACACAACTTAAGTTTTGCGTTTCCACTTAAAAAGGTTATCATGCAAACAGTGTTTTCTGGCATTACCTCAAAAATGAAATACACTTCTACTAATCCCACAATTGCTCTCATTCATAAAAAATCAGCATGGAAACAAACCAAAAACAGTAGAATATAAAATGGCTGCTACTGAAAACGGACACCAAATCCTGGTCAGATATCGTCGGCCAGCAGGATCCTGATAAGTTAGCCAAGACACACACAAGCCGCTCATCTCACACATGATAGTGTCATTTCCTGTTCTTCATCTCTGCTCCGACAAATATTCAGTTTCTTTTGTTTTATCTTCATCTGATTTATGTTTTCACTCTACTCAAGGTGGGAATCAAAGCCATTCCTCAAGGTCACCCCACAAACTGATATACAGATTCTCTTAATATCAGTATGTACACCATATTCTTTTAGATTTAATGAACCCCTGAGGATATACCTACGACCTCTGTCCCGAGATAATTTTTAAAATGTTGCCAACAAGTTAATTATTTCATGCTTTTACCATCAACATAAATAAGGTTGGGCTCTTTTCAAAGATGTACAGCAACTTAAATTACATCCTTATGTAGGTGCGGTCGGAGCTAATAATGGCTTCTTTTTCCTTCCTCAGGAGTCTTACACCTACAAAGATCCCATCACGGAGTTTGTGGAGTGCCTCTACGTGAACTTTGACTTCGACAGCGCTCAGAAGAAACTCAGGGAGTGTGAGTCGGTGAGTAACCACGTCTGCAATCGCTTTCGTTCCGTCCTGTTTTTCCACCAAGCTGTGAGAAGCGGCGGTCAGTGTGGGGTTGTTGTGCCTCTCCGTGACCGTGCAAGAGGTCTCCCGAGGAGCTCTGGTTCAGTGGCGAGGACTCACTCCTGAACTTTCGAACAGAGGATGGCAGTAAACATGGTTAGTAATCATGTGATCTCTGCCTGACCTCTCTGCCTGCTCACACAGCGATTGTGTTCGCCGGAGTTGTGCGTGGGTTCAGACAGAGCAGTGACAGTCTGAGCCTTGTCAGATTGAGAGGTTTCCTCGGACAGCATATGACTCAGGCTTCAGTCACATTTTACTATGGCCTGTAATTGACCCATCAGGCTGGTAGTTAACAGTGAAAGCTTTATAAGCAAAAGTCTCCGCGGAGGCGTGCAGACACTTGTTTTAAGAGCGAGATCAGTCACAGCGCCACTATTTAAAGCATTTATGTCAATTCAGGTTTGTAATGGCTGAACGTAGCTGTCGTCCTTGACGTGAAAATAGAATGTCAAAAGTGTATACTGTTTGTCAATAACAAGGCCGTACGCAACAAGAAACTGACATCAACATTAAGAAAGAATCTTGTTGCAATTTGAATAATTTTGTTTGTCTTTTAGTAAACTAGCAATTTTTGTCCAAACTGGTAGTTTTGTCCAAACTGCCTTCTTTTATTGTACGCAATCTGTTCTATGAAATAATCTGGATAGCAACGATAGCTGGATAATGAGTGAAAACTGGCTAATTGTTGGGTTCTCTTCATTATAAGTAGCTCTTCTTAGTATATACACTTTCCTTTGGTTAAAAAAAAATGTTTCCTTTAATATTCCATATACAAAGTCAAACAGCACAACAAATACTTGACAATTTTTGTCAAAGCTGCATCAACATCTCGGTTAAGCGTCTTTCAATTTAGAATGAGGTCTAAAATGACAACGCAGCAAGAATATGGAAAAACATAAAACCAAATAACACCTATTGATAAAATACCACAAACTGCTTCAGGTCCCATTCAAATAACAAAAATTCAAGTGGAAATGCATTGTTTTTGTGCTTTCGTTTTAGAAAAGTTTTGTGTTTATGCAACAATGCTTTGAAAAGGAAATTGTTCTCACGTTGGGCCACTAGTGGGTGCTGTTGGTTGTTTTTGTAATAAAATCACACACATTTGCGGTAAACAATAAGCTATAGATCTTAACAATGGCTGCCGTCAAAGGGCCACATGTGACTGTAAGACAGTATAAATGTAACCAAATATAATGTAAAGTAAATGTAACTACTCCATTTTTAAATAACTGACATTATCACTTAATTATATTCCAAATATTACATATGCATATGCGTACGGTTTCTCGTTGGGGGTTGTCCGCCATCAGGTCGGCGTGGGAAACATCTTAGTTAAGTGCAGAACTACTTCCGTGTCAATAAAGGCACATGTAATTACCGTGTTTTATAGAATGTTTCAACCTGCGCTCACATGTTCCTATTAGACACGCACCCCAAAGCTTGCACTCGTGCACTGCGCGTCTTTTGGGAACAATACGGTATTTATTTTTAAGACAATCAGACTTTTACGCCCCCACATAAAATTACGTGGTGGGCCTTGAGTTTGACACATGTGGCTTAGAGCATTTAAAGGTACAGACGCATAAATGGCCTGTTCTCAGTCGAGCTCACTAGAGGCTCTTTTAGACTTTTAGAATTCAGGATCAAGGCTGGATTTTGGTCAAATACACTTGAAACACAACATTGTTGGGCTTCTTGACACCTATGTTAAATTGATATAAAAAAAATAAAATAAAAAAAAAACTGTAATATGGGCACCAAGAACACTATAGAAATTATCTCTGCCCTTACAGCCAGCAATGATCAAAAAAGCTACAGTAGGTATTAGGTTTATCATTAAATGGAATGGCTGCAACTGTAAATCAGTGTAAACCAACTTTGAAAATGTTACTGTACAAGCCAGAATACGGTGAGCCTATCTTCTATTCAGTTTCCCTCCTCCCCGCTGTGGGTGTATATGAATCTGTGCCCTTCACTACCACCTGTAAATCAGAGGTAACAGTGGGACTCCGCTGGCTGGGTTGTGTGTATCATATCCCCCGTGGATGTGCTTGTGAGAGACAAACACAGCAGGAACCGGCTCATAGAAAATCACGCTTTATCGCACTGCTGGAGGTCAGAAGCTCTGCAGGTTATCTTGAAAGAGTGCATCTTCTCCGAACCAATCCGACAGTATGATTGGCAATGTTGTGACAGAACATCATTCATCATTATGAGGTTGGTTTTATTCGGTGCATGCCTCTGCTGTTTTTGTGCTGCAATTCTAATAAATAGGCTATTAAGCGGGTTTTCTCTCATGATTGTGTAGCTGTCCCGGGAACAAAAGCAAAAATAGAAGTCGCCTAACACAACAATAACAGTTATTTATGGTAAATTGCATTTATAGCCTGGGTATGTGGATCCTGGACACATTTAGTGGACAGCAATCAAATTTAAAGAGAGAGCAGGTGTCCTGGCTGAGTGCTGTGGCGCATGTGTATTTTTGCGTAACCTGATCCTCAAGTTGTTTCTCTGCATACGCGCTGTAATTTGGCTTTCCCAAATGACTTGATAATTTGGTGGTACACAGGAATAAAAAAGCTAAACTCTGGGTTATTTGGCCCCCTTTTCATCTTTCGCCTCCTGACGATAAACGTTGAGAATGAAAAACATCTGTCCCCATCAAATGGCTCTTTCCCAGGAGTAAATGTTTATAACTCATGTCAGCGGTTTACTGGAGCTTCCATTTCACTTTAACCAATTTCTTTTTTTCTTTTTTTTTTTTTAATTTGCTAATACAGAGAGTCACCAGCAGTCCAAGTCACTGTTAAACAAATGAGGAAGTTACAGCTGAACTCACTGGCCAGATTTGTTTTTACTTGGTTTATAACCTCGAGATTATAAAAGATAATGTGGTCAGACAAAGAATCGAACATGTGCAAAGAGAAAATGCGATTCTTTTTCCTGTAAGGAGGCCTCCAGGGGCCATCTCCAACTGACGACACGTACTGTCAACAATATTAGCGCTGGATCCCATTTCAGCGAAGACATGACACACGCCCTCAATCACTGACCTTGTTAAACACATGCGTGCACTTTGTTTTTAGGGAAACTCTGCGGCTTGGTCTCGACCTCACCTCGCAGGGCTGTTTACAGAGTCTCCTCTCTGCTTGAAACAGATGCTCCGTCTGAGGTCATAGCCCGCACTATTCCAGGTGCTTTTAACACTCGTCTACCTGTCAGTCCTATCAGAGCATGACCAGTAGGCACAAAGGCCCTCTTTTGACCTCGGCCAATTCACAAGCAGGTCTAACGAGGTGGGTGGTTCCAAAAACGTTTTAAAAGCACCTTTAATGCATTCCCTGTGATGGTCTGCAAACATTTTGCCCAAAATGCTCTCATTTGAAGTCGGTGAATTTTTACCTTTTTACCAGAAATTCACAGACATGCTTCTTTAAAAAAAGAAAAAACACACAAAAAACATTCTTTTAGAGGGAAAGAGACGCTTTGCAGACTGTGGAGGTAAACCGATATCTCGTTGAGATGAGCATTTGCAATGCATCAATTTTGTGCCATTGAGAAGAGTGGCACACATCTATTTGCTGATTGCTGTAATAGCAAGATATGGGTATTGACTTCAGTTTACTGCACCCGCAACAAAGGTTTGAGCCAAGTTCTTTCTTTTGGAGGGTTTACTTTGGTTTAAATTGTCCCATTCAGGCTGCTTTTTGTTTTTTCTCCTTCCATTTTGCCGCTCCACCCAAATCTGGAATCACTGTCAGATGTTAGTCGCTTGCAGGTCAAAGAATGAGAACATGGCTAAAGGTAGGCCTATACTTTACAGATTGTGCGTAAAAACGGGCTCCTCGGACCCTTCTAAGAATTTATTTGAAAGCGTTGCGGCCTGAATCCCAGATGACAATAATTAGGGCACTTAACTGTTCAGAGTTTATCAGCCTTAGATAAGCATTGTCACAGCTGTAAGTTGCGTTGCCTGATAGCGCCATGTAGTTGGGATTTATTCACCCAGAACTCTGATCAGATAGCAGCAGAGGCACACAAAAGGAGCTGGTATATCTTGAAGAACTTCTGAAGGTGGAGGCCTGTGATGTGAAATAGCTCTCACTGCGGAGTTGGAATGCAGTGAGAAATGTGAGCATTTCACACAGGGGTACCTCTGGGGCCATAGCCGGGTCACGAACATTTACAGTAGATGAATTAGCCATATGCAGCCGTGTGGAAGAGTCCGTGAGCGAGGCCGTGTTTCTTAATGCAACAAGTCGCAGGTGATGCCGCACATGGACGCATGAAAAGACTTGCTCTCATCTGTGAGTTTATTTGGACGGGTGCTGCAGCAGTTGTTGGATGACGGTAGCTGTGAGATTTGGCGACGCAGCACTGGGGGGAGCTGAGGCAGAACCACCAGACCAGATGACCGGTGATAAGTCGCTGACAGCGTGGTCATCTCGGCGGTCGGCTCTGTTCTTTCTCCATTGTCTCATGTGGCGATTGGAGAATTTTGAAGACGTGTGGCTGATTTGGAGCACCTCAGATGGCCCGAGATCGCCGCCTCGTTCAGGGAGCTTTCTTTTTTAAAGCTTGTGCCAAAGTAAACGTTAAACTAAGAAAAAAATGCAGTCAGCAAGGCCTTCCATCTACACTTACTGAACCAGAAACAAATTGGATTTTAGGTTCAGCGATTTGTTCCTTCACTTTTTCTTCAAGCTGAAATAAAAGAAGACTTGACTCACTGAAGGTTGAAAAGCTTAAACCTGAACTTTTCATCAGCCTGATTTGTCTTAATCCCAACCCTCGATTGAGGTATTTCAGATTTAGGTAATCATTTAAACTGTATGCGATTCTTGCATGTTGAAAATCACTCAAAAAGTACAATCTGTCACTAAATGCAAGCTGTCGCGTTCTGGACACATTTTGCGTTTTGGTCTTTAAACACATCATGAGATACTTCACCATTTTCGAAGAAGACTGAGACAGACCTGTCATTAGATTTGTATTTTTATGAGGACTGTGGTAATATGGTGACTTTTCAAGATTTTAGAAAACAGCTGCAAAAGATGGAATGCTAAATAAGCAAATCTTAGGTTACAAATGAAGAAGTTACTAAGCTTTTTCCTTCAGGTTTTGACTTGATAAATTACCCATTATCACACCTGTGGGTATACTGTATTGTTCATGTTTATCATTCTACAGTTTGATTGTGCACAGGATTTCTTTTCTCAATATTTAGTTTTTTATTCTCTTGAGATCGTTTAAAAAGTAAATATGAAAAGTGGGAATGCACCGATACCACTTTTTAAAAAGGATGAATACAAGTACGACTGCTGACCTTTAGGTACTTGCTTATATAGAATACAGATTTCAATACTTATCAAATGCCTTAAAGCCTAATTTATATTCCATCCGCAAATGATATGTGAAGGCTATTTTGTGTTGCCATGAACCACCTCCGACCCGTCTTTGCCTCAACCCCTCGCACACCAACAGCCTTGTTGGCTCCAGTTTCCTACTTCGTCTACAGTACGCAGAGGGCAGCGCGTAGCGTCTATACATCCTGCCCTGTGCCTACTGTAGACCGAAGGACCAAGCTCGCTGTGTGCCGCAACACACGCTCGCTGTTGTTAAGGATATCAGCCGTATGTTCATCACATATTGCATGTAGCATTGTTGGTGTGCGAGTCCCAAACCTCTTTAGCATGTAGCAATCTTCCTGGATCCACTGAGCAGTTAAACTAATAAGCGACATCGGTTTAACTCTGCTGGTCCAAATGTCTGTGGTGATTAAGTTGCTGGTGTGGACAAAGTAGCTTTCACCTCCTCTTCATATTTTGGCAGATCTTAATTTACAGTCTGCCTTATTATTGTTATTCCAATATTAATGAATCTCCAAACCGCTTCATCGCTCCTGCACCATTGTCTACCTGCCGATATTTCCGATGTCTCGAAATACTCGCTGGGTTGAATTGGGATATTTTACATTGTGCAGTATCAAACCTGATACTGGTATTGATGCATGTTATTAATGAACAATACTATACTGAATCTTTATGGGATTTTAGAAGTCCAAACGAAAGTTGATAATTGCGCAACATATTTTTGATAATAACACAAACTGATCGAAGTAGCGCCGTATTACATCTGCATGTTTTGTGTTTTCTAGGTTCTTGTGAATGACTTCTTCCTGGTCGCCTGCCTGGAGGACTTCATCGAGAACGCCCGACTCTTCATTTTCGAGACCTTCTGCAGAATTCACCAGTGCATCAGCATCGGGTGAGCCATTTTCTCCTCCAATCCAGACCAGACATTTTGCAAGCTGTCAGCTTCTAATCTAGGCTGCTTAAGCATATTGGACTGGAGAACTCAGACAGACGTCTCCAAAGACTTCTAGGAGGTGGCGTTTGTGATTCCCAGAGTTTGTAGGCAGTCCACTAGCAGGAAGTGGCAACAGCAGCTTTGTGATTAGTGGAAGTTCCCTCTCACGTAAGTGTTTATTGGCCCGTCCGCACACAGCCATGCCGACCCCACACATCTCGGGGATTAAGTATTATGAGGTTTAACTGCTTCCAGGTCCCCGCGGGTTGCTCTGCTTGCTAAAAGTTTGAGGACCACCTGTCTGAGGCCAATGCACAGACAGTTCGCTCCCAGGAAGAGGTCAGGGTTTAGGCGGCTTTAGACGTTCCCAGCTGCTTCAGCACACAGAGTCATTTCAGCACTTCTTTTCCAGGGGTAAACGGAGGTCGGAGGGTTCCTACAGGTCTGAAAGCTCAATATTAAGTTTGCTTAGGTTAGAATAAAATTGAGTTTGGATGCATCCCCACAACCAAGAACTTCACTAAATGTTGATTATATTGAGCATCATTGGAGAGAGGAAAAACAACATTGTAATTAAGAGAGATTTTATGACTAACTGCTCAACAGTAATAAAGATGGAGCATTCACCCTTCTGGCCCATATCTGTTTGGTATGTTAATCCTAGTTCTGACCAATTTACCAAACAAATGTCTCTTTCTTTCATAGAGAACAACAATGCCCCTCTGACATGTGTATGCCAAGCATTTGAAAGAATGTCTGGGTTTTAAATATTGTCCACAAGCACACAATGCTCGGTCCAAACAGGGAGTGAATTACTTCTGTTGACACAAAAATGATTGCATTGACTGTTGTATAGAGCCGTGGAGGTCTGTAGTCAAGGTTGAACTGTGGAACATGATCAGGCCCTGTCGAAATCTCCAATTGCAGATTGTCTGGAATTGATTAGGAGTCCTGGTTCTTTTTGGCAGACTTACTGCAATTGGATCCATTTACTTGTTAAGGACCACAAAGGTTAGTGGCAACACTGAAGGAGGAAGTCGGAGCAGTGACTTCTCCCCTTTTCACCTTTTTTCCATGTCCTCCGCTCTCCCGTTTGTTGAGGTTTTTGAACCAAGAACACAAATAACAGGACCTTTTTTTGTGGCGGGGAGGGGGTCAGCATTTTTTTTTTTTTTTTCTTTTTCAGGGGATTAGGAATGCTGATTCATAGAGCCGGTCTATTTTTGATAGACACCCAAATTCAAATTCATTTAGGCTTCTACCCAGAAGCCCTCCGCGCCCAAGCGTGGACTCTGAATGAATTTGATGGCTGTTTTTAATGAGGACATTTTTTACCGCTGGCGGCCATGATGGTTTCACAGATATTTAGCTCGCCTTTTGCCCACAGCTGGGACACAAAAGTAGACCAGAAGCTGGCTTAATTTAGTTATTTTATGCAATAAAGTCTTATGCAAAACATTCTGTAGGCAGTGGAATTATTTTGATCCAGCTTGCACCACTTGTAATTGCCTACACACACATGCACACCCACACACACACACACCCTCTTTGTCTAGACTTTTCAATGTCCTGAGTGTATGTGTTTCCAATTTAGCTTTGTTTTTCCCTGTTTGATTTACAAGGTTTATTTCCTTAGTCCGTCCACAAGAGTTTCAATGGTCCAACCCTGCTCTGACCTCACATGCACATTTGTCCTTTGACATTTCGAGTAAACGCTTGAGACGTGATCATTTGGGCCGTTGCTTTTTTTCCCCCCTCCACATCACTCGCTGTATTTGTACACAACAGCTCCCTGGCAGCTGGAAGAAACGTCTTGTGTATTTGGATCTAACACTGAAGATCTTTCCACCTCACAATTGAGTCATTAAAACGACCACACAATCATTTCGGTTTCCCCGAAAAATCAATTTTACCCCAAGCCGAAGGCGAGGCTGCTCCAAATGGCTCGGAGTCTCCCAAACGCTATCATATGTTAGTGTTTAACAATGCCTTCATTTTGGGCCAGCCACGTTAAGAAGGGGACTACTTTGGAGAAGAATCCCCCTTCCTCCTCTCTCCTCTAACCGAGTTAGACCCCAATGCCTGACCCCTCTCTCCAAGTGTGAGGTTGGTATTGAGACTCGCAGGAGTCCCTTAGCCTGAAGTCGAAAAGCTGCGGAGCCAGAGTGAGTGAGGGGTCGAAATGAAAGTGATCCCTCTCCCCCAAGGAACAGGATCATGCTTGTGTAAAGTAAAACCAGTCATGGAGGTTGTCTGCTTGGCTTAAGGGCCAAAGGATGTCAATAGTGGAGGTTGTTTGAGTCAGACCCATTCCCCGCTCTCGCTCTCTCTCGCTCTCATCTCCCTCCACTTCCGTTCTTTTTTTCTCTTCCCCTCTCTGAGGTCTTAGTAGGCCTAGCTGTTAAACAACTCTCTCAGAGACAATAAGATAAAGTAAACCTGCTCTGATATACAAATGCGCTTCCTGGGAGGAAAACATTGCCAGACTTTATTTTATAAATTAGATTAGAGAGCTTTGGCTGGTACAAGCCAAGGCCTTGGGCCTTTTGAGGCACTCTGCGTTCCTGCATTATGCTGCACGGAGCAGGTTGCGAGGGGTTAGGGGTTACTTCGAGTCCCCAGCGAGGAAACCAGATCATGTTTGTTTTGATCACCATATCTGACCTGGACTTGACTGACATGTGCCCCCACTTTGGTGAATTGTCAAACAAAACACCCACAATACCCATGTGCAGCAAACGCTTAATCACTGGGGTTAAATCGGAACTGATCACCAATTTCATTCAAATCTCCCCATGATTACTTGATTGTAAGATAAATAAGAGGAGTGGGTGTCTGCATTTCAAGAAGTATTAAGGAGAAGTATTCAGAGTACTGTTGAGGATGTTGGAGCCCCATGCTTCTGGTCGCACCATTACACGGAGTTCTAGTGGTCTTTAATTCAGTCTACCCACTCAAATGTACAACCAATTGCATACCAAAGAAGCCAAAACTCACACAGACAAGCCCGGTTGGTCAGTTGGTTCAACCCTCAAACAATCTGCTAGCCACTGCAGCAATATGCCACCTTACCACAGATCAAATAGGATTTGATACCATTGTGCAATAGTTGTGATGGTTCCATACTTTCTGGAACCACAGAAATAAGTTATTATTCATTGGAATGTTAAAAGCCATTTAAAGCTGGTTATTTGACATTCATTAATTTTTAGTTTCGATTGCTTCCAATTAAAATATTGTTTTTTTTCAATTGCATAATGCTTGGTTTTTGCAAAGTGCAAAATAATTAATTAATTAATTAATTAATGCAAAGTAATTTCTGAAGTAATCCGACACTATTTCTTCAAGATCAATAACTCAAAATTGGAAATAGATTTAAACCAAATGCAAGATGAAACTACAAATATACGCTGTACATGATTAACAAGACTTGTTCAAGGTGTATTGTCTATGAAGTTTGAGAGGGCTTTCATCTTTTAAATCAAGAAACACTGTTAGAAACTGTAACATTAAACACTCACCACAGGACGTATTTCCTGTTGGTGTTTTACGTTTTTAAATTCTTTTAAAGTGTCCAACAGGACAATAATGCAGACCACACTGAATGGACACTAGTCTTCAAGCCACTGCCTTCATCATGTGTTTACTGACCAAAATCAAATTTGTGTCTTCGTTTGTTCTGTAATCCAACCACAAACACATGTGCGCAAGAACAATGCGCTATAAAAAAAACAAAACTTATTACCAATTGCAAATTCATAGACATTAGTATGGACAGACAACAAAGTTGGATTGCCATTATGGTGACTCAACAATAAAACTCTAGTCCCAGGAGAATATGAACGGGCAGTCACGACACTCTGGAGGCAAACATTGTTGTGGCACATGTGCAGAAGAACTATTTACTACGGTCGTATTGTGCATGTGCAGTAGCAGTGTTGCAGAAAAGTTGGGATTAATGGCCATTTTCCCCCATCGTGTAAACGGGGCCTAACTCTGCACAGATTAATTTGGAAATAAAAGTTGTTCCTTTTGGAAATTCTATTGTAATTTAGTGATAAATGAGTGTTTAATAATATTAACGGCTATCCTAGCTGAGGAAAGCCTCATCAGCCTGAATTCAGTTTTGTTTATTATTAATATATCATCAAATCCTGATTTTTCTCTGCTGTGAATGAGTCAAAATGCATTAGAAGTGCTCGTCCTCGAATCGTTTGCTTTGCATCAGCGAGTCTCGGATCTCTTGGGGTGAAATCCTCCACGTTAACTTTGTCACTCTGCGATCCCGGACATGTGTTATCCATCATGACCTGAACTTGCGTCATTAGGCAGCCAACACTTTTCCAAACTTGTTAGGTTCCCAATAATGATCCAGAGTAGCAATTTTGTTGTCATGCATCATTTTCCATAGGTTTGATGGGCTGAAGTGTAATCGGCTGTCTAGCGAGGCGCAAACACTACGAGGTTCGTCATCAGGAGTGACAGGTTCATCCGTTTTTCCCTCCTCTGGGCTGCAGGGATCCTCATGGATCTCCTCACAACTGTTGTTTTTCGGTGTTGCTATCCATCTCTCTCCTCGCGTCAATGTGGTGAAAGTGTTGAGGGATGTGCACTGTCACTGGGAGACCGAGCCTTGTTTCCCTCATTATACTGAGGTAATTCTTTTTTTATTTGTTGTTTACGCTCTTAATGCCCCATCCAGACGCTGACATCATCTCACTTGCCCTCTTTATGTGGTTTTGCCACCATTCGACCAGCATTCGTGGGTTAGAAAGTGGTAACCTTTTTTTATCTTCCTGTTTGAGCCTCGAGGTAATACAGACATATCACAAATCCCAAATAAGATGACTCCTCGCTAAAAGAATGCGTTAAATAAGCCCCTGAGAGCGACAGGCGAAATCGGTAATAGTGGTGGGATCTGTTTGCAGAGCCATGGCGTGAGAAGTCATGTGGCTTGAGTAGATTCTAGCTTACTCACCCAAGGACTTTCACAAAAAAGTGATTAATGGATCAGGAAGTGATAATTAGTGGAGTAAACTGTTTTTATACAGGCATTGTAACCTCAGGTTTTTTTCTGCAAACATACATAAACCCTTAAGACCTGCCGTGTTGGTGCCAGGGTTCGTTTTTTTCCCTCCACCAAGTCTTTTGAGATGAATAGTGAGGTTTCTGCGGCTATTTATTGGGGCCCTTATATGAAATGTTTCGGGAGTTGGAGGGTGGTGGAGGTCAGACAGGAGGAAGAGGGCAGGAAACAGCGGGGGATTTGGGGGTGGGGGTCTACTTTGGGATATCAAGGGGGGTCTAGTTATTTTGGAAAGCCTCAAGGGAAACCAGCTGCAGCGGGGAAAAGTTTGGATCAAAGAATGCCAGCCACCCTCGCGCTGCTTGTGACACATCTACGTTTGACCGTATCAAAGAGCCGCCTCGTCTCCACGCTGGCTTTCATTTGGAACGGCGTGCGGGATGAGCTGGAGCTGCCAGGTGAGAGGAGCGCTCACCTCAGACCGAGGAACAAAACCCAAAAGCTGAAAGGAACCGCAGAGGCTCACGACATGGGGTCGTCCCCACACTTATAATTGACTAATGCATCCAAGTCTGTAAATCAAGCTCCCATTAGCACAGGACCATTAGAAGTGTTTTTGGGGGTGTGCTTTTTCTTGCCCCCGGCACAATACGTCGGCCATTTATTAACGTTGTGAAATGGAAATAGCAACTAGTCATCTGGCAACTAATGTGCACCATTCATCATACTGCAAATAGTATTAGGCATTATTTGGAACTCTTGAATATTTCATGCATGAATCAGCACAGACTTAATTTAATTGTTCTCTTTGTGTTTTGAATTGGACTGCACTCATAATAGTGACGGAGCTAATCGGGTTTGGTAGTTCAGCAGGTGTATTATTTATGATGGATGTGGTACAAATTCTGTAACTGTAAACACTTAATACACTTTGTAAGTAATACTAATCGTGGTGAGTTTATGGTCAGATAGTAATTATCATTAAAAACCAGGTGGGATTACAACATTCATGCGGGTTTCATCAGCCGACATTATGGCTGAGACACAGGTGCTCTGGATACAATGGCTGATAAAGGATTGCAAGGATCTGACCTGGTTTTGTTGTGAACATACTCAAGTCTCTCTTTGTCTACAACACTTTGTGTGTCTCCTTAATTATTTGTTTGCCTGAGAGCCATAAAAAATGTGTGCTATATGAACAAAGCACCAGTTGTCCATGCTTACACCAGTGAGTGTAATGTGTTTGCTGATGATACAACAATACGTTATGATTTCTAAAAGTGTCTGGGTACAATTTTTGACACATTAAACACAATTTTGGAAAATCAGGATCAAATTAACTCTTACTTTCATTCCCGTGACAAAGATTCTATGCACAGTTTATGTATTTTGAGTGAAAACGGATCCGGTTCTATGGCACCGGTGCTTTGAGCTACTGAAAGTGCAACTTTTTGAAAGCGACTCGAAGGATAGAACTTTTCAAAAATGCTCAGTCTCTGTGGAAACCAAAGAAAATGCTACTTTTCTGAAACGGTGCTGCACCACGGTCGTAGTAAATAGATCTCCTCCACTTGTCCGAGGAGATGAACAATAACAACAATTGAAGCCTTAAGAATGTCATGAGTCCATATTCTCCGGGGACTTGGTAGTTTTATAGTCGAGTCACCTGGAATAACAATCCAACTTTCTCGTCTGTCCATAGGTATGTCCATGTAGTCGCCTTTATTAATATTTATAGCGTATTGTTCTCTGAAGGCACGTGTGTGGTTCCACTACAAAAACAAACAAACAAACAGTGCCAGCTCGTGGTCGAACACCGTTTTCAGCATTTATGACATTTCTGTGTCAGCTGGCTTCGTTTGTGTGCCGTGTAAAGGCGAAACTTTTCTGAAAGGAAAATGCAATGTTCTCATGTAAACAGGGCCGTAGTTCCCATGCACGACCTGAGGATGGTGAGCTGTAGAGTCATAATGGTCTGATGCCTCACCAAACACATCATGATTACACCTCTCTAATGTATTTTTTTTTTATGTATTTCTCTTGTGGTTTTAAAAACAACTGGTTAGAGCTTCTGTTCTTTCTGTTTCCTCACAGCATGCTGGCAGACAAACTGAACATGACTCCCGAGGAAGCTGAAAGATGGATCGTCAACCTCATCCGCAACGCCAGACTGGACGCCAAGATAGACTCCAAGCTGGTGAGACCTTGTGTCACCTTCTCCGGCTAACTCGGTGTCAGTCTGATGCAGCGGACCTTTTTACCTGTTAGTTTGTTCTCCTGGAGCTCAAGATGCTGATGGTATGGTAGCGGGGTGTTTCTTCGATATCGAAGCTTTTTCAGAGCGTCTCCGTGAGGCTTTGTGTGGAACCTGCATGTTTTGGCGTTCACATCCCAACAGCTCTCTGTAATCAGCAAATCATAGCCCAGACCTCCAGAATGACATAGAATTATGTGGATGTGCTTTACAGTAGAAATGAACAGGATCTTCAGGTTGGTGTTTGTGGAGTGGCGCATCTGCCAGATGAAACGCGGTTGGCTTTTTAGGCATTGTTGTAAGGCTGTTGTCCATTTTTATCCATTCTCTTTTTTTTTTCTTTCTTTCTTTCGTAGGGCCATGTGGTCATGGGGAACAACGCCGTATCACCTTATCAGCAGGTGATCGAGAAGACCAAGAGCCTCTCGTTCCGCAGCCAAATGTTGGCCATGAACATTGAGAAAAAGCAGGCCCACAACAACCGAAACGAGGTGAGTCGCGCACGTACCGAGCGCACATCATCAGCGACTCCTTGAAACAATGCGAACGAAGAAGGTCAACGCGAACTGCAGGCAGTTCAAAGCGCCTGAAACGATGGGCTCAAGAGAACAGGGGTAAAGAATGTTGATGAACAACCATCAACAAAAGCTCCCTTTACACGGAATAAGCCAGTAAGAGCAAGTTTAACAGAGCTAATGCTTTCATCCCTCCATTGCCCTTCAAAGGCCTAATGACAAGGTAGAGTCCAAACAACCATAAAACGGGGCCCGAGCCGGGTGAGTCAGCTCGGCAGCGTAAATAAGGTGGACCCTCACACCGGCTCTGGGTGAACATTACTCAGAGCCAGGAGTTCCCTGCACTTTAGGATCTGCTGCAGATGTCTGGCTCAGGGTCCAGTCATCCCATTTAAGTCTGTTTTTGATGTTGACCCTGTGCGTTGTCCTGGTATGTAGGCCGCTCCACAGAATGTCGTAATAAAGCATGCGATCCCAGCCCGAGCCGTCGCCTTGAAGATTTGACACGCGTCAAAGCAGATTGATGGGTGCGATGCCTCGCCCGACACCCGAGAGCTCCGAGGCCGCGGAGTTACAACCGCCGCGTTAAATGTTCACCGTTTAAACTGTGCACTTCTCCAGTGTCTTTTGATGTGCTCAACACACTCCTCCCCATTGTTTGAATATCTACTGCAGGAGTGCTGCCATAACCGTGCCCTGTAAAAGAAGTAAAAGCCCCCTTCATCAAGGAGTTTTTGTAATTAGACAAAAGAGGCTGCAAACTGCTCACAGAGCAGCGCCATCACATCCTGCTGTCCTCAAGGCTACAAATCACTTACATATAGAGAACATTTACTGGCTGCCATCTGGGCCGCCTGCTTAGGGTCCCTGTCAGCTCTCGCAAACCACCCAGCGCTCACCCAGCAGAACACACACACATTACACACTCCCGGCACGGCAAAAGCGTCAGCAGTCTAACTGCTTGCACATGTACGTCAACTTCTTTTCACATTTCCCACAATCAACGACCAAAAATGTTTTGTTTTGATCGGTCCCAGCGATCCGAGCACGGCCTATAATTCAATGTTTTCTTCACGCTTCTCTTGCAGACACCGAACTGGGCAGGTCAGGACGCCGGATTTTAAACATCAACGGCGAAGACGGACCTTCCCGCTCGCGGCGCTCCGTCTCCACTTTTGTTCCCCCCCTCTGCACTTGTCTCTCAAGGAGCACGGCACTCGCTTTGCACTTGGTACAAGTCATCAGCAGTTCAATAAAATTGACCAACAAAACCATTTTCACCCATGATTGCCTTATTTCTGGACATTACAAACGGCGGCTGAGGTTTGAGTGGTGGGGCTTTTTTACATCGGTAATACTTGATGAAGTTTTAATGTGCACATTGAGTCACTGAGCGGGGACAGTTAAGATGGCCGTGTGCGATGCGGCTCATGTGTGCCGCTGTAATGATGAATGGCTGTTTAGTCTGTTGGTTTTATAGTGTTTTAGTGGTTGGCTTCGGCGTGGCAGGCAGTCTCGCTGAGCGGGACGTCAGCTGGCGGGGGCAAACGGAGGTGATGTACAGTTACCAGTGGTCACACACTCTGCCAGTCATCCTGCCCATCGGACGACACGAGGGAGCCATAAAGAACCATTAGCCAGACGGACACAATCTTTTTAATGTCCCGCTCCACCCCCGCTTTTCTCCGCTCTCGACCCTCTCATAACTCAGCCATTTGACTCTCCCTCCGTCTCTGCCTCGCTCCTTTATTGCTGTTGTGCACAAACAGGCTTTCATGCCTGTATTTTGCCTTTTAATTTGCTCCTCGCATGTGATTTAACAACGAAACGAGGACTTAATCTAATATGCACCTGCTTATATGTCGGGTTTAAATTCAAAGGATATTTCGTCACCTGTTTGTGTGACACACACACACACAGGCTTCCTAACAGAAGAATGAAACTTCCATTCGAAGAAGCAGCACAGACCAGTAATAGGTGCTTTCCTCCTCTTTGCTTTTTCCGTAGTGCGTCACAGAGCCGCTCGGTTGATAAACATAAGTGCGCTGTGTACAATAGAGGTGAAATATGAAAACCTGCTTTCTCGGTGGATTCCCAAAGTATACAGTCCATCGCAATTTATTTATTCAGTGTAGTTTTTAAATAGACCAAACCACAGCTAGATATTGTGACATTGTGACCAGAGACAGATGTACAAAAACTAGTGTTCCTCTGTGTTTCAGGAAGGAGGGGCTGGACACCACACTCTCCGCTCCTGTTAATATGCACTTTCACTTCCGTTTTTTTGGGATTTCTTCAGTATTTCACTGAATGAAGTTACTTCTAGCGGCCATCCAGCTTTGTCCTTTTCACAAGAACAGAATAGACTATCCATCGATAAATCAGCCAATTGGTTTTTTTGGGGGGGGGTTTTTGTCGCCTATTTTGATTAAATTGATTTACATTTCTAGTTCAGTCACAATAAAATGGCATCACACATGATCTAATCATGGTCCAGAAAGACTTAAAGTCATTTTCTCAGGCTGGACAACCCACATTTCTGTCACAACATTTGAGTGTTTTTGTAGGATTTTGAGGTCGACACAAGACGCTGGACCTTTGCTTGGGCAGTGGTGGGAGAGAGGTTATGGAAACAAAGTTAGAAGCTGAAGTTTGCTGGTTTAAATCCCACTGCCATGGGTCAACAACTCCCAAATCACATGATGAAAAGCACAATAAGCTGAGCTTTTTAAAGTTTTTCTCCATTGGACTGGCACATTAAACCCCTTGTAAAACCTATGATATTTAAATCCCCATTTTTCTTGTGAAACCAAATCAGTCACATGTTCTTGACAATTAATTGGCAAATATAAAGCCTGTGTGAAACAATTGCTTAATGATTAAAATTGGAGTTCACCCTCCATTTTCTGTAGTTATTTCAAAATGATCCCACCACCTATCTAGCCTCCCTTGCTAATGGCTCGTTTAATATCAATTAATGGTCATAATTTGACTTTTGGCTTACTATTTAAGTTTCACTTAAAGTGCTTTTTAATCTCTGTCCTCAAGTTTATGAATCGTGTAAAAATAGGTCTTTAAAATCCTGATGAAGAAAAGGACACCTCTGGAGTTACAGCAAGCATACAAACCCTTTTGTTTGTACATGTGGACTTTAGTGTTTCAGATTTATTTGTGAATGTCCTGTCAGATTATTTTGGGATATTGGAGTTTTCCCTCTTTCCTTTTGGGAGCCACAAACATGGAGAGTTGCTACAAAATGTGGCTTGAACTTTCTCAGTTTGCCTCACTCTCATCCTGCCCTTGACATTTGGGGGATTCTGACTTTAAGATGACCACTGTGGCTTTTTCTGTATTGTGTGTTTCTTTTTTTTCTCTCTCTCGTTCTCTCTCATTTGTGACAAAAAGCCACAATGAAGACATGGGTCTCCGATGAACAGGGTGTACAGGCAGCTCCCCTCATTGCTGTTATGGCACTGAGGGCTCAGAGCCAGGCCATCCAAATGCTGACGTCACCTCCACTGTGCACTGCATTGAGGAGGAGGGGGAGGAAGGTGATGAGGAGGGATGGAGAGAATAAAGTGATTGGTTTACCTGCCCCCCCACCCCCCCTCAGTGACACATCATGAAAATAAAAGTGTCCGGGGGCCTAAATTATCACATCCACCTTTAACTGTGTTGTTTTAGAGAGGAATCCAAACCAGCGGCACTGCCTGCGGCTTGCAGCCCTGCTCACCACAATGTCTGCCGCTGCTCTCCGGATAAATAAATAAACAAAGTCAGGACAAAGGTCACTATAGGTTTTGGTCAGCTTTTAGGTTTTTTATTTTTTTTTTGGTCCATAAGTTTTCCTCCCACATGTGTTTCTTTTTTTCACTTCCGGTGACGAGATGGAAACTTGGACTTGAGTGTGTGTTTTATTGCCTGAAGCTGGATTCTCTGCTGTTAAACAGTATAAAATCAGCATGTATGAAACCTTGTTATACCAGGATAGGATGTATGTGTGATCTCAGCAGGGCAGCCACACATAACTTTAAATTTCCCTTAATCATGGAGCTGCCACTTCTGTTCATAGCTGCATTTTACTAGTATATTTTTCTTCGTGGTACTTTCTTTTTTCTTTTTTCCTTTTGACCTCACACTTGTAAAACCACAATGTGGAAGGTGGCAATAATTCCCTGAAATAAATAAAAGATTAAGTGCCACACCTAGTGGCTGAAGGGGGTAGAGCATTCACATATTGGTATTGCAAGGAGGTGATAAACTAACACTAGAAATGCCCGCCTCTTATGGTTTGTAGTTTGGGCGCAATTACGCATCGTTCCCCTCTGTCTCTCCTGTGGGCCGAGGACTTCCACTGGACCAGCCGTTTCATAACTCGTGCGTAATAATGTTGAGCTATGATCGGGGATGTTGACGAGCAGCCAGGCGTCTGAATGTCACAGAGGTAGTGGATGAGAGCCAACCATCCACGCTCGTGCGTCTCTTTCCCTCCAACAAGGTATGAAGGTTCTGGCTGCAGATGTCTCCCCTTGATTGCGGTCACATGGGTCATCGTGTGAGTGAGTGACTGAATGAAAAGGCCTTGTTATTAGGGATGATGGAAAAATCCTCACAATTTATTGCGTAATTTATTCATGCTCAACATCGACACACAAAAGATTATTAAGATTTTCAGAGGAAAACGTGCAGGATGCATAACTTGCGGACCTTGTGTCATTACGCACATTTTGGAGATAATTGCTTTTTTCTCTTTTGGAAGTGGCGAACCTCAAATTATTGAACCGAAATGGTGACTATATTGGATGTGTAGCAATTACCTTAACCACTTTTGAGCTTCAGCTGAAAGGGTCATTGCATTCTCATTTGAATCTCATTTAACCGCGTGCGTAATTGGGAATAATTCGGTTCCCCCGTTCAGCATTCAAAGTAAAAAAAAAAAAAGTCAATTAAATCCACAATTTTCATGCCACATGCTAGAAACCATTTCCCTAAAAAAAACCCAGCTTCATTAACTTATTTACTATATGATGTTTCATCTTTTTCACTCTCGCTAGGACCCAGAGGCAACCTCGTATTGGTCAGTGTGGTTGGATGCGCGCAGAGGGAGGGGAGGGGGGGCGGACTACACGAAATGTCATCTTCAAAATCTTAAATAAGGAGAAACTCACAACCGGAGATATCCACACGTGACAGCGACACGGCTCTATATGAGCAAAAGGAGCAGCAAGCATCAGGACCAGTCGGGAGTCAGTCACCGCTCCACCTCAGCTGTGCGCGCAAAAAGGCAGACTCACTCGCCGGCTGCTCTCATTTTCTGCTTTTTATGACGAGCAACACATGTGAGTTTGTTTCTGCTACTTTCGCAGGACACAAGGCTGGAGTGAGGAAACGCAGGTAAACGGAATCCAGGCATTTTTTTTTTCTTTTTGTAACAGAGAGGAGGAAAGGAAACCCCCCTCCCTTCATCGTTACCACCTTTTTCTCCTCCTCGGACCTCTGTTCTCTCTTCTGGAGACACAAGTTTCTCACACACTGAGAGAGGGATGCTGCACGTCCTCGAGCCGCACTTGCACACAGAGGGAACCTAAAAAAGCGGAATTACTCTCAAGCTTATCCAAGGTATACAAACGTCCCACGGAGTGTTTCTGGCGACTATTACGCACGTTTTTAACTCTCCTTTTTTTGTTTGAAAGTGGAACGCCTGAGCAGTACGCATTGCATTTGCGATTGTCCCAACACATTAACACACAGAAGCGCTTTTCAGCCTTTATTCCGACCCACCTCGCTTTCATTCCATCCTCGCTCATCACTGTTTTAGAAGGTGTTGATTTCTTTTACGCTCTTATCACAGTTAACCTCCTTTTTTTGTGATTCTCCCCGCAGCGCAACAAATCGGACACTTTAAGTGAGTGGAAGGATCAGCGCGCACCATAAAATGATTCCTGTCGGCGACGTGATACCCTGTCGCATCTCGTCTGATGTTTGACACATTGGAGGACCGGCGAAAGAAACTGGAGGAGGACGTTGCAAAGTCAGAGAATCCATCCCGAGCCCAGCTTGAGCGTTTTTACTGGAGTCCGAACAACAGACCGCCGTCCAGATGCAGTTTCGACTCTTCTCATTTGCCCTGATCGTATTGAACTGTATGGAGTACAGCAACTGTCAGGCGCCGTCGCAACGCTGGAGGAGAAGCAAAAGAGGTAACACGCGGACGTAATCTACAAGTCTCTTTAGGAGAGCATCCAGGGCGCGACTTTTCACAGATGTGCGAGTAACGGGAGGCACCGGAAAGCGTCCCAAACAACCGTTTAGACCTCAATCTCCTGCCTGTCCGTGTACATCCTTTCTAAAGCAGAGTGAAGTGCGCGAAGAGTCAGTGGAAAAGTCAGCAAACTTGCAAGATCTTATAAAACTCGCAGGTGAGAGTTGACTGATCGTATCAAGATGCAGGAGATCTCCAGATATCCCAACAAAATAAAATGTTTTCTAGACTGCAATTTAACATTCCACCATCTAACGTTACTTGGGCACCTCTAGAAAGAGCATGTTCCATTAGCCCACATGTAACATTTATCGAGCCGGTGCGTAAAAGATGCGCAAAGTTGACCGCACGCGTCTTATCCACAATTAGTAGGCTTTATTAAAAGTTGCGTTTGTGGATTGGCTGATCGCGTTTACAACACGCTGTCTGACCGCGTTGTGCCCTCCCCAACAAAGGACTCTTTACGTTATTTTTGCGTGAAGTTGGTAACCCCCCCCAAAAAAAAAAAATATAAATAAATAAATGCATTTAAAAAAGAATAATAAAAACCTGTTGGTACAAGTCGGTTGATCGGCGTGGAGAAATTCACTGACCAGGTTCAGAATTTCCATCCCAAGACTTGTGAATCGGACATCTCCACTCCAATCCTCCTAATCTGGTTTTAATTGATCTCATAACCACTTTGAACTGTTGGTAGGAAACTCCGCATAACAATCGCTCAGCGGAGGCGCAGGGGGTTGAGGAGGGGATCAGCCCCTTTGTAAATACTACTCTATGCTCTGAATGAATGAAGGAGACAGTCGGATTAGGGAAGTGGCCCCCGCGGAGCCATTCTCAGACCTGTGACATAACACCGCACCACCAAAGATCCTCGGGGGTGCGAGGAGATTTATTAGCTCCAAAATTGCGCACGTTTGTGATCACGCAGCGCTGACGACCCCGCGTCCGGAGGTAGCGCGGAACAGTCGGGGGAGAAAAAAAAACCTAATTTAAAGTCAAGACAGAGGGGTGGTAGCGTTCTGGGGGCCTTGTAAATTGTAAGGCAATCACAGATTTAATCATATGCGCTGCGTGCCAGGGGGAACCTCCACACTCTTGCAAGCCCTCCACTGCCCATCTGCAAATAATCAGGCAATCACTGCGGGGTACTGGCACACACACGTATTTCAGCTCCTCTTGTGTATTTCTCTCTCTGTGCACTGTGTGATCTTTCGCATGCAGGAGATACAGTGTCATTTACTCTGCATGGGCTATCTCTTTTTTCTTTGCTTAAATCTGCAGGGGTATGGTGAACCAGAGAATGCAGTCTGCACATGGTTTTAGGTGCTTCTTTATCTTTGTAGTGTGTGTGTTTGAGCTAGAGGGAAGACGTAGGGGGTGGTGTTGGTGGCCTAACCAGTGGGGATGAGATCAAAAGGTTAACTTACACATTTGACCTGCAGAACAGCTTTAGGCTGAAGTATTATAAGCTACACATTGTTGCCGCCAGCTCTCACAACCAATGTTACACTTGTCAGACTAATCCCATGCAAATATGTTCAGGTCTTTGCCTTTACAGTATGGTTCAGTGTGTGTGTATGTGTGTGTTTGCAGGGATGTGTGTGTGTGTGTGTGTGTGTGTGTGTGTGTGTGTGTGTGGGGGGGGGGGGGGGGGGGGGGCACGTTGGGCCAAAAGTGCCATTCTATGCAAGCAGTGGCAGCCGGCCAACTTTTTGGTATTTGCTTCCTTCCTTTATTTATCACGGTTATATTGAAAGAAGCATGTGTAAGAGATCATTGTCCAATAGGCCCAGAAATGCTTGAATATTTTTCTAGCCCTCAAGGTTCCTGTGACAGCTTTATATACAGCCTGTCTGGCATGCACAGGGAGCTATCCAAACCGTTCAGGAGTGTTGAGACCCAGACACATTTCAGACTCACTCGAGCCACACTCCTCTCCCCAGGCGTAACCCCTTCATGCGTAACAAAACACATCCTGCATAATTTAACAAATATTTTCTTCTTCTGTTATGTGTGTTTTTTTTTTTCTTTCTTTCAATATCCGTGGACCGAAATTAAGTTTTGCCATTGATACGCAGCCTGCACGAACCGGCGTCATTCAGTGAGGTGTGAGGAACGGAGATGCCATCACAACCAGGGGACGTTGAGGCGTCAAACAACCGTTACGTATGACTCTGGGTTCTGCCAAGATTAGGATCTTTGTGCGGTTTTCTGGGCTGATCTTGTCTTGCCTGGCCTCACACACAAACCCACACACACTGCATGGCGTGACCCAACCTCCTGTTTGGCTCTGGTAATGGTACATATACATTTTTTTATTTTTTTTTAATGTAAAACAGATGACAAAACATATTAAATTTACACCTCCTTAGCCCCCGTCCTGCCCACTAGAGAGAGGAAAATGATGCCAATGAGCCCTGCTATGATATCATAGCTAGACACAAGGGTATTACTTTTCATTTTTATTCTCTGGCTAATGATGCCACCTGCTGACTACATAAAAATCAGGCTGGAGTACCAAGTGCTGCCTGAAGGAACAGAGATGCACAGTGGGGCCCTAAGCCGTTTAAACAGGTAATGAATAGGTAATGGCAGCGGAGAGTGGTGAAAAGTTGCCATGTGATACCGTTAACCCCTTCCACATCCACCCCAGAAACCCCCGATCTGAATTCCCAGCGGGCCACTGCGTGTTTCGGGTCATATTCAGCTGTGTAATCTGTTACTCAACTGCGTTCCCAGATGTTTTCTGAAGGACAAGAAGTGAATGGCTGAAAGCAGTGCGAGTACAGCAGGGTGGAGGGAGTGAGGTCAGAGATGCCTTTTGAACTGCCGCTGATAGTCGAGCAACAAGAGTTGCGTTTGGCATGTTTTCGATGCCAGAAATCCACAGAAAAGGGTTCATGATTTGTAGCTGCGAGAGCCCGTCGTTCAACAAAAGATCACGCCGGGAGTGTGCAAAAAAGGTGTCTGACTCAGAAAAAAGAAAAGCAACACAATTTGTGAACTGTTTGTGAGTATATACAGCTCTTGGCTGTATAGATGTAAAAAAAAGAAAGAAAAAAAAAGAAAGAAAAGTATTGCATCTTTGGATGCAGTTAAGCCACTCAAGCATTGTGGCCTCCCTTCCTAAGCTCTGGAAATCGGGCCTGTGTGCGTTTGAAAGCTCTTGCAAAGCTCCCAGGTTTGTGGGTGTAAGTGTTAATGTTGGAACCCGGTGCTTCAGCGCAATATAATATGTTGATTAAGTGCCTAAGGGGGATGAGAGGGAGCGCTCCAAGAAGCTGCTTTCAAACCAGCCTTGCCACTCTTGCCTTTTTGGAAAAAGTTGAAGGGGAAAAATAGAGGCCCAGCAGATGGCACGTCTGTTAGCAACAAGGCCTCTTTTTTTTTTTCTTTTTTCACACGATGCCTCACTAATCCAGGTGATGTTCGAGCCCAGCACCCAAAACCCTTTCTTCTTACTCCAAGTTTAAAACAGAATATGTGCATTTAATTCATGCAAGGCACCAGATTTGATGTGATTTCTCGACAGTGGAGGACACACGGTGTCTCTCCTTTCTCACCGTCCTCAGAGGTTCTGCTGGTCAAGAGGAAAGGAGGAGGAGGAGGAGGAGGAGGAGGAGGAAGAGGGGGATGTTTTAGGGGAAAGAGGAAGGCATATTTAAGCAGATCAGCTGGAAAGGGCTGAATGTGAACAGCATCACCTGAGAGGGATTACAGCGAGCTGAGTCTTGACCTGAGCCCGAGCTCCGGCGTCAAGGAACAGAGCTCTGTCTTTTCTCTCCCAGGCCCCATCAGCCAAGCCTCCAGAAGTGTAAATCAGTGTGTGTGAGTGAGAATGTGTGCACTTGGGTGTATGTGTGTGTGTGAGACAAAATACTGGGAGATACACAGACGCCGTGCAGGTGCATGCCCCCCCCCCCCTCGCAATCAAGACATCAGGTCCAAAAAAAAGCAACAAAAAAAAAAAGCAACGCTCTCTTCACCTTCACACACCCACAGCCTCTCAACCAATCACGGCCCGGGGAATTATTGTGGCCATCAAGGACAATGATCCACTTATGCGGCGTATTGATAAATCACATTAGTCTGACCCAGCCTCCGAACTCCGTGGAAAGACTAGCTCCTTGTTCGACCCGCGTGTCGATCCCGACCTGTGAGCGCAGCTCCTGCTCAGAGTCTCAGCGGTATCAGGTGAAGCTGGAGAAAGGCTCCTCAGTGCGCTCGTGCCACGCTACACTGCCGGGGGGGATGAAAAAAAAAAAAAAAAAACCCAAAGAGAAGGAAAAAACATGCAGTGGCATGAACTTTCTTCTCCAGAGAAGGACACTAAGAGATTCTTTAGTGACACCATGTGACAAAATAGGATCATCTGTTTCACTGTTTTATTGTTCTCCCTTTGGGAGAAGCAGTGCTCTTGTCTGAAAAAAATTCAAGTAACCTAAATGTATAAATTTAACTCGCTGATATTTTATCCCATGTTTTTTTTTTTTTACATTTTCTTATGAAGGACGTGTCAGGTTGGGCGATGGGAGGACAAGTCATTTATCTACTCCCTGGGTGTTGCAGGATATTCATTTCACCGCGATGAGAAAGCTTGTTCTGTAACACTTCTGCACATTTATCACATCGCGGTGAGAAACCATTTATTGTGCAAAGGCGTTCTCTCTATTTTTCAGTGTGGAGTGGGTGTGTATTGGGTTGGGGGAAATACACGAGGGGATCCTCTCTTCCACCCTCAATCATTGTCTTCAGAGGATCCCATGTGCTGGCAAAAGCTAAATGCCAAACAGATGTTTTCGTTCCAGGCCATGTTTTACCACACTGTAAAAGTTCATTTTTTCGGAAATGTGAAATAAAATGAACTTATCATATAAAAAAAACCCAACTAAATCTTGTTATACACTCCATATTTCCTCATGCCGATCGGAAACTCCCGAGCAGCAGACAAAAATGGCAGCGTCCCTCGGGAGTGCGATTTTGCAACCCTCACCTATGCCCGCCGCCTCGATTGCACACTCCCCCGCAGCAATTACACCTTAATACGTTTCCTTATAAAGCTACCAAATATGACCAGCCAATTTGGTCCCATTCTCTCAAGTTTATTGGGCCGTAAAGATTCTAATGTTGGGAATCATTTCGAAGTGCCACACATAAAACAACAACACAAAAGGAGTTTTTTTTTCCTTTTTTTTTTTTTTTTTTTTTTGCTTCTTTTCTATAAATGACTCATAGCAGTGCTTCACAGGTAGGAGAGCTGCCCAGAGCCGGAGATGGAGCCCCTCAGGCGTGCACCAAAATGCACTTCCAGACTGCTTACCTCTCACATTACTAATACACACCTCTAAAAGAATTCAGTGAAGAGCTGTTTAGATGTAATGGCGTGAACACAATAAGGCAACCATTGTGTTGCTTTTTTTTGTTTTTTTTCTCTCTCAATGAATGTAACCATGGGAATTGTTAAAATGGCCCATTTCCCCTTTGCGGGTTACAATAGACAGCGCCACGATTAAGCACAAAGAGTTGAACACTGTGAGTAATTTTTTTGTAAGTAGTTTTTATTCACTTTCTTGTTCAAATTTAGTTGCAGAAACTAGTAAAACTCTTAATGGCGGTGTTTAAGGTAACCGCTGAAAACAAGTAGTCTGATTCTTCCAAAAGTGGCAAAAAATCTGTCAAATTGGTTTAACATGACATTTATGCAAATTCTTAACACAAGAAGTTAGTTTTGAATGGTTCCACATTCTTTTCTGTTATTAGATGTGTGCTAAGCTAAAAGGTTATTATATGTTATTATATGTTATATGCTTAATATGCATATACAGACATTTCACTTTCTATTGTTTTCATTTAACTCAAGGTCTGAAAGAAACAAGTAAAAATATTCCACCTTTTTTATTTCTCGTTCATCATATTTGTGATGAATGTGATTCATGTGATTGCTGAAGAATAAAAACACTTTACACTTTATAAGTAAGATTGTTAAAAGTCCAGTGCAACTTTATTCCACCTTCTGGTTAAACACTGCTGAGTTATCAAGCTGTCCTCGTGATGTGCAAGCAGCTCATTTGTATGTATTGCTATGTATAATATAATGGTTAGGATACAAGCATAATATATTGCCATTTTTGTTATAGCATTATGACATGTTGCATTCATACAATTGGGAAATTGTAGAATAACCGGTTGGGAGCTCTAACAAGACAACAAGAAGGTAACAAATTTGCCTGATGAAAATCTGCACATGATTGAAAAACAACACGCTCATCACTACAAGACGCAGCTTCGTAACGAGCTAACTACATTTGTTAGGCCGATGAAATCGTCCCGTTTCCCCAACAATTACAATAGAGGATGTATATTAAAGAGTACATTAAAGCCCTGTATACTAAAGTGGGAGTTTTTGACAATACTCCATCTCTGTAGCAACTTTTCAAACATGCTCGGCCGATGTGGAAAACGAGGGAAAATCCAACTTTTTGAAAACACTGTGACTCCGTCTCCATGTAGATGGAGGAAAGCACAGCTTTTCGGAAACGCTGCTAATGCGCATGTGCATTACGGCTGTAATAAGTTCTTCTGCACGTGCGCGAGGAGATGGGCAATCATAATGGCGGTGTTTCTGCTTTTTCCGTGTAAGGGGGCGTCATTTTCAAAATGTTGCCATGTAAATGGAAAACTTATCTGAAACAAAAATGAAAGAAATATGCTATTTCACTTGAAATGTTGCGTAAACGGGACCTAATAGTCATGTAGATGCACAAATCATGTTGTACTTAGTGAGATCACTTTGACTTCCAGATGTTCGCTGTATTTTTGCATCTTCCCAGTTACTCATGAATGCACCAGGATTAAATGAAGTCATTAGGCTTCTCTTGATGCTTGATTCTTATTTAGTGTGCATATTTGCCACAGTCATGAAATAATGGATGAACTCATTCAAAGATATCTTTGGGAAAATACCTTCCACTTAAAAGAGGGGAAAACAGGTTTTTAAGGCTGCTGCCTGGCAGGTGGGCCTGAAAAGTTCCACCTGTCTTGAAGGTGACAAGGATCTGAAAAAACTGTACGACCCAAAAGTCCTTGGAAGGATGCTGAAAGTCTCGTGTTTCTGGGGGGAAAAAAAGCCTCGCTTTGTATCTGCTCGTGTTTGCTATGTCATTGTGCCCCTCTGTGTTGACTTGTACCTACTTCGCATCGATCTGCGAAGCCTGGAAATCTGAAACTCAAGGAGGGCCTCTTGAGAAAACACACACACGTGCACGCACGCACACATACACACACACACACACACACACACACACACACACACACACACACACACACACACACACACACACACACACACACACACACACACACACACACACACACACACACACACACACACACACACCAGCATGAGCGTGGTGCATGCTGGTGGCTTGCATCAGGGCCTGTTTAAATGGCTCTAACAAGCGGGGGCTACGCTCGCTACCCCCGTGCCCACCTCTTAACACTCGACAGATGGACAAGAATCCTTGCCCCCCCCACCCCCGCCATCCCTGCTTTTATGGGACCTCTAATTACGCTTACACGCCACATCAAAATAAAGCTCAGCATGCAATGCCTTTGGTATGGGAAAGGAAGTGAGCTGGTCAGATGCAATAAAGCGCCTCTCTGCGGAGCTCGCCTGTAATTTGGCATAGACGTGGAGAAGCAAAGGTAAAGGTGGTGCAGCCCCCACTGTCGCCTGACTATATTACCGACTATGGAGTTACTGCCTCCTTAATATGCTTTAAATGCTTCATAAAATAGGCTTTTCTCACTGTGTTGATCATGATTTGTGAAAGAGAAAGCCGGTACACTTTGAAATGAAAGCATTATAAAAAGAATCCTATTTGCCCCGCCCCTCTAATATTGCAAGTGACTCCAAGTGGCATCTGCAATTAGTTTGGTTTGAGTTTTGGGTTGGATTTAGGTGAATGAGCATCACAAGACTTCGAAATGAGCTTTCGGATGATCCGACGTGTCAGGCTCACACTGGATTTCTTTTGGTTTTGTTTTTCCCGTGTCGGGGCTGAGCCACTATCTCCAAGAGCTCAAGCTCTGTGGTGTGAGGAGGGAAAGGCCTCATGGCGGCATGCGGAGTGCAGAAGCACCCGGTGTGTTTTTAATCAGGAGTAAGGCTGGGAGTCATTACTGGGCCTTGATGCTGAGCTCATTGTCTCTGTGACTTTGTGGAGAGACTGGGGGTGGGGTGGGGGTGGGGTGGGGGTGGTGGGGGGTGGGGGGTGGGGGGTGTTGTACAGTGAGGGCAATGTAGCGTGCATGTCAGATTTAAAGAGGTCTTAGGGGGTCATCCACTGTGGACTTATGAGGTCAGAATGGAAGGAGCAGAGAGGAAGGAAAAGAGGGGACATGCACGGCGATAGTGGAGTGATTGAATGAGACATGCATCTGTCTGTTATCAGAGCAAAGCAATGGGTCTGAAGATCAATCTTGTAACGTAAAGCAGCATCGCGTGATATTTGGCCCGAAGGGAGCAGTGGAATTCCCTCCCCCGGGACACAGGTTGTTCCAGTCCTGCCCCCCCCCGATACCTGCCGCTCACTTTGATGGAGTTTTGTAATTACCTCTGAGATGAGAGAGCACCTCCGCCTACTTTCAAACCACAGCCGACTGTTTAGTATCCGACTTGTCAAGCTGTGCGCATATGAACTCTTTATTAACTCTTTCTAAGCTCTTTCTGGTCCATAAGCTTGAAAAAAAAAACAACCCAAAAAACCGAGACACTTTTGTTGACTTGACGTAAATATCCAACATCAGGTCACTGGTTCTTTGTTTAGTTTCTCTTCCCCAACCAATCAAATGGAGGAAGACGTGAACTCAGTGATTTTCTAATTAGATTTACTCCCAACAATGGCATTCCATTTAGATTTTGATTATGAAATAAATAGTTATGTCCTTTTTGAGGCGTCACGTATTTCTGCTATAAACACTTAATAACAAGATGAGTTGTTCTGAATACAAACACTTATATAGATGATGTTAATTTCTTTGTGCTTCAGGATTTCTTAACCAAATAACAGCTTCCTCTGCTAGTTAATTACACAATTTGAAATAACACAATAACCCTTATATTGCTCGTCCCACACTGGGAACTCTAGAAACTGTTTTCTGGTGTCTCTTGCATACCCAACCAAGTAGCATTTAGGAAATTCAGTGAATTGGAATTCTCTTTGATTTGCAAGGGGATTCTTCTTGAAGCTTTCCTGGAAACTTTTGGAGACTCTGGCCCCGTTTCCAGGACAACTTTCCAAGGGAAAATCGTTTTTGTGTTTCAGTTTCAGAACAGTTTGGCGTTCAGACGACAACATTGTCAAAACGATGTCTTTATCCACAGAAATGGCAGAAATGCAAAAAAATGATGTTGTTGCACTCTTGGTTGTTTTTATATGCACAAGGTAAATTATGCAAATCAGGTGACCTCATGATTTAAGGACTTTTAAGAGGGCAAACAGCTTCTTTCCTTACTGAAGAATTAACAACGCTGCATATCAATAGTTTAAAAAGTAGCATGAGCAACGGCCCATAGTTATGATTCTGGCCATGTGACAGACATGAAACTTTATTTTTCTTAATGTTTTTAATGCAATTTATACTAATCAACAGTTCTCAATTTCAACTTTTACTAAATTGGCCTCTGTCTTTCATTCATTGTCAACATTTAAGAACAGGAAATACACAGTATGTTGTCAGTTACTGGAAGTTTTTGTTTCAAATAGTCCGTCCGTTGCAGTAAACGTTTGATATTTTTACTCCCATCTTTTCGACACGAGCAAAGGGCAACATATAAATCTCAGTCTTCCTTTTCTCTTGTTAATACAATAAATCTACAGCTGAAAATGTATGGAAAAGACAGACCAGGGCAAAGTAGACAGGATGTAGACGAGTGTAAGGGTATCGGAGTAATTGCCTGTATATTAAAATGTTGGCTAATAGAATTGTTCCCGGGGTTACAGCCATGTCAACACACAGAACAAGCAATTTTGTGTCTTATAAATGTCAATCAAAATGATTCCGTCAGACACTGTGTCACTGGTTTAATACCACACAAGCTATGGTTTCAAAGGATGAGACTTGAGGCAAATCTTCAACGCCCCAGCTCTGGGATTTGGCTGATTCGCTATGGATCCAACACTCCAAGAAACTCTTCTTCAAGTTACATGTAGTGAAATGATACCTTGTTTTGACTAAAGGGTTTCCTAAAATTAGTACTGTTTTATGTTGAACCTTTGAATCCGCCCTGTCGGATTATTATTTGATTATATTTTGTTTAAAATGAGTCTGGATCGAATGACTTCCTTTCCGACATTTCTCATAATCAGCCTGTATGTATCTTACGTAGGACTGATCTCTTAATAATCACTGGGGCTGTTGACTTTGAGTTTTGTTGGGTTCAACCGGAGAAGGCTACTAAAAAATTGTGCAGTTCAAATTCATACATCTTACATCCACTCCGGGAATTTGAGAAAAGGAATAAATAGCGTCACTAACTCCCACCATGTCAGTACTTTACATGAGGAAAATAGCAGGAGCAAGTGTTTCTGTCTCTGAACTTTTCTCTCTTTGTTGAGTTTCGGGGGTTCTGTGTTCACGGCAATGGTACTTGGAGCCACTGAGAATGCACCTTTTTGAAAATGGCTCCCAAGGTGGGAACTTTTTAAAACGCTCCAACTCTGGCCCCAGTTGACACGGGGAGAAAAAGCGACTTTCTGGAAATGTGCCGTACCGTCTCCGTGTAGATGGAGCAAATGCTGCAAGTAGATGGACAATAACAACAATTGTTGTGTATTTGCCATTGTTGATTGATTCCAGTGTGTTGTTTCTGCACACACGTGTGTGGTTTCATTACAAAAAAAAACAAAAAAACAACAGCAGCAGTTTCTAGTGGCCCAAGACGAAAACTACATCGTTTTCAGTGTTTTTGCTGTTTCTGTGTAGTAAATGTTGAAAATGTTGCCACGTAAACGTAAAACTTTTCTGAACTGAAAATACAAAAAAGATGCATTTTCACTTGAAACGTTGTATAAACGGGGCCTACATCCTGATCCTGGAAGCGTCAAACATCTATATTTGTATGTGCCACACAGGCTTCACCCTCGAACAGGCTGTAAAAAGAACAGGCTAAAGTCTATTAATGTTGAAAATCCGTGTTAATATTTTAACTGGACTTGCTTTTCTAGACCCTTTGATCAACTGTATTAAACGCCTTCCCTCTATCCATTAGTGTTTCTAGCTGATTTTGATCTCTGGGATCCAGACGACAAAACAATACTTCGGTAGAGACAAATGCAAGTATAAAGCTTTCAAAGAAAAAAAGAAAGAAAAAAAAAAGAAAGAAACCCATTTACATTTCTCAGATTCCTTGGTTCCCCCTCTAGTTATACACTTGTGTTACAGCTTGGCTGACTTCTCCTTAACTGGATATTATTTTATTTGGACTCAGGCCATGTTTCAGGAGCGGCGGCCTTAGCTGTGTAAACATCTGTCACCAACAGGAGTCATAACTAATAGGTATCTGTAGACAGGGGTCACGTGTAGTTTACATGTTTACCAGCCAATGGTCTCCGAGATGGCACGGCCTCGGCGTGGCGAGGAACGGGACTGGCCAGCATCAGCGACCAAACGCGCATGCGTTCGCGTACGAGCGCCCAGAGTGGGTTGTGCTGAAAATAAGAGCGCCGAAGTTGAAGGGGTTATTAGGGATCACATCTCAGGCATTTTTTTTTTTTTTTTCTTCTTGACAAGAGGAGACATCTCCTGCGGTTTGGTTCGTTGGCACCGCCGCACCTCGGATCATTGTTGTAACAGCAACCAATACACGACCACCGGATCTGGCTGCTCTGCTGTCAACAGGGCGGCGTGTAGGCACACGATAGCTACAGCCTCCATGCGTCCGCCTCTGCCGCCTCATGCCACCCAGGGGTTTTGGATGCGATCCCCCCCACACCCTACACCCTCCTTTTTCATTGCAGCGCCTTCATTACAGGCTCCATTTATTATTTAGGCGGCGACGGGGTTTCAAGCTCACAGAAGCACACGCGGCGCTTGTGCTAAAAGGAAATGAATTTTATTCATTTTGCTTTACGTATGCGCTCTATTTGGGTGGATTACACTCATCTCTTATATTTTATGGGAGCGTTTATTCCAAGTTTCTCGCAAAGGCCACCGTCGAAATGAAACATGCCCTCCCGAGGGCTGAGCGTGGCCTCTGAGAGCCAACGCAAGCCGGTTCCTGTTAAGAGGCCCGCGCGGTGCCAGCCATTCAGGTGCAGCTTTGCGGTGGTGTGAGAACATGAGGCCAGATGTAACCCAGGCACCTGCTGCAGGAAGAGGCGGCTGGAAACGTCTAAACAAACAGGGGCCGCGAAATACCTCAGATGAACTTCTCCTTACAGTCTTCTTTGTGTGTGTGTGTGTGCGCGCGCCGCCACTTCAGTTGTTAATCATGACAAGTTCACAACACACTGGCTTCTGGCAGCTTCATTTGAAGGAAAAAAAAAGATCAAATAATGGTGTTGCCGTTTCCACACTAAGAAGCAGACTTCAGTGAGGCGAGAAAACAGGCAAGGTTGTGGGATTTTCCCGTGAAAGACGTGATGTCGATATTGGATCCAGCCCAGTTTTTTTTTTTTTTTTTCCTTTTCTTTTTTTTTGGGGGGGGGGGGGGCTTTGATGTTTAGGAGGTTTTTTGGTTTTCAGTGTCAGGCACCAGAACTGAAAGCGAGACCAGGTCTTTGCCATCTGTCCCCCGTGGTGCACTCCACTTTTGACCCTGGTGATCACCTCAGATCTCCCCACCGGCCTCAGCGGGTGAGGAGGAGGCGCAAGGTTGTATCTTGTTAAAAGGTTAATGAGGTAGAACTCAGCAACAGACGTGGAGATTTGTATGAAGTGAGAGAGCACGGCGAAGGTATCGAGTTCTTGTTTTTCTTTTGCGTTTGGTCTTCATTATATGCTGTTTTCTACTGAAATGTAAACTAACTCCTTTGCTACCTTGCTACCCTTTTTTTAAGATAAATTCAGCAGCGGCTGAACTCACCAGTCCGCGAGGCACTGAGTGCTCCAAATGTTAAATCTTTTAGTTGCGACATGAATCATTTGAGTTCCTGCGATTGGCAGTCAGCAGTTGAAAGTAATGTGTAAAGTGAGTTCACTCATCTCCTCAACCTCAGACCGATTTTTACTGACTGCTGCGTTTCCCTCCATGTTCCTTTCACTTTCGATTTTAAACTTTCACTCTATTCAACACTATGAAGATGAGAAATTCAGTTCATTGTATTTCTGTGAATTTCTTCGGCACTGGGTCGTAAATACACTGGGAACAGAAGGTTACTGCTTGCTGTAGTTATTTTGGACAATAAATAATCAGATTAAACACCTATTTAATTAAAATATTGTCATGTAAACGCGACAAGGTCGACCATACCCAACTGAAATTACGACGGGATTGTCTGTTTATGATTCAGTCATGGTCCATATTAAAAAAAAAAAGCAACAGATTGGTTTCCAGTGATGCGTTTCTGTTATATAATTCACAAAGCGATGCCTCACCCACTCCAACTTTTCCCTTCCTGCAAAAAAAAGCAACAACTTGATTTAGTTGACTTACCAAATCAATACTGGCCAATGTATATGCAAAACAGAGTGTGGGATCATGTGCTTGTATTACAAACGTGAAAGTGCAAGGCATTATGGGATCAATTAACCGACTAAATCAGATGGAATTCCATCCCTACACATCAATCTGATTTTAACAATGTGAGTGTAGGCTCAGTGTATACGGCGACTGAATGAGGTGATGAGGTCCTGGAACGACCTGCAGCGGTTCTCTTTTCCAAAGCTGGATGGGACATGAGCACGTTTTGGACGATGCCATCGTTTTCTACACCCGTGACCGATGAAATGCACGTGGGGAACGGCAAAATCACATGCGCACTTTTGAAAGGGGGGAAAGCACACACAACTGTTGCATCCAGTCTTGGAGGCGAGCAAGTTCATGGCGCTCCAGGTCTTTTAACGGCGATAAATTCAGTCGAAACAAAAGAAAAGTGAGCCTTCGTTCAAGTCAGCTTCAGTGAGCGGCATTTTTCACAGTTTTCGTTTCTTCGTTTTCACTTCAACAATCCATCCGGCTTTGTCCACGTCAAAGATTTGCTGTCTTTTCCCGGCGCTGTCATCGGGGATAAGCAGTAACAAAACACTGCTCCGTTGTTGCAGAGTTTTACAATCTGCTTTTGCGTGACGCCCCAGCGAAAAGACGACTATCTCCCCATCTGGATTTCCAGATATGCTGCGCTCTTTGGCAAGTGGGAAAAAATCCACATCCAACTCCTCTTGCTTTTCAGATGTGTGAGCTGGAAGCGGGGATGAGTTTAGTCAAGGTTGTGACAATCAAGCCGAGGGGGGCGAACCCGGGATGGGGGGGGGGGAGACGCTGCGGTGCCGCATGGGGTGTAAGTATGGCAGGTATGCCAGCCGACTCCACCAGCCGTCTCCTCCTCCTCCTCCTCTTCCTCCTCCTCCTCTGCGATGTCTTCAATCCCTTCTTATGGCAAGACAAGAAAAAAATAAAAATCCCAGTTAGTAGCACGTGTGTGTGGAAAAATGTGTATATGTGTGTGTGTGTGTCTGTGAGAGAGTGAATGAATTACTAGACTCGCCTCACATTGAGCTGCAGGTGTGAAAATTAGGTGTGAGGTTTATGTGTGATAAATTACCAACATGTGGGCTAATCAGAGCCACTCCACCTTTTTTTTTTTTTTCTTCCTCCGCCCACCCTTTTCCTCTTAGCCGTTTTTTCCTTTCGACAACACATTTCTCCCACAGCTTGAGTGAATTTGAGGGAGTGTAAATATTGAAATATTCAAATTCGAAACAGCCGCACTTCTTCTTGTGGCTCATTTCTGACCATGCGCCGCTTGTTTTTCATCCACAGTTTGTACTGCATTTATATGGGAAACCGTCTGAACCTCTTCTTAATTTATTGGCTTTCATGTCATAATTTTCACTGAGAGCCCCTCATTTTGAAGCCGTATCTGTCTCAGATCATTTATCATCTTATTGCTATTCCGTCGATGTTTGGAACATAAACAATACCTTTTGTTTCATTGGAGACACGTTTTGAATCCTGGATTTCTACGCCAGGTTCCTCAAATACTGTATATCCTTCATTTTGCACCTGTTGGACCGTTAATCAGCTCCAAAAGTGACATGCACCACCTCCTGGACTTAACGAAATGAAAGCTATAAAAGTATTTATTGCCATCCATATAATTTTGTAACTAAAGGCCAAAGAGTTCTTGGCTCAAATAAGCAAAGAGAGATGTAATTTAATTTAGCTCTGTCTTCAGAAAAACTGCAAAGTTTCACAGTCCATCATCTGGCCAAATGTCATCCAGTATTCTTTTAACCAGCAGGACCCAGGAAGTTCCATCTTTGCCGATACAGATCATAGATCATACATCTGTGGCGCAACACTATCAATGTGGTGGAAATGACTTGAAATTACAGGCCCGTTTCACATCAAGCTCTTAACTTCCTCTGGAAGAGGAGTGAATAAAAATGGTGAAGAACAAGAAGAGCTGGGAAGAAACAAGAACCACATGCTCGTCCTCTGGTGCCTTTCCAGAGGGTGATAAAGTCAATCTCCGTGAGTCATCGATAAGGCCCCACGGTGCTCGGCGTCGTAAAGTCCCTCTGCACCTGCTTTCACCCACCGTGGCATATAAAGGGGGTATCACCATCAAGAGAACGAGAGGCAGATGCTGAGTGATGAACTGTGACACTCAGCGGGAGCTGCCACTTTGATTTTCCTTTAAAAGGCCGATGCAAATAGAAGACACGTCCTTTAGTTTCTGTGTCGAAGGAAGACCTGAAAAATGTTCCATGCACACAAGTGGTGCAAATTGCACTTTTCTTGGTTGAAACCACTTTAAAGCTGTGCCGTAAATATACATCCACCAAAAATAAAACCGACTCATAAAAGTATTATCCCTGACAGCTAATTTTTGACGTGTCAAACCTCTTTTTATGTTGGACTTTTTAAAAAAAAAAAAATTTCCCACTGGAACTAAAGTTGACTAAGATTAGAGGTTTGCATTGTTTCACTGCAATGTTTTAATAATCTTGACACTGACTGCGGACAGATATTCTGTTGTTTTCAAGGCTTGGACAAACTGTAAAATATTTTATGGGACCACAACCCACAATGGAGAGGCGATGCTGTCACTTGACCACCACATCAAGGTCAATGCTTTCGTCTTTTTTCCCTTCGTGGATGACTCCAGAGCTTTCCATGACAGTCACGTGGCGGCTACGGGTCACGGGTATGAGTGTCCATCGGCGTGGCAGTGGGTTTTAAACGCTGCAGCACAATGCTGTGGGATCAGGTTAGATAGGTCACATTTTATCATGAACTTTCTACACAGGAATCACGAGGCCTCTCCAACATCAACGCATCCAGATGTAGGGTTCGAACTGGGACATCAGTCTTAAGCCATAATCCATCATAAAGATATTAATAAAGAAGTAAAGGCTTGGGAAGAGTGCAAGGGTGAGAGCCGTGCTGACATCAGCTGGACAGATGGGCAAAAGGTGCAGAAAGTGTTTCCAGATCAACCCTAACCCTTGTCGATGTCTCTATCTGACCAGCTGCACGGGCAGGAGCAGGGTTAGCTCTATCTTTCACAAGATGATGTTTTGCGTGTGTTGGAATGGCTTTAAAATGTTGCTCTGGCAATAAAAATGAAAGGTGTCAACTTAAAAAGAGATGACATTGCTATTTTATAAGAATAATAGCTTTTTGTTTCTCATGCAGTTGCACCATTACTCGTATTTCTTCTGGTACAGCCTGTTCAATTCTATCGTTCTATGTGAACTGCTCTTTGAAACATTTCGATTAAGGAATCAAGGATTTTGTTCTTACAATTGATATTATTTAGAAGATGATAACGTACAATAAATTGTTCTGTTGGATTAGCTTAGCATTTTAACCCAACACTAGCGGTCTTACGTCTCAGCTTTGCATCACAATTGAGAATATCAATATAAAGCTGAGAAGCGCCATTAAGGCCTTGTTCACTCGACAGCGTTTCTATTGAAAACGCATTATTTCTGCCTTTTTGTTTACAGAAAAGTTTCAAAAACGATGTCCATTGACACAGAAACAGCAGAAAAAAACCATGTAGTTTTTATGTTGGGTCACTAGTGGGTGCTGTTTAGTTGTTTTTGTAATGAAACCACACACAAGTGCATAGAGGACATAATAAACATCAACAATGGTGAGTACACAGACATTCCTCAACATGTGGACAGACATAGAAAAGTTTCAAAAAGTTGTGTTTTCAGTGACTTCGAGCACGGTTGTCCTATAAACAGACACCCAAACACAATCAAAGTTTTTAAACAGGGCCTAAGATTCACTGAATGCTATGTTAAATTTAGCTTAAAGGGGATCTTTTATGCTTATTTTCAGGATCATTTCAATATTTTTTAACTCCATAAAGGTACCGAGTATTTTTGAAGCACAATTTTCTCTTAAATGTACTGGTCTCCACCGCTTTTTATTCCTAAAATGGCACTTAACATCTTCACAGGATTCTTTAGGAAATCCCTGTAATTTGACACCGGCCTCATCCTCTTGTGTGTTCCTTCTATGCCTAAAATTTGGAGATGTTATTTAAAAACGTGGTTGATCCCATTCTTTCGCAATTCACGCACACACAATGTGAGGATACAAGATTATTTGTCTGATGGTAATGATTGAAAGACATTACTGGATTGCTTAAATCAGTGGTTTCTAAACTGGGAATGGTTCCAGAGATCCCAGGAAGAGGCTTTGAGGTTGTAAATATTGAAAAAGCTGTTGTATGTTAGTAGGAATACATGTGTCCACAAGCCAGTGGCTTCAGAAAATTATACAGGTAAGTTAAAGGGTCCCTAGTCTAAGCTACACAGACTGAAGTCGCCTCCTCTGTGGCCGGCTGCCGTACAGTTTCTCTATTCTATCGAAGCCCCACCCACTTGGCAGGAGCGTTCCAAAAACATATTGCCGCTTTACTTATTGAGCTCAATAGTGTGAAAGTTGTCCCAATCTCCTCAATGAACTTCAAAAAGAAGGGGAAAAAAAAAAAATAGATGAGCGTATTTCCGAAAATGCTAAAATGTCAATTTATTGCATGAATGACATTTACTTTATATGAGAGTTCCGTGATCATGCGAAGCCTCAGGTCTAGTTTTTGTCACCTGTATGGCGGCTCGGTGCAACCTGTTGAGTCACACCAAATGAAATTAGCTCAACTCGTTTTATTGTCCACTAAAAAGTGTTGCTTTGGTGTCGCCATTTTCCACTTGCTGCCTGTTTTACCCATTCATCATTGCAATAACTGCCGCCCTTTCAAGCGAGTGCTCAGACCCACCAGGCCCGCCCTGTCCTGTGTATCCCGTTGGCTGAGCTCAGACGTCTGACAGCAAATGTGTTTGCTCAGTTTCTTGGTGCAAAATCATTATAAGAAGCAGGACTGTCCTAAATCATAAACACATGCTTACAGTAAGATCTGTTAAAGTACACTCTGGGAGGATAAAAAAAAACTAAACAAACAACAACGTAGATCTTTCAACCTGACTATTTCCAGCTGGAAAAGGGAGCTGTAGACAAGCCCAACATATTTTCTGCTGAATTGGAGGAGAAAGGTGCCTTCAGCACACACACACACACACACACACAATGCAACCCCCTCTCTTACCCTTTCTGCTTTTTCTCTGCAATATTTTAAAGCCCAGTGTGACTTCCAGGTCTATGACAAATAAAGTCACAGCTGGTTTGATGCCGCGTCCGCTTGAGACGTGACAGCGGCTGGTGAACTTTGGGTGCGACGAGCGACACTCACAGCTTTAGCCCGGCTGGTTAGGCGGTTTGAGGAGATCCAGAAAACGGCTGTTTTTGCTTCTTCCATTAGGCCGGAGGCTGCAGTGTGGCGTTGTCCTGTATCTGCCCCCTCTCTCTTTCTCTCTCTCTCTCTCCCCCTCTCTCTTCAGGCTTTCTCTTCTTCCTCTTAAGTGGAGCAGCGGTAAGCTTATACCATCATTTAAGGGGAACAAGTGAGGTGGACAATAAACAATAATTGTCTCAGTGCCACGAGGAAAGCGTATAATTCTGTTGGTGAGTGTGATGCTTTCCACATGAGAGCACAAGCCTTCCTGACCTGCAGCTGCTCCAGAACCTGAGGTTTTCTCTTTACCGTACAACGTTTATGGACAATATAGATCTACTGAATTACTTTTTTTTGTTGTGTTATTTGATGACGCCTAAAATTTCTGGTGGGCTCCGTACTGTAAGAGCCTTTTCCAAACAATGGACAGTGTAGCCGCTGGATAGTCGCATTCACAGCCTGCGTTATTAGATTTACATACCAGGGGCCCTCGGAGAAATGGCGGTGAGCTGTTAGAATAGGAACAGTTGTGTTTTAATATAAGCGCCTCTCTTCTTTCTATTTGCTGCGTTTGGGAATTTGCTGCCACGTTATGATATTGACACAAGTCTGCTGTGTTTCGACATCACCTCCGCAGTTTTTCGCGGCCTTTGCCATCCGATGCTTTCGCTGTTGGTTTAACATCGGGTCCAACTAGGGCCCAATCAAAACAACATCCCAATGAGTCCCCGTTGGGTAGCTTTGTGCCCGACATCGTCAGCTCCTAATTCAGTTTTTGAGCGTGAAATTTAACAATGAGTGAAAGGATGTCTTCTCTTTGGGGCCTACAATGTCAGTAACCTCTTAAATGCAGTGTTGTAAGGTCAGAAAGATGACAGTGGTGTTTGCTTTTAAAAAGAAAATAATCTTCCCCGCTTGTTGAAGCAATTGTCTGATTGGACGGAGTGGCTACGGCGTGGGAAACAGGCATGAAATCGTCTCGTTGAAAGTCTTTTTATGCAGCGGCGGCAGACTACAGAAATTATTACGTCTGCTTTTAACATAATGATAAAACATTAGGAATCATACAAAGTCTACTCTGTGTTGTCCATCTCTGTTTTTTTTTCTATTTTGGTAAGCATTACCGTGAAATTTGTCAAATCTAAAGGCCTGAAAATGATTAGTGAGTATCGGTTTTCTGCGTTTTTTATCAAAGTCAACCCGCAAAAAGACCCACATCAATACACCCTGCGTACAAGATTGCCCTCTTGTTCTCAACATTTGGCTCGGGGCTCTAAAAGAAACACAAGAATTATGTGCAATTTGCCTTGTTAGGGTTTCGGATTGCAGAGAGTTGGAATGGGTCAAAGTGAAGGATCTCGTGGCTAACGGTAGGTGAGTGGATGGCAGGAAGTTCGCCGGTCGTGGGTGGAAGCTCGTGTATATGTGGCTGGTTTTGGCAGCACCAGACTGCAGTCTGTCACACTGCCTTTGGGCTCATAAAATCCTACCTGAGACAGAGCTTGAGTTTCTGCTTGATCTCGCCGTGGCCTAATTATTCCTGAGTTGTACTCAGAGTAAACCTCCCAGCGAGGCCATTGTGGTACAACCGAAGCTGCAGCACTTCAAACACGCTGTCATTCCTTGTCTTGTTCCTGTCACATTTTCATATGAATGAATGGAAGAACATTTCCAGGGATGCAATTTTTTATTTTTTTTCTCATCTGGGTAATATTTGTTCTGTATGGTTTGGGAATGTGCCCATTGCAGTCCATAGACTTGAACAGGTGCAGGACTTTATATGATCTGCCAACCAATGGTACCAGGCAAGGTCCTCGCACAACACTGGAACTGGGTTGTCTTGTCACAAGAAACACACAGTTGATGGAAATAACTTTGTTGGAGTCTAACCTGCCCAACATGCCGTTCTATTTGTCTTTGCTTCATATTAAAATTAATGAACAACTAATTGTATCTGTATTCAGCAAAAGGAAGATGACTTGTTCTCTGATCTACTCCACGGTTGTCTATGCATATTCTTATGTGTCCAGGTCACTTTAGACACCAGGTTGTGTTGTGGAGTCGTAGTAGTTGTGAAGTTTTTAGGATAAAGAACAATGAAATGTCAGCTCTTTATACGTATATACAGTATATATGTATATATATATTTTCAGAACACTGTTTTTACATTTTGGGAAGTGATTCTCTTATGAAGAAGTAGATAAGATTACTATGCAGCTATAAATATGGAGCTGGGGCTTGGATCTCGTTCGCTTACTTTGGCACAGCATTGAAGTGCATGAGTCTGTCCAAAGTTAACACAATTGGCCTATTACCGCCTTTAAAATCCACACATCCACACATTTTATCGATACCAGGGGTGAGAAGTGACGTTTATTTTCACAAGTAAAGCTTTGAAATACTATTCAAATTGTGCAACACATTATACTCCATTGCATTCTGACTTCTTTTAAAAAGCCGGTATGCAGTCAGGAGACGTCATGTGGCTACAAGTTGTTAACAGCTCCAAAATCTTGCGTCATCTTGGTTCTGCCATTTTCGGTCACCAACACTGACACAGTTCTCTAATTAGCCTCATTTTATTGCAAAGCTACACTATTCTGCGCACTGCTAAAACTCAATAGTGCAGCTTTCATATTTGAACCAGGTTTAAGGATTGTCTGCATGCACCATGATCAGGTTGTAGTTTGGACGCCTCTGCATTTGAGAAAACTGGCTAACACGCATCCATTGAATAAAATAAGTTTTTTTTGTACGGTTACTAGGGAGTCCACTTTTATTTGTAACCGAGATCCTGTTTCAAATGAAACGCCTTGCTTCTATATTTTTCTCTCAGAAAAAAGTTTCACGTTTCCATGGAAACGTTTTGAAAACATTTATGGAATTGGTAGAAATGACAAAAGCAATGTAGTTTTCATGTAGTGCCACTAGTGGGTGTTATTTGTTTGTGGAATAAAACCACACACATGCATGCAGGGAACAATTTGCTATAGATAAATATCAACAATGGCGAGTGCACGATTATTCCTATGGACAGACAGTAAGGTTGGTTTGCTACTCCGTTTGTCTCTCAGCTATAAAACTACAAAGTCTCGGGAGAATATGGATGGAGCTGGAGCGTTTTCAAACACAGTGGAAGTTTTCTATTTCCTCCTGAAAATCTGTAAATAGGGAGTTTTTCCCCATTGTTTGCATTAGTGCGTTTACCAAGTAGCTTATCAAAATACCACCACTGAGCTAAAACAATAAAAAATCTGGACTAAGGAGGTTTAGCTGTGTGTCTTTGTACTTAAGTTAACCGAAACTAAGCCACTGTAAGCCACTAACCCTTCAGCATTGCCAACAAATACAGAGACACTTTCATCTCATTAGAATACCAAAATTCCTCTTTCAAACTTACAGTTTATGTAGATTTTCCTTTATAAACGCTAATGAATACAGTGTGTTTTTCTGTTTGGAGTCACCAGCTGTGGCAGCATATTGCTGAGGAAGAGGATATGTGAAGGATCCTTCATGTGGTTCCTGTCGAAGTGAAGCAGCTCTTTACCAGCTCTCTGTCTTGTAGACATGACACACTGAGGCTCCTATTAAGTCTTTGGATTAAAATCTCCTTTTGGAGGTTTTCCCTCAGTCATGTTCAGAAGGACTCTGGCTTTTGTAAATCTAATACTCAAAACCCAGAGGGATTTTCGCTCGGCTATCAGAAGTGGGAACTGTGGACTTGTTTTGTTTTACGTAATATGCGCTCTGTGGTTGAAGCTATACTACGACATCAGTTCATCACACACCAAGAGTGGCACCTCGAATAATTTGCAGTCTGGAAATACATGTATGTCAGGCCTGGTATCCATAATTTTGCAATGGTAACTCTCTGTGTGGTTTTATTTTTTTTGCTATATGTCTGGGTCACCTCGGTTTCACCGTGATTGACGGAAGAAACGCTAGAAGAACCGAGGCATGACATGATTTGTGGGAGGGAAAAAAAGGAAGGCGTAGAGAGCCATTAAACATGTGTCAAAACACACGGCGTTCAGATAGACTGGCTTTGAGTGGACCTGCAGTCTGAGACACAGTATGCAAAACAAAGACCACATCCATAACTGGGAACACATTCCCCGACGTACTAAACATGCAGTTTAATGTTCCTGCCAAATCAGGTTAAGATGCAGCGATATATAGGCTTCTATTCATCCTCCTCCCTTTTTTGCTCTGAAAAAAACAAAAAAAAACAATTTAAATTCAGATTCATATAAATGAGTGTTTTCTTTAAGAATGGTTGAGACCTGCTGGCAGTCGACAGATTGATGTAAAGCGCGTTGGCCATTATGCTGGTAGTGTGGGACGTGAGTTGGACAGCGCTGCTCTAGACGCTGTGAATTGTGGCCTCTTTCCTGACATACCTGTGGCCTGAACCTCCAAACCTTTCCACAGACACACAAGCTAATCTCCCAAGATCAGCACCAAAAGAGTCTCTCTTCACCGTACACAGCCTCCTTTTCTCTTCTCTTTCCCCCCCGTTTGCTCGTAATTCCAGGATGTGGGATGTGCTGCGTTCAACGGCGTTGCGGTTGTATTATCCTCAATCAGCGCACATTGCGAGATTAGCAACCAGCAAAACAAATGTTTGACAACAAAGACTGAGTGGGATCTTCGAGCCACGCTCTTAAAGAGCCTTTTCAGTCACTCTAATTTGCCTGCTGATTGACCGACCGGCGATCTAAGACGACCACAGGCCTCGCTCGTGTTTTTCTTGCCTTCTTGTTAGGATACTGTCGTTAGCGCGCCGTTAATAGTGGCAGCGCTGAGCCTTCTCAAAGTGGGCTGGGGAAATACGCTTCCCAGCCTCGCAGTTCGTCACTTTTGCCAAGTTGGCTTTCGGTTTCTGTCAGTGTTGTGCTCAGGTTTTGGCGTGGGCGGCAGGAGTGAATTTGACCAAGTTAATGTGAATGTCAGTTTGCTGTAAACACAGCCAGACTGTGTATTCTAAAGAAATATATGGTGGAGTATTGAGGTTTGGTTTAATATTGCAGTTTAGTTTTACAGAATGGAAGGATCGACAGAATGAAATCTGAGATATATGTGAGAAAATAGGACTGTGGCCTGTTACCTGATGGGAAGTAGACAAACTTATATTACAGCTGCAACAACTTTCTTTTAAAATAAAGCTGACATTTACTACGTTTTAGGTCTGTTTTTGAATTTTTTTTTACGTAGGGACTTTTACTTGCATGCATATAAAAACATAAGATTGTGACAGCCTATCAATATTTTAATACATGCTCGCTATTTTACTTCTTGCTCTGTAGCACAGAATAAACTATAACCCACCATCAGGAAAATACCTTAGAAAAGTTTGTGTAAATTTCAAGTATGGGTTCCAAAATAGATAAAGTGTGTTAGAAAATGATCGTTGAAGTCACCATGCTTCCAGAATTATTCAGTTCCATATTATTACAGTCTGTCACTTCAGTTTTTTTTCCAGAATTTACCCTTATTGTTCTTATATGTGATAGTTCATCATCTGTGTATTCATGGAAAGTATTCCAGCGTAAAGAATAGATCAGTGTGTTGTAGGACAGGTAGGCTTAAAATACAATAAAGTTGCTCATAGAAGTAAGTATTAGCACTTTTTCAGCTCTTAATAGTTGGCATTTGATTCCTACAGCCATGCCATTGCATGAGGCATCTCGCCATCTTCTTTCCTGCTGACTTTTAATATCTAGTGAAAACACAACTTGCCAGGCAGAGCATGCAAACTCTGCACAGAAATTCCCTGAAACAAGCACTTTCACTGTGAGGCGAGAGTGCTAACCACTACACAATCACATCTGATTTTACACAAACGGAGAATTTCTAAAATTAGGGTTGGTGGTCAGTGTCGTCCAGAGCCACTTTTATGACGTTCTACATAGACGTGTCCACCAATTACTCCGTATTGACCTGAGGGGCAACCTGCATTGTCCAACTGAAATAAGAGATAATAATACCTCGGATTGACAGTTCAGCGCAGGATAATGTTTTCCATCGGAGAATCGGAAGAGCCTAAACTAGTTATAATTTGGGGTTTTTGTTCCTCCTCCATATCTTACCGAGTAAGCACCGACTGGAGATCAACCATCACCAGTCTGCGTGATGAATAGGCTTGGAGCGCACGTCCCGGCGCAGCTCTGATCGATAGGGTGTTGCTCTAAACCTCATCCCCAAAGACCAACAGAGACGCATTCTGATTAGCACTTAATCTTACTTCCATCCACCCGGGCTTCAGGAGAATGAGTGCAGTTTGGCAGAGGCGACGCACCTCTCTGAAAAACGCTCTCTCCCAGCGCTCCAACAAAAGAGAACGAAAAAAGGCAGCCACTGACATCCGCTGACTGATTTTCACATGATTACAAACCGATGCTTGCGCTGGACCCACTTAGCGCTCACTTTTGTCTGGGTGAATCTGTTCATAGAAATCTAATACGCGGATCTATGGCCAGTAACGCAGACATGCTCTGCTCTGTCTCTCAGGCTTTGTCCATCTTGCCGCACAGTGTTTTACTAAGCGTTGTGGTAGGTCGTTCAGTACGAGCGCCGTTGTTACCCGGTCGCTGCTTATGATATTTAAGACTTGGCTAAGATCAACTGAAGTGTCTCTCGTTTGGATTCGCCCAAGGACATTTTCCTGTAAACGGGACGCTAAGGAGTTTACATTGAAAGTCACTTATTGTGCAACGGACTGTCTTTTTACTGGCTCCTTTGTTTTCCTCAGGCAACTGGAGCCGAGGCCAGAGTCACTGTGGTTTTTGGGGGCTTTCATCGGCTGTCTCAACACAGTCGTTTAGGAGGCCAGCTCTGACCAGAATTAATGCAATATTCACATTCATCACCAATCAGCGTTTGAATGTTGAGATGGGAACCAGGAATTGCATGAATGACAAATTGGAGAATTGAACATATTTAGGATGAATTAAAGAATATCCTCCTGATATGTCTATTATGCCCGTTTTGGTTTCGCTCTTGTACTTGGATCGTAGTCTACCGGTCAGCCCTCCCGCAGTCGAGTCTTTAGCTTTGTCCTTGTCATCGGGTGAATTTTGGGGCACCCACAGAAGAGTAATGGCGCACCGATCAGAAGGAAATTCCCTGGTTCTCGTACAGAATAAACAGCCGCCTGAGCCACCATAGTAGACACGTGTTCCAATGCTGCTGTAGCAAAAGCTAACAGCTGCACCAACCCCAGACTTAAACAATGCTACATTCATAAGGAGGCATTGACAATAATCATCCATTCCAGTGATTAATAGGGTCTCGTGTCCTCACAGCATTTCGTCTGGCGTAGCGGAAAACTAATGGACTGCCTTTCAGGAAAGGCCCGGTTTCACCAGGAGTGCTTTTTCAGACAGCCATTGATATTAACAGCTACATACCTTTACAAATGGTCAACTCCTCGGCTAACAACAAACAACGCTTTAGGTTATGTAAGCGAAAAACCTGCCAGCAGCGACATTGGATGGTTGGCTGAGAGTCAATAATAGGTAATGAATGTTTTTGTTTTGTTTAGTTTTCTCTTATGGAGTGGCTTTATGCTCAAAGTTGTCAGTAAAAACAGTTTTTTAACAACCCTTGACAACAGCAGCTACTTGTTCCAGCTCCTCTTTGAGAACACTTTAATTAAACCTGTACAGCTACACTTAGGACCTGATTGATTTTTGCAAGTGATCAAAAAAAATAACACCGTAAGTGACACAACCAAGAGCTTTCAAATTAACATTTATTGTGCTTTAACGGAATGATCTGCTGGAAATTGTATCGTTTCCATATTTGCGTTCACCACTGAGTTATTAAAAAACAAGCACACAATTAAATGGGATGCCATTGATTTGAATGGGCTGGTGGAGGAAGTTATCAATCATAGTGGTACAGTCAATTAATCTGAATATGAGGGGGAAAAAAAAGAAATAGAGAATATGAGCGGTATTATGTCTCAACTCAGAGCTGTGGAAAGAACAATAACAATAGTTGAGATTCACAAACAATTTAAACACTTTAAAAGGAGTAGAACACAGAAATAATGTAATAATAAAGTAACTGAGTAAACTCCTTTTAGCACAGTAACACCGTCCTTTTTCAGCACGTTAACGCAGATTCCGGCTGAATGTCAGCAGAAACTCCTTCCAGTACTTTGCATGATCTGGAACACACTCCTGATATTCCATATTCATGAAGGCAAATGGGATAAATGGATAGTGTGTGTTATCTGTTGGACTTAATGTCCGATGTGTCCAGTTACTAAATCAGCCGCTACATGTGCGCTTGTGCAACTTAAAATTGTCACGTGCCCAAACTACAACTCTGTACTTTGTCCCAACATAGCTGCATAGTGAGCTGCACTCAGCTTTTTAACACGTTCATCAGAAGGTTACAAAAAACAGTTGAGATGCAGATAATTTCAAACACAGATTTTAAAAACCGAAGTACAACTGGCTGAAGTCATCCTGTAGCCTCACCAACAGATCTATACCGACACACTCATGCGTTCCATGCCTCTGACTGATCACCATTTCCTCTCCTCTTGTGTTCATCCTGCAGCTAGCTATGGAGCGTACCCCATCTGTAAAGGCTGCTCGGTGTGCTCCAGAGATAATGGCTGCGTAAACTGCCAGCCCAAGCTCTTCCTGTTCCTGCGGCGGGAGAGGATGAGGCAGTACGGGGAGTGTCTTCACGACTGTCCGGCCGGATACTACGGCATGCGCAGCCCCGATCTCAACATGTGCTCCAGTAAGTCCTCCCACCCCCCACTACTCCACCTTTACTGCTCAAACTCCTCCACCACCGTGTTTTTTTTCTCCCGACACACAGACACAGACACACACACACACACACACCCTCACGCCTCTTCGACTTTCCATGTTCCCACAGCACATGATTTATCGTCAGTTATCCAGAGGAGACACACATACCTCGCGATTTGAACGCCTCATCTATTCACACAGGTGGATGTGCGTAGCGAGGCCTCGTCTTTGCAGCGTCCTCCCTCGGGATTTAACGATGAATCCCGGCCATACGATGTACGCTGGTTTTCATTTCTCTTTAACACTCTCTTTTACACCTGCATTACCAAACATCCTGTAGTCATGAGGATGTCTGAAGGCATGAAATCCAGGTGCAAATGCAACCAAGATGCGGCGGCGGCGGCGCAGCCAAACCGCTCCGACATCGCATTAGGGGCAGTAAAAAAAGAAGAAAAAAAAGAAAAGTCCTTTTGGAGATGTCATTCAATATCTGCTACAAAGATGATTATATATTGGAGACAGTCGACTGTCTGCAGGGCCTTGTGGATTGAGACTTTCACCAGACAGTGTAATTTTTTTGGCAGCTGAAGCAAAGATTTTTTTGTTGTTTGCCTTTCAACGGAGAGCCAGCTACAACTGAAGTGTCCAGATCCTCCAGTAAGAATTGCATGTTGACAGAAGTTTGATTAAGAGAAAGTCAACATTGAAAGCAGCTTCAACTCTTTTAGATAATCATCCCCGTAATCAAGAGGGAGGGATCAATGATGCAAACAGCCCCTTCGTTCTTACTCATATTTCTTCAAACTCAAGATGACCTTTGGCCAGGCACATGTTTAGAGATACTTTAACCAATAACAGTGATAGATAATAATATAGCTTTGATTTTGAAAAAAAAAAGATTAGATTTTCCTTTTCCTTCCTTATGTAGTACCCTGATCGTCTCACCTTATTTTAACATGGAATATGCGAATGTGAGTTTTTATGGGTTTACATGGAGCCTGGGGTGTTGGCTGAGTGTTTCATATAAAAACAGAGAGGAACTTGAACCCGTTCGGTTCCCCGAGCCAAGCTCCTGACAGACGCACTAAAATGAAGCCCCAGAGGAGGGTGTTCGGACCCAATCATACGAACATACACCAACCGCAAGAAGAGAAAAGGACCTACGTTCTGTTCACCCAGTCATTGCAGACATAGATGCAAATCCATCCGCTGGCTGTTTTTGGTTACGAAAATTAAAAAGCTACAACAGCAGTTGTTGTTTGTAGAAAAACAAACGATCAACGTTCAAAAATCCATCAGAAAAATCTCTGAGTATGGCCTGTTGTTCACCAAAGGATTATTGATTAGTAGTTTTCATTTCTATAAGGCAGTGCTTTGCACGTTATGTAACAATAGTACTACTCTCATTGTTTTAGTCTTCACAAGGGGGTGGAATTATTTTTTTTAATTTGCTAAAATAAAAGTAACTCTTAAAATCAAAAATAAAACGAAACTCTTGCGTTACTTTAAACTGTACCTCTGATTAGGACAATCAGGCCTCTCTTAATGTCTACTTAGCTTTGTTTTTACACATTAGCTGATCAGTCAGGTCAGTCTGGTGACTGATCAGTGGAGGAAGATGCTCTTTAATCTGGATAGGCCTAATGATCCCAGAAATTCTTTTCTATGTTATTGAGACTGCATATTAACATAAAACCAACATTTCGAACAAAACTTCATAAAGTAAATGCAATCTCATGCCCAATGGAATGCTTCTTCTACTAGTATATTCTGTTTGCTTTTAATAAAACTCACACTTTCAATAAACTCCTGGATCAATGACTCGCTTCTTCTTTATGAAACAAGTTATGCAGTCCTCCCAAGAACAAACAGGAAATATGTCTGACTTTGGGTAATAATATCATGCTGTAGCCTCACTACCTTATATGTATAAGCAGTATATTGTATATGAATTGTCAATGTGTATTATTTATGTAGCTACACATTTGCGGATGCTTTAGTAGTACCGTGGATGTATCAAAACAATTAGTCCTGATAGACAGTTAGTATATAGCAGCATCTTCAAATAGGTCATTAAGACTTATAGAACTTGGAAATGTCATAAACTTTATCTTCTCTCACACCGTTTACTTGCTATAAGGACAAAAACGCTGCCATGTTGCTGCGAGATACAAAAAAAACAACAACTTGTGGTTGGAATGTGGGTGTGTCATTTAAAAAAGACTCGACCGGTGAAATGAGAGGGTCATGATTATCACTACGCTTTAGGCAACAAACTTCAACCAAATGCTCTTAGTCCACCTCCAGAGAAAACGGTTAGTGGCCAGTTTACTAAGACGCTTGCTTCACTGCATGCTCGCAAAAGTAGCATGAGCGACATCACACACAAACAGGGGTCTGAGGGTTTAAACCCTGGTTACATGAGATCGATCTGCTGGGAGTGGTATCGTTTCATCGGTTGTAATCACCAGTAATTGGCTGGAGTGCTGAGTCCCACGAGAAAAGAAAGCGCTGTGATACCATGGAGTTGGACTTGTTGGTGGAAAAAGTTATCAAACGCACCACAGTGTTGCACTAAATAAATCCAAATTTGGAAAAGAAATAAAATAAAAACGACAATCTGGGAAATTATCCATCACCAAGTCAAAACATGGGCTCGGTATCTTAGTCATTACAGAAATACATGCGAAAATATTTTCCCTTGAATAATATATGGTAAACAGTGACGATTAATTCAGTAACTTCTTTGTACACAAATGGAGACGATTACACTGAATCTGAATTATGGCTTTGTTTTGCATTTGAAAGAGTGCCACCATCACTCAATACCAGATGATTCACTTTTAGCAAACAAGCACGATTTAAAATGCTTTTTGTCAAGATGAGGTTATTGCAGCGTCTCTCTCTGTTACTTGGGGCGATGAGATCATAGCAGTTTTGCAGGAAAATGTCTTATCTGCTGCTGTTTCAGACATTGAAACTGTCTTAGCACTCTGCTGGTATCGATTGGATACCTCAAAACAAAACACACTCGCTCTCCGCTTGCTCATATACACCCACACATGCTCGTTCATCAAATCTTCCCCACCTTAGAGGCAAAGTCTTAACGACTCCTCAGTCATTTCACCCTATTTTCATAACTCAGACAAATTGGAAGAGAAAGACATCTTGTTTTCTGGGTATAAAGACTTTTTTTTTTTTTTTTCCTTTTTTTCTTTCTTTATTACTTCAACCCTTGCTAACCTAACCGCTGTATCCCCAAAGTGGGTGAGTTTTGACTTTAACTGATCCTGATATGTGGCAAGTTAATCTGAATCGCTCTCCGTACAAAGTGCCCATAGAGCAACATCTCGTATTGTCACGTAGTATCACATCTCAGAGCAGGACCCGCTTTGATCTGATCGCCGCTTCAGTCATGGCTTTCTAATCCAGTTTCCTATTTGACCCTCATTCTCAGCTGTGCTCCGTGTGCCATTTTCACTAAACGGGTCACATCCAACCTGAGTAAATGAGAATTTTATTGGGTTGGAAGTTGATATTTGTGAGCTGATACGTGCGACTGGTATAAGCAAGGGCGCGGTGGACAAGTGACAGCCGAGGGGTTCTTCACTGTGGTCAGGGGGCTCTTGGCTTTCCAAAGGGGTCGGGAATGTGGCATTATGTCTCTGTTATCGTGAGCTTTTTAAACAGCCTCTGAAATCACTTAGGGAGCAGCTGCTTATTATTACACCAGAGTTTGTCTCTGTGATCTTATCTCATTCAAGATTTTTTCTTTTTTTTTCTTTTTTCTTTGTGGACTGCTTGGGTGAAGGAAAACAAGGGCTAGACAAGCAAGAGACTTGCGCACTTGGCCACTTGCTCGGTGAAACCTCATGTCTCGTTTTCCTGAAAGCGCCCTGGACTATTCACAAGCGTCTGACACAAAGAAGTGCGGCTGTAGAGAAGGGAGTAGATCCAACTTCTACTGTGTGGGCTAACAATGTGATGCAACACGAAGCAAGGAAAGCTACACATATGATTAAAGCTGAATTGATAAAAGAGTACTTGTCCAGCACACGTGGCTTTATGTTCTACAATGTTTTAAGAAGCAGAACGATGTTAAAGCTGGAGAATTCCCACTTGGAATTGTGCACTGACGGCTGCTGGTGGAGGAAGAGTGTTATTTCAGTGGGTGATGGTGAGCTTCTGTTTCTCTTAAGGTCAACATTAATGGGTCACACTTATCAGAGGATCTAATTCTTGGATTATAGTGGTGAATTTGTTTCACTTCTCAACTGCTTTTCCACTGCATGAGCATTGTCAAAGTGCTTTTTATTGCTTAATCACATTTATCCATTCACACACACATTCACACACTATTAAAGGCGGCTGCCATGCAAGGTGCTCCATCCATCCATTGGGATCAATTTGGGGTTCTGTGCCTTGCCACATATGGAATAGGGACTCAAACCTGCAACCTTCCGATTGGGAGACAATTGCTCTACCAACAAAGCTTCACCTTTACAAGTCATCCTAAACATTAACAATAGGATTACACAGACATTCGTACAGACGATAAAGTTGGATTGCCATTACGAATGATTCTCAGCAGCCATGGCAGCAGCCTGCCACACTTCACAAAGTGTGTGTGAAAAGGTGAATATCGTTAACAATGTAAAGCGCTTTGGGACTGCTCACGCAGGTGAAAAGCATTATATAAGTGAAGTTCATTTACCATTTGGATTAGTGTTATTGCTAATGAAGACATTAAATATATCTGGCATCAACAGGTGCCACCTTGTTGTAGTCGCCAGCATATTGTGGTAATTCTTATTTCTCTGGACTGTGTTGTCGAATCTACAGCCCCCAACATCTGTATCTGCCTTCGTCCTTGTTTGATGAATTCACTTCAAATGGCTAAAACAACTAATATATATCCTTTATGTTGTTGGATGGTTAACACCTTTGGTATTTGGTATTTTAAATCATTAGGTCCAAGATAGACATTGAATAATTTCTCTGGACTACTTAAAAAAAAAAAGATGCCATGGAGTTCCATGTCATTGCACACATACAAACACCATGGTCTGGCTCAGACATAACGCAAACTACGCAGAACAGCATAACACAACTGTAAGCCCCTTCAGAGATACCCTTCAGCTACATTCCAAAGAGGCTCGAGACATGTCAGCCACAGTGTTAAATGCCAGTATTGAGATGTAGGTGGTTCATTAGCAATGGCTTTTTGTTGCATAATACCTTTCGAGATGACCATATATTATGTTCCCAGGCCTCTTTGCTGGAACCCCTTTCAGCAGCTAATGGATGGGTTGATAGCAGCCATAAACTATATGCAGTCACTCCACTGCTATCCACAGGGGTTCTTATCAGCTGCCCAGAAGAGGCCCCACACCAGTGTCTGTGGGTGTCAGCCCACTGCCCCGCAAGCAAGATTTGTAGCAATGGTCACACAGTGTGCTGCTTTATGTACAGCCAAATCTGCGTGAATGCGGTGCGGTCATGCTCTCGTCTAAGTGACATTTCATAATACTTTGGTTTTTAACATACAGTACATTCCCAAGCCAAAGCATATTCTGTCACTTTGTATCACAAATGAGCTCCCTGGCTGAAAGAATTATGGGCTGAAAGGCGACTATCAGAGCTGTCTTCTGTAAGAGACCAAGCGTTGAGAGGGTCAGCATGAGAGCAAGGCTGCATTCAAGACATCCTCCCTCGGGGTGTTTTACGGACCCCCCACTGCTAGACATTCATACATACACTCCTGCCACCAACCGTGTTGCCTTAGCCCACTGCAGTGACTTTACAACCACAGCTGTGTTCACTGCCAGGCAACAAGGAGTCTGATCAGGGCCTGAGATTGCCAATATCCTGAAAGCAGGTTTTAAATATCATAACTCTTTCAATGCCAGCCCACTGTGTCCTGAGAGACTCCGTCTGTCCAAGGTTTCTTGCCTGAGAAAAAAAAATAGTTACCAAATCCCATTGTCTCTTTGTCACATCTAATTAAGGCTCAACGCATGGGTTGAACATCACTGGAGACTTTTTTTTTTCAAGGCGGATAAGAATCTTGCAGCATGGACCTCACCCAAAAGGGTACCAGGGCTGTTTAAAGCAGCTAAGACGGATTTTGCAACCCACACTTGGTGGCACTGGCAGCTCTCACACTCCCGCTTTCTCACTATAATCCTGAGCCGCTTGGTATTTCCACAGCACAGTCTAACTAACAAATAGACCAGTTGCTTTTGGCCTTTAAACTTCACCAAGGGAACTTTAAACATCACAGATTTACAAACCACATTCTCAGATTTGCCAGACAAAATACAATGGACCCACCAAACCAAGAACTACTCCCGATACTTTGCAGCCAGATGCAGAGTTAACTTTTTTTTTTTTTTTTTTCTTGAAATGCTGTAATTGTGGACACTATAGTTTAAGTGGAAAAGCTGTCTGTGCAGGGCCACAGCCTGAAGCTTTTTTGCTGTGTGTGTGGCTGTGTGTATGCTGGAGCTTGCTGAGCAGAGTACAATAACAGATCCTATAGTATCACACGCTGTGTTTCCTGGAGTGAAGAAGCTAGGACAGCCACTGCCACATCTGTCATCTTCTATCGCTCTCTGGGGGATGCTGATTGACGGGAACACCACCTCGGCTTCACCTTGCCCAATGCCAGCGTGTGGAAGAGCACCCATGTGGAAAAAACAGTGTGGAGGGAGTCGGAGAAGAACATGGCAGCTGTTCCGGCCGTCACCATGAACTCCTGCCATCCGCAACCCCTGAACGACATGGCTGGGTAGCAGCGAGCAAGCCAAAGCTTCCATGTCGGCCAAACTTGGGGCCTCGAGAGTAGGTCAGAGCTGTTCGACTAAGCTTGGAGGAAAAGAATGGAAAAATGGGGCTTATTTTCCCCCGAGCACTGCCAGGCCTTTTTACGACATGGACACTCCTGCTGCGCTGCATCAAGTCTGCTTTGTGGATGAGGCGGAGAACTCCTGCCCCGATAGCATTTAAGACTCAGAACAAGCAAAAATAATTGGTCCATGTAAAATGATTCCAAAACCTTCTTACCCCCTTTTATTATTCACATCAATGAACGGCGTGTTTGCACATCACAGCTTGCGAAGGACCAGGAACAGCACTTGACATGAGGCTTTGAGTGTCCGTGATAAAATCAGAGGGTTCCCCATCCAGACCACAACTAAGGGGCTGGCTTCTGCCAAGCATGTGCTATTAGATCACAAGTGACACTTGGTGACTCATCTCTTTACTTCAAATGCACTTGACACGCAAACCACATAAACGTTAAGTGCAAAATAACCACCATCCTCCAAAATATGTAATAGCGATATGGTCACTGATGACATCTCTTTAAACCCACTTTTCTCACTGGTTTTGCAGTTCCTCTCAGACCTGAATGCCTTTTCCCTGTTGTGTTCAAACTATAACTCATGGTCAGAGCCAGGCCAGGAGATAATGATGATAATACGTTTAAGTCCCAGGAACACCGGGCCTTCAATGGGATCTGATGACCTCATTATTCCTCATTAGTCTCCCTGAGGCACCTACAAGAAGACTTTAAAGGTGGTCCAGAGGTTAATCCCACTGGGAGAATGAACCCGCGCCCCTGTATCTGTTTCTGGAACTGCTGGATGCACTGACTGACTGTTGACTTGGCCAGCGGTCAATGCAGAAGCTCCTTTAGTGTCACAGATAGCCCTCGCTGTCCCAGATAGCCTTTTGGCTGATAGCTACACTGAGTATAATCCCTTCCTACCTACCCCAGCTCTCTGATGACCTATGACCCTTGCCTCCCCACATTCTGTAACTCCTATGGTGCCACATTTATTGCCCATCCACCTCATCCATCTCTTGGGATGCCATTATTGCTTATCTTCTACTTGGAAAACAAGATTTTCTGCCATTTATGTCATGGCCCGGCCACTCCTGAAACTGAAACCAAGACTGATGTTTTAATCAGAAATCTTGTCAAGTGCTACTGGTGCAGCAAGGACACAATAGTCCGGCACATCTGTGTTGCTCATATTTACTGTCAATAACCAAGTATTGCACAACAGCTCCAGTGCTGGAGAGTGCCGCCAGATGTTCTTGTTTCTCCTCGCACTTAATTTTTTTTCATTGTTTTGTTTGAGAGCTAAAATTCTCTCAGGTGACGACAGGCCTGGGAAGTGCACATGGTAAAAGACAGCTTTGTGCTTTCCAATTAGTTTTGTGATTTATTAGCTTGCTCCCTGTGTTGGGCTTGTTCTGTATCCAAATCAAGCTGTGCTGATGGTATTTTCATGCTGTCAGGACTAGAAGGGACTCAAATAAGTGGAAAAGCATTGCAAAATACATTTATATGGTGCATTAGTGTCTTTGCAGGTTGGGGAAGAGGGAAATAAAGACAAGAGAAAGATAGATAAAGTCATAAAATCAAATGTTTAAACTGATTACGCATAATTTAAGTGAGATCATGGGAAATAACTAGGGAAATTAAGATTTTATGATTGCCCCTGCGTGCAGATTACAGCACTGTACAGCTTTTATTGTGGATTGGGTCTATCTCAAATCATATCTGCGCATGCTTGTGCTTATTTGTGTGTGCGTGTGTGTGGTTTGTTTAGACTGGTCGGGGAAGCGTGAGACCAGAGTGAGTGGGCAGAGGCCATACTTTAGGGTTCAAAGTGAAGCGGGGAGGGACCCCCTTGTTTTGAAGGAATGTCGAGGAGGAGGCCTGATGGTTAGCTGGAGATGGGGTAATTAAGGGGTGTGATTGTGAGAACCTTCCCTTCCCCAGGCCCTGTAAGGGTCACAGATAAAACAGCAGCCCTTGGTCTCTGTTTTTCTCACATGGGGATATCAAGACGACAGTGAGCGACGCATGCCACAGGCGTATGCACAAATGCTATCCCCAAGTGCAAGACGCAAACAGGGGGAGGGACGCTAACCTACCTGCGACAGTGGCTGCAGGTTCTAGATTGCGGTTCCGCGGTGGTTGAAGCTTATTGAACAACAGGGCCACAGAGAGTTTCAGAGGAACGGCATAAATTGGACAGCGTTGGGAGGCTCCTTTTAATCATGTGGGCCTGTGAGTCGCCCCGTTGGTGTGGTTGTTGTAATTTTGCCTTGCCTGACGTGCTATTTGCAGTGAGCTTGATGACACATTGCCATGCCTTTCTTTTTGTAAGCAGCATGTTCTGTGTCAAGTAGAGGCAGTTGGGGTGTGCCGTGGGAGGATAAATGCACCATTTTGTGTGTGTGTGTGTGTCTGTGTGTGTGCGTGCGTGCGTGCGTGCGTGCGTGCGTGCGTGCGTGCGTGCGTGCGTGCTGACAAAAGCCTTTGGCATATTATCTGGCGTGGCCGTGCTAAATGTCGTCGTCACTCTCCTGTCTTCCTCCTCGCCAACCCACCTCCCCCCTTTTCTATATCATCGCCAGAACTTTCAGGTTCCACGCAGCTGGCCAAGCTTTGTGATCATGAGCCATCATTCACACTTTAATGAAAACCTGACTCCCCAATAATCTGCACTTATGGAAACAGACACCGTTCGGAGCACTGCGGAGTGATATGACGGCATATTAAGGACACTATTAAGTGCTCCAGTGGGATGTTTTCTTCCTGTTGCAGCGCACCACTTAGTTGAAAACATGTGAGCCTGTGTTTGCATCCAGATCATTGGATGTTGGTTCAGTCTGTTGAAAGAGGTCAGGGGAGAATAATTCCCCACCATGTCTGCTGTGTTGATTTTCTCACTCAGAACACGAGAACGATGAAAAGGAAAACTGCTGTCAGAAAAAAAAAACCCCAAAAAAACTGCTTTTCTGAAATGCATTCGAGTCCCCAAAGAGAAACGATTCACAGGGCATCATCAACTCTTTTTTTTTCCTTTCCTTTTTTTTTGGTGGAAGACAGTGTAATCCTTTCAAGAACCCCATCCCCAAACTCCTTAGCCCTCAATCAACTCCAGATGAGAGGGTTGTTCAGACCCTGATGACTCTTCTCTTTCTCTGCTCTCTCCTCCAGGGTGCAGGATAGAAAACTGCGAGTCCTGCTTCAGTAAAGACTTCTGCACCAAGTGCAAGTCAGGTTTTTACCTACACAAAGGGCGCTGCTTTGACAAGTGCCCCGAGGGCTTTGCCCCACTGGAAGAAACCATGGAGTGTGGAGGTATGTGAAACAAAACAAATATGTAAGTAAAATGCATGTAAATCACCTGTCGTTCTCTTTTTTTTTTTTTTTCACACCAACTTTTACCTCAATAACTCATTTGGGGGTAAAAACAAGCCGCTCATACTGGACCACACACGCAGAGAAGTTACAGCATCCCAGTAAAGCTCCTTCAACCTTTATTGAAGCTTGACCTGAGGTCTTTGTGTTACCCCTAAATGTCACTCCTCTACTTTTTCACCACTGACATTTTGGTCTCTCTCTCCTTCTTTGCAGAGGGCTGTGAGGTGGGTCAGTGGAGCGAATGGGGAGCATGCACCAGGAGAAACAAAACCTGTGGCTATAAGTGGGGTCTGGAAACCCGGACGCGGCACATTGTAAAGAAACCACCTAAAGACACGATACCCTGCCCCACCATCGCCGAGTCCAGGATGTGCAAGATGGCCATGAGGCACTGCAGGAGAGGTAAGGATGGTACGTCGCCATATGCTGAGTTGTGTGAGAGAGACCTTCTGTCAGTCAGTCTGAAGTCCATCCACATTCACTTTAAAGTTTACACTGCGCTGCTCTGGTGAATATTAAAGAAAACAGGCCCTGTATCCCTCAGGAAAACTTCCCCCCTTCTCCCCCTCCCAGAGTTCCACCTGTCTCATGTAACCCTTGTACCTCGCACTCAGCCTTGTTTTTACACCGTCTGTGTTTTCGAGGTGCACGGTGGCGTTTCCTCGCATGAAATATCAGTATTTTTCCATGGCAGCCTTGTTCCAGCCAGCTCCTTTTCTGAGATATATTTCCTCCCTCCACCCCAATCCTCCCTTGCCCCTTCTCTTCAACCCCCTCTTGGTCTCCTCAGTGGAATTCTTCAAAGTACTAGCTGCAGGTTTTCCTCAATGGCTGTCTCTGTTTCCTCCTGTCAACTTGAGAGATATTTGCGGTGCGCACAGCATGTATGTCAGCCCATTAAATGAGAAGTCAAATCTGGAATTTGTCCGTGTGCGAATGCAGCTCAGGGAAATGTTTTTTTTCAGAGTAAACCATTTTCTCTCAGACCATCCAAACACACCATTTGGGATGACGGCCTCAGTTAGCAGTGCTTTTAAAATAAATCTCTTTTCCCTAATGCACTTTTACTTCTCTCATAAACTTTGGATTAGGATAGGGCAAGTGTAAATATTTAATTCTCCAAATAAGGAAGCAATTACAGTGGCAAATATCATTTAGCCTGTCAAAAAAAAGAAAAAGAAGAAAAACATTGTTTAACAGAAAGAAGGAAATATTCTAACCTCGAGGATTTTTCTCCATTTTTGGCCTGGAGTGTTGAATAGGAGAGTCCTTGAGTAAAGTGGTGAAAGAGTAAATAAACTTGAAATAAACCCTGATAGTTTCTCATATTTCATCACTTCCAAGGCAGGGGCTTCTGTCCGGGTTGGAAACTGTGATTCTGTGACACATTTAGTTCCTGAACCCTCATCCTGTTTGTTGGGGAAATTTCTCCCCAACCCCCACATACCTCTGGGTGACTCCATCTCGCCTGCTTGACCTTTTCCAAACTTTATGGCCTTCTTTAATTAAAATTTGGCATTGCTGACCATGGTTACAGCCGTCAATTATCCCGAGCGTGAAGTCACTGATGGGAAGTTGTTGTGAAGTAGAAACTGAGTGCCCAGCAGAGGCCGTTTTTTTTCCTCAAATCCTTCAGCAGCACCCCCACCCCACCTCCCACCTCCCACCTCTGTGTTTGTCATACTCGAAGCTAGTGGTCCCCGGCGATGTGGTCATTGTAAACCTCTCAGTGCAGGCCCTTCTCCAACAACTGAGTTACGTCTCTGGCGGTTTACAAAGGGCACGTAAAAGTGTCACCACGTGTGCATCTTAGGGCTCTCCGGGCTTGTGAAGTGCTGCGGTGGCCAGTTTAATAAAGGCAAATTTCAGCCTTGGGCATATGTTGTTAATTCCCCACTGCTAGTGAAAAGTCCCCACTTGGCAAAAAGCAGTGAAATGCAACACTCCAAAGTTCAAATAAATACAATGTAAAAATTGTAAACGGCTCAAGTTGAACGGGGGGAGAAACACTTTGCCGATCCAGCGCCGTCGTATAGGAGCTCGGCCGTCAGACATTGTAAAATAATCACTTCCCGCGAGTGATAATAAAGCACGGCCCGGCGTGATGAGAGGCCGCGCTCTGAAACGCAGGTGATGGGAGAGTGGTCGGAGACTCGTGGAAGAAGAGCTGCAGTATTCATTATCAAGTGCTTTGCTTGGTGACCTTAAACACTTTGGAAGCTATAGGCCTCAAGAGGTACTTAAAAATAACAGGAGCTGCACAGTGGTATTAGTTTTTGTTGGGGCTTAAACTGAATTAGGAAACCTATAACCTCCGTATGTGGCTATTAAATTGAAAAGAAAATGTCCAATGTGTTCTGAATAATCATTTAGAGCTTAAGGCAATCTAAAAATGAATTTTTTTTTTTTATCAGCTCCACTCACTAGATACCAGACACCAATGTTTAGGATAAGCTCAGGATTATGTAACCGCAGGCCGTAAAGATGCTGTGGATTAAATGGAGACAGGAAATAAGAGGAGCAGAATGTATCTATACACTATTTATGGCAATGCTTATCTGATCACCCTGGCTTGTATTTCTACATATCTGCGTATTTAAATTACAGTGGACGTCATTGACGGATCCCTGTCTCCCAGCTTAGCACGAGCACAATGATCTTCTTCTTGTCCCTCTGTGTCTGAGACGGGTTAATCCCTCTGTTAAACATCCACTCAGGCAGCGAAGGTAAAGCCCAGACGTTGTCAAGGAGCGAGGCGTTTTCACAGCCGACATGACGAGTCGGGTAAACCACGTTTGTGCAACTTGCTCATCAGTGTAAACACCATATATCACTTGCACTGCTTGGCTTCGGTTGCTGGTCTCCATCGGTGTTTTGTCAGAACAGCGGTGTCTTGATAACACACTGTGTTGTCGTCTTACAAAATGCCTTGGGGGGAGCAATTGTTTGGCGTATGCAAATGTGCGCTAGTTTGCTTTAAAATAAAACAACAAAAAAACAATATTTTGGTTGAGCTAAAAAGCAAATTTTAAGGGAACTTTTGAAAGTTGACAGAAATATATTGTCCATGTCACTGGTTTCCAATGAACTGCAATGAATTTTTAAATGATTGATAGGTGTCATTGCTGCAAAGCTAAACTTTATGTACTGTATGGCAATATAGAATAAAAACACATAAGAAAAATGCATTGAGACAATCTGAATAACCAAATATTGCGTGACTGCCTGGAAATTTCAACAATATAGTGAAAATGGGATGTAGTTGTTCATCCACAATCTCCAGAGACATGTTTGGTTTGGACTTGGACAACAGAGCACAGAAAAAAAAAAAACCTACTTAAAAATTTGAACACATTTGAGGTCAGTTGGCTATACGTCAATAACATAACTGCTCATAAAAAGGAAATTCCAGAAAAGCTGAGTCCTCCAAAAGTTTCGATTGGAAGGGGTTTACCTCTCAATGAAGTATTGTGAGCAGAAATGATTCCACAAGAAACATAACTCTGACCATAAAAGAAGCAAAGACGCTCAGGATACAGCGATATGACTCTTTTTTTTCCCAGTCCACTTAATGCATCTAAAAAATTTGAGTCTAAATGGTTGAATCACCATTGCATTGTGGATATTTTACACAATATAGCAGCTTATTCTGGATTGGGTTCCATGTAACGAGAAGGAAATGTTTCTTCGAATCTCATAGAAACCTTTCTTACATTACGGAGACATTGCAAGACATTCTCCGCAAGAATACGGACCTCTAGTCTCAGGACTGCTTGGCTCACCTGCAAACTGATTGTATACACTGTACCAATGAGATGAAATGCATGCGCCGTACCACTCTGGGGACCATCCTCTGGCTCAGCAGAGTGGTGCTCCTGACAGGCTCCAAACAATAAAGATACTTTATTAATAGCTTTCTCCAGTGCTCTTCATTGACAGAACTGGTCCCTCCTCTTCTCTCCTCCCCCGTATTGTATTGAGTAGAGCGATAACACCATAGTGGCTTCCCGGCTGTTTGGTATTGATGCCTTCAAGGAATTCCCTGCAGCCCCTGTCATCAGATTTACTGGTGCACAAACAGACATATGACATGACCCTCATTGATGCACCTTTTCATTTTCTATACTTTCAATTATCTTCAAGCCATGGCTGTGTCTGCCGTGTCAGTAATATTAGATGTTGTGTAAACAACTTTCAAACTCCCAAATAAGGATCATAAGGTAATCCCTGATTTGGGATTACGACGGACTAAAGTCCAACACAAACACACTCTTGCAATCGGTAGGCTAATTGTCCACAGTCGCTCCAAATCGGCTTTCAGATTCTCAGACAGCACAAAGTCTTAAAGGCAGCAAGCAGGAGTGACATTTCTGCAGCTGTGCTTGCTTTGTTTGTTGGTGAAGGTAATTTCGATGGATTGGATTTGTTAGTGTTAGGAGGCAACTAAAGCCAAAGTTATTGCAAAAACAACAGACGTTTTGCTATAGCAAGTTATGGAACAGTAAAAACTTAGAGCATACCAAAACTTGGACCTGACTAGACTTTGCCTTCCAGAACAGTGCAGTTCAATCACTGAAATGGCTTCTAACTCTTGATTCCTTGAGCTCATAATGCTTCAGAGACAGCCTGCTTGCTGACTTCATGGAAAGAAAAGTGTGTGTGTGTGGGGGGGGGGGGGGGGGGGGGGGGGGGGTTACGAGAGAAGGAGAATATAATGATAATATTTGGCCATTGGGTTATGTACCTGTACTTTGGAGAGCTAGAAGCCTTAGTGGGAGTATTGATCTCTAGTGTCTGAAACCATAGAAACATTTTCTGCTGTAGAGCTCAACTGAGGCCAAGCCATCCATTCCATAAGTCATTCGAGTGCCTGGATCCAGCCACCACTCCTACTGTCTGACATAACTTCTCAGAGCAGTTTATGTTTATACTGTAACTGTGATAACTTCTTCATCTGCTCAGTTTCTTCCCAATGTCATCAATTTTGCATTCTACGGTGGGGTGCAGAAGAGGATAAACCTACCAAAACTCAGTCTACCACCTCATCACTCCTTGACTGGGTGACTTCTAAAGGACCACAATGACTTTGTTGGTATTTGAGGTCACTGTACATGACAGGATGGCGGGCATTTGTTTACACTACCACAAAGGCACCTACAGTCTGGTACAGGGGACCCAAATTAACTCAGCTCTACCCCAAATCGAGCAGATCCCAAGAGGATTTGGTTGACTCGTGGGATTCTTTCCAGGTTTTGTCTCATTTTGTGGTGAACCCACTGTGCCATAGACCTCCTAGTCCTTACTGTCTGTGAGCCATCTGCTCCAAAGTCCCTGCTCATGTAAAACGATGCACCAAGTGCCGGTGATTACCCCAAATCCATGCTGGAGGAAGCTCAATTGCTGTATCAGTGCATGAACCACCAAAACTGTTCTGGTTCCTGGCAGTAGTTTTGTGCAAACGAGCATTTAACGCACATGCATACATTTAGGCGGGTGACACACAATTTTTGTGTTTACACTCACTGTGCCAAGCGGTTGAACCTGGCAAAAGTTGCCATTCACTTCTGAGCACTTATTTACAGACTCAGCAAGATCACATAGAAGCCTGGCCTGTTTTTCACTTGGAAACCTGATATCCAAACACATTTCTGGATGTGTTTTTGTCAAATGCATCCCTCTTCTAGCAGGCCAGCTGTTGCTTTCTAAAACAGATACACACCTGCAACATGGAACTAATTCATGGAGCCTGTTCTTCTTCACAGTTTGTCCTAATCAAGTGATGACAGCGCTCTCCTCATGCAACCGCTCTAAAGTCTTTTCGAGAACATAGGTTTGCACTTCAGCTCCACTGTGTACTTAACTCATTACTCCAATTAATGTTCGCCGGGTGTGCTCTACAGGAAGTCTTGACATTTGGACGAGAGAGCTGGATGACAAATCCCGCTCTGATTACTGAAGCAGCGGAATGGCCAGGTGATGATCAGTCTTGATCTCTGGCCTTGTGATATTACGGACAATCCAGATCAATTCTTCCCGCCAGCGGGAGTGGGGTGAGGAACGCTTTCCCAGGACAGAAGGAGAGCACTAATTGGCAGCCATCCTGTCATAGTTAGTATTTGTGCCTCACGGTGCAGCCTGTTGTGACTGGTGGAGCCATGGCTTAATCTTCATTTAATAAGGCCGCTCCACGGGGGCTGACACAGTAGCGGGTGAGGAGGCTTTGATAGCACTCTGTCTCCTTTGGGGGGCATTGATGGCTTTGGCTCCGGACACAAGTTCTGGGTTGGTGTCTCACTGGGCGGACGGCCCTGCCCCCAACCACCCACCACACAAAACTCACATCATTCATTAATTTAATTAAATGATGCCAAAATTGAGAAAACAAATGGAATAACTCATTGACGGTTTTCTTGCACCGTACACATGGCTAAGGCGCTGAGATGACGGAGGGGATTTTGGGAGCTTTACACTGTGCCGTGAATAAGAGCATGGGTGAAAAGGATAGACACATCAACCTGTCACTAACTTGGCCGAGCCTCCACCTTCACTGTGCCAATTCCAGTTATGGTCACCCCTGTGGTCACACTCAAAATTAACATAAGTCCTGCTTCAGCTATCTCATATCCGAACATCTCTGTCATAGATAATTACTTGATGTCTGCCTCACTCACAAAGCTCATGTTTCATATCTCTCTAAAATTAATTATATAGTCGCATGTCTAGACAGGCAATCAACACATACTTTATGTCAATGATCTCAAACCGAACTTCAGTTTATTTTTCTATCACTTGTGCAGTTTAGCAGTGTTAAATCTTCCACTGCGGGAGAAAGTCATTTCCAGTAGTCTTTGAGACTTCACTGGCCTGGGTACATTCTTTATTTGAGGGGGGAGGAGGAGGAGGGCAGTTGGTGATTCTGGAAGCTGGTGTGGAAGTAGAAGGGATGAGGGAGGTGTCTCTGATTAACTCCCCACTAAGTGCCCCTGCTCTCTGACCAAAATAAATATGGCTGCTGTCATTTTGTCAGCAACTGTCTTCAGAGAGCAATATTTGAAACACCCCATGATCCTGCTGGCTTTTATATGGAGAATCCATCGTCATACCACAGGCATGAGCCATAAACATGTGGAGGCCTTTCAAAGACCAGGGGGTGGAGGGATGGAGGGAGGGAGGTGGAAGAGGAGGGATCAGCGGCAGCACTGACTGGGGCTCCATACTCCACATTATTGTCATCTGGTCTTTTCCAAGCAGGAAGAAAGAGGAGGGGTGTGAGTGTAGGGTTCGTGTTTTTTTTTTTTCTTCACACTTTTTGGCCCAGTTGAGTTGTGGTTTTGCTAAACTGCCTTTTGTAGGCTCGTGTACACACATTAGATACACAGCCGTACCCTTTAGTAGTAAGACTTGCCTCGCTTGGAGGCGTGGATTTGTGTTTCTGTCCATGCTAGGTAATGTGCAAACCTTTCTACAGTGCAGTTTGGCATTTTAGCTCCTCTGTGACTGTGATCTGCATTTGATTGAAATCAGAGACGAAATCACTCTCTGAAATGTGTGAAGATCCAAGTGTGCATTTAGAGGCGACCCAGCGGGGAGTCTTCCGTTGTCGTGTCCTGATGGAGGAAGTGCGGCATATGGGGCCGACATGAACAGCCCCATCAAAAACAGACATACACAAACAAACAAAGTGGCAGCAAGCGGTAAGGGGGAGAAAGGGGGAAAGAGGAGGAGGAGGAGGAGGAGGAGGAGGAAAAGAGGGAGATACTGTACAGAAGTGGAATGTTTTTATGTTCTCATGCTCCACAAACGGGAGCTATTTCCCCCCACTGTGCGGTATATTGGCTGATATTGCCCATGACACAGTCGGGGGTCGTAAAGCGAACTCCTCGGTGAACGCTCCCTTTGGATGGGGCAGTTGTTGCCGTTACACCCTGTGATTTTTTTACAGCTGTCGAGACACAGTCTGCGTCTTTACAAGGATGGATGGCAACAGCTTGGGATGAGATCTTTGATGTTGAGTTCAACTTATACTCTTCTTTCTTGGCGTTTTATAAAACAAGTGAGGACAGATGTGTTTTCTTGAGGTAGGATTAAAGTCTGATGATCATTTTCACATGGCTGATCATGGAAAAAATATAGCAAGTATTTTACAGAACTGATTCAGGGGTGGCTCAGTTGGTAGAGCATGAGACTCGCAATCTCAAGGTAGTGGGTTCATGCCCCACGCCGGGCGCCACCTTCCCGTGGGCTCACCACCTGCAGGAAAGGTTCTTAATCGGTGCAATGTGATCTTGGTGACAGTGCTCAGACTGCCACCCCCGCGACCTGGAAACGGATAAGTGGGAGAAAATGGATAGATAGGTGGATGTTTCAGGGGTGGCAATCTATAAAACTGATGATAAAACTTCCTAACCCTGTTTAAAGCAATTTATTATGGACTTGCAGTGTTTCACAGCGATCCAAATGCCATTTTAAGTGGCTCTATCTCTTTTATGGAAGAAAAAAAGTACAGATAAACAAATGTCCATACTCAGACTAGCAGAACTTACTTCAAGCGAAAACGCATCGTTTTTGCATTTTCACTTTAGAAAAGTTTTGTGTTTACATGGCGACATTTTTAAAACAATGTCTGGTTACACAAAAATGGCAGAATACACTGAAAAGGATGAGGTGAGCATGCCAGGCCATAAGTTGGTGCTGTTGGTTATTTTGGTGATGAAATCACACACACATGCACAAACAATACGCTATAAACATTAACAATGGCGTATAACCGGACATTCGTATCGACAGATTACGGGTGACTCTCAACTATAAATAATAATAATATGGACTGGGAGTCCTGACACTCTGGAGGCTGCCATTGTTGTTATTGTCCATCTGCTTGCACATGTGCAGAAAAACTATTTACTATGACCGTAGTGCACATGAGTTGGAGCAGCATTTCAGAAAAGTTGTATTTTAGCCATTTCCACTGAGTCTTTTCAAAATGTTCCCCCTTCGGGCAAATTTTCAAAAAGTTGCATTTCCAGTGGTCCTGAGCACCATTGTGGTATTAACGGACAACAAAACAGAAAAAAAAAATCTGTTCTCAATTGAAAATATTGTATAAACGGGGCCAAAGACCAACAATCATATACACTTGTTTTCACACCTATAGTAATTATTTTTTTTTTTTGGTGATATAAAGCTTTTGAGTCTGTCAACCAACATTTAGATAAACCAAGCTGGTCAGAGTTGGATCTGCGACTCACCTCCTCCTCTGTCTGCCAGCCTACTGTCGCTGCCAGCTCTCCTGGGGGCCTGAAAACGCTTTCATCTCTAACACACCATGAGGATGCAAACACACACACAGACACAGATGCAGTTTGCAATGGCAGAGTGTGAGAAACATGTAATAGACACCGACAAACAATAAAACAGACCTCACAGGCGGAACAAGTCACCGCATTATGTACTATTTTCCTCGTCCCTGTTTCCATTCTCTGTTCCTGTCTTGCACTCGAATGACACCCATCTCTGGTGTATCGCATATCTCAGTGACTGGCTCGGGGAACAATGTGCATGTCACAGTGGAAGATGTGTTCGCGTGGCGCATTGTTCCGGAGGGGCGCCGTGTGCGCTGCAGGAGAAAAGAAGGAAGGCGAGGAGTCGAACGGGGGGAGCCTGAGAACATCTGCTGCACAGTTGCACTACCTCAACCACCAGGACCCCCTCTCCTCTCCCTTCCTTGCCTCTTGTGTCCTTCTCCCAAATGCCTCTCTGGCGGGTGTCTTCACAGAGGCATCATAGCTTTTAATTAGAGCTGTTTTATTTCCGAAAGAGGCTGGGGTTTCAGACCCACTCATGCCCGCGAGCGAGGACCCAGTGCATAGACATGTAGACACAACAAAAGACGCACAGTCCTAAGTACAGGTCTGCAATCGCTTGGTTGTGTGTACGACGAGGCGTTTCTGCCTGTGAACGAGCTGTGACAAATACAGGAGGGACAAACAGGAGGAGGCACAGACATAAACGTGCAGCCATTACAATGGTAAGTAGAAGCCAAGAGCCAACTGATCAAGGTTGAAAAGCGCAACTCCAAGGTGATGTCACAGGTTAGCGGTGTCATCTTACCGTGTGCGGAAACCACTTATAAATATGTGTTTGGAAATTGGCACTTTACGGACAACGAAGAACAGACAATTTCAATGGTTCCAAAAATCGGAATGTCGTGCTTCCCTTGAATATCGCATATTATGGTCTGAAAGCCAGAAACTCATTTGAGCTGCTTTTTTACCCCAAATATTTGGCCATACATAATTGAAACATTACATTTTTGTTTAGGCATTCATTGATTTAAATGAATCTCCTGGCATTTCACTTGCAGATAAACTATGGTAAATAGACTTCACTTCGATAGCACTTTTCAACTGCGTGAGCTGTCCCAAAGTGCTTTACATCGTTATTCACATTCACCCATTCACACACACATTTGCGAGCCTACCAACCGAGCCATGAACTATGCATGAAAAAGTCAATAATTCTGCATAGTCAAACATAGAAAGGAAAAGCTCTCATTCACCAGGAAGAATATTCCAGCGGATCCAGACTCAGAGGCAGTGGTTTTCTGTTTGCACCAGTTGGGGCGAGGGGAGAAAAACATGGCCGCACAGAGAACAACAAACATCAGACAGCAAGATAATTGACACACTCCATACTGCTGGGAGTAGGTGGCACAGATGATGCACTTCCAGCCTCACCGTCAGGCACCCTACAGGAAGTTACAGTGTGGACATAAAAAGTTAATGACATGTATTAGTGACATATGAATGTAATCCGGGTTGAAGACAAGGGAAAACTACCGAGTCTCCTCACGGGCAAACGTTCAGGGTGACATAAACCGGCATGAACAATATGTTTTAGCAAATAGGAAAAGTTTAAGCTCGAGCTTTCCTAACTGAAACTGGAAGTCGTACAAGAGAGGAGTGTGATAACTGAAAACCCGAGGAACTGTCATTATGTAGCACTCTAACACCAAATTTCCTGATTCAATGGTATGGAGGATACGATTTGAGCGAAGAATTTAAAATCCATTGTAGATTTTGGGTGGGAGCCAATGAAAAGACTTAGTAACTGTAAATATACCATCAGCACATGCGGGAATATAAAGTAATTGTTGGTCACTTGCTACTGATGATAAGAAACATGATGACACTGTGCATTTGCAAGTACCAGGTAATATAAGGTTACTAATATAGAGGTGCAAGGCATTTAATATAGCCATGCTAGTCATACGAGGGAAAAAGCCTTCTTCAGTCTCTGTTTGTCATTCTGCCTCAAAGCTGAACACAAAAAGCTGTCAGATTTCAAAAGGTTTCCAGATTTTGGGACCACATAGTGCCCTCTTTCTTTATAGGCTTTCAACGGTTATTTTCATCATGTATGATGTCCCTTTACATGAGCAAAGGCATCAGCACACTAGTGACCAGGGTTGGTCTTTTTTATCAGCACCAACTAGGTTTTGTATGGCTGCTTGAGGTCAGAAAGTAACCATGAGTGAGCTGTAAGAAAAAAAAAAAAACAAAAAAAAAACAATGGTTTAAAGCGAGTGACAGTTTTCATGCTGAAACAATTTGATGTGCTCTATGGATTTTTTTTTATTATTTTATGCCACTTGGGCGACACTAAATAAAGTTGCGAGCAAAACACTGGCTTATTGTTACCCCATTAAAGTTGAATTGGCTACTGTGTTAGCCTGCAATTCAAGCAACGTTTCCTTCCATTCAGACTTAAAAATTTCATCGCCCAATAAACACGAGCTCTTTCCGATTCTGCAGCTGCTATTAAGTGCAGCCAGATCACATATTTCCATGTTGACACTAATGTAGAAAATTCATAGTTTATACACCGCTCTAGGTTTATTTGTTGTTGTGTGTAGACCATGAATTGTTTCTCAGATTTCTTATAATGTAATTTGTAAAAAAATTAATTATAGCAACGTTTGCACTGTCTACAGCAGACTGAAGCAACTTTTGGTTTGCGGGCCACATGTGGCCCCCATCCCTGTTTCTGTGGCCCACAGGCCAATTTACTAAAATAAATACAGATGATTGGAGGAAGGCAATAATTTTTAACATATTTAAACCAGAAATCAATTGTAAATACAGTGATGGGAAATGCCTTTTAGGATAAAAGAAAAAAAGAAAAAAGTAGCAAACACTTTGATGTAACGAAGTTAAATCATAGAAATAGAGATTGGGTTTTTTTGGGGTTTTTTTCATCTTACAACAGTAGCCAGCATTCTCATATTCAAGATGTGCTTTTGGCCTCCTGAGAGTCTACATGAAATATCTTGTGTAAGCCAGTATATTAAATAAACCACGTCTAAGGATTAAATCATTTTGAAAATCTTGTCATGCAAGACATCTCCCAATATTGGCCTTCCCAGAGCCCAGAGCATGATGACTCTCCAAGGAAAATCTCCAGACATGATTGAGTGGTTGGTGTCATGAAACTCAACCCACTGCAGGTACCATATCAAAACCCCTCAAACGTAAACGTTCCTTCCCGCTGGGTGGCAAGGTTCAGGACCGTGATCCCAACAGGCCTTGAGACAGTTCTTACGGATTAGCGGGAGCTTAAGTCTCCCTTTGATTTGATTTCATTCTCCTGCTTGCCTGAAGCATCTCGGACAGATGCCGCTGCCTTCTGGAGTACACAAACCTCCTCTTGTCGGCGAGGTGAGACCCTGAAATGACCGTTGAAATTGCACTGTAATCATACGCAGCTAAAAACGACAAGAAAATGTCTGCCATATGCCTCAAAGCCCTCTGTTTGTGTTCCCGTGAGTCGAAGGGGGATTATTGACAAGAGCATGAGTGGTGCCTGGCCGGAGGAGCTGAGCGGGTGGTGGCTCTTATTGCCCGTGTCTGTGATCAGATCTGTCAGAGCCACTCAGCTGTCCGTCTGCATGGTGTTTGACAAGTGTTTGATGCAGCACAGGCCTTAGAGGATCAAGTCCTTCCTGAATTGGCTTTACCTCTCTCCCCTGTGCAACAGGAGCCCTCTGAAAACATCAAACACGTCTCCCCTCCCTCTCCTCCGCTGTGAACTAATGAACTATTTTTATCAAGAAGTATGCGCTGTCTGTTGGATCATCAGAGGAGGCTGAACAACAGCAACCTTCGAGAGTTAGCAGAACAATCAAAGAAAACAAAAAAGCGCCAGCCAGGCCTGACTCGCTCATCACCGGCCATTGCATGGGGATTGCGGCATGATCCTGATGGCCCCTGTCTCTGTTTTAGTGACTAAGCCCGTCTGACTTAGCTTGGCTCCCCACTCGTTAAGGTCTGGTCCCGTTTTGGGACAGTTGTGCGCGGCGTCCAAACATGTGAGGGATTTCCTCCCGGAGTTTCCCAGTAGAGAGACGAGGGGATGAAAGGACTTGTGCAGAAATGAGATATAAAGAGGGAATCATGCTAGACAATTTCCTCCTATATCCTCCTCCATTCCCTCACAAACCCACTGAGAGCGTGAGGACACAGGCCAGGTGGAATTAGAGAATTCATATGAACGCAGAGGCTCAAAAACACATAGCTGTTTGCTCACGTAGTGGAGGTGGCAACTGTGTCGTTCACATTTGGTCACCTTATGTCTCAATATAGCCATGGCCTTGAACTTGCTGTTGCAATACCTGCAAAGCTTTCTGTTCTTTCGACAATATGCAAACACTCCACGACGACAGTAGTGGCAGACAGTGATCCATGTTTGCACTTTGAATTGCCATATAAAGGTATTTACTCCTATTCTTTTTAGGTTGGTGAGGCATAGAAACATCCCATACTTTATTATTCCTCGCAATTTTTTGAGTGAATCATTTTGAATATCTGTTTTTTGTATCTGAATAAGATGTTAGCCACCTGCAGCAGAGCTAATGTCTTAGGAATCCCTATCTGGATCAGTACTTCCACTGAGGTGGGTTTTTTCAATGTGAAACCGAAATGAGCGGTGAAGTCATTTGTGTACTATGACTGTACATTGTGGAAAAGTGAAAAGTCATCTTGAGTTTCGTATTTAGACATTTACATATTCCATACTAGATATTTTTTAGACTTACCCGAATGATTTTTGAGCTTCCTCGAAGTGGATCTGCTCAACATAAAAAGAGATGTAGTCAATAAGTATTGAATTATTCAATGAAAATATAGTCTTCAAAGGAAAAGGACTCACCTCTCCAGAAGGGTTTTTATACTAATAAAAGGCAGATTGCAGGCTCGTCATTTTTGAACTGTCAGTGGTCCAATTTCCCTTTTCAAGTGTCCTTGCCCAAGATAAAGAACACCAGGTTATTCCTAAGTGAGGTCAAGCATCTTACTTGACTGTTGTCACCATTGATGTGTGATTGTGTGCATCAACAGATGGATTACCATTTACTGCAACCAAAATGTCTTTATCTTTTAGAAGATGACAATGAGATGAACTGTCAGTCGCCATGTATTACCCAGACATAAATGATCAGACTGAAAATGCTTCATGTGAAAATGTCAATCGGACGTTGTGATCTGACAGGGTGCATTCAGGAAGAAATTTAATTCCGAAAGACAAAGAACCGATGTTTATTCCGAATCAAGTCCAGGTATGCACTCGTAATGATCACGTAATGAGTAATGAGCAGCGGTCTTCCAGTCATGCTTTAAAACCGGCATTTTTCTTCAGCATGCATGAAGCATCCCATGGTGAGATTCATAACAAACATGGTCAGGATGGAATCTCACCATGGGATGCTTCATGCATGCTGAAGAAAAATGCCGGTTTTAAAGCATGACTGGAAGACCGCTGCTTTCCGACATATAATCACCTTTTTCTGATTTCCTCTGAAGAAGTGCGATCTCTCTTTCCTGTTGCATTTTCAAAAGAAACACAACAAACTTGATTTGTCAATCTGACAAATCTGTCTTCAAAACTGGCTGGCATGCAAGTAAAAGTGGATATCACCATGCATTATGGGATTGATCTACCTACTGAATCAGATAGTAGTCTTAGTTCATACAAACTGGAATATTAATGTGATCGCTTTATTTAGTGCTCATGTAAATGGGGCAATCTGATCCATCAAATAGACACAATTATATCAGATTTCCGAAAAAAAGGGGGATAGCAAAACAGACAGTATTCTGTGAGAGTGATGAGTTTACATTAATAGTCTTCACTCTTACTGTTGTATATTTGCCTTATCCATCCATCCATTTTCTCCCGCTCATCTGTTTTCGGGTCTCGGGGGTGGCAGACTGAGCACTGTCACCCAGATCACATTACACCGATTAAGAACCTTTCCTGTGGGTGGTGAGCCCACGGGAAGGTGGCGCCCGGCGTGGGACATGAACACACTACCTTGAGATTGCGAGTCTCATGCTCTATAAACTGAGCTAGCCGGACACCTACTATTTGCCTTATTCAGAATAGTATTTTTTGTGTTGTGCCTTCAATATGGACAGGTCTTGTCCGTGAGTCCGTGAGCTGGTCATACTATTGATTGACGTCTTCTTACACTGTAGCTACTGAGCTAACATTTTATTAGCCTCTGGCTCACTATTGATGGACCTGCCATGCCTACTCATGGGTGCTCAACGACTGATCAGTTCACTTATGCTTAGCACATAATCAATTGTATAAATCTGCGTGTGTATCCAGTTACACATTGAGGTACAGCCTACCATGCTTCTATGAGCAGTGCCTTCCTGCAACATTCTGTCTTACACATCGAGCCACATAGAGGTGCAGAAAGCTCCCTACTCTTGGTACACCTTATTGCTTGCCCCCACATGGTTGTGTTAACAACAATTTTATTTGTGTCCATAAAGTAGACCAGAGTGCTGTTATACGGAGGGATTCTGCTTAGAGGTTCACGGGAAGTGGCTGAGCCAGGTAATCCACTAGCCATCCATTGGGGGTCTACCCCCCGTGTTGCTCCAGGCATAGATTATAATCAAGATCCTAGAAATGCTGATTTCTCCCTGCTCAGACAAATAATAAATGTTCAAAATATTTGTGTAATATCAGTGGGATGATTTCTTGCTGTAATCCAGCATCAGTATGAGGGTGCTTTTACAAGTTCACACGTAATCCTGGCTGCTGCTAAATGCAGAGGGAGAGCGCGATGGGTGAGGTCCTCTGGAATGAGTGTATTTCATTCTTTTAGTCAATAGATGCCAACCCTGATCTGTTGTAAAAAGGAAAAAGGTACAGTGTGTGAAAGAACACTAAAGTGAGCTGCCAAGTCCAGCTTTTATTAGCTTTTACTCCCTAATGGCACAGCAAAGATAATGGACTCTACTGAGCTACGGTATCAAATGGCTTTGTAAAATGTGTACGTGAGTATAAAGACAGTAATATCATGCAAGGTTGTTATCAAGGACCGAACGGAGCGAATAAATACAATGTGGATCTCGTGTCCATTTGATCAACGCAATGCAGTGCACTTATTGGAAAGTGAGATGGATGACTATCGTAACTCTGCAGGACATATCCTGCTTTATATCACGGCATGTGGGAATTATATGACGGATCAAATGCTTTATAGAGATCTTGTCTTGATGGAGAAGACATGGAAATAAAGTGGAGTGCTATGGTTTCGTCTGTATTTGACTAGAGACAAACACAGTTCACATCTGTAGTAACTTACTAGCTCGCAGGCTGAATTTGCTACTGCGTATGCCAGCAGGTTTCCTGATCTTTGGATTTGTGGTCACACTCATACGCTACAGCTATCTTCAGCTCCATGTGCTTTTCCCCTGAGCGCACAACGAATGCAAAGACAAACATACCCATGCCTGCGGCGAGCCTTCAAGCCCATTGGCGCAGGGCCGCCCCCCCTTATAATGCTGAGCTTTATATTTTTTCTTGTCAGAAATGAAACACAACATTAAGCCATTCATTAAAGTCAACTAAAGCTAATTATCCTTCATTTACCCAAGTGCCCGTGGGGCAGGAGAGCCCCCGTATACTTAGGCCCAGATGTGTCGATGAGTCAGTGTGGAGATAGCAGACCGCAGAGGAGGCTGTTCAGTTCTCTCGGGGTCCTGCGGTTTTGAGGCGCATCAGATTCAGGGTGGGGGGTGGGGGTGGGGGTGGGAGGGAGTTGGGGTGGGTGGGTGTGTGTGTGTGTGGGGGGGGGGGGGGGGGGGGGCAGTGGTGGGGTCGTGACGCAGGCTTGCTGCCTGGATGCTTACCCTTATGACACCGGTGTCAGTGTAAAGCAAACACTGAACATCAAAGTTAAAATATCAACCATGAGTGTTGTTCATCACTGACTATTATATTGTCTAGAAATAAAAATAAATAGTAAGTTGAGTCACAAAAACCAATAAGTTTCATTCAGATTGCCCCTGTTTGCTGCAGGTGGCGACAGTGCGCAAACAGATTTCTTTTTTTCAATTTTTTTTTTTCATTTTTATGTTTTGGCAGCTCCAAGTGGAAGTGGGAAAACCATAACAGTTGGCAGGATGTCATAGACCAAAAACCAGATTACGTCATGTGATTTAACTCCTCAGACCTAATTTCTTCTTTTCTGTCTGGTACCTCCACCAAATGATTAGAAATAATGACTGAACCACTTTACCTCAATTTTACTGCTCAGGATGAGGAAATCTTGCCTCTGTTACTGTGTCCAGTTGTCTTCAAATGAGATATTTGCTCATTATTACTTTTTAGAATTTCTGTTTAATGCAAGGTTATAAAAAAAGAAAAAGACGTTTCTGTGTATGGTAAGTGTGTAGCTGCTACTGATAATCCTGATAATCTCACGTTTTGATAGGATACCATCCAGTTAAGAATTCATGTTTTTAATTCAGCCTTAGAAGCCAGGTGTGTTTTCCCTGACTGCTGCTTTAAGCAGCTAAATGTTACATGGTTTGGTAAAACACCATCTGGTCCTTTGTACAAGTACTCAGTCATAAGCATTTGTGCCCCAGTAGGCACAATGTTGAAAGTGCAAGAAGGGTTCGCATGGCAGCTCACTGCACTTTTCATATTTCATTTTAACCTGTTTTGAATTGGAATTCCTTGTGACTGATCGTATCAGCCAATATGGTCCGCCATACCTATGTCTGTTTTCGTTAAGCCCCATAGCAAGATCAGAAAACTGCATTCTTTTCAAGGTAGAAGACCATAAATTTGCTCCATGAAGATTATAAAAATGCCCCTGAATGATTCCGTCATGATGCATTGGAAAACCTTTGAAGAATCACAGCAAAAATGGGAGCCAGACCCTGTGTCTGACACTTTAAATGGATTTGGTGGTAAATGTCGCATCTAGGCCCCGATTACACGACAGAACTGTAGTTAGCATGTTGGACCACTAGTTGCTGTTGCTGTTTGTTTTTGTAATGAAACCACTCACACATGCAGCAGAGAACATTAACATTGGGAGTACACAGACATCCGTATGGACAGACGACTAAGTTGGATTGTTAGTACAGGTGATTCTCTATTAAACTACCAAGTCCCAGGAGAGTCTGGGCTGAGAATCATGACACTCTGGAGGCAAACATTGGTGTTATTGTTCATCTACTCGGCATGTGGAGCAGAACTATTTACCACGGCCGTGATGCCCATGTGCCGCAGCAGGGTTTCAAAAAAAGTTAAATTTTCCTCCCGTTACACAGAGACAGTTGGATTGTTATCAAAAAGTTCCACCTTGGGAGCCGTTTTCAGTGGCCCCCAGCAACGTTATCGTGTAAACGGACACCCAAAACGCAAAAGGCTTTGTTATAGTTGTCCGTTTCAGTAGTGTGTTTGCTCTGAAGGAGGGGTTAACATTATTAACTTGGTTTCTCATGCTAAATAGGCTGAATCTTCAATTTTATGGCAAATCCTTTCTTAAAATGATTCATATGTACCGTGAACAGACTACTTGTGCAAACATAATGCATGCAATGTTTTTTGTCTTACACATCCTAAAATGATCTAATGCAGAATAGACATTGTGGCTGTTGTAAGATATTATAGTGCACGATTTGTGTTTTTTTTATATTAATAAAACAATGTCATTTTTCAATTATGCTGTCATGTTAAGCACGTTTACGAAACTTGACGAAACACATTTCCAAGTTAACAACTTGGAAATCTGACCCGGCAAATCAGTCCACTGTGTTTTTCCCTTGTGGAGCAAGAGGAGATTTCTAACTTTCCAACATTTCTGAAACACGTCGTAAGTGTTTAAATGATGGTCCTGAGGAGGAAATAGCTCTGGAAAGCAAAAACTCACTTTTGAGTTTTTTGGAAGCTGGCCTAATTTAGCATCTGTCATGGAAGGATTTGACTTGATAACCTACCTCTACGTGCTCAAGCCAGCGGTGGTAACCCAAAGAGCACAAGGGAACTGTTACCATATTGTGCAAAGCAGTGGAGCATGACTTTGAACTCTGAGAGGACTGATGGAGAGGAACTTTAATGCTCGAGGTCATTGTCGGTCCTGTAGTCTTCTCAGGGCAGGTTTGTGTCGGCTTCTTGCTGGTGTGATCGACCTTCTCCGAAGGGGAAAATACACGCTGTCCGCACTGACCGTCGGGTGTATTAATCACCATGTCAGTCATGCATGTTTTTTTGCTGGTACTTCTCCGCTTTGAAACGTTAATCTCCGAGTCGGGTTTTCGCTTTAACTTACTGTCAGTGAAACGAGGCATCAAAGAGCTGAGCTAACCTGCTATTTTTTCTTCTTCTTCTTTTTTTTTTTCAAATCTCCTCACAGATCCTCCACTGGGTCACAGATGAGAAAATAATGAGCGACCTAATCCCAACATTAGCTTTTTAAATCGGAATGCGTATGTTTTAAATCATTCTCGCCCAGCAGCGTGGTGATAGGAAGCAGAGCATGGGGGAAAGGGAAGGACAAAACGAAAGAGTGAATGAAAGAGTGTGATCCAGAGTAACCTTGTTAGGACTAAGTGACGCTGTGCAGAGAGCCTCTTGTCAGTTGGTTGGCAAGACGAGCTTCTTGTAAATGATTGTCCTCTCTGTCAAATGGCTGATTTCTTTTTTTTTTTTTTCCCCCTCTATTTGTCTCTGCTGCAGAAGTTTCCTCTCAAATCTTGCAGCTTTCCAAATTTGTATCTGTTAAACATTTCTGCCAGTTTTCATCACAATTGTGTTTTCTTTTGGCTGAAAAGTCAAATCGACCTTCTGCGAGGTTTCCCTGAAGGCTGACAAGAGGACAAAACGACATTAAAACTTTACCGCCGGCCCACGGCTTAATGAACGATGGGTCACTTCAGGTCATGCTGCTGTGTCCCACCTATAAATCAACTGCAAACTAAGTTCAGCGGCAGTACAGGGCAGTGTCAGCGTTCATAACCTTTTCCCAGACAGAGGAGTTGTCGGCGTGTGAGTAAGGAGATCACAGGCTGGCTACAGCTCCTTTCCCCTTCACAGCATTATAAATGTATGTGTGAGGAGGCCCTTAATGGCTGCTAATCCAATTTCTGCCACTGAAATCAAATCTTACTGGCGCCAGTAGTTCTCCCCTTCCTTCACAAATAATGGCTTCTGCTTTGGCCTATTTATGAAAAAGACGAACGGGCCCAAATTCCAGATTTACCTTCCTTAAGGCCACACGAATGTTCTTCAAAATTGTTGGGATATTTATTTTTTCCGTTGTTTGGCCTCCGTCATCCCGCCTCTGTGTCTTGGAAAAGTTATTAATTGACTGCCTGCGTAGAGTGGAGGGATGGGAGGTGGGGGTAACACAAGAGCAGGGGCTGAGTCTTCAGTGAGCATAGGATCCCATTTACCGTATGTCCTAATGCCTTCTCGAGGTCAGCCATCGATTTTTCTCAAACCGCAAAGCAATGAAGATAAGATTAGGCCTTCGATTCCTGTGCTGCCGCCGGAGCCGTTAGCGGATGAAGTCACTCGGCGTGTGCCAAGAGTCGGTGCATTGCTCTTTTTTAGCGGGTCATGGCCTCCTGTGATTATAGGGTAATGCGAAGATGCCCCCCACTGTAGCCTGAGATCCTGAGAAGAGAAAATCCAATTCCTTTTTAACTGTGTTGTTAGAATCTGGGAAACTCTGTCCGGTGACAAAAAGCAAAGAAAAGCCTAAGTTTGGGAGAAATACAATCCTGTTGCATGATGCAGGCATTTGCTCATGTAAACTTATCCATATTCTTGAATTTGGTTCTCCTTTCCAAAACAAAGATATTAGCTTTGATACAGATGAAGAAAGCTCTGGCTTTGGCTTCTTGCTCCCTTTGGATATGGAATTGACTGATTATCTCTCAGTGCATCAGTTGGACATGTAGTCGTATTGCCATTCCACAAGGAGATATTATTCTGGAGTGCAAGCCTAATAATATGATACGTCTAATGGTGCTTCGCTCTTAGTTGGACCTTTACCATGCCGTCGTCCCAGTTATAGCTGAGGGCCTCAAATGAGGAACGATGGGACGTGGAGAGGGGCAGGGGAGACGGGGAAGGAAAAGAAAAGGCGGTATATCCGGAATCTTTTCAAGAGGTTATTGACCACAGTGTGCGTGTGGAGGAGTTTAATATTTCTCTGCTCGCTGGTTTGGCAGCTGAAAGGATTGGACATGATGCAAAAGTACTTCTCAAGCTTACATAGGTGATACGGCGGTTCACAATGCCTGGCGCGCAGACATAAAGGGCACGTTTATCACTCACATGCGCTCGCACACACTCAAATGCGTGAAAGAATTCCACAAAGGTCAGTTTTGACAGCGGTAAACAACCCAGCCACCACAGGCTTCTGATTCTGACACACGGAACGTTTTGATTCGCTCTCGTGATTTTTCTTTTGTTTTGTTTGTTTGTTTGTTTGACTAACTTCTCGGTTCAAACTCAAAGGCAAACGTCAAGCTGGCAGGGAAAAGATCGTATCTATGGAGGAAAACCAAACATTGGTGAAACTGTGGTTTTGCTGGAGTGATCGTAAGAGGGAGCCAGAACGGAAAGAAAAGGAGACATGGGAATTCTAGTTTTCTGATAAAAAGTTGGCCTCATTTGATTTGGGCCTTCATTTGCCAGTTGCGTCTCTAAACAAAAACAGCGAATGATTTGAAACCTGCTGTGCCTTCCAAGACAAAATTATCTTTACATGCCCCGAGATTTATGAATTTGTTCTTGGTTTTGAAAGCAATTGAGGCAAATTAAACTGTTTCCTCCGTGAACCCTGGTAATCAGCTTAAGTGATTACATTGGTCGTAAATATGAGATGATGAAAGCTCAGCGCTCAGACTGCGTAGTGCCCTGAGGAAAGGCTAAATAGGAGTTCTTGGGTAGATATGATGAACCCTCTCAGACAGGCTGATACAGACAGATACAGGGGGAAGGGGCTTCTGTGGGGATTGGTTGCCCTCTAGCTGTCAGCATTGAGACTTGGTTATGAAATATTGTCTTCATTTGCATCAGAGTTGACTTCATAAAGTTCCATTAGTTCATTTTGAGTGAGCCGTTTGATAACAGTGTTGAAGAGAGGTGTGACTCGAAGGAGAAAAATAAGATTCTCCATAAAATGTCTCAGAAGAGTCAGTTTGATCACGTTTGCTAAACAGAACTATATCTTCCAAGCCATATTGGATAAGACTGGGACAGCTGTATTGCTTTCTGCTCAGCATTGCGACAGTAAAATCCATCACTGCATGCTCTCACTGTGTTTTTTTGACAGCTACAGTTTTGATTGTGAACTCTGAAAAGCACGTATCAGCTTTCAGAGTCTGTTCTAAATATAGACATTGTTCCCTCAGTGTCTTGTTTATAACATGTGTAAGATGATTCTGGCTCGGTACTCTGTGTTGACAGGCGTCAACGTCCAACAATGAGAGACAAAACCACTGGAGAACTTGTGAAAAGAAATCCTGCTCCACAAAGTATGAGGGCAGTAACGATGAAGAGAGTAGACATGGATACTTTACCCATATAATACGGCCTATGGAGTACCATTAAAGATTCATGGAATATGCCTTAAAATACTTTTACAATACTTGCTCTATTTTTGGGGGCAAAGTACTATCTTTGAGGTCGGTTCGGATCAAACTGTTGACTGACTGAGGCATTGGACGTTTTGCGGGGATTTTTCTCTTCTTAAATGCAAAGAACGTTTGTAATTTAAACCAGGGTGATTGTTTTTATTTTCCCTTTAGATAGTATTCTTTGTTTTTGTTCTGTATTTAACTGGAAGCCTGTCTAGCGTGTACGCCACCTTTTAGCTTTAAGACGTCAAAGAAAGTCAATAGATGGATGAATGTAGTCAAAAACACGGCAAATAGACTATTTAAGATATTGGGAAAAAAATTACTTATTGTTTTACTGTATTTTTGCCTCTGAAGACTGTATCCATTTGTGTTTACACATTTTACCACTAATACTTGTAAAAGGAAGGAGAGAAGGCACGTAAAAGCCAAATTTCACTCAGAAAGCTAATAAAAATGCAACTTATCACGCAAGCATCATTGGTCTTTGAACCCGTGAAATCCTTTTGTTTTTTTCGTACTTCGGTAACTCGGTTTGCAAAAGCGCAGCTGAATACTTGTGATCGTGTGAATGTGTAAAACTCTTCAGAGTACAGATCTCCTGCCCAGTCCTGAAGCAGCCAGGAAAAATACTTTTTAAACTCAACTCTCACATATTTATTTGTGTTTCAAGCAATTGCTGTAAATGCAGGCTTTTTCACTTTAAATGCAGCCTTGCGTCCAAGGAATGGCCCAAGAGGGCTTTGCCCATTACAGAGGGAGTTTAATGCTGCACCGTGTACTTTATTGCCGTCAAATGTAATTCATCTTGAGTTGATTGCAGCGAAAGCCGTGTTTATCAGGCACCTAGCAACGCTGTTTTGAATGAAAATTACCCCTTTAAAAGCAATTAGGAAAATGAACCTATAGGCCAAATGCCTTTGAGCTCCAGAGTAACTTTTACAAACATTACTGTACAGTAAGCCGTACAAAAAAAATCTAAAGTGGCATCAGCTAAGCAAGTGTATAAAGTCCAATATTTTTCAAGTGAAGGGTATGTATGGAAGAGATGTGAAAGCTGTTTTCAAAGGGATATTTTAACTAGGAGCTGTCTGCGAGAAACTTTATTGCCATGGCCCAGAATTGGCAATGTGACTCAAAATACCAAGATTAGATTAATTGCAGGAAATACCTCCGAGATGGTTTGATGTTTGCATGCATCTGTATTATTCATTGGGAGACCCTATTAGCAGAGCAATGTCTTGCTTCCTCATGCGTGTCAGCTTAAACGAGTGAATATTTTGAAATCTACCTCACGGTGCAGCCATGAGAGTGGGAAAGGTCCTTCGCTGGGGTAGCGGAAAGGCCACCGCAATTCAAACAAATACGAGAAGGCAATTAGAGATAAGGCTGCGTTTTACACACCGTTACCTATTTCTTTGGGAGAGAAAAACGGCTTGGACAAGTGCATTAACAAAGCTCAGAAAAAGGTAGAGTAAGCTTGCGCTGAAAAAATTTGTTTTTCTGCAGAGCTTTCCTGTGCTTCCCCCCTCAGCGAACCATAGCGTGGCTCGGTCCTTTGTGCACTAGATCAGGCTTCAGATAGGGTCTCATCATCCAAGCCTTACTCCACTTTTCCCCCCATTAGATTTTCTTTTCCCTTAAATTCCCTCACACTCACTCCCCCCTCGCGCACATACATCTCGCACACACACCTCGTTATCTTATTTGTGGCCTTGGCAGCCGGATTGTTGCCTTGTGGTTCGGTAGCCTGAGTTTTCTCTGTCACAGAGAGCCGTGGGTGCAGAGTCTCCACCACACAAGCCTCCATGAGAGCAGGAAGTCGGCTCCCAGCATGCCTTGCCCCATCCCAGCGAAACCTGGGATGGATTAACCCTGGGCAGGGGGACCTTTCCAACTTGGAAAGATAGTTATGCAACTCCCCATACTTATCTCCCCTCGCGTTTGCAGTGACAGTGAAAATCATTGTCCTGATCTGTTTATAACCGGGATTCAGTTCTGAGGATTCAAGCGGGCTGAGACCAGATATGGAATGCCATCTCACTTAAGATTTACTTTTTATGAATCAAATATTACTTTACTGGAACGAGCAGCCTCGAGGTTAGACCAGTGGAAAGTGGGGGTTCTATTCCGACTGAGGATAGCGTCAGGAAGGGCATTGTTGTACTCTTGTACAACCTAAGAACTGAGCAGCCAAATGGTGCCGTTTCATTATTGTACAGATATGGAGTGTATAACTTGTAAGACATCAGTAGCTTTTAAAAAATCTTAATCATTAAGTACAATTTGAGTTACCTCACGTAATCCCGTTGACTGTCCTCTCCAGCCCAGAATAAACAGATTCCATTCCAGTTTGCAATCTTGTGCTTAATCTTTTGTCCACACCAACCAAATGCTGCTCCAGCGTATAATCTGCTGAAAAACTGTCATACTCTGAACAGATCAACTTCACAAACCTAATAAAAGAAATCTATTGATACTGAGTTTTAATGAATATTCAGGAGTGAGTGGAGAGCTTAAAGTTGTGGTATACAAATGGAGAAAGCAGCAAGTACATTACCTAAGAGATGCAAAGAATCTCCTTATATTGATGAATTTCATGTATTTTTCCAATGTCAAATGAAGAAAAACCTGATACATTTTGCCCTTTTCTAGTAACTCCTTAGAGGTTTGTTTTGGTCACTCTATAATGAGGAGTTTACATATTTGCAGAAAATGTACTTTTCTTGATCAAAAGCAGAACCGCAATCAGGTTGCGTTTGGCCCCAAGGTAGAAATGAGCTGGACTTGTACTGATTGAAAGAAAAAGAGATGTACACACGAACTATTGAGGCACAACATCCTAAATTGAAAATACAGAGGGACATTTGAGCATATTTGTCATTCAGCTTTAAGTATTTCAGTAACGCATTCTTCCAAAGTAAATCACTTGCAAAGCAAGTTACCCAAAAAGTAATTGATGCTCAAATGAGCTTTTGGCCGCTTGAGGGTTGGGTGTCTCAGGGCGAATGATGTGTTGCTCAGCGGGTAATCCGGCCTTCGTGTGAGACCTGCAAACTAAACCAAGTCAGCCTCCAGAGGGAATGTTGGGCTTTTGCAAAGTGTAGATGTGTTGAACGTAATGATTCGGAGCCAAAAACTACATTTGATAGCTACGCTTTTAAAAGTGCCTGATGTACCATACCTTTAATGGTCAGAGTAACACAATATAAGTCACTAAAGTTACTTGACATGTACATTTTCTTAAAATAGAAAGAGCAACTTCATGGAAGAATATTCTGTGGGTTTTTTTGTCCGACAAACTGCTATGTGACGACTTTATAATACCTCAAGCCTCAATTTCTTCATTGTTGCTATTGTGTTTAGTAAGGCCACTAGAGGGCAGCTCCACTTTCCTATTAATATAAATGTATTACCATTCCCTAAAGACCACTACTCAATATATCTGTGGTTTGCAGAAATGTTCGATGCTCTTTCAGGCCTGGAAATATGAGCTGCAAAAAGAAACCATGGTGCAAGACTTTAGCACAAAGTTACCTGAAGGATAGTTGTTACTTGAACAATATCACAGCTATAGGTAGTAATTATCAATCGGACTAAGTGGTTTTTTTTCTTCTTCTTTTTTCTCTTTTTGTACCCAGGTGGTTCAGGGAAACACCGAACCAAAGAACCAAAGAAGAAGAACAAGCAGAGGCTGCGGTTTCGAGCCCAGAACCAGCACAGCGACCACTTGGCCTCCGCGCGCTCCAGCCAGTGAGAACTGAAAGTATCCATTTAAACAAAGAACCAACGCGAAGCTGCTAGCTGCTGCTGCTGCACCCACATTCTGACTGACGACTATCACCAATCTCTCGGCCCTCCCCCAATTGCCTCCCGGCCCTCCCTTGACGTCAGCCTCGACCCTTCAGGACACAGCCACGACTCACGGTCCAAAGGAAAAAAAAAAGAACACAACAGTTAAAAGAAGAAAAGAAAACATGCTCTACGACGTGCATTGTGAGCAACAATATGCTAAACACAAGCCTCCGCCCTCCTGCCGCACTGACCAGCCAGGTAACTCCACCCCCTCCTCCCCACCCACCAACTCCCATCCCTTCGTCTTGCCTCATTGGACCTTCACAACCTGATATCACTGAACTAATCACTTCCAAATCATTAGCTATGTCGCTACCGACCAGGGTGATGGAAGACCAGAGGAGGGGAAACCAGAGGTACCGTGGTGGGGCGGAGTGCACTGGAGAGAGCGGGGGGGAGGGGTAGGTGAGGTAATGAGGGGAGTTGGCATGCTGAACTGCTCGGGGGGGGGGGGATGGGGGAGGAGGGGGGGGGGGGGGGGTGAAAGGATGGAATGAACCCTGAGGATGGAGAAGCAAAGGGAGGAGGTTCGGTTGAAGCAAATGATGCTGATGGACAAGAAAATGGCATCTTGAACTAAGAGAGACTGTTTTTTTTTTGTTCCTATATTTATGTCGACGCTACCCTCACCTTCCCTTCTGAATGGAGACGGAGTGTTTCCCATGCGTGGCCTTTATGTTATGTACATTTTTGAGAGTAATATTAAAAGAAAATACCATGCATAGTTGCAAAATATTTTATTCTCAGCACAAACTGTTTACGTTTCAGACCGCTTTATGCTCTAACTGTATAGTGTGGATAAGAAAAAAAAGAAGAAATTTAGTTGTTCGACTAGCATGGCAACAGACTCGTGTACATAGTTGATCTAATTATGAAAAGCTTATTACTGTATTTTCAGTATTGACTCGTTCACCGTTCTAAATGTTTTAGAGATTACAAAAAAGGTTGTAATACAAGCTACAGATTAAAATGATCAAAAAACTAATAATACCCATAGCCACCACATAGCTATTTCATTTATATGGTATATATTTGATTTATTTATTAATTATGTTTTGTACTTTTTTTCGTTCGGTGAGATTCTTTTTTTTTTTTTTTTTTGCCTCATACTGTTACTCTTATATGCTGAATATTCTTTGAGTTTCTTTATAACAGTGCATATCTTTAACACGTGGAAAAGGTTTTTGTCTGTCACGCAAAGTGTTGTATCACATTCATTTGACCTCATCTACTGATTTTGATGTTTTAAAGAAGAAAAACACGACAAATAAAACTATGCTTTGACATATTCTAGGTTTATTAATTAGAATCCAGCAAATGTATGGTCATAGGACTGCATATGTGTACATTGTGTTTTATTAAAATACATTTCATGTGACTGTACGCCGAAGCCTTTTGTCATTATCTGTGGCTTTAACACACGCGGCTAAGTTCGTTTCCTCGTCTCGCTCCTGAGCGCAGTCATGTGATTTCGAAAAACATTTGTGAAATCCATCATGTCGCGCTGTGTGACACAAGTGCTTCCTCCAGCCAAAGGATTGGTCATGGTCAATTGGGTCTTAGCAGCATGACGGCACTGTTAAGGGTTTGTAATTCACTATGACGTGTCCTCATGAATGACACAAAACCAGCGCGTCATCGCTTGGCGCCATTGTACTTCAAATGCCACAACAGCGTCTATGAGACAACATATTTGCCATTCATGCAATCCAAAATCAATCACAATATCTGATCTTCAAAACATCAAATAAACACTTTTTTTTTTTTTTTTTTTTATGTCTAGGCTACATCTGTCAGGTTTCTATGGAAGGGGGGAATGTTTTAATGCCACGTTATGGCCAATTTAGCCCAACATCCACACGGTGAAATCACTGTCCCAAAAGACGAGGGGGAAAAAAGAAAAAAATCTGCCAGACAGCTTATGGGTGCACAGTAGCGGATGAATCACACAGTGTCACATTTATATATCATCCTGGGAGAAACAGACCACAGCCTTCCTGCTCTGGTCAACCCCCCCCCCCCCCCCCCCCCCCCGCCTCCACCACTGAAATCACACATGATATTTCCATAGGGAGGCTGTCAGTGTTGAAATACCACACTCTTTATGTGCTTCATGTCCACCTCTGAGGCCTCGAACGCAGCAGCTTTTAAGTGCCTGAACATCTTTTATGGGTGTTCAGAGTGGCACGGAAGATCCAATTTTTTTTTTTTTTTTTTTTTCACTGATGTTTTTCCCTACATTTGCTCAATAGGCTATTTATTTTCATCGTATGACAATAGGATGTCCAACATATGGCCTGCTGACCAAAACCGGCACTCGGGAGGAGTCCGTCAGCTCGGAGGCTGACCTACTTTAATCTTTAATAAAAATGAGTTTGTCCACTGTGGTCACACTCTTTTAGTAAGAGTAGAGATCATAAGTGGAAACACAAAACCTTCGCTGTCTGTTTTCATGACGACAGTCACTCAGAGACACTGAAAAGGTAACTTTTGGAAGATGACAACATGACACATGCACTAGTGTCTTCTTTGTATCGCGATATATGTATGAATGCAAAGCAACTACTTGACCATAAAAAGATGTTCAGAAAATTAGGATTATGAGTCAACCTGTTGACTTCAGAATCAAAATGTTGAGATCATGAACCATGATTGATTTGTTTCCTGTTCATGCCCTGGAAATAGTAACCACAGACTCTCTGTGCTTTTCTGTGCACTGATTAATATAATTTCATCGATTAAATGAAACGTAATTTAGTTCCTAATTTTTTTATTTTTTTATTTGGCCAATAGAAAATAAAAAAGGAAATACTCAGAGATTGACATTAAGAATTCTTGCTACTGTTTACACTACAAAAAGCAGCATTAGATTCTGTTTAATCAAAGTGCATATGTCATTTATTGAACTCAACAGAGCTGCAATGTTTCAGTAATCACAGGTAAGTTTGATCCGAGCACTGATCAGGTATGTTTTTTTCTCAAACAAAGTAATAGGTAACTTTTAGTAGATGGCAAGTCTTCCTAATAGAGTTGAAGCAACAGTCAAGCTAAATGATAGTAATCTCAGCATTTGGAGTTTGTAGATAAGTATAGGGTTTATTTTTTGCGGACATACAGCAATTTGAAGCTTACAATTGTCACAACTCTTACTCTCTTCCATTGTGCTGATTTTATACTTTGAATTAATCTAAACAGTTCTTCCATGGCAGCATTCTTTTCTAAACAATTGTGTTTCAATCAGCTTCTAGAAATTGTAGCCTCTAGTTTTTCATTTTTAAAGTCTTGTGATACACCTTTAGGGATCACAGGGTCAATTGTTGATGGGGGCTTTAATGCACAATATAATCGATCTATTGTATTTCAGTTTGCAACCATAAGTTTTAGGAAATCGCTTGTATCGTTTAATGTTTTTTGTATACAGTTTTATTATCTCCTAACAGACACACTCACCAAGCCAAAGCAGGAAACAGTCAATTGAACAACAAGCAACAGGTGCTGCACTAAAGAAGGTAAAAAGAGGAAGCCAGAAGGAGACTCAAGGACCCTGCGTACTCCCATAAGCAAAGTTTGGCTATGATGTCAGCCAGCTGACAAAGAAAATGCAGAGATACATTTTACTGAACTGTTTCGGCAATAAAAGAGAAGGTTTATGTCCAAGCTGCGGTGTTGGTCCGGTTCAAACTGCAGGAGCTGACAGCCCTGAGCAGTGCATTCAGGTGCATCATATAACTCCAACCTTGCTCCATGGTTATGAGCTGCGAGGCTCATACAGTCGCGAGACGACCTGCTAAACATGATTAAAATATGACTGATAGAGTCATGAGCGAGCCGGAATGCGTTTGCGCAGGACACGGCGGAGAACATAAAAACATAAAACAGCGGCCTATCTAAATTGTTTAGCAGAACAATTTCACAATTTTTATATCAATATATAAAATATTATAATTGTTTGTCTGGAAGAAACCAGAAGGATATGCAAAAATCATAAAAGGGTAACATGCTCCAATAGGCTTCTTTTAGTATTAACATCATTGAAATGTAATTCATGAACTCCTTATCTGATTTTAGTTTTGTACCTTGTCGTCTTTACCCAGCAGACTGTACTTCCTCAAGACTATGAATCATGCATCATCCCTTGCTGACTGTGGAGCCATGAGAGCCTCTTGAGCTACAGCTGCACTGTGCAGTGAACAGGAAGGACCTGCAGCAGGTGGCGAGGGTGGCAGCCGGGCACGTCATGGATGGGTTTGTTTATGACGTGCCCACGCCTGTCCTTTACCCACTACAAAACAAGGCCCAACCTAGTCATATAGCTCTTCCCCCTCATGTAATCACAAAGGATATAAAGACTCTTCCAAACATCAAGTTTTATTTGCACCATATTCCACCTTAGTCCTGCTGCAATTTGTACTGTGATTTTTGTCCACACGCCACAATTTGTACACTGATTCTGTCAGGATTCGGTGGGTCCGGTCCTGGCAGTTTTATGTTTTGTGTTCTGTTTGTTTTGGTGGGTGTGGTCTTTCTGTTCTGTGTGTGGTGTTCCTTCCTCCCCCTCGCATTTTGACAGCAGAGCAGGCGCAGCCGTGGGGGAGGATAACTTGTTTCACCTGTGGCTCATCAGCGGCTCCGCCCTTAAAAGCCTGGAGCTGCCAGAGGGTCGTTGCCAGTCCGTACTACTGCTTGCGGTAATTGTTTGGCCTAGCGCGCTTCAGAGTAGTTTTTCTAGTGTTGATCTTGGAGTTTGCGAGTTGAAACATTGAGCCAAGACTCATCAAGACCGGGTTTTGTATCCTTGGATTTTGGTTAATCTTCGGCTCTCTCCCACCCCCCCCCTGCTTTCGCAGCGTTTTCTGTTTCCCCCCCCCCGTTTCACCTGTGGCTCATCAGCGGCTCCGCCCTTAAAAGCCTGGAGCTGCCAGTGGTCGTCGCCAGTTCGTACTCCTGTGAGGGTAGTTGTTTGTGCCAGCTCTCGCTTCAGAGTTTTTCCCCCTGGTGATGATCCCTGAGCTCGCAACAGTTCCTGTTTTCCTGCGGCCTCCCGGTCCTCGCCATCCTCTCCCATCCTGCACCGTGGAGAAGCTTCTCTGCGGTGGTTGTCTGGGAGCTGAAGGATCCCCCGAATAAACTTTTGAGTTTTTCACTTTCAAATCTGTCCAAACGTTGTCTCGTGTGTTCTGCATCTTGGGTCTGTTCCCCCCCCCCCCGGAATCACGACAGAATCATAAACAATGTATTCATACAAATTCATACAGTCCACTTATACCAAGATTCTTTGTTTTTTTCCCACATTCAAATGTGCTGATGTGCAGGTTGCATTGAGCTTCTTTCCATGTCTTTTTGACATCTGAACTAGAGTGTGTCAGTGTGTTTGTCCAGTCGAGGACAGCAGCTAATTACAACGGTCCAATCAGATTGGAACATTATACATGTGATTTTAGCGACCTGTTCGTCCCTCTACCTGCTTCATCCACGCTACCGTTGTAAGAACCCGTCTCAGCTGACAGTGGGCGTGCATGACAGCACTTTATACAGCGTCAGCTATAAAACCTGGCGTTGAAAGTATAGTAAGACAAACGCTCAATTCAATGTCGATAAATGCTGAGTGAAGACGGTAGTGAAGGAAAAATGGTTTCAGACTTCCATATTGCTCTCCAGATTGTGGAGTTATTGCACATTTTTATTCCCGCAATCTTAAGCGTGGCACGAGTGAGGCCAGTAATCGGGCAGTTGAGTCTACCAGCGAGCGAAGCCTGGTTTAAAAAAAAGGACTGTTGCGGAGGATGGAAGAAGGCGTAAATGTTGTTTCGAGAAGACATCTGCTGCTGGTTACAAGTTAATGAACGATTCACAGATGTCATCCCCTGGGCCAGACTATCACTGCTCCAGACTGAGGGATTAAACCTAAAGGCTTATGGAGAGGAACTCAACAGAAGTGGATTCATTAAGACCACCACCAAAGCATTCATTCCAGCATCTAAAACAGAATAAAAGAAAGGCGCACATAGAATTGGGTTGCACATTTTTGGATGAAGGGACATCTTTTTGTACATTCACCTTTTCCCTTTGCTGCTTTTTGCATACCCCCCCCCCCCCCCCCCACCCCCACCCCCACTGTGAGAAACAAGACACTGATGGTATTCTCAGTGTTGTTAAGAGGGTTAACAGTCATGCACACATCAGAGGGAACGGTCCTCCCAGTGTAAACCACTTCTGTAAACTGTGTGTACGCCTGCCTGCCTCTGTGTGTGTTTGTGTGTGCGTGTTTTACTGTTTGTGCTGAATGTGGTTAGGTGGCTGGGACTGAAGCTCCCTTTTAATCTGACAGAGAGCATTTTCATTAGTTCTGTTGGGTCCTATTATTAAAGCCCGCTTCAAAGGCACAACAAGTGAAACCACCAGCAGGAAATGACCCAGTGGGCTTGAAACTGGTCGGATCAGTGATAGCAATCTGTGCTTCTAAAGCAGGTTGGTCAGGCGCGTGAGTGCATATATTGTATATACCTCGCAGGACAGTCGTGAGGATTAGAGGAGGGACGCTGGGACCTCTGCTCTACATTTCCACACTGTGGCCTAGAGTGAGTGTGCTGTTGTGGCACATTTGACACATTTGTTCCAACACAGGAGTGGAAGTTATGGCATTGGTGGGACCATAAGTTTGCCCGGGATAATAAATTGCAATAATTTGCTGTTTTTAATAACTTATAATGAGCCATTGCCTGCCCTTTTGAGTTGTGGGAAATCTGGAATCATTAATCTTCATTCGCTCTGGCGTTTTTGGCGAGTGCAGAAACAGCGCCGGGCAGGACCACAGCGGTGTCAAAGGACAAGCAGATCTTACTTTTTTTTTGGGGGGGGGGGGGGGGGGGGGGACTGGGGGCACGTTTGCCATATGTTAGACATCATGGTGTGCAGAAGCCCTGCTAAATGGTGGCATTAACGGGTGACTTTTATTACTGAACTGGCTCCTAATTGCAAGAATGCCATCCAAAGGCAGCTCTCCGTACTGGATTTGGCTGCATCGGGAGTTCCTAGGTAACAAGTTAATCTTTAAAATAAATACATTCTTCAATAAAAGCTAATTGTCTGTGACAGTCGTTTGCGTCGCTGCAGAAACTTTTGAAACAGGAAACTGTTAAAGATTCAGAGCCGGACTGTCGACACACTGGATGATGAGCTTTTCTTTTTTTTTTTACCTTTTCATCCGTCTCTCCTGCTGGTCAGGAAGGTTAGATCCAGAACTGGAATGCTGACTTAGCACATTCATATTGCTACGTATACTATTCCATTAAATGCATTATTTCAATTCCTGGATGACTAATGGGAAATATTTATGAGACACTTGCTGTACTTGTGTGTCAGCTCGGTCTCACTGAAGCAGGTGCAGTTAAGGATGTTGTTTTTTTTCCTTTTCCTAATCACCATCCATTACATGCAACAGACAAGCTGTTCTATACAGACCTGCTGTGGTATTTCCTCGGTGTGCTGTTAGCATTTTTTTTTTTTTACTTTTTTTTTCAGCTATGCGTTCTCGGTTTGCAGGGATCCAAACACAACACACAGCCATTGCCCCTGTCCGCTTGAAGGGAAATATAGGCAGAGTCGTTCTATCCTTGCACTCAGGATGTGTCACGCAAGGGCTTTATGACCCCCCCCCCCCCCCCTCCCCTGAAAGCAAATCACATGGTGCACCTTAAACACATTACAGCCTGGGCAAACGTTTCCTCTTACCGGTGCTCCGAGAGCCATGGGCACAGCCATTATTATTGGGCTCAAGAGCCAGCTGGTGAGGACAAATCCACTAGGATTCCTGCTCCCACCTCCTCCTCCTGACTCTTTGGCAGCCCTGCTCCATTCATTCGATTTTTATATGTGCCCACTGCCTAGTAGCAGCGTTACTACCGGTTTCAAGGGAAAATTAATCAAAAACAGGTCTTATTAAAGTATATTAAGACCATTTGAATTGGATGTAATGTGCTCAGTAAGGGCCCAGAAGGGTTGTATCTGAGCCATAGCTGACACTCGAGGCTTCTACGAGCGGGGATATGTTTGTTCTGCAGTGGAACTGCGCTCGCTTCCGGGGGAGTGGGGGCCATTCGCTTCAGCCAAGTGCTGCATTGTGGGTAAGCAGATTTTAAGTGGGTATGAATACAGCAGGGGGTAAAGGAGGGTTTCATTGTCCAGGAATGTTTATCCCCCCCCTCCCATACTCTGCCTTCATTCAGGGCCGGATTATGCAGCAGCATGATCCAGAAGCAACCTTTGCCTCCACTTGGAGGGTCTGCGTGGAAGAAATATTCATTCATACATCTACACACATGTACAAACAGTCGTTATCCTCCTAATAAGAAGCCAGCGTGATTGCTCCCTGCAGGCATGGCGAGTAGGTGGAAGTGGAGCTGCTGCACGGGGGGTGGGGGGGCGTTGTGCCGGGGCTGGAGCCAGTGATGCTCCCAGTTAGAGCGGCACAGTCATACAGACATCATCCTCTGAGCAGCAGATTTTATCGAGCAGTGTGTGGATTGTAGAAACGTGTTTAATCAACCCAGCTATAGGGGAGGTCTTGACCTCATGGTGGTGGTTCCCAGCGATGATTGTGTGTGTGTGTGTGTGTGTGTGTGTGTGTGTGTGTGTGTGTGTGTGTGTGTGTGTGTGTGTGTGTGTGTGTGTGTGTGTGTGTGTGTGTGTGTGTGTGTGTGTGAGTGAATGGCTCACAGCCTTTGCTTTGGAGTGTGACCTGCGGTGAAGCCTCGAGTTCACACTCCGCTCTCGACTGTTGCTGGTTGAAGTGATTAGCTGAAGAAAGTGATGACTAATCTGACAGTCTGAAACTATTGCAGTTGAGTGACATATTACTGAAAGTACGCACTATAATGTTACCCTCTGGATCTAATCAAGCGGGACCATTAACAGGAAGCTAAATACAGTATTACTCACCGGTCCGGCTGTAATTGATTCTCGATACACAAGCGTGTAAAATGTTTTGTAGGTTTCCGGCAGTACAATTGTGTTGCCTCACGTGGTCTATTAGAGTGCCTGTAATCGTGCTTCATTTAAAGAAAATTCTGTTGTTTGTGTTTTTGAATGGTGACAGTTTTTCGGCTGTTCTTCACTGTGATTCTGACTAAAACATCACAAAAACAGTGTCATTTTGTGGATCAGCTGCATTGGACTAACAACCTGTTCACCCATGACACACCATCTATCCTTTTGTTAACTCATACACTGATTTACACTCCTACCTCTTTTAGGCTTTCCCCATTGCGGTTGATCTATGATGAGAGACACATATTAATTGTAATTTTTTTATTTCTTTTTTTTGAGAGAGCTCTTCATTTCGATACAGAAGAGTTTTTTTGGTGGCCAAAAAGAGGTTATTTTAAGCAGGATAAAACGTCCATAGTTAAAAATTCTATCTTCATCTGTGTATTTGGTGATGAAAAATCAAGATTACTTTTTTTGGGGGGGAAATCACACATCAACGATGCATGTGGGAACAGAAATTCTGGCATGGCTCTGGTAAACACAAATACAAAAACAAGTACAAATCAAACACATCCATATATCGTGCAGATAAAAACTGAATAATAAATTCCTACAAGACTAACTAGCTAAAAAAATCCATCATGTTTCACAGTTTTTGGTTTTTCAAGAGAAATTTGCGGCACAAAGTAGCACACAGGTATTACATACTGGAATAAATAATTATTATGGAGAGATATTTTGTTATAGAGCTGATTTATGAATCATTACAAATGAGGCACACTTTATATATATATTAGAATTATCTGGAATCTCTGATTAAACGTCAAGTGTCATTCCAGTATTTTGAAGTTGGGCAGAGTGTCCTCTTCTTTAGAAATCAAAATGTGGTCACCCAAAGGTGTGATCCAAAGAGTTATCAAACCCTCTTGTCAAGGTTAATACCCAAACATGATTTTCTTTTTTGGCGGATAAAAATATGGTCACTTTACTTTTTATAAGTAAACAAACTACTTCCCGCCAAAATGTCTAATTTCCAAATACTACATGGTTTATTCACTGCTGATTGACTCTTCTCACATTGGATTACCTTTTCACCCATTTTATTAGTGGGCAAAGTCATCTAATGAAATAGAATTTGTGTTTAAATGCATGAAAGTCGGCACAGTCATGTCCACAGATGACATTTCCAAAGGAATTTGGTGAACCCATGGCCACAAGAGCCAAATAGTAACTGACATACAGTAATATCCTGACAATTAGGTCAGGATGAGTTTTCATGACGGCTGATATAATACTATCATCATGATATAATTTGACTTCAACATTTCGTCTCATATACTGTATGTTTTATGCTGCTGTGTTAACTGAAAACGATGATCACTTGACCACCCTGACTGAACCGTTTGAGTTTGCGTTTCAGTCGTTCGTCCGAGATTCAAACCTTTCCTTTTATTGCTATTCCTCTTCAACGCTATCCGCTCTGAGTGTTTGTTAATGAAGAAAAAAAAAACAACCAACGGCAGCAACTTCCTGTGAATTCCTTCGTCTCACCGCCCGAGAACTCCGGTTTGTTCTTAAAAACACTAGCATGAACATTTATGGAGCAAGTATACTGCAGTTCACCGATGAACAGGCCCCTAATTGCTGCCTGCCTGCCTGCCCGCCTGCATTGTGTTTTGTATGTGGCTATGAGTCAGATAAAGTAAACCACATGGTGTGTGTGTGTGTGTGTGTGTGTGTGTGTGTGTGTGTGTGTGTGTGTGTGTGTGTGTGTGTGTGTGTGTGTGTGTGTGTGTGTGTGTGTGTGTGTGTGTGTGTGTGTGTGTGTGTGTGTGTGTGTACACTCATTTACTATCTCCTTGTGTGGTTTGGCAGCGGCTCTGTTGTATGGGGGCGTTCAACGGGCATCCGTCTGGACGTGAGGCGGGCCTGGCATGGCGCTCAGCCCCCTGCAAGGCTGCGTGAGGGTGGGATCAGTGTCGGAGCCTGCCAGGCTCCAGACTAGTCTTTACGTGTATGACCGGGAGAGAAATGTGTGCTTCTGTATGTGCAGGAGCTCCTGTGTGTGAGGGGGATAGTTAAACTATAATCACACAAGCTTAAACGGTGACCACAGGTTGGCCATTGTTCCGCCTGTCACTTGCAATATGTTGACCTCTCTGTATGTTGTTTCACCATTCACAATTCTGTCACACGGTCTCTCTGAGGTTGTGTACACCCTTATCATTCCTTTGCTGATTTTACGCCAGACCGTGTATTCGACCTTTGTGGTCACTATAATTGCGAGGCGCGATCCAGCCATGCTGAAAGTAACACAATAGCAAGCACACCACCGTGGCCAGATGCCATACCTCCCTGTACAGTACTATAGTGCAAAACAAACCACCTCAGAGCCGGGCCTGTTTCGCACTTGCACAAAAGACCACCCCTGACAAAAAGCAGCCTTTCAAAATGTTATTTGTTGGAGGGTTTTACTTCCTAAACACAGCAGCATGAGGGTCTCCATGGTAACAATTATGAAGTTACTTCACAAAGCAACAATAGGAACAATAATTACACAATATCGTCCATTATGATGACATTTTACACTACGTTTCTACATCTGGTTCAGTTGGTCGAGTCTGTCATCTTCCAAATCTAAAGGGTGTGGTTTGATTACCCATTTTATTCTGGGCATATCTCAAAGTGTTTGTGGACAAGACATCAAATCCCCAAAGGATCTCCTAATGGTTGCCCTACCTTGTATGTCAGGTGGCATCAATCAGTGTGTGTGTGTGCATGAACGTGAATGTGATTGATTATGGAAAACATCTTGAGTCTGATTAAGCAGTGAAATTACTTAGAAAACATCATTTTTTTATATTGCTTATACAATGTTTGTAGTATATATTTTGAACCTTACAGTCTGCATGACCACCATAGGACCCCCAACCTCTGGAACTCCCACCCAACATCAGAAATATTAAATCACTGGAATCTTGTAGCTCTCATCTTAAAACTCATCTTTGTCCACAGCAATTACCTGTATCTCTAATCAATTCATTAATTAATTGAGCTAGTTAGCTGTTTGTTTATTTATTTACCTTTTTTAATGCTATATTTGCATGTTCATTGAACAATGACCTTGGGCGTCCTGAAAGATTAAATAAATATAATTCATTATTGTTATTATTATTATTATCTTAAGTTGTGAAGATATCAAATTCTATACTTCTGTCATATTACGTGTGTGTTTGTGGTGTATACAGCAATGTGATATATTTTCTTCCAACTTTTTTTGTATCTTATATTATTTATATACAGTCTTTTACTGTATACATATCTTGATATATTTTTTTTTTTTTTGACCTTTCTATTTTTTGCGCACTATCTCTCTTTGCTTACGAATAATTTGGAATTTTCCCGTCTGTGGGACTGATAAAGTATATCTCATCAAACCTCGAAATGTCCATTTTATCCTTTCACTCTACATTCGACAGTGTTGACAGCTTAGGAACTTGACAGAAAATCGCGAGTGGGGGTGGGGGATAGGGATGGGGTTGATGGCGGGGGGGCCTTGCCAATCATAAAGTTGACAAATGAATCAGATCAGATCGTTACCACCTCCAGAGGGTGTACAAAAGTAAACACGATATCACATGAATTAAATTGCTACAAGGAAGACAGCATGTTTTGAGGTAGTCTTGAACTGTGTATGTGTTTTGTACGGATGTATTCACTGTTCAGTCTCCAATCACATTATTATCGAGCCTCCCAGGCTGGCAGTGGAAATATAGTCTAACATCATAGGTTTAAACATGAACTATATCAGCTCAGTGATTTGTTCTTCTCTTCTGTCGCGGTATGCAATGAGTTATCAAAACCATCTTTTCAAATGTCGTTTCTCTCCTGGTCGCCTTTCTGTTACTCGGAAGAAAATCCAACTTTTTGCCACTAATTTGTTTTTATTTCTGCAGCATTTACGTCACATTTGGTCACAAGTTTGTACTAACAGTTGATTTGAAGGTTAAAATGATGAAATGTAGACCTCTACCACTCTCTTTTTCTCATACGTTCAAAGGAAATAATCATTTATAGACCTATGCCTGAACGAAATGTATCAAATAAAATACAAAGTCTCTGCATTTGGTTTAGTTTTCACTCAATCAGTGGTTTCTTTGGTTCTGAGTGCTGCTTGTCGTTAACAGAAACAAAGGATGTGTTCACACTTACACATTTGGTCTTATTGAAAATAATCCTCAGATGGTTGGGACACCAGTGAGGTCCATTTGAGCTGCAGCCCATGATAACTGGGCTGCATAATCAGTTCATTGCGATTAATGGGAACAACAAATGAATTCCTGATGCCTTTTTTGATTCCTTCATTCAGTTTATAGGCTGTCAATGGATTCTTAGAACTAGTGGAGGAATATAAAATTGGTGCTCTAAAAACCTTCATTGTGAACATTTGTTCATTATTACGGAAGAGTTTTAGGGCCACTGAAGAAAAAAAAAATTCGGAGGCTAAAAAAAAAAATAATAATCTTTCGTGGCCCCAGAAAAAGTCGAAAATCAAAGTCGAGATTTTTTTTTCGGAGGCAAAGAAAAAAAAAAACCCTTCGTGGCCCCAGAAAAAGTCGAAAATCAAAGTCGAGATTTTAAATTTTTTACAGAGAGACGTCTATCCATCCCTCATCATTTGCCCGTAGATGTGAATTCACATTAAATCACTTAATTGTGACTATATCGGGTTGCTTACTGCTTATGGACGTGTGATTTTACACAGGATTTCCTTGATTAATAAGAACATATTTAAACAAGCAGCCCGGGATCCGTGCCTTTGTCCTTTGTACTCGACGAACTTCCGCGACGGAACCAGGCAGCAGGCTGCTCTGTCTCTTCTAGTCCTGATACTGATGATAACGGCACCGTGTTTATGAGCTACATTCTGTCTGAAGCGTCTTTTCATCACTTCATTAAACCGCCTGATATGCATTTTGAGGAAACAGTCACACGCGCTGGCAAGTGGATGGACGGACTTTTTTTTTCCACCGTGAAAAAAAAAAATCTCGACTTTGATTTCCGACTTTTTCTGGGGCCACGAAGGTTTTTTTTTTTTGTAGCCTCCGATTTTTTTTTTTTCTTCAGTGGCCCTAAAACTCTTCCGTACAGTATACACTGCAGGTATTTGAAGTAAAAAGAATTGGTCAATTGTTTTACCTTTCCAGCTAGAAAACACAATAAATTGTAAGAAAAACCAAAATACTTTGTAAACCAAAAAATTGTGTTTGTTACTCACATTTATTTTCAAAGCATTGCAGGTATCAAGACAAACACATGGATCAAAAACTATTTAAAAAAAAAGAAAAACCTTGTATGATGAAATTTAAACATTTGACAACCAGTCAGCGGTTAGATGTTGAAATGGTTAGATTTCACTTCCCAATGTAAGTAATGACAGTAAATATTCAGTGGTTGTTGGAGCAGGAATCCTCAGAATTTACAGCAAAGTCCACAGACGCCCGGTGTGCAGCAGCCACAGCAAATACGACACTTGGCGGCACGTTTCTGCCTCGTGTTGTACAGAGTCTGTGTGAAAGAGGAGAGACATCAGCAGGGCTCATCTCATGGATAAAAAGCTTGAACTATTTGATCAAACTCATTTCTCCAAGCTCCTCACCTTCCATGAGTCCACTGATGTCTCCTCAGCTGCAGCTTGAACATCAATACTGATTGGCTCCTCCTGCTCCTGCTCCTGTCAATCAAATGATTATAATATGAAGCACATTGCAGCTTTGAAATATTCAGTTATTACTTCAAAATGGGTTAAATTCTACTGCTTACCTCTGTGAATTGGACACAAGAGGTTTGCTGAACACAAATAAATGTGAGCACGACTGCCACTGCAACTGCAACACTGAATGTCTTCATCCTGAAGCAAGTAGAGTTCTCCTGATCGAGACGACTGGTTTTGCTTTTTGGAGATCTTCTGTCAGATGTTGCAGTGAGCAGAAGCTGCTGGTATTTATACTCACTTTGAGCCACTCTTGCATCATCAGTCACTGTACCTGCTTACGGGAATATCCTTGCAACACGTTGTATTCCAATCACTGCTCTGGGTTCCAGGTGGGAAATTCCCAAGGAATGGGACAATTTGTAGTTGTGCACTTATTTGACATTTACTTAACATGAGCTGTTGCTGATCATTTCAACAAAAACAAATCAATATTCCAAACCCATGTCTTCTCATATTCAGAAAATAACACACAATGTTTTTGGGACCTTGTTATTCATCCTATTGCTTTTACTTTCTCTTCTTGCTTTTTTTTGGGAGTGGACAAAAGCTATTTCACAATCAATGCAACATTGTCATACACAAACAGTCTCCTCTAGACAACTGGTGGGTCTGAAAAATGTCCTAATGAAATATTTTTTACATGTGAATCCATCCATCCATTTTCTTCCGCTTATCCATTTCCATGAATATTTTCATTTATAATTTTTTTTAATTTCAACAACTGTATTGATCCCCTTGGGGCACTTTTTGACCGAATGACCACCGTTAACAGCCACACAGAGTAGCGCTCAGGGTGGAGCCCGTGGGGGCTGAGGGTCTTGCTCAGGGTCCCACGGTGCAGGTTTTTTTTTATAAAAAAACAGTAATTAACACAATGGTGAAAATATAAAAGATAACAGAGCTGGAAAGGACATCATTCATACCAATAACCATTAAAACCTTCATAAGAACAAAGTTCTTCAGTCTCACATTTCTTAAGTCTCTGCTTGCTCCTCAAATATTTCAAAGTGAAAAAGTGAGCGAGAAAATGTCCCCTCCACTTTATCCACGCTCCCTAACATAAAGCCATAATTAACCAGAGCAATCAGACATTTGTGACGTCCACCAATGGTTGACCTGGACTCAGAAATTGAGTGAAAGTCTTTCATGTAGTTTTGACGTAATCCTTAAACACCTATAAAATGAAATCCTGATCGAGGGTTGGGCTTTAATGGAATCTTCCAAGGCCTAATGTCTATCTCTGGTGAAAATTTCAACAACATCCGTGCAGAAGTTTTAACAGAATATTGCTTACAAACAGATAAATATATGCCGAGGATTTTATTACATCCTTGGTGGGTGTAATGACAAGAATGTTGGACAACTGCAGTAAAATGAAGAACCACTGCAGGTTTTGCTGTGCCATCAGGGTTCAATCAAAGACAGACTGTCAGAGCTGCCGTGTGTTTTCACACATTGAACAACATCAGAACGGATCATATTGGGTAGATAAATATATTTTTATTTCAAAAAAAATTTTTCTCATGGATGACATTATCTTGGTTCCCAACTCGCACTGGATCACCACAAATATGGTTGGTACTGTTTCAGCCACCAGCCGTCACTGTCTGACAGCGTCAACCAAAGTCTTGCTTCTCTTGTTTGGTCTGGTTGAAATGGACCCTTGTACGTTTTCAGCATGAGTTTGACCCAGTTAGTCTAATTTCCACTGTGCAGTATTTCCTGTACGATATGGTCTGTTATGGCAAAGCCTATCCAGACCCAACTCTGTTGTTTGGTCCCCCCAAAGAGAGTACATTTAAAATGTAGGCGGGGAGGTTGTGAGTGGCCGGGTAATGACGCAGGTATGAGATATCATCATGCGACAGTGAAAATTGCAGGACCAGCACAAATTTATAAAAGTATATGGCCAATGAGCGACTTCAATATTGCTGCTTGTTGAGAGTGATGATTCGTCACTACCAATCAGCAGACAGCTGCGTTGCAGCTCGTTCGTATCGGACCGGTTACGTAGTGCTAGGTACCTCAAAAGAGGGGTGACGAAAAATGGTAACACTTGAGTACGGTTCTTCAAGTACCATCCACAACCTTTGTCAGTGGAAACACACATAATCCTGTACCATTCCAAACCATACCAGCACATACTGGCCCGTGGAAACGGGGCTTCATTTTTTACTATGAATGCTGCTAAAGTCACTGTGGTCTGTACCAAACAAACGGACTGAATGCATTTGTAAAACAGGTCTCTGAATACAGACAAACATACTCTGAAGTTTGACTGATGTGTTAATTTAGCTCAGACCAAGCAAAGTTTGTCGCTGGTGAAAAGTATACCACAGCAATCATTCATGCACTGTGTTGCATTTAGTTAACATTTGAAGTTTACTTGCAGAATGTGTTTTGTTGACATATATTGGTCTGAAATGAAAAATGTTTGCGTGAGCGCGCTGATCAGGATTAGAGAAACATTGAAAAACATGTTTCATATTTCTTTCTTAGAATTGACATTTATTTAAGATACACTTCAGATATTAAATAGAACAAAGGGATGATACATTCACATCCATGTCTCATTAGAAAATCCAGCATGAACCAACCTTACATTTTAAAACGAGTCAGTACAGTTCATACAGTTATATTTAATGTAACAACTGCAGTAAAGTAATGACAGTAGATATTCTGAAGTCGTTGGAGCAGGAATCCTCAGAATTTACAGCAAAGTCCACAGACGCCCGGTGTGCAGCAGCCACAGCAAATACGACACTTGGCGGCACGTTTCTGCCTCGTGTTGTACAGAGTCTGTGTGAAAGAGGAGAGACATCAGCAGGGCTCATCTCATGGATAAAAAGCTTGAACTATTTGATCAAACTCATTTCTCCAAGTTCCTCACCTTCCATGAGTCCACGGATGTCTCCTCAGCTGCAGCTTGAACATCAATACTGATTGGCTCCTCCAGCTCCTGCTCCTGTCAATCAAATGATTATAATATGAAGCACATTGCAGCTTTGAAATATTCAGTTATTACTTCAAAATGGGTTCAATTCTACTGCTTACCTCTGTGAATTGGACACAAGAGGTTTGCTGAACACAAATAAATGTGAGCACGACTGCCACTGCAACTGCAACACTGAATGTCTTCATCCTGAAGCAAGTAGAGTTCTCCTGATCGAGACGACTGGTTTTGCTTTTTGGAGATCTTCTGTCAGATGTTGCAGTGAGCAGAAGCTGCTGGTATTTATACTCACTTTGAGCCACTCTTGCTTCATCAGTCACTGTACCTGCTTACGGGAATACCCTTGCAACACGTTGTATTCCAATCACTGCTCTGGGTTCCAGGTGGGAAATTCCCAAGGAATGGGACAATTTGTAGTTGTGCACTTATTTGACATTTACTTAACATGAGCTGTTGCTGATCATTTCAACAAAAACAAATCAATATTGCGAACCTATGTCTCCTCATATTCAGAAAATAACACACAATGGTTTTGGGACCTTGTTATTCATCCTATTGCTTTTACTTTCTCTTCTTGCTTTTTTTTGGGAGTGGACAAAAGCTATTTCACAATCAATGCAACATTGTCATACACAAACAGTCTCCTCTAGACAACTGGTGGGTCTGTAAAATGTCCTAATGAAATATTCATTACATGTGAATCCATCCATCCATTTTCTCCAGCTTATCCATTTCCGTGAATATTTTTATTTATTATTAATTTTTTATTTCAACAACTGTATTGATCCCCTTGGGGCACTTTTTGACCGAATGACCACCGTTAACAGCCACACAGAGTAGCGCTCAGGGTGGAGCCCGTGGAGGCTGAGGGTCTTGCTCAGGGTCCCACGGTGCAGGTTTTTTTTGTAAAAAACAGTAATTAACACAATGGTGAAACTATAAAAGATAACAGAGCTGGAAAGGACATCATTCATACCAATAACCATTAAAACCTTCATAAGAACAAAGTTCTTCAGTCTCACATTTCTTAAGTCTCTGCTTGCTCCTCAAATATTTCAAAGTGAAAAAGTGAGAGAGAAAATGTCCCCTCCTCTTCATCCATGCTCCCGGACATAAAGCCAAAATTAACCAGAGCAATCAGAGATTTGTGACGTCCACCAAAGGTTGACCTGGACTAAGAAATTTAGTGAAAATCTTTCATGTAGTTTTGACGTAATCCTTAAAAGCCTACAAAATGAAATCCTGATCGAGGGTTGGGCTTTGATGGGATCTTCCACAGCCTAATGTCTATCTCTGGTGAAAATTTCAACAACATCCATGCAGAAGTTTTAACAGAATAATGCTTACAAACAGATAAATACATGCCGATGATTTTATTACTTCCGTGGTGGGTGTAATGACAAGAACTTTGGACAACTGCAGTAAAATGAAGAACCACTGCAGGTTTTGCTGTGCCATCAGGGTTCAATCAAAGAGAGCATGTCAGAGCTGCAGTGTGTTTTCACACATTGAACAACATCAGAACGGATCATATTAGGGAGATAAATGTATTTTTATTTCAAAAAAATTATTTCTCATGGATGAAATTATCTTGGTTCCCAACTCGCACTGGATCACCTCAAATATGGTTGGTACTGTTTCAGCCACCAGCCGTCACTGTCTGACGGTGTCAACCAAAGTCTTGCTTCTCTTGTTTGGTCTGGTTGAAATGGACCCTTGTACGTTTTCAGCATGAGTTTGACCCAGTTAGTCTAGTTTCCACTGTGCAGTATTTCCTGTACGATACGGTCTGTTATGGCAAAGCCTATCCAGACCCAACTCTCTTTGGGGGGACCAAACAACAGAGTACATTTAAAATGTAGGCGGGGTTGTTGTGAGCGGCCGCGTAATGACGCAGGTATGTGACGGCATCATGCGACAGTGAACATTGCAGGACCAACACAAATATATAAAATGATATGGCCAATGAGTTACTTCAATATTGCTGCTTGTTGAGAGTGATGATTCGTCACTACCAATCAGCAGACAGCTGCGTTTCAGCTCATTCGTATCAGACCGGTTCCGTAGTGCTAGCTACCTCAACAGAGGGGTGATGAAAAATGGTAACCCTTGAGTACGGTTCTTCAGGTACCATCCACAACCTTTGTCAGTGGAAACACACATAATCCTGTACCATACCAAACCATACCAGCACATACTGCCCCGTGGAAACGGGGCTTCATTTTTTACTATGAATGCTGCTAAAGTCACTGTGGTCTGTACCAAACAAACGGACTGAATGCATTTGTAAAACAGGTCTCTGAATACAGACAAACGTACTCTGAAGTTTGACTGATGGGTTAATTTAGCTCAGACCAAGCAAAGTTTGGCGCTGGTGAAAAGTATACCACAGCAATCATTCATGCACTGTGTTGCATTTAGTTAACATTTGAAGTTTACTTGCAGAATGTGTTTTGTTGACATATATTGGTTTGAAATGAAAAATGTTTGCGTGAGCGCGCTGATCAGGATTAGAGAAACATTGAAAAACATGTTTCATATTTCTTTCTTAGAATTGACATTTATTTAAGATACACTTCAGATATTAAATAGAACAAAGGGATGATACATTCACATCCGTCTCATTAGAAAATCCAGCATGAACCAACCTTACATTTTAAAACGAGTCTATACAGTTCATACAGTTATATTTAATGTAACAACTGCAGTAAAGTAATGACAGTAGATATTCTGCAGTCAGTGGAGCAGGAATCCTCAGAATTTACAGCAAAGTCCACAGACGCCCGGTGTGCAGCAGCCACAGCAAATACGACACTTGGCGGCACGTTTCTGCCTCGTGTTGTACAGAGTCTGTGTGAAAGAGGAGAGACATCAGCAGGGCTCATCTCATGGATAAAAAGCTTGAACTATTTGATCAAACTCATTTCTCCAAGTTCCTCACCTTCCATGAGTCCACGGATGTCTCCTCAGCTGCAGCTTGAACATCAATACTGATTGGCTCCTCCAGCTCCTGCTCCTGTCAATCAAATGATTATAATATGAAGCACATTGCAGCTTTGAAATATTCAGTTATTACTTCAAAATGGGTTCAATTCTACTGCTTACCTCTGTGAATTGGACACAAGAGGTTTGCTGAACACAAATAAATGTGAGCACGACTGCCACTGCAACTGCAACACTGAATGTCTTCATCCTGAAGCAAGTAGAGTTCTCCTGATCGAGATGACTGGTTTTGCTTTTTGGAGATCTTCTGTCAGATGTTGCAGTGAGCAGAAGCTGCTGGTATTTATACTCACTTTGAGCCACTCTTGCTTCATCAGTCACTGTACCTGCTTACGGGAATACCCTTGCAACACGTCGTATTCCCATCACTGCTCTGGGTTCCAGGTGGGAAATTCCCAAGGAAAAGAGGCCTTTCTTTGTTGTGTGCATGTTTATCACAGTTTTCAAACATTAACTGAGAATGAAGTTATTACCTTGCTGTTGTTTAGATTTACGACGCTATCATGCCATATCATTTTATTTGCTATGAGTGATCAGTTCCTCCAAAAATAGATTATTTACCATCACAATTAAAACAGCTACCATCCATTTTTCATGATGCTTTATCCAGTTGGGGGCTGTGGGGCGGTGGAGTGAATCACACGATAAGTCCTGAACCGGTCACCAGTCCATCACAGGACAAAGAGCGTAAAACCCCACAGTATCTTCAGAGGCTTATTTTCCCTGATTATAAAAATTTAAATTCTTGTTTTTTGTTCTTTGCCACATGAGCCACTTCAGTAGTTTTTACACTCCTGCTGTCATTGAACACAAAAATAAATTTCCATTAATTCTCAAATTGAAGTTTTAATCTTGTTTAATGTGTTATGGTGATAGTGAAGATTCAGCTGATTGATTTGAAGCCTTCTTTTCTGAAACATGTTGCAGGGAAACAAAGTATAGCAAGTAATTTAACAAATAATAGTCACAGTGGCTTGCTGTGTATCATGACTTGCTTCTTTTTCCGCATTGTGTTTAATTTCATGTCTGCTTCTGTCCTGGTTCTCTGTTTGATCGTGTTTCATGTTTTGTACGGCTGCTGCTTTGTCCTTGTTCATGTTTCATGTTGTGTTTTGAGTTGTTGCTGAGGTCCTACATGTTCCCCCAGCCCCCGAGGTTTCAAGTATTTCCTGCTCAGCCCTTCATGTGTTAATATTCACTTTGATGGCTTTTTTTACCTACAACTCATTCCTTGTGACTAATTTCTCTGTTGACTCAATTTTTTTTTTTTTTAAATGAAGTCTTGTCGACTCAGCAAAATACTGAAAATATAAACTCATCCTCTGAGACCTAGACTCTTGGATTGAAATGAATACCTTGTCCAGTGTTTTGCTGTTACGCCACAAGGTTCAATCAACGAGAGCATGTCAGGGCTGCAGTGTGTTTACACATCCTGAACAACATCAGATTAGATCATGTTTGGTGGATGAATGTACACACACTAACAGCCAGCAATGATCAATCTGTTATCAGACAGTAAAGATTACACTCATCAATTGTAGGCCTCCACTTTAAAAGTTATCTATAAATTGAACCAGAAATCACATATTAGATTGCTCTTATTGAAAAATGGATAAATACATCCTTATGGGGTTAAATCCCAGGAAGTTTTCACTGAATCAGCAGTAATTTGTTGTAGAAGTAATGTTGCACAATATTCATGAAAGCAGCTGCTCTGCATGCGTTTTATTTGCATATTTTGATCTGAAGTTCAAAATGTTCCTGTGAGAGAGTTGGATTAGATTGTTAAACAGCACCCACCTTGAACTAAAATAGTTCAAGTTTCTTTGTTTTTGGTTGATTGCAGATGTTTGATTTAGGTTTAACCTGACTGATAGTTCTCTTCAATGTTGATGGACTGACTATTTGAGAGTACTGAAGTTTATGAAATATCATGGTGTTTGAAAAAATGTCAAAAGATTTTTGATTTTGAAAAACACAAACTCAAATATATTGCTGCTACACATATTTATTTATTATACATTGCAAGAATGGATCAAAAGCTCAAACGAGCCAGCATGATTTCACAACTAGTCAATACAATTCAAACCGTTAAATTTCACTTCACAATGTAAGTAATGACAGTAGATATTCAGTGGTTGTTGGAGCAGGAATCCTCAAAATTTACAGCAAAGTCCACAGACGCCCGGTGTGCAGCAGCCACAGCAAATACGACACTTGGCGGCACGTTTCTGCCTCGTGTTGTACAGAGTCTGTGTGAAAGAGGAGAGACATCAGCAGGGCTCATCTCATGGATAAAAAGCTTGAACTATTTGATCAAACTCATTTCTCCAAGCTCCTCACCTTCCATGAGTCCACTGATGTCTCCTCAGCTGCAGCTTGAACATCAATACTGATTGGCTCCTCCAGCTCCTGCTCCTGTCAATCAAATGATTATAATATGAAGCACATTGCAGCTTTGAAATATTCAGTTATTACTTCAAAATGGGTTCAATTCTACTGCTTACCTCTGTGAATTGGACACAAGAGGTTTGCTGAACACAAATAAATGTGAGCACGACTGCCACTGCAACTGCAACACTGAATGTCTTCATCCTGAAGCAAGTAGAGTTCTCCTGATCGAGACGACTGGTTTTGCTTTTTGGAGATCTTCTGTCAGATGTTGCAGTGAGCAGAAGCTGCTGGTATTTATACTCACTTTGAGCCACTCTTGCTTCATCAGTCACTGTACCTGCTTACGGGAATACCCTTGCAACATGTCGTATTCCCATCACTGCTCTGGGTTCCAGGTGGGAAATTCCCAAGGAATGGGACAATTTGTAGTTGTGCACTTATTTGACATTTACTTAACATGAGCTGTTGCTGATCATTTCAACAAAAACAAATCAATATTCCAAACCCATGTCTCCTCATATTCAGAAAATAACACACAATGTTTTTGGGACCTTGTTATTCATCCTATTGCTTTTACTTTCTCTTCTTGCTTTTTTTTGGGAGTGGACAAAAGCTATTTCACAATCAATGCAACATTATCATACACAAACAGTCTCCTCTAGACAACTGGTGGGTCTGAAAAATGTCCTAATGAAATATTCATTACATGTGAATCCATCCATCCATTTTCTCCCGCTTATCCATTTCCATGAATATTTTTATTTATTATTATTTTTAATTTCAACAACAGTATTGATCCCCTTGGGGCACTTTTTGACCGAATGACCACCGTTAACAGCCACACAGAGTCGCGCTCAGGGTGGAGCCCGTGGGGGCTGAGGGTCTTGCTCAGGGTCCCACGGTGCATGTTTTTTTTATAAAAAAACAGTAATTAACACAATGGTGAAAATATAAAAGATAACAGAGCTGGAAAGGACATCATTCATACCAATAACTATTAAAACCTTCATAAGAACAAAGTTCTTCAGTCTCACATTTCTTAAGTCTCTGCTTGCTCCTCAAATATTTCAAAGTGAAAAAGTGAGCGAGAAAATGTCCCCTCCACTTCATTTACGCTCCCCAACATAAAGCCATAATTAACCAGAGCAATCAGAGATTTGTGACGTCCACCAAAGGTTGACCTGGACTAAGAAATTTAGTGAAAGTCTTTCATGTAGTTTTGACGTAATCCTTAAAAGCCTATAAAATGAAATCCTGATAGAGGGTTGGACTTTAATGGGATCTTCCACGGCCTAATGTCTATCTCTGGTGAAAATTTTAACAACATCCGTGCAGAAGTTTTAACAGAATAATGCTTACAAACAGATAAATATATGCTGATGATTTTATTATGTCCTTGGTGGGCGTAATGACAAGAACGTTGGACAACTGCAGTAAAATGAAGAACCACTGCAGGTTTTGCTGTGCCATCAGGGTTCAATCAAAGAGAGACTGTCAGAGCTGCAGTGTGTTTTCACACATTGAACAACATCAGAACGGATCATATTAGGTAGATAAATGTATTTTTATTTCAAAAAAATTATTTCTCATGGATGAAATTATCTTGGTTCCCAACTCGCACTGGATCACCACAAATATGGTTGGTACTGTTTCAGCCACCAGCCGTCACTGTCTGACAGCGTCAACCAAAGTCTTGCTTCTCTTGTTTGGTCTGGTTGAAATGGACCCTTGTACGTTTTCAGCATGAGTTTGACCCAGTTAGTCTAGTTTCCACTGTGCAGTATTTCCTGTACGATACGGTCTGTTATTGCAAAGCCTATCCAGACCCAACTCTCTTTGGGGGGACCAAACAACAGAGTACATTTAAAATGTAGGCGGGGAGGCTGTGAGCGGCCGCGTAATGACGCAGGTATGTGACGCTGCGTTTCAGCTCATTCGTATCGGACCGGTTCCGTAGTGCTAGCTACCTCAACAGAGGGGTGATGAAAAATGGTAACCCTTGAGTACGGTTCTTCAGGTACCATCCACAACCTTTGTCAGTGGAAACACACATAATCCTGTACCATACCAAACCATACCAGCACATACTGCACAGTGGAAACGGGGCTTCATTTTTTACTATGAATGCTGCTAAAGTCACTGTGGTCTGTACCAAACAAACGGACTGAATGCATTTGTAAAACAGGTCTCTGAATACAGACAAACATACTCTGAAGTTTGACTGATGGGTTAATTTAGCTCAGACCAAGCAAAGTTTGGCGCTGGTGAAAAGTATACCACAGCAATCATTCATGCACTGTGTTGCATTTAGTTAACATTTGAAGTTTACTTGCAGAATGTGTTTGGTTGACATATATTGGTCTGAAATGAAAAATGTTTGCCTGAGCGCGCTGATCAGGATTAGAGAAACATTGAAAAACATGTTTCATATTTCTTTCTTAGAATTGACATTTATTTAAGATACACTTCAGATATTAAATAGAACAAAGGCATGATACATTCACATCCATGTCTCATTAGAAAATCCAGCATGAACCAACCTTACATTTTAAAACGAGTCTATACAGTTCATACAGTTATATTTAATGTAACAACTGCAGTAAAGTAATGACAGTAGATATTCTGCAGTCAGTGGAGCAGGAATCCTCAGAATTTACAGCAAAGTCCACAGACGCCCGGTGTGCAGCAGCCACAGCAAATACGACACTTGGCGGCACGTTTCTGCCTCGTGTTGTACAGAGTCTGTGTGAAAGAGGAGAGACATCAGCAGGGCTCATCTCATGGATAAAAAGCTTGAACTATTTGATCAAACTCATTTCTCCAAGTTCCTCACCTTCCATGAGTCCACGGATGTCTCCTCAGCTGCAGCTTGAACATCAATACTGATTGGCTCCTCCAGCTCCTGCTCCTGTCAATCAAATGATTATAATATGAAGCACATTGCAGCTTTGAAATATTCAGTTATTACTTCAAAATGGGTTCAATTCTACTGCTTACCTCTGTGAATTGGACACAAGAGGTTTGCTGAACACAAATAAATGTGAGCACGACTGCCACTGCAACTGCAACACTGAATGTCTTCATCCTGAAGCAAGTAGAGTTCTCCTGATCGAGATGACTGGTTTTGCTTTTTGGAGATCTTCTGTCAGATGTTGCAGTGAGCAGAAGCTGCTGGTATTTATACTCACTTTGAGCCACTCTTGCTTCATCGGTCACTGTACCTGCTTACGGGAATATCCTTGCAACACGTCGTATTCCCATCACTGCTCTGGGTTCCAGGTGGGAAATTCCCAAGGAGAAGAGGCCTTTCTTTGTTGTGTGCATGTTTATCACAGTTTTCAAACATTAACTGAGAATGAAGTTATTACCTTGCTGTTGTTTAGATTTACGACGCTATCATGCCATATCATTTTATTTGCTATGAGTGATCAGTTCCTCCAAAAATAGATTATTTACCATCACAATTAAAACAGCTACCATCCATTTTTCATGATGCTTTATCCAGTTGGGGGCTGTGGGGTGGTGGATTGAATCACACAATAAGTCCTGAACCGGTCACCAGTCCATCACAGGACAAAGAGCGTAAAACCCCACAGTATCTTCAGAGGCTTATTTTCCCTGATTATAAAAATTTAAATTCTTGTTTTTTGTTCTTTGCCACATGAGACACTTCAGTAGTTTTTACACTCCTGCTGTCATTGAACACAAAAATAAATTTCCATTAATTCTCAAATTGAAGTTTTAATCTTGTTTAATGTGTTATGGTGATAGTGAAGATTCAGCTGATTGATTTGAAGCCTTCTTTTCTGAAACATGTTGCAGGGAAACAAAGTATAGCAAGTAATTTAACAAATAATAGTCACAGTGTCTTGCTGTGTATCATGACTTGCTTCTTTTTCCGCATTGTGTTTAATTTCATGTCTGCTTCTGTCCTGGTTCTCTGTTTGATCGTGTTTCATGTTTTGTACGGCTGCTGCTTTGTCCTTGTTCATGTTTCATGTTGTGTTTTGAGTTGTTGCTGAGGTCCTACATGTTCCCCCAGCCCCCGAGGTTTCAAGTATTTCCTGCTCAGCCCTTCATGTGTTAATATTCACTTTGATGGCTTTTTTTACCTACAACTCATTCCTTGTGACTAATTTCTCTGTTGACTCAATTTTTTTTTTTTTTAAATGAAGTCTTGTCGACTCAGCAAAATACTGAAAATATAAACTCATCCTCTGAGACCTAGACTCTTGGATTGAAATGAATACCTTGTAACGGCCCTTGGGTTTGAAAGAACAAGACGCTGGAGTCTCGACTGATGCTTCTCATTGCTCCTTTTATTTCGCAGTTGAGCATAGCTGAGCACCGTGAAAACTATAAGACAGTACAAAATACAAGTTATTTAATTAAATATTCTCATACAGTGCAAACAATTCATAAACATACTTTATTTAACCATTTCAATTGTATAAAACCAGACACAAATAACTGTCGATTATTTAATATTGAATAAATAAATGGAGTAAATAAATGCAACAACTGTATTTAAAGATGAGACGACACAACCCGCTTCACCTGCAGTAAGAGGTCAAATAAGACACTGCATTACGTACCTCATTCCGCGCACCAAGGGCGTTAGAAAAAATAAAGGAATCTCTCATAGTGTAGGGGACTTGTCTTGGACTTGTAGATGCACCACGACTTGTAGATGCACCACTTCACGAATCACGCTGCCTCTGAGCGCACTGCTCTTGTCTGACAGCTCGCTCTGGCGGCTCGCTCTGGCAGCTCCTCCCATTCCTTTCCATACCAGGAAAAAATGCCGCTCGACACCCCCTTTATTCTGCCTGCACAGGTAAGAGTGCCGCTGGGTCCTAAACCCCATGCCGTTTAGGCGCTCCGACAAGGAATCCTGATGCCCAGTGGAAGCTACAGGTAACTGCAGGGATGAGTTGTCTCAAACACACAGAATTAATTGTCCAAATAACATCCAATATGAAACCAGTGCCCACAACTCCCAACAAGTGAGCCGAGGGTCAGTCACACTCCCACCAAATCCCATCACAAACCTCCACTCTAACTTCTGTGGGATTTCTGCCCATTGCTCCTGAACGCTTAAGACCGGTTACATGACCCGTCAATTACTCTCAAGGAGGAGCACTAATCTCTGGATGGGTCGCTCCATTACAGAACATTTAGATGGATACTCTTGACCCTTTGTCGTTTTCTGTACCCCAGTTTTAATCTTGACTCGACGGACTAACCCATCGCTGTCTGGGAAGGCTTCAACTACTCGAGCTAGCTGCCATCGATTCCTTGGGAGGTGATCGTCACTAACAATGACAATGTCGTTGACCCGCAAATTACATCGTGGTACATGCCATTTTTGTCGAGTAGAGATATTTCACTCAGGCGCTTGAGAGTGTCAAGGTTGTTGCTGGCTTGGGTCACTGACACAAGGACTGTCTTGACTTCAGGATCGCCAGTGAGCAGCTCTGATGTGAGATGGGGTTTTAGATGGATTTCTTGTTCCCAGAGAAATTTTGGGCCAGAGAACCAGTTGGAACTAGGGATTTGTGTTGCATAAAGGCCCCTGGAAGCATGATCAGCTGGGTTTTCGGTTGTATCGATATAATGCCATTGACTGATGTTGGTGTTGTCTCTGATCAGCTGAACCCGGTTTGTGACGAACACATGGAATCTCCGTGTTTCATTGTTGATGTATCCTAACACTACTTGAGAATCTGTCCAAAAGCTCTCTGTCGATTTCCATGTTCAACTCATGTCTCAGCATGACGCTAAGTTTAGTCGCAACCACTGCAGCTGTGAGCTCCAACCTTGGGATGCTTGTCAGCTTTGTTGGTGCCACTCTGGCCTTTGCTGCCACGAGACTGCAGTGAACATTGTCATTGTCATCCTTATACCTAAGATATGAGCATACACCATACCCCTTGGTACTGGCATCAGAGAAGTGGTGTAGTTTAGTTTGAACCAAGTTGCTGAAATTGTGCAGGTGATAGCATCTTGGGATTCTTATGTCCTTCAACTTCTCAAGACCCATCCTCCACTCTTCCCACTCTGCTCTCAAATCCTTTGGCATTGGGTCATCCCATCCTAAGCCCCTGTGGCACAGCTCCTGGAGTATGGATTTCACGATCAGGATAAAGGGGGCAACAAACCCAAGGGGGTCGTACAAGGAGGAAACGACTGACAGAATACCACGGCGGGTGAGGGGCCGATCCTTGGGGTTAATATTGAAGGTGAAGCAGTCTTGGTTGATCAGCCATTGAATACCAAGAGCATGTTCTGCAGGAATCGCTTCCATCATCAGATTAAGAGGCTCGAGAGTTGTGGCTTGTTCTGAGGGGGGCACACAATTAAGGACTTCCTTGTGGCTCGAGTTGAACTTGTGAAGGCGCAACCCTCCTCTTTTACACAAATCCTTTGCTTCAGTTATCTGTGTCTTAGCCTCTTCAACAGATCGCACGCTAGTCAGCCCATCATCGACATAAAAGTTTTTCTGAATGAAGGCAGACGCTGCTGGGTGTTCGACAGCATGTTCTCGTGCCAGGTGTTTTAAACCGAAACTAGCACATCCAGGAGATGAGGCCGCCCCAAAGAGGTGGACAGCCATCCAGTATTCTTGTGGTTCATTTTCCAATTCTCCATGTTCCCACCATAGAAATCTCGGGTAATTGCGGCATGTTTGGGCAACAGGAAACCGATGGAACATTTTTTCTATATTGCAAATTATGGCCACGGTCTCCTTTCTAAAACTACAGAGGACTCCCACCAGTGAGTTGATTAGGTCTGGTCCGGTTAGCAACTTGTCTTTCAAAGAGAGGCCGTGAAACCGTGCAGAGCAGTCAAAAACAACTCTCAGTTTCTCTGCCAACTCTGCGTCGCCCTTGCTGATCATCTCTTCCATACACGTCTTGTAGTGATCGTAATACAGTCCATTTGTCTTTAACTTTCTTTTCAGACACTGCAGACGAAGAACGGCTAGTCTCTTATTATTTGGGAGTTTCAGTGGATTGTTGTTCTTAAAAGGGAGGGGCATCTCAAGGTGTCCATCTTCCCTTTGTCTGATGTTGCTACTGAGAAACTGTATGAAGTGGACATCATCTTGGGAGACATGTTTATCTTCATAAGTCCTTTCATTGAAATCCAACTCTAAGATTTTTAGAGTGTCTGTCACTGCTGGAGTTGGAATTTCTTTTACTGTGACGCGATGTACAAAACTCTGACTTTCCTGCCTGTCCAAAAAAGGATTAGATGAGCCGATGATACTCCACCCAAGTTCAGTGCGTTGTGCAAATGGTTCATCCTCTCCCCCTGTTACGACTTCCAGTGGAGCCAGCGCTGATGGGCAGTCGTAACCAATTAGCAATCCGACTTCACAGTCCTGAAGCGGGGCCATTTTTTCCGTCAGATGCTTGAGGTGAGGCCACTGTGATGCTGTCTTTCTTGATGGGATGTAGGATTTGTCCACTGGAATAAAACTCCGCGTGTAGGCTTGTCTTACTTTGAGGCGTTTTACAGAATGGAGTCCCCGGATTTGTAGGCCTTGAATGCTGTTGCTTGCTGTAATCGTGTTTGTTGTTGTCATGGTGCTGAGCTTCAGCATAATTGGCTGAGGATCAACATTCAAGTGTTTGAGCAGGTCTTCAAGGATAAACGTTGAATCGCTTTGCGTGTCAAGTAGTGCGTATGTGAGGACTTCCTTCTGTGGCTCTTGTACTGAAGACACCAGAACTGGCACTATACTGGAGGTAGCTGGGGCATGCTGAATGGATGCGTGGAATACGGCGCTGTGAACTCCGTCGCCTCTGTGGATAATTGTGGGGCCTGAGTCGGCCTCAGTTGCTTCAACTGGCCTTGGTCTCCCTTCATCGTGCAGGCACGTTGGGTGTCGACGATTGCATGAGGCACAGGTATGTCGACGTTTACAGTTCTTGATCACATGTCCCTTCCTCAAACACCCAAAACAAAGGCGCTCATCCCGGATGAAAGCTCTCTTTTCTTCCAAGGTCTTTGAAATAAAGGTGGGGCATCTGGCAATGCCATGTGTCTCCTCCTTACAAGCCAAACATAGTGGCCTGACTTGATCTATTAAGGTGGCTTGCATCTCTCGGTTGGAATTCTTAGGTTGGGTATATGTATTTAGAGTTCTTACCCTCCTAAGTGGCCTTTCCTCTTCTGTGTTCATACTTATGAGGAGTGGAGAGGTTATCGGGTTGCAGGCTATCCGAGCTTCTCTATTTAAGAACAATGAGAACCGTTCAAGGTCTGGATAATTACCCGACCCATCCAACTCATCTGTGACAATTCTGCTCCATTTCCGCACAACCCACTCTGGTAACTTTTTTAACAACTTGTAATTTTCTTCGCAATCATTTAGGATCGCCAGGCCCTTGATGTGCGTAATAGCCTCTACACACCCTCGTAGGAAGTCTGCGAACTCTCGCAGTGCGATGGGGTCTCTTGCACCGATTTTAGGCCATTTGGTGAGCCTGTCTCGAAATGCTTTCTGCATGACAAAAGGATCCCCGAATCTCTCCTGTAAGATCTTCCAGGCCCCGGTGTAGGCGTCCTCCGAGTTCCTATAAAAGAATCCTTCTACAGCCTTGTATGCATCTCCAGTGAGGTAAGTTTTCAAATAAAACATTTTTTCACTCGCAGGGAGGGGTTTCTGGTCAATAAGGGTCATGAACGATGTTTTCCAGTCAACAAACTTCATAGGGTTTCCATCAAAGATTGTCGGTTCAGGGACTGGTAAACGGCTCACACTTAATGAACTTGCCAAGGCTTGGGCTAAATTTGTAGCATCAAAGGCCGTCATCGCTCCCAAAGGTGCTGGTTGAGGTTGGAATGAATGGGCATTTGGGTTAAATGGAGTTACGTATTCAGTTCCTGGGTGTTTAACCTCTACTTCTCTGAAATCACTCTCGGGGTTTTCATAAACTCTCACTCGAGCAGCTGCTACCTGGATTTCCTTTTCTGCCTTCAGCTGTTCTAGCTTTGTTCGCTCTTCTTCTAATTTTGATCGTCTCTCCAGCCTTTTCTGCTCAAAGTCTGCCACCAACCTTGCCTCTTCAAGTTTAAATTCGTTTTCCAGTTTAAGGAGCTGTGATTGTTGAACCTGAATGTCCTTCATCGCCTTTGCTCTTTCACGAGTGGCTGCGAGTTCCGCTTCTGCATCCAGTTTTTTACTAGAGCTACTGGAAAGTAGGCTGGAGGAGTCCGATTCTTGTCGTGCTTCTGAGACTACCGTCTCTGTGTCTGTGAGCCCAAAGACTGACCCATATTGTTCTTTGTTTAAAATGATTCTCACTCTTTCCTTTTCAAATCTCTCGTTATATTTTTCAATCGCTTCTCGTCGTTTATTAACCAATTTAACCGTCTCTTCAGTCAGCATGGCACAAGTGTCCATTCTGGCAACAATCTCTGGAGTGGTGGACTGGTTGCGTAAGAGGGATTCATAATGGTCTCGTACCAAATCGTATTTCCTGCTAATTTCCTTTTCGATTTTAACGAGATCGTCTGGTGAGCAGGCTGACTTCAGTGCTGTTCTACACCCCTTTGCTTCATGTTTCCAAGAATTGTAGTCTTTATTAAAAGCCTGTTTTCTATCTTTGACAGTCTGCTCGCGTATCTCCTTAGCCTTGTGAGTTAACGTTCTGTGACGAGGACTTTTTATCTCTTGTTGTATGTCTAAAGATTCACTGGTTTCGGCATTGAGTGACATGGTGTGATTTGTAACTTTAATGCGCTTAGTTTGAATATGCGCCTACTGTACTTTATTTGCTTACTGAGGCTCTAAATACGGCAGAGCAATAAAACAAAACCAACAAAAGACTTGGACATTCAGGGGGGCTTAGTGCAAAGGACAAAATGCAGCAAAACCAGCTGTGGTCATGACAGTGCACAGTGAAGCTGAAACAATTTCTAATTATAAATGCCAAGAATTATGTTATAAATATAAAATACATAAGGCGCACTCATTGCCGAATCTGGAGTTTCAAAATGCCTCCCTCCCAGAAAAAGGAAAAACACACGCACAAACCTTATGGCAGTAACCATCAATGTTCAAATCAAATATCCTTCATATACTCCTTTAAAAGTCTTTCATTGCATCTGAAAGTGTGTGTGTGTGGATTAGTAGTTCCTTTTCTTCCTTTTCCTTCAGTTGAGTGTAGACTGGGTTGGGTCTTGGGGGTAGATGGCGAGGCGAGCTGGGTAGACGATCCCAGTATGGCGCTGAGTTTTCACTGTAACGGCCCTTGGGTTTGAAAGAACAAGACGCTGGAGTCTCGACTGATGCTTCTCATTGCTCCTTTTATTTCGCAGTTGAGCATAGCTGAGCACCGTGAAAACTATAAGACAGTACAAAATACAAGTTATTTAATTAAATATTCTCATACAGTGCAAACAATTCATAAACATACTTTATTTAACCATTTCAATTGTATAAAACCAGACACAAATAACTGTCGATTATTTAATATTGAATAAATAAATGGAGTAAATAAATGCAACAACTGTATTTAAAGATGAGACGACACAACCCGCTTCACCTGCAGTAAGAGGTCAAATAAGACACTGCATTACGTACCTCATTCCGCGCACCAAGGGCGTTAGAAAAAATAAAGGAATCTCTCATAGTGTAGGGGACTTGTCTTGGACTTGTAGATGCACCACGACTTGTAGATGCACCACTTCACGAATCACGCTGCCTCTGAGCGCACTGCTCTTGTCTGACAGCTCGCTCTGGCGGCTCGCTCTGGCAGCTCCTCCCATTCCTTTCCATACCAGGAAAAAATGCCGCTCGACACCCCCTTTATTCTGCCTGCACAGGTAAGAGTGCCGCTGGGTCCTAAACCCCATGCCGTTTAGGCGCTCCGACAAGGAATCCTGATGCCCAGTGGAAGCTACAGGTAACTGCAGGGATGAGTTGTCTCAAACACACAGAATTAATTGTCCAAATAACATCCAATATGAAACCAGTGCCCACAACTCCCAACAAGTGAGCCGAGGGTCAGTCACATACCTTGTCCAGTGTTTTGCTGTTACGCCACAAGGTTCAATCAACGAGAGCATGTCAGGGCTGCAGTGTGTTTACACATCCTGAACAACATCAGATTAGATCATGTTTGGTGGATGAATGTACACACACTAACAGCCAGCAATGATCAATCTGTTATCAGACAGTAAAGATTACACTCATCAATTGTAGGCCTCCACTTTAAAAGTTATCTATAAATTGAACCAGAAATCACATATTAGATTGCTCTTATTGAAAAATGGATAAATACATCCTTATGGGGTTAAATCCCAGGAAGTTTTCACTGAATCAGCAGTAATTTGTTGTAGAAGTAATGTTGCACAATATTCATGAAAGCAGCTGCTGTGCATGCGTTCTATTTGCATATTTTGGTCTGAAGTTCAAAATGTTCCTGTGAGAGAGTTGGATTAGATTGTTAAACAGCACCCACCTTGAACTAAAATAGTTCAAGTTTCTTTGTTTTTGGTTGATTGCAGATGTTTGATTTAGGTTAAACCTGACTGATAGTTCTCTTCAATGTTGATGGACTGACTATTTGAGAGTAATGAAGTTTATGAAATATCATGGTGTTTGAAAAAATGTCAAAAGATTTTTGATTTTGAAAAACACAAACTCGAATATATTGCTGCTACACATATTTATTTATTATACATTGCAAGAATGGATCAAAAGCTCAAACGAGCCAGCATGATTTCACAACTAGTCAATACAATTCAAACCGTTAAATTTCACTTCACAATGTAAGTAATGACAGTAGATATTCAGTGGTTGTTGGAGCAGGAATCCTCAAAATTTACAGCAAAGTCCACAGACGCCCGGTGTGCAGCAGCCACAGCAAACACGACACTTGAGGCCACGTTTCTGCCTCGTGTTGTACAGAGTCTGTGTGAAAGAGGAGAGACATCAGCAGGGCTCATCTCATGGATAAAAAGCTTGAACTATTTGATCAAACTCATTTCTCCAAGCTCCTCACCTTCCATGAGTCCACTGATGTCTCCTCAGCTGCAGCTTGAACATCATTACTGATTGGTTCCTCCAGCTCCTGCTCCTGTCAATCAAATGATTATAATATGAAGCACATTGCAGCTTTGAAATATTCAGTTATTACTTCAAAATGGGTTAAATTCTACTGCTTACCTCTGTGAATTGGACACAAGAGGTTTGCTGAACACAAATAAATGTGAGCACGACTGCCACTGCAACTGCAACACTGAATGTCTTCATCCTGAAGCAAGTAGAGTTCTCCTGATCGAGACGACTGGTTTTGCTTTTTGGAGATCTTCTGTCAGATGTTGCAGTGAGCAGAAGCTGCTGGTATTTATACTCACTTTGAGCCACTCTTGCTTCATCAGTCACTGTACCTGCTTACGGGAATACCCTTGCAACACGTCATATTCCCATCACTGCTCTGGGTTCCAGGTGGGAAATTCCCAAGGAATGGGACAATTTGTAGTTGTGCACTTATTTGACATTTACTTAACATGAGCTGTTGCTGATCATTTCAACAAAAACAAATCAATATTGCAAACCCATGTCTCCTCATATTCAGAAAATAACACACAATATTTTTGGGACCTTGTTATTCATCCTATTGCTTTTACTTTCTCTTCTTGCTTTTTTTTGGGAGTGGACAAAAGCTATTTCACAATCAATGCAACATTATCATACACAAACAGTCTCCTCTAGACAACTGGTGGGTCTGAAAAATGTCCTAATGAAATATTCATTACATGTGAATCCATCCATCCATTTTCTCCCACTTATCCATTTCCATGAATATTTTCATTTATTTATGTTTTTAATTTCAACAACTGTATTGATCCCCTTGGGGCACTTTTTGACCGAATGACCACCGTTAACAGCCACACAGAGTAGCGCTCAGGGTGGAGCCCGTGGAGGCTGAGGGTCTTGCTCAGGGTCCCACGGTGCATGTTTTTGTGGTAAAAAACATTAATTAACACAATGGTGAAAATATAAAAGATAACAGAGCTGGAAAGGACATCATTCATACCAATAACCATTAAAACCTTCATAAGAACAAAGTTCTTCAGTCTCACATTTCTTAAGTCTCTGCTTACTCCTCAAATATTTCAAAGTGAAAAGTGAGCCAGAAAATGTCCCCTCCACTTTATCCACGCTCCCTAACATAAAGCCATAATTAACCAGAGCAATCAGAGATTTGTGACGTCCACCAATGGTTGACCTGGAATCAGAACTTTTGTGAAAGTCTTTCATGTAGTTTTGACGTAATCCTTAAAAGCCTATAAAATGAAATCCTAATAGAGGGTTGGGCTTTAATGGGATCTTCCAAGGCCTAATGTCTATCTCTGGTGAAAACTTCAACAACATCCGTGCAGAGGTTTTAACAGAATATTGCTTACAAACAGATAAATATATGCTGATGATTTTATTACGTCCTTGGTGGGCGTAATGACAAGAACGTTGGACAACTGCAGTAAAATGAAGAACCACTGCAGGTTTTGCTGTGCCATCAGGGTTCAATCAAAGAGAGCATGTCAGAGCTGCAGTGTGTTTTCACACATTGAACAACATCAGAACGGATCATATTAGGGAGATAAATGTATTTTTATTTCAAAAAAATTATTTCCCATGGATGAAATTATCTTGGTTCTCAACTCGCACTGGATCACCTCAAATATGGTTGGTACTGTTTCAGCCACCAGCCGTCACTGTCTGACAGCGTCAACCAAAGTCTTGCTTCTCTTGTTTGGTCTGGTTGAAATGGACCCTTGTACGTTTTCAGCATGAGTTTGACCCAGTTAGTCTAGTTTCCACTGTGCAGTATTTCCTGTACGATACGGTCTGTTATGGCAAAGCCTATCCAGACCCAACTCTGTTGTTTGGTCCCCCCAAAGAGAGTACATTTAAAATGTAGGTGGGGTTGTTGTGAGCGGCCGGGTAATGACGAAGGTATGTGATATCATCATGCGACAGTGAAAATTGCAGGACCAGCACAAATATATAAAATGATATGGCCAATGAGTTACTTCAATATTGCTGCTTGTTGAGAGTGATGATTCGTCACTACCAATCAGCAGACAGCTGCGTTGCAGCTCGTTCGTATCGGACCGGTTCCGTAGTGCTAGCTACCTCAACAGAGGGGTGACGAAAAATGGTAACCCTTGAGTACAGTTCTTCAGGTACCATCCACAACCTTTGTCAGTGGAAACACACATAATCCTGTACCATACCAAACCATACCAGCACATACTGCACAGTGGAAACGGGGCTTCATTTTTTACTATGAATGCTGCTAAAGTCACTGTGGTCTGTACCAAACAAACGGACTGAATGCATTTGTAAAACAGGTCTCTGAATACAGACAAACATACTCTGAAGTTTGACTGATGTGTTAATTTAGCTCAGACCAAGCAAAGTTTGTCGCTGGTGAAAAGTATACCACAGCAATCATTCATGCACTGTGTTGCATTTAATTAACATTTGAAGTTTACTTGCAGAATGTGTTTTGTTGACATATATTGGTCTGAAATGAAAAATGTTTGCGTGAGCGCGCTGATCAGGATTAGAGAAACATTGAAAAACATGTTTCATATTTCTTTCTTCGAATTGACATTTATTTAAGATACACTTCAGATATTAAATAGAACAAAGGGATGATACATTCACATCCATGTCTCATTAGAAAATCCAGCATGAACCAACCTTACATTTTAAAACGAGTCAATACAGTTCATACAGTTATATTTAATGTAACTACTGCAGTAAAGTAATGACAGTAGATATTCTGAAGTCGTTGGAGCAGGAATCCTCAGAATTTACAGCAAAGTCCACAGACGCCCGGTGTGCAGCAGCCACAGCAAATACGACACTTGGCGGCACGTTTCTGCCTCGTGTTGTACAGAGTCTGTGTGAAAGAGGAGAGACATCAGCAGGGCTCATCTCATGGATAAAAAGCTTGAACTATTTGATCAAACTCATTTCTCCAAGTTCCTCACCTTCCATGAGTCCACTGATGTCTCCTCAGCTGCAGCTTGAACATCAATACTGATTGGCTCCTCCAGCTCCTGCTCCTGTCAATCAAATGATTATAATATGAAGCACATTGCAGCTTTGAAATATTCAGTTATTACTTCAAAATGGGTTAAATTCTACTGCTTACCTCTGTGAATTGGACACAAGAGGTTTGCTGAACACAAATAAATGTGAGCACGACTGCCACTGCAACTGCAACACTGAATGTCTTCATCCTGAAGCAAGTAGAGTTCTCCTGATCGAGACGACTGGTTTTGCTTTTTGGAGATCTTCTGTCAGATGTTGCAGTGAGCAGAAGCTGCTGGTATTTATACTCACTTTGAGCCACTCTTGCTTCATCAGTCACTGTACCTGCTTACGGGAATATCCTTGCAACATGTCGTATTCCCATCACTGCTCTGGGTTCCAGGTGGGAAATTCCCAAGGAATGGGACAATTTGTAGTTGTGCACTTATTTGACATTTACTTAACATGAGCTGTTGCTGATCATTTCAACAAAAACAAATCAATATTCCAAACCCATGTCTCCTCATATTCAGAAAATAACACACAATGTTTTTGGGACCTTGTTATTCATCCTATTGCTTTTACTTTCTCTTCTTGCTTTTTTTTGGGAGTGGACAAAAGCTATTTCACAATCAATGCAACATTATCATACACAAACAGTCTCCTCTAGACAACTGGTGGGTCTGAAAAATGTCCTAATGAAATATTCATTACATGTGAATCCATCCATCCATTTTCTCCCGCTTATCCATTTCTATGAATATTTTCATTTATTTATGTTTTTAATTTCAACAACAGTATTGATCCCATTGGGGCAATTTTTGACCGAATGACCACCGTTAACAGCCACACAGAGTCGCGCTCAGGGTGGAGCCCGTGGGGGCTGAGGGTCTTGCTCAGGGTCCCATGGTTCATGTTTTTTTTTGTAAAAAACAGTAATTAACACAATGGTGAAAATATAAAAGAGAACTGAGCTGGAAAGGACATCACTCATACCAATAACCATTAAAACCTTCATAAGAACAACGTTCTTCAGTCTCACATTTCTTAAGTCTCTGCTTACTCCTCAAATATTTCAAAGTGAAAAAGTGAGCGAGAAAATGTCCCCTCCACTTCATTTACGCACCCCAACATAAAGCCATAATTAACCAGAGCAATCAGAGATTTGTGACGTCCACCAATGGTTGACCTGGACTAAGAAATTTAGTGAAAATCTTTCATGTAGTTTTGACGTAATCCTTAAAAGCCTATAAAATGAAATCCTGATAGAGGGTTGGACTTTAATGGAATCTTCCAAGGCCTAATGTCTATCTCTGGTGAAAATTTCAACAACATCCGTGCAGACGTTTTAACAGAATATTGCTTACAAACAGATAAATATATGCCGATGATTTTATTATGTCCTTGGTGGGTGTAATGACAAGAACTTTGGACAACTGCAGTAAAATGAAGAACCACTGCAGGTTTTGCTGTGCCATCAGGGTTCAATCAAAGAGAGCATGTCAGAGCTGCAGTGTGTTTTCACACATTGAACAACATCAGAACGGATCATATTAGGTAGATAAATGTATTTTTATTTCAAAAAAATTATTTCTCATGGATGAAATTATCTTGGTTCCCAACTCGCACTGGATCACCACAAATATGGTTGGTACTGTTTCAGCCACCAGCCGTCACTGTCTGACAGCGTCAACCAAAGTCTTGCTTCTCTTGTTTGGTCTGGTTGAAATGGACCCTTGTACGTTTTCAGCATGAGTTTGACCCAGTTAGTCTAGTTTCCACTGTGCAGTATTTCCTGTACGATACGGTCTGTTATGGCAAAGCCTATCCAGACCCAACTCTGTTGTTTGGTCCCCCCAAAGAGAGTACATTTAAAACGTAGGCGGGGAGGTTGTGAGTGGCCGGGTAATGACGCAGGTATGTGATACCATCATGCCACAGTGAACATTGCAGGACCAGCACAAATATATAAAATGATATGGCCAATGAGTTACTTCAATATTGCTGCTCGTTGAGAGTGATGATTCGTCACTACCAATCAGCAGACAGCTGCGTTTCAGCTCATTCGTATCGGACCGGTTCCGTAGTGCTAGCTACCTCAACAGAGGGGTGATGAAAAATGGTAACACTTGAGTACAGTTCTTCAGGTACCATCCACAACCTTTGTCAGTGGAAACACACATAAACCTGTACCATTCCAAACCATACCAGCACATACTGCACGGTGGAAACGGGGCTTCATTTTTTACTATGAATGCTGCTAAAGTCACTGTGGTCTGTACCAAACAAACGGACTGAATGCATTTGTAAAACAGGTCTCTGAATACAGACAAACATACTCTGAAGTTTGACTGATGTGTTAATTTAGCTCAGACCAAGCAAAGTTTGGCGCTGGTGAAAAGTATACCACAGCAATCATTCATGCACTGTGTTGCATTTAGTTAACATTTGAAGTTTACTTGCAGAATGTGTTTTGTTGACATATATTGGTCTGAAATGAAAAATGTTTGCGTGAGCGCGCTGATCAGGATTAGAGAAACATTGAAAAACATGTTTCATATTTCTTTCTTCGAATTGACATTTATTTAAGATACACTTCAGATATTAAAAAGAACAAAGGGATGATACATTCACATCCATGTCTCATTAGAAAATCCAGCATGAACCAACCTTACATTTTAAAACGAGTCTATACAGTTCATACAGTTATATTTAATGTAACAACTGCAGTAAAGTAATGACAGTAGATATTCTGCAGTCAGTGGAGCAGGAATCCTCAGAATTTACAGCAAAGTCCACAGACGCCCGGTGTGCAGCAGCCACAGCAAATACGACACTTGGCGGCACGTTTCTGCCTCGTGTTGTACAGAGTCTGTGTGAAAGAGGAGAGACATCAGCAGGGCTCATCTCATGGATAAAAAGCTTGAACTATTTGATCAAACTCATTTCTCCAAGCTCCTCACCTTCCATGAGTCCACTGATGTCTCCTCAGCTGCAGCTTGAACATCAATACTGATTGGCTCCTCCAGCTCCTGCTCCTGTCAATCAAATGATTATAATATGAAGCACATTGCAGCTTTGAAATATTCAGTTATTACTTCAAAATGGGTTAAATTCTACTGCTTACCTCTGTGAATTGGACACAAGAGGTTTGCTGAACACAAATAAATGTGAGCACGACTGCCACTGCAACTGCAACACTGAATGTCTTCATCCTGAAGCAAGTAGAGTTCTCCTGATCGAGACGACTGGTTTTGCTTTTTGGAGATCTTCTGTCAGATGTTGCAGTGAGCAGAAGCTGCTGGTATTTATACTCACTTTGAGCCACTCTTGCTTCATCAGTCACTGTACCTGCTTACGGGAATATCCTTGCAACACGTCGTATTCCAATCACTGCTCTGGGTTCCAGGTGGGAAATTCCCAAGGAGAAGAGGCCTTTCTTTGTTGTGTGCATGTTTATCACAGTTTTCAAACATTAACTGGGAATGAAGTTATTACCTCACTGTTGTTTAGATTTATGACGTTATCATGCCATATCATTTTATTTGCTATGAGTGATCAGTTCCTCCAAAAATAGATTATTTACCATCACAATTAAAACAGCTACCATCCATTTTTCATGATGCTTTATCCAGTTGGGGGCTGTGGGGCGGTGGAGTGAATCACACGATAAGTCCTGAACCGGTCACCAGTCCATCACAGGACAAAGAGCGTAAAACCCCACAGTATCTTCAGAGGCTTATTTTCCCTGATTATAAAAATTTAAATTCTTGTTTTTTGTTCTTTGCCACATGAGACGCTTCAGTAGTTTTTACACTCCTGCTGTCATTGAACACAAAAATAAATTTCCATTAATTCTCAAATTGAAGTTTTAAGCTTGTTTAATGTGTTATGGTGATAGTGAAGATTCAGCTGATTGATTTGAAGCCTTCTTTTCTGAAACATGTTGCAGGGAAACAAAGTATAGCAAGTAATTTAACAAATAATAGTCACAGTGTCTTGCTGTGTATCATGATTTGCTTATTTTTCCCCGTTGTGTTTAATTTCATGTCTGCTTCTGTCCTGGTTCTCTGTTTGATCGTGTTTCATGTTTTGTACGGCTGCTGCTTTGTCCTTGTTCATGTTTCATGTTGTGTTTTGAGTTGTTGCTGAGGTCCTACATGTTCCCCCAGCCCCCAAGGTTTCAAGTATTTCCTGCTCAGCCCTTCATGTTTTTATGTTCACCTTGATGCATGGCGAGCGAGCCGTCCAGCCGTCATCTGGACAGTCAAAGTTCGGAAAAGACGGACGAAAAAATTGCGGACGTGTTGTTCAAAGCCTCTAAAATATGCGTATAATGGCCATCACTGTATTTCACGGTGTAATTTTGCCTAAATTCATATTTTTTCAACAAAATATAGGGAATTATCAGCTTGTGCACACAACTCGCAACTGACTTCCGGTTTGGTATTACACCCAGTGACGAGCAACGTGATTGCTCAATTGATACCATGTGGTCCATACCTTTTGAAAGGCTGCCTTTGATTGGTTGGCAATTCTCTGACTCAACCTGCTGCGTTCAAATGCCCAAGCAGAGAGGAGGAATTTCCTTTCCAAGTTGCTGAGGAATTATACCTGCAGAATCCACACAGGTGATACTAATTATATGGACCTATGATCTATCTAATTTTTGTATTTTAAAAAATGAAATAAAAGTAAATATATTACTCTTAAGAAGCACCCAAACTTGAACTAAAATAGTTGAATCAATTATGGAAATATTTGATCCCATTGAATTACATGTAACTAATAAAGAAGACAAGGAGCTTTTGGTTGATTGCAGATGTTTGATTTGGTGAGCTTGGGGGAGAAACTTGCTGTTGGCCGCTGTCCAATGTGATATGGGGTTGAATGTTAACCTGTGTTTTACCTGTTTTGTCTTGTTCATGTTGTGTTGTGAGTTGTTGCTGGGGTCTGCCTTGTTCCCAGAGCCCCCCCTCTTGTCAAGCGTCTTGCTGCTCAGCTCTCATGTGCCCCCTATTGCTCACCGTCACTGTTTCCATCCTGTCTTGTTTGGGCACAATCCTTGTGACTAATTTTCTATATTTCTATATTCTTAATTTGCTATATTCATGAGAAGAGAACATTTTGACTCCATGCAAAACATTTATTCAAAGTACTTTGTTGAGGTTAAATGATCAAACAAGTTATAATTTCAATGTTTTAACTGTAGATCAAATTACTGCCAGTGTAAATCAGTTTTTCAAGATGTAATGTCAATGCAGGACGAAAAACTTATTTTTCTCTTTAATGATTGTTACTCTGATTTTGTATGTATATTTTTCACATGTACCTTTTCTTGTAATACAGAAGAAACAATTTTACACATAAACCACAAACTGCAAACTTGAGCTCACTGACTGTCACTTTTATTAGAGACAAAAAGTGGAACCAATGATTTTAGTCTGAGGTGAAATCCTCAAAAGACGCAGCAAATTGAACAACTCCCACCAGTGCAGTGAAAAAGCATACAATTCTCTGGTTCGCAGCAAATGCTACACTGTATGCCACGCTTCTGTCTACTATGAGACGGCATCTGTGTGAAAAAAAAAGAGACGTGAGATGTTCAATATTATCGTTCAACATCTCCCCCCTGTGTGAGTGTGTGAGTGTGTGAGCGTCTGTGTCTGTGTCTGTGTCGGGGGTGGGTGTCTGTGGGGGGGGTGGGTGGGGGCGCGGCGGCTGGGGCCGTCTCTGCCTTGCCGGGTTGGGGGGGGGTGGTGGGTGGGCCGGGTCCCGGGGGTGCGGCGGGACTCGCCGCCGGGGTTGGGGGGGCTCTCGGCCCGGGGGCCCTGCTCCGGCCTTCTCTCGGCTTGGCGGCTTGGGTCGGGGCCTGGGGCCCTGTGCCCTTTATCCTTCTCTTGTGGGCTCCTCTTGCCTGGGGGAGATTCCTCTCTGCATTCTCCGTCGGGTGCTTTTTGAGCGGGGGCGTGGCTCTCTGGGGTGGTTCCCTGGGGTCTCCCCGGGCCTGGGGGGCTGCCGTCTGCCGGGGTGGCGGTGTCCGGGCCCGATGGCCTCGGACCCCGGGGTGTTGCTACGGGTCCCCCCACAGCAGTTCCGGTAACACCCAGTGGACAAGCCACACACACACACACACACACACACACACACACACACACACACACACACACACACACACACACACACACACACACACTTCCACTCCTCACGAAAGGTGCTTCTGAAGTTGCTTGTTCTCTGTCATCATTTGCTCAAACTTTAAAAATCATGTTCCTCTTTTGTTGTTGCCTCTTTGTTAATTCATGTTCCTGCTTCACGTTCCTGTCTAGATAGAGCTGCTCAGGCTGGTTAATCTAAGAAATCATCTTACTGTCTAGATAGGGCTGCTCAGGCTGGTTAATCTAAGAAATCATCTTACTGTCCAGATAGAGCTGCTCAGGCTGGTTTAATCCAAAAACAGTTGGAAAGTATTTGGATCAATGTGATAACTGCAAATCATATATGTAGCACAACAAGGATATTGTATGTATGTTGATCATACCTACAAGAAGGGTTGTGGTCAAGGTCACCTATCCCAAGACAGAATCAAGACTTTAAGAAGCTGCAACTGAGTCAAGGCCGTACTCATCAGGACTAAACATGAAGCACTGAACAGACAGACAGAAAGATAGACTGAGGTATTGAGAATAATCTGCAGAAAATTGTTTTCAGTTCTTGTTTCAGAAAAGTTGCATCTGCAGACAGCAATGTTTCCATCACAACCATTTTACACACAGGATTGACGGAAATTTTGAAAACGAAGTAGTTTGCATACCAGGTTTCTGTTTGGTGGTGTGTTTTGGTGATGCAACGATACATGCATGCACATGAACATTCAAACCTGTCCTCGGACAATGTAAAGGCCATATACTGTATGTATATCTGGTACATGTGAAGTATGCAACTCCACTAATCCAGATGACGGTGTATTAAATCGTAGTCAATGTAGACTTTGTTCAAGAAGTGGTATTAGGTTCACAAGCACTCTGACACTGTAGTCCACTTGCAAATTTCTAGAAACACTATTGACAACAACAATAGTGTGCATGTCCATTGTTTTTCCCCTGTTTACATGATGACAGAAACAGTCCTGTTTTTTTTGTTGTTTTTTTTCACTTTGGAAACCATTTTTCTGAAAGTGCAAATTTCAGATCCTCGAACAACCAAACAAACAACCTAAACGCAACAAAGTGAACTGCTTTCTCTTGAAACCATCCGATATAAATAGTGTCTGAGATCTTTAAACAAAGAATGGAGAGGGAAGCTTGATGCATTCAAGGTGAGTAGTTAAGGTGAGACACATGGAGGAGGGTGAAGAAACAAAACACCTAACTATAATGTGAAAAAACAAAGGACACATGGAATATGAAATCAACCAATACACAAAAAATGAACTTGAACCTTAAGAAGTTGACATAAGACATGACCAGACCACAAAATAAGTTCCAATTTGGGAGCCGTTTTGAAGAAGTTGCTTTCTTCAGACCCCCGAAATTCAACAAAACTTTTACGTTTTCACTTGAAAACATTGTGTAAAGAGGCCTCAGTCTTCTCTTGGCCATCAGGCCAGGCATATTTATCAATACAAAGTCATAGATTCTATTGACCAGGGAATACTCTCATTTGTAAAATATAAGGCCAGGTGATTTTGAAAGTGTGCAAAAGCATGATAAGCGACGATAACCTGTGATTTCAGTTGACTTGCAGTGTCAGGGTCAACAAACAGAAATGGAGCCACAACTGTTGAAATTGACTGAAAGTTGAGCAAAACACTATCTGATCTCACAGAATATATTTGATGAGGCAAATCAATCTCAGCCATGTGGGGCACATGCTGTATAGACGCTATGTTACGTCTTTTTCTTAAGTCAATTATTTAATCTTTAAAGGTTGGGACTCTTAGCGGTGGTGAGCGCATTTGGGTCTTTGGGATTGTTTTGTAATTATTTCCGCACCGTTGATTAATAGGCTGGGATTTGCGGTCCCCGCGTCTTTCTCCTTCCTTAATTTCTCTGCGCCACTTCCTACTTGCTACGTTCAGTGCGCTCTCCCGAAGTCGGCTGTTGCAGCTCGCAGACTGAGCTTCCCGGTAGCCGGAAGGCTGGCCGAGGTTAGAGTTGTTTGGCATGTCGTCACGTCTGGTGCTGTTGTGCACGCGGTGGCAAGACGCAAGAAAATCATGTAAAACCGCTGTGTCTAGGAGGAGCAGTGGGAAACAAGGAGCGACCACACCTGATGGGGATGACTTCCCACGATTCAGACGGCACTTGAGCAACCACCGTCATTCTGAGGAGGTTGCTGTGGCTGGTGATGCGCCAAGTGGCTTGAATGACAGATGCGGCGAGCCTGGCATCACTCTGGCGGTAGTAGACAGGAGCTGTCCACCACCTGGTGAGGGTGGCTTCGCGGTGGCGTTGACTCGGACAAGTATTGTAATCATGCACATTTGGGCTAGGACAATATGGTAGCAGACACTGTCCTGTCTTTAATTATGTGCGCAAGTGCACCGAATAAGTGTAACAGGCCCTTTGGGTGTTTTTCTTTTTGTAGGCCCCTGTTCCTACTTATTCAGTGACTCTGGGTGGGGGTGTTATGTCTTGCCCCCCCCCCCCCCCCCCCCCCTTTTTTTTTTTTCTGTTCCTCTCACGAGCATTTGGCTCTATTATTTTCTTAAGTCAGTTATTTAATATTAAAAGGTTGGGACTATTAGCAGTGGTGAGCGCATTCGGGTCTTTGGGATTTTTTTGTAATTAATCATTTCCGCTCCACCTATAAATAGGCTGGGCTTCGCGCTCCCCGCGTCTATCTCCTTCCTTCATTCCGTGCTTCCGAAGTTGGCTGTTGCAGCTCGCGGACTGAACTTCCCAGTAGTCGGAAGGCTGGCCGAGGTTAGAGTTGTTTGGCTGTACCGGATAAGATCCTGGAGCCTCCAAAAGACTTGACTCCTCCTCTTATCAGTTTCTGATTCATCGTGCATGCATGACTGTATAAAACTTCCCCCACTTTCACTCAGTCGTTCTAGTTCAATCAGCTTTTATTCATTACATTAAAAAAGAGAAGAGAAATGCACAACAGCTTAATTTGCAACCAAACCCATTGCATTAAACACCCGCTGTCCGTCCTCCTCCTCTGCTGCTGCATTTCTTTACACCACAACCTTGGCCACGGGGTTTTCAGTCTCTTCAGAAAATCAGGCGCTGGCAGCGGTACTGGTAATTTTTTGTTTTCCCTTTCTCTGTTCGAACACACGCGAACACACACTCACACACACTCACACTCACACACACTAACGCACATACACACACAAAATCGATCCTGTGCTCTGAGTGTAAATTGGATCTGACAGACAGTGTTTTTCAGGCTTGTATGGGCCGTAGACTTTGAGTTCGCAGACTGCAGCTCTGTAAACATGTTTAATTTGTTCACTTTCCACTGGCAAAGAAGCCGGTGTATGAAGTGGGGATGTTTTGACTATTTTCAACTGAGAAAACATCTAATCCCTGACTCCAGATTTGTTTCACTCTCTTGCTTTTCTCTCCTCCTTTATGCGCCTGGCACTGGCAGTCTTGGGGGTGGTGAGACTTTTTTTTTTTTTTTTTTTGACACAATACTGGGAACTCAGCCAAAGCATGTGTAACACAGGAAGCAAATCCTACGCGAGACCATTGTAATTAGTCCAATAAATGTTTTCACTTGCATGTATTAGAAACAAAGTGGGGCTTATTACGGCACAAGGGTGTTTTTTTATTGTGAGAGCTTGTAAGCGGATGATGTCTTCTGCATGGAGTCAAAGGGCACTGCTTTTCTGTGGCTATGAAACAATTTAACAGGAGCCCTCGCACCAACAAAACCTGTGTTCTACTACTGTAGACGCAAAATTTTATTTAAAAAAAAAAAAATAGTTGTTCCGTTTCCTAATACAAGGATGCAATAAACTCATCTATGAACGGTGCTTCAATTTAAGCTCTCTTTATCACTTTCCACTTGGTCTTATAAAAGATATAAATAACTGATACCCGTGCCGCGGCATGCTCTTTTAATTTGTTTTAATTATCTGCTAAGTAACATGGATGCATGTAACTTTCATTAAAATCTGCGACATAGCACGGATGCCTGGAAACATCTATAAAAATTGCTTGGCGAGGCTCTTTAAATGGGATTACAGAGGTTTTGAAGCCGTTTTAAGCATTTAACGCCGTACAGGAGACGCTCATTACGGAGTTAGATCACACGTAGCCTTGAAGCGGCAGCGTTTTCAAACTTGTAATACATTCGCTCGCAATCCCAACAAGCCTGGCTTTAATGGTCTGAAGCTCTCAGTCAGGGCCCTGAAAGCTCCAGCGATAGATGTGGCTTTCCAGAGGGTGTTGGGGCAGGAGAAGGAGGGGGGGGTTGGGCAGGTTTGAGGGGGCAGAGAGGGGGTCAGGCACATTCGGCACTGGGTGTCGGCCAACCCAAAGCGTTGCCACATCAATGACTTGTGCGCTTGTGATCAGGAAACTAAAGGGAAAGAGAGGCAGAGGACGTTTTGCAAGCGGCGTGGATAGGTGGGAGCGCTAAGCAGATGGGTAAACAGAGAGTAAACACAGAACGAGGCAGCACGGGTGTACAGTAAGCCGTCGACGAGTGACATGATGCCTACAAAAGAGCAGTAGCGGAGGAGCCTTCGGGACGGCCTGTAATTTGCTCTGGCCGCGACCTGCGCTTGTTAATTAAGCCGTGAGATAGCTGGTCGGACGCCGTTGTTCCCGTCTTCGCCACTTCCTGGCACTTGGGAGGCGATATATTTAGCCGTCTCGTGTGGCCCGCGCGAGCCGTGGTTGTTTTGAGGTGACAGAGCTGTCTCCTGCAGCCTGCGAGGTCACAGTCTTGTTAGGCCTGTAAAAATGTTTGTGAAGCGAAAGAAAACCCAGAAAACTGTGGTCTCGTGCCAAAAAATGGTCTTCACTGGCTCTGTAATGACGACAGGCCCCGCGAATGTCAGCCCATACTCTCAGCGTTAAATAACTTGTTTTCATTCTTTATTAACCTCAGCAGAGAGTAAACATCAGCGGGGGGAACAAGTTCATTGGAGAATTACCCATCTTCGCTGCAGATCCAATTAAAATTACAGAGACTGTAATTAGCCGGGAATCTTAATTTGCCTGCAAAGTTAATTAATCCATATAACCTTCCAGGCAGACTCGTAAAGACCTGAACTCATATGGCTCGAATACATTACTGGAGACATTTGCAATGGAAATGCTTAGTTTTCCAGCCACCCAGGAGCATTTAGTAAGCAAAATGGCCTTTTCAACACCGCATCTTGTCCCCTTTTCTGAAAATCCTCACGCCCACCACTTATTCCGAGCAGGCGGTCGAAATGAGGCTCACTGGAAATTGCTCCTGTTTTATCCATGCCGCTTTACACCCAGCTTTTATAACGTAACGTGGCAAGCATTACACGATGAGGGACTAATGATATATTTTCTCAGCTGGAACGTGGGAATTGCACCGCGGACCCGAAAACAGTGTCGAGTCTCAGTAAATTAGCGCACGCCGCTTAAGCGAAAAGCGAACAGCTTGCCAGAGCCAGCGCTGACGCTGCGTGGTGGGTGGGTGGGAGGGAGGGCCGGCCACGGGAGATACTGAACGTATGGAGGGAAAGGAAGCTCGCTGTCAGCGAGAAGTCGGCACGAGTCTCGGCAAACCCAGACTTCACCCTCTGACAGCTCGGAAATATCCATTTTAATAAGGGGGGAAAGTGGATTTGGCCAGACATCTTCGTTCCTCCCATGGAAACTCATCTGTCCTGGTGTGAGGCGACACCCTCAGTGACTTTAGAGGGCTGAGCGTAGTAGACGTCTGCAGACCAGCAGGCCCCTCAAAATCATCGGCGACGTGGTCTTCTGGTTTCTAGAAATGAATTCATTTTAAATCCACTTTATATTAATTCTGCTCACTCCTGAAGGTCAGCTGGTTTCAAATCAAAGTATTTGAAATTTTCCCTGAGATTTCTCTTCAGGCTTTTCATTAGCTCTCCTTTGAGAAACGTTAGTCACGGCTTCCACTACTTCTGATCTGTATAGCTGATTTGCCGATCTTAAGAACTCTTCTGATTCACTCAGAAGCTGCTCTGGAAAACATCGACTGGACAGTATTCAGATCCTTCACTTAAGAGAAAGAGCAAAAAATACCAGAAAAAAATTTCCGAGCACCCATCTTTACACCTGCTTGACACACACAACACAAGAGTCACCAATTAACCTAATTAGTACGTCTTTGGATTGTGAGAAAGTTAAACAGGGTTAGGCCCCTTTTAAATGACAGCGTTTCAAGTGAAAGTCCATCGTTTTTGCTTCAGAGAGTTTTTGTGTTTATATGTCAATGTTTTGAAAACAACATTCAAAAGGCAGAAATGCTGAGAATGATGTATTTTTCATGTAGGGCCATGCGTGGGTGCTGTTTTTGTAATGAAACTGCACACACACACACACACACACACACACACACACACACACACACACACACACACACACACACACACACACACACACACACACACACACACACACACACACACACACACACACACACACACACACATGCACACACACAAACATACGCTATAAATATTAACAATGGCCAGTACAAGGACATTCGTATGGACAGAGAACCAAGTTGCATCGCTGTTACTAGTGACTATACTCTCAACTATAAAAAGTTCTACCTTGGGAGTTGTTTTCCAACACTTGTGTTTTCAGTGGCTCCGTCTAAACGGACAGCCAACATGCAACAACATTTTTCTATTTTCACTTCTTGCGTAAACAGAGCCTTAGAACCAGTTTTCTTTTCTCCTCTTCTATTCACTCCAAACGAGCTCATGTTAGAAGATCCTGAAGCTGTTTTTGTTTTTTTCTCTCAAACATGTGTTATTAACTTTTGAATGTGTACTCATTGCACTCTTCTTTTCTTCTGTCCTCTTGAATTTACATTATTTTTCCACTTGTTTTTGATTAAGTTTTTCCTCTGTTGGAAACTGAATCCAATTGCTAATTGCTGTTTGCTCTGAAGTTAAAATCCGTGACAGTTCGGGCTGAGAAATTATTATAATGTCAGCCACTTCACCGAAAATGAGGTAAAAAAGTGAATCTTAGGGAGGAAAGAAAGAGAAAAAAAAGTGTATTTACTAATGAGTCATCGGACCACAACACATCGTTAGGTTTTGCCTTCGGCCTCTCACTTCCTGGGCTTGACAAAACAAGGTGGTGGTTAGAACATCTCAGCAGAGTGAGACGTTTGTCTAATCAGCACTGACTTAGGAACTGTTTGTTTGCACGTTTAGACTTTTCCAACTCATGTCTCAATACCATGGTTACTAAATAGTTCAAATGAACTCCATAATTAATGATGTCTCTATATTATGTCACCAGAAGTTTAACTTGTGAAATGCATTTGAATGAACAAGTGAGCATTCGCACAATATTATAGTCTTTATAGTTATGTGTGGATTATGCCAATGAATGTAAGTGAATTTAACATGAAAAGATTTCTAGTTTCTTTGTGTGGGCACAAAATCCCCCAGTATTTGGTGATACGCACATATCAGAAAAACTGTAGGTGAATTTATTTGCTTTTTAATATTTCAATATATTTTCTCTAAGCTGGAAAATAAAGTGTTTGCCGTGTACATTTGACAAAAGCTGATTTTAGCCCACATAATTAATTCACAATATCTTAAAATGTAGCTATAAATGATATGATATATAACTTTTTACTATTACATTTACTTGTTTAGTTGTAATATTGTTCTGTTTAAAAAAAGTAAAGAAAAATACCTGGTTTGGAAAAAGCATTAACCTGACCCCATGTTTTTGCGACAGCTGCACTTACCCTAAAGCCCTCTGGTGTCCCCCCATGTGAGACCCTCCCCACACCAAGAAAACAGCTTTTCGCCACACATTCACACGTACAGTTAATTACAATTAACTTAACCCAGAAGTGTCTTTGCATTGTGGAAGGAAACAACCAGTCACAGGATTGACTTGGTCACTGAAAACAGCCGCATACTGACCCAGAGATTCTGACCAGGAACCTTCTTACTGTGCGCAAACAACGCTTACCGCCTCAACACCGCACCACTCGCACACACCCACACACTCGGGAAGAACATGCAAACTCCACACATTCTTGCCGTGAGGTGAGAGCACAAACCGCTGCACCACCTAGCGGCATAGTAATTTATTTTTTGATATTTTAAGATAAAGAATACATTTGTAATGTGACTTTATTTGGAGGACATTATTAATTTTTTTGTCTTATTGATTGTTTGTTTTTTTTATTACTGTTTTCTATATTGTCTTTGCTTGCTCGATTTTGTTATCTTGCTCTATTTACGTAGGGCTACTTGCAATGTTCTGACATCTCCCTCTGTCCCATGCTTAAATATGTTTCCTTGAGAGATTAACTGTTTATTCATGCTGTTGACTGACTGTTTGCATGAATGAGACGCGACAAACAGATTGCCCCTTGTGCGATGAATAAAGTTGTCTGAACTGAACTGAACAGAACACAAAAACTTTAGTTTTGTGACAATAATGAACTCAAAGTGACTCACCTATTTTCGCGTCCCTTCATGAATCTTCTGAAATCACTGCTGTAAAGGACCCAGCAAGTACAGCTCAGCAACCGGGTTGTTTTCATAATCTTCAATAGACTAAAAATTTTAATTTTATATTTATTAATCTTATCATTTCCATTAAATTCCATTAGAAAAGAAAGAAAAAAAAGATCCATGCAAGATGAGAAAGCATGTGCAGTTCGCATATTCACCCTTTTCTCTTTGGTTCCTCTCACATTCCATAAGATGCACAGATTAAAGAGCGTTTTTCTTTTGTTTGTTTTGTTTTTTTTTTACATTTGAAGTTTTTGCACTAAATTACTTTCCCTTCACAATTTCTCAGGGTGACAGAAACTACAGAACCAGACCACCAGACCGTACCGCATGATTCTCATGTTACATTAGACAAATACAAAGCCTGTTGGTTTGTTGGAGAACACAAATCACAGTGCCTCACACATATTTCCCCGTGTTTTCAGTGTGCTGGGGCTGATTGTATCAGTCAATACACTCAGTAAACTCTGTCATGTAACCTTGCGTAACGCAGGCGTTCCCCTGGCTGCATCCACTGGTCAGAAGGCAAACACAACATATAAAAAAAAAGAAACACAGCTACCAAATAGCCGCCAGTCTCTTGCACTATTTATTCCAAAACTTCAGCAGCAGTGTATTTCCTACAAATAATGGCTCCTTTGATGGTTCCTTAATATGTTTCTTCCAGAGATTCATTCAATTAAGAAATCTAAAACGGCCTCAGAGGCTTCAGCTCTACGTTGGTTAAGTTAAATTTAAATGTTTTGGAGAGCCACATTACTTCTTTTTTTGTTTTTTATGATTTTGATTATAATAGGGTCTTATTTAAAACACATGGATGTAGTAATATTCAGCAGCTGCAGCGCTCTGCCTCCGGGGCATTCTTTGTTCAGCTAGGAGGAAAGAGGGGGGGGGGGGGGAGGAAAAGAAAAACTTCCACATGCTAACATTTACACAGTGATTTCTTTTAATTGCACTCTACTTTTTAATTTGCCCTGGACTAATGCTTTTAAAAGCAGGACTGGAGGTATTTTATTGAAGTCATGCCTTCTGCCGGACCAGGTTTTCCTGATTGCTGCGGCCTCGCCGCCTGGCTCCTTCCTATCTGACAACCTGTGTTATCCCTTTCACTCGCTATGTCAAACATGCCACACGGCATTTAGACTTGGAGAGCACGCTGACTGGGTGAGCTTCCTCCAGGTCCACTCTTCAAAGGATTAGGCTAATTTAGCGTTCCTCATGCTGGGTGAAGGGCAAAGTCAGAAAGAATAACGAATAAGCGCCGGCTTGAACTGGAAACGCAGATGACCTAATAGATATATGTTGCTGTTGTAAAGGGAAAGGGACTAACGTTAAACGGATCCTAATCTAAGCAGCCAGAGGCCAGGCGTAATATTTAGTTAAACACTTCCAGTCATTATAAAACATCTGTCAAAGCAGTGAAAATACATCCAGAGTTGATGAGCTCTTTAGGCTTTAGGGCTGTCTGATACTGAAGTGGTAGGACAAAACTCACTGTAACGTGTTGGAAAACATTTTAAATGCACTCATGCACCACCACAGAGGAAACAGAGAATCTCCCTCCAAATTCCTTGAAATTTGCCATTTTGATCTGTCAGTGGCTTTGGCTCTATAGCTTCACTATCTGGAGGAACAGATAATTCCGATATGGTCACTGAAACTGAATAGAATGAATCCCTCCCGTTGAAATGAGGTAGTGTAGCCCAACTGCACCCACTCTACTAGTTTAGAATCTTTTTCTTTCCCTGTAACTTCTAAATTTCTGTTAATTTTCCGATGCACCCCATTGACTCGAAACACTATTGGACACCGCCACTCTCATCTGCATACAAAAGCAGGAGCCTCAGTTATAAAAGCACAGGTCTGCTATAGATTGTAGAAAGTAGACTCCATTGACATTTTGACAACCTCTGGGCAGGCAAAGCTTAGGGCCCCCCGCTGTGACCTCTGACACTCCCCAAAGGGGGTCCGTGACCCCAGGTTGGGAGGCACTGATCTCGAGGTCATAATCATTAAAACAGGCAGACCGCAAAGAAGAAAATACAAATTGCAGATGAAAAAAGATGATCTTTATCTAAATCTGATCTGTTCTTTAGTACTTAAATCCGAACGACCTGTTGTTAGTGTTACTCTCCCTGTGAGTTTGGAAATCTTTAACCAAGCTCATCCAAACTGTAGCTCAGGTAAACATTGTCTTGTCCAGAGGCCAGCGGTTTGCTCTCCACCTCCTGTCATGACACACAGGCTCAACTTGCACTCAATGGTCGGTCTTTCACTGGGAAGGACTCAGCTGTATGACTATATGACTTTTTGGACAATATTGAAAATGCACCATTGACATGACTGGAGATCAACTGAATCAACATGTGTATTGTTATTATTATAACACAGGAGTTGCCGTGTATTACTATAACAGATCATTTCAACTATTCCAATTTTCAGGTATGTTTTTGATACATGTTTATTATATGGTCCCTAAACACATATATAGATGTACAAGGACTAACATTCAATTTGGCTGGCACTTTTCAAAACAGGTGCTCCAATGTGGTATCCTGTCATTAAGTAGTTACCCTCAGTATTTCTTATCTTAATTAATTGGGGACTTTTGTTGTCAACAAGACCAATCCATTCTATCCCAATTTTACATTTGGTTTTCCAGCTGGAGTCCTTTCTCTGCACAATTTCCCTATGTCAATACGTTTTTTTTTTCTAATATTTCACTCCCTCCAATAATGCAGACACTACATTAGTGCATGTTTGCATATGTAACTGTGTGACAATCTGTTCAGGCTTTATCCCTTTGCTCACTCAGTAGTCGGGAGGGTAGGCTCCCTTGGTGTGACTATAACTTGAACCAAGCTGTTATTTAAAACATTAGGTTCTCTTGGTACTTCCACTTCATCTGGACAACATGTGATTGAGGAATCTAATAATTGTAGATGCGTGCGGATTCTTCTTCTTCTTGATTTTATTTGATATAATGTCAACTTACTGGTGTGTAATTAAACATTATTCCATGTGTGCTCTGTCAAGTGTGAAGTTATGAAACTGATGCATTCTCGATACTTCACAGCACCTCAGAAATTTTCAAATTATAAGCTTGACCCCTGTTGTGGTCCAACCGTGATAACACTTCATAATAGTGATGTAGTGAAAACTAAAACACTAATCGCAGTGACACCATGTCCTCAGCAGCCCAGAGGAAACTGCTGTCATTGGCTATTCCGTCCGAGTGTGATTGCAGTGTATGGGACCGCTTTGAAGCCATCGGTTAAAGATGTCTGAAACCATTTGAAAGATGTGCAACTTCAAGTGTCCAGGAAACCAGGCCCAGGCCTGCCAGAGGATCCTCTCTGCAGTGCACATTGCCACATTGTATTCAAACCTTGAGCCACTCGAGCGATTACCAAAGTTTTCGTCCCTGCGAAGCAACAAATCCTTTTGCACTCAAGTGTTTCCTGCCTGTTCGCCATGTGCCGACATCCTTCATCGGGTCACCGGAATAATATAAACAGATCCGAAGGCCATTAAAAGTCTTCCTCTGAGTCAGAGTGGATTCTGTATTTCTCTGATTCATCAGTCGCTCGGAATAAGCGGGAACGCTTCATTAAAGGGGTAAATGGAAAAGTGAGTGTTTATGATCTCAATTACCACCTTTGCTTTAGTGCCTGCTTTAATCATAGCCATATATCCTCCTTCCTCACTCAACACTACAAAGCCTCCCGCTACAACAGCGCACGTGCACATGTTTGCTCACAAATATAAAAACAAACTTTATGGGTCTCAGACCGTTATAAGCCGCGGACAAGACACGTGTGACTTCTTTTATTGAAGCAAATGACAAGTTCATACGCAGGCCTCCTTGTATTTGTTATATCAAAGAAAGTGAGACTAAAATGATAATACTTCTATTTGCAGGACCTCTCTTCATAAACCAGCTCACAAAGTCAAATAACCTGTGGCACAAAACCTTTCACCATGATGATCATCATTATAGTTAATCACCATTCATTTCCAGTTTCACAAGAGCCCACAAGATCAAACACGGAGTATTTTGAGCATTTTCCTATGGCAGGGACTGGAACAACAGTTTGGTGTAATTGAAACAATGTGCTTCATATCAACACTCAGTTACTGAACCATCACCTCAGTTTGCAGTTATCCTGAAAATGATGGAAGCTTGTTTTCCCCTTTGTTGCTGCCACAATGACTGGCACCGTGGCTCCGCGGCCGTCCGACACTCCATCAACACCATCTTGTGGACGCGATAGGTAAACTCAGCCACCCGGGGCCAAGCGGGATCCATTATGAAGGAACCTTGAGGAAAACAACAACCTTAAAATCCCCAGAATAAATCCCCAAGCAGCTACAGCCATCCTGAAAACGTTGGCCGCGATCTCGCTCTGAGGTCGGATCAAACTTGACTTTTGCAACCGGGAACAAAAAAACACTTGTCAGAGGAGGAGAAGAACAGGGCTGCCTCAGTCTCTCGAAAGCCTCCAGGATACATTACCCCAAAGACGTCCCCCTCTATTATGGCCAACTTTTGATTTGTGGTCTTTGTCCCGAAGGCGGCATTTCCTGGATTTCGATACATCTTCTAACTTTGTACCACGTTTCCCATTTCACCGTGCATGCCTTCCTTCTCATGTCGTGCACGCCAGCGACTCGGCCCCGGACTGCTGGTGTGACGGGATGCGACAGTTCAAACACACACTGTGGTTCATTAAAGACATCCTGTTGGCTTGGAGAGGGAAAACGACTCCAAATCAGCCAACTGTTGCTCGGGTCTGCCCTCTAAACCCACACCGGCCAGACCACATCAGCAACCAAAGCTGGAAATCACAGAACGACCGTGGTCAACCAAACACACAATACCATTTCCATTTGTCATTTTTTATTTATTTTTTTCCCCCTACATGGTGCTCAATAGCTGGTGCACTGTTGCTCTGGGCTGCCGGTAAGCCGAGCAGATGGCTTTCTGTGATGTTTAATGGAGGTTTGCAGTGGCAAGACTGTCACAGCGGCCTCAAATACTCATGGCTTATGCTCCAACTTTGCCACACTTGACACAATGCTGTATTTTTATTTAATGAGACAGGTTGTGTTCAAAGTCAGGCGCAATAGGAAGAAACGACCGCTGGCTGCAAACTAATGGCATTCAGGCTGGGGAAACATGCTTCTCTCTCGGCAGCAAGAAAGAGAGTCTGGGTTTGGGGTAGTCAATGTTGTAATGAGCTGAAGGAGTCACCACTTCAGTTGACTCATAGGAAGAAAGTTGATCGCTGAGGTCGGATCCGAAATTACTGGGTTCATGGAGGAAACGCAACGAGATGAGGGAGGGAGGAAAGAGGGGGAGAGTCGGGAATTATCAACAGCATTCCCTGCCCCTTGTTGTGTTGTGGAGAATTAGCTTGACTTTCATTCAGGGACCAGCTGTCACAGATGCTGAGAAAACAAACAGACAAAGGGAAAATCATTTGATAACCTCGTGTAAATGTTTGTGCTGTTGCTTCTGTCTTTCAGAATACCGTATTCAAGAAAAGAAATGTGTGTGGTTGTCCGTCTCGGTGACGGACTGGCGACCTGTCAACCATCGCTGGGATTGTGCTCCAGTGTCACCTCACCGTCAACCAGGAAAAAACAGTCAAACAAGGTGGATGGATGGATGTTAAAATCACATTTCACGTTCCAACTTTTTATTTTCCACAGGCTTGATGCATAAGACTGTGTTTCCATTTTGATGAACATATAGTGTAAGTGAGATTTTGAGAGTCTGAGCAATATGTAATCCTGCGTTAAGCTCTGTATCTTGCATTTGGTGCTAAACAAGCAACGTGAGAGAGAATCCATCAAATATGTTTGATTTGCTGGCAGCGACAGAGAAAGGAAATGGGTTTGCTTGAAAATCAATAACAACAAATCAAACAAAACTGCAAATCAAACAAAACTCCAGCCTGTTAATTAACCCAGGTTATACTTGGCGTGAGGTGAAAATGCTTATAAATTGTATAATTATATATAGAATCATATAAATTGCTGAAACCACTTCTGAGTTTGAGCATTAAGGCAAAATAATGTCTAATCTATGTATGGCAACAGCCACCACGGCTTTTATATGGCCGAGTTTCAGTTTCAGTCTTTCTGGACCAGAAATTGACAGCATAAAGCAGTCGTGACATCATAAGTACAAATACCACAAAAACATTTTTGAGGTCTATTATTTTGTGAAAGTTTTACACTTAGAGCAGCAGAGGCAGTGAGCATGTGTGTGAGCGTGTCCACAGCAGATGTTTCAAACATAAGGCCTGTGGGCCACCGCTGGGCCCCAAGAGGCTCCAATCCGGCCAAAACCACCAAGCAATTGCAAAAAATTCCATGAATACATAGATTTTTTTGTTTATATTTTTGTTTATATATATATATTTTTTAAATAAATGTCTTTACAGTAGTGGACTCAACACAACGCTGAGACCTGAGTTGAGATATCGGTGATGCTGCCATGAAAGCTCGTTACCTCATTGCTACCAAAATAAGCCGAAAAGCCATGCTGTCAGGGTGAGTTTTTAAAAAAACACCCATGATGCAACAGCTATAGAAGACATTTTTTTGGCACTTTTTTTTTCCCTGTATTGATCAAAGATTTAACATGGATCAAAGTTAAAGGATGAATTAGTGCAGCTCCAGGATTCCATCGCCACTTATCAATACTCCCGTCTGACAGGGAGGATATCCTCACTTCCAGTCAGTCCAAAAACATGTGTTATTATCATTTTTGTCTCTCAAATGACCTGTAGGTGTGAACATGTGTGTGTCTGTAGGACCTGCCTGGGGTTCACCCTGCCTGCGCCCATAGAAGATGGATGGATGAATATCACTGGCTGAAGTCTGTGGTTTCTTCTTGCTTGTTTTAGGGGCGTTTTGCCTTCGGTCTTTTCTTCATTTAGTCGAACACATGTTCAATGGAATGACTAACTTGGTCCGTCATGAGCACTCCACATTTTGGCCGAAAAAAATCCCCTGTATCATTCAGGCGCTCTTTATTATGGATGTGAACATAGTCAAAATCACCACTTTCACCTCATAGTTATTTTTACATTTTAAACCCTGTGTACTACTTTCAGACAACCGCTGAATAGATTTACATATATCAAACTTTATCAAAACCAATATCTCTTTCTTGGGATTCTTTTGTCGTATTTTAATGCTTCTTATTTAGATATTATATTATTTTAATGCTTTCTTTTTCCTAAATCTATCGATTTATACAGACAAATTACATTAAATGTGTTTACAATCCCCATAAACACACACACACACAACATTGGACTCAGCAGAGGAGCCGCTTACAAACAAAACAGAAAGCTTTATGTTCCAGCACACATGTTGTGGAACTTCTGAAGAGGTTAGTGAAGCAGTAACCGTACATCGCTTGTAAAAGTTGTGAGTAAATACAACATACTGTATAGGCAGGGCTGCAGTTCAACAACTTGAAGGAGTTCTAGTGTGGATGCATGCATGCATGCATGCGCGCGTGTGTGTGTGTGTGTGTGTGTGTGTGTGTGTGTGTGTGTGTGTGGTGCAATACAGTAGCTGTGTACCCAGGGCTTTCATCCAAACAGCTGGTACCCATCTGTTTCTTCTTCTCCTCCTGCGGCCTGTGGCTCAGGGAGCGAGGTGCACTGGCATGCGGTGTCTGGGTCTGGACCAGTAGTGGGGAGGTATGCGCAGCAGGAGTGTGCGTGTGTGTATGAATGTGGTTTATGGCAAGCCAGCGCTCTTGTGTGTGTATATGTGGTTTCGCACTGAGCTCATGTGTGTGTGTTTGCATGGACCCGTGTGTGTGTGTGTGTGTGTGTGTGTGTGTGTGTGTGTGTGCGCGTGCGTGTGTGTGGCAGTGAGTAATAATCACATTATAAATCCACTTTAATATTGCCGATACTGTGCCATACCTTACTGGGAGGATCTCTCAGAGCTCTGTGCTAACCTCCAAGTGCCTGCACCAGTTTTCCCATGATGCAGTCTGCTCCAGTGGTGACTCATTGCGGAGAAGTGATCAGTCTTTCCATTTGTTGTTTATGTAAATCATATAGACTTGAACATAACTTTTGCCATCGCCTTCCAGATTTTTCCGTCATTACTTTATGGCTTGAACGGCGTGATCACTCCCTGAAAATATGTGCTTTCCATCACACAAACACATAAAAAGTAAGAATCTTATGATGCTTTAAACAGAAAAAGGCTCACAGTGGCTAAGGTGGTATTTCCGTTGGGTAAGGATGCCTGGAGAATGTTGAGTGCTCGGGGAATAAGACGAGCTTCATTGATGTGGCAAAAGTTACATCTGAGGCTTTGTGGATGAAACTGTTTCTTCAAATTGGTTTAATAAGACTGTTATGTGAAGTTGGTCAAATAATCCGTGGCCTACCTTGAATGAGATCCCAAATTCAATACTACGGGGCATTTTTATTGTGTACAAATGTCCACTGGGAGGCAGTGTTGCCCTGCTGCAGGTGAATTCATGGCCGCTGCAGGTGAGTAATGTGTGCTGGGTGAGTGCTTCCCATAAGAATAATAATAATAATAATCATAAAGTACCTGATCTGCAGTCGTCAGAATTACTCGTGACATGCCAAAGCAAACTATAATAAGACATCACCTTGAATCTCAAGCAGGGGTGTCAAACACGTTTGAGTTAAATTGCCACATAAAGCTCATTTTCATTTTTAAGTCGTCAAATAGTGCCATGCGAACCTTCAAATATAAACTTTAATGTTTTTCTTCATTGTGGTGCAGATGATGAAAACGTCATTATGTTCACAAAAGCAAACAACCTTTTTACAGAAGATTACAACAATCTCAACATAAAGCAAATTTTGATTAAACCGTCTGGGGAAATGTCCAAAAAACGTCTCCTATGTCTGTTGAATTATGCATGTTTTTACCAACTCACCCTCACAGCCTGGCCATGAGGCAGCTTGTGTTCACACCAATATCTCAGCTTGGGTCTCAGTGTGGTATGACATCTGCTACTTTAATTAAAAAAAAAAGTGTTTAAAAATCAATGTTTTTTTAGTTTTGTTTTTGCATTTTTTACAATTTGCTTGGTGATTTGGCGGCCGGTTTGGAGTCTCTTGCAAGCTGGTTATGGCCCACGGGTCTTATGTTTGACACTCCTGCGCAAAGTTGACTAGAATATGCTTTATAATGTAAAGATATTCAAAGTATGCCTCAGATTGGCTCCTTAGAAGTCACTCAGAATGGTTTACCATGCCTAATAAAAATCACCACTGACAATAAATGGGTCAAAAAAAGAATTATGACAGAAGTATTGACAGAATGAAAGTTATTCAAAATAATATTTACATCTTACTGTACAAAGACAAAAAAACATGAAATGGTATTCTGAATATCTCCTTTCTTTTCTGAAATCTTGTTTGAAGCTTGTATCAGACAAGTCAGTCCTTTCTGTCTCTTCCAAACTAACAATGATAAGTTTGTGACAATTTTAAAAAAAACATGAAAGAAATTGTTGCCTGACACAATGAAATGTGTGCTACTTATGTAAGATTGATCTCATTGTGGTAATAATAACAGAACTTGGGACTGCAGCTTTAAATATTCTAACAATAACTAATGTGTTTTGCCCCTTTGACTTGGATACACACTGAGGACATGTTTACCTAACAACTAACTAACTAACCAACTAACTAACACATCACACTGTAGGACAGTGTTGCATTACATTTAGACACACTTTAATTTATAAAATATCTGCAGTTATGGTCTGTTTTAAACTTCTCCCACAGATGCTTTTGCAACTTTAAATTGTCTGAGGTGAAAATCAACTTTTGAAAATATGCTTTATCAAGTTCCCATGGCTGAAGTCCTTAATTTTAGAGGGGTCTTTCTAAACTACAATTTATGAACAAAAAATAATTTTAACACTTTACAAAAAGGTTTATATCGGATTATATATGAATATCACACAATTTGTTGGTGCTTATTTATACTGGCTGTCAAATGTCATTTTAAAAAGTAAGTTAAGAAAAAACGTGACGGGTATCTTGGAAGGTCTTTTTTTTTTCTTTTTTCAATTTAACATTGTAAACATGTACGATAGCCTCACCAAGAACACAGTGTCAGATTAAACACAATGTCTGCTCCCACTGTTGTCGGCCTCTTGGAGATTATTTCAAGTTCTGCCATATTCTGTATCACTAACTTTAAACACATGATCATTAATCCTTTGGAAAATCATGAAAACCAGACATTTTCACGACACTAGAATATAGTAGCTACTGTGACTATGGCTGCACAAATACAGTTCTGAAGAGTATAATCAGCGCCAACAAATGCAAAAGTTTCGAACTCAAGGAGAGCCAGCCATGGAGCCAAAAGCAACGAGCAATGATTACAAGATGACACCAATGGCAACATTTAAGAGATGCACTCAGTGCAAAATGACACAGATAGCTGAAGAATACTCGTGAAAATGCACCATATAATTGCAGAGAGTTAAATATGACACAAAGACAAGCAGAATCTATAATGAAATGATAATTAGGGGGTCACTGTAAAAGTATTGCAAGGTGCAAAATAACCACGAAATGAAATGAAAAGGTGCATTACAAATGAAATGTACCCATTGAAGACGTGAATAATCAAGACACGATTGCTGTAATATCCTTTCATTGTTGCCAAAAGGACCACCTCAAACCAACACAGAGACAATCAGAGAAAACCTAATCTTTGATGAAGAGTGAAATTGTGCTCAAAACAACCGCACAAATACAAACACACAGCACAAAAGAAACATGCAAAATAAATAGAGACACCAACAGAGATTCAGGAGACAGAAAGTGACGACACGAGATCCAAACGGCTGCCAAATAAACACAACTTCATTAGTTGAAAAAAGAAGAGAAAAACAATGGAGAAGAACAGAGCAAAAACGAGGAGAATCAAAACAACAGCAACGCAAAATTATGAGAAATAGACTAATAAAACTAAATCTGTACACAAAAAAAGGCACTAAACTGCTGAGTTAATCTGCCTTTTAAACAGTTTTTTTTTCTGTGCCTTTATCAAGATATAACAAAGGCCCGTCTCACAGTCTTTAGACAGTTTCTGGGCATTCAGACGAGGCTCAACATGATGATGGCGGGAATAGATGATTTTGACTCAGCCCTTTTCTGTTCTGACTCGAACTGCCGCCTGTCCCATGATGCCTTGTTCAGCACTGAGTTATATGACGATTCGGCTCAGAAAACCCAATGACACCTGACCACTGAGCTATTTTGGGCCTCGGCCATTTGGACAGAGTGATCAGCTGTCAGGCTGTTTGCAGCACAGAAAACTCCCTCCAATATGTGATTTACATATTGGAGAAAAAAACCCCCATCAAACTACTTAAAAAGCAAAAACAAAGAAAATGTAGAGCTGATTTAATGCGGGGACCCCATGCTGGCCAACTCTTGCACACTAATTAATGCACAGGCACAACAACAAGCTCGTAGAAAGGCGAAGAGTTGAATTAAGCCCTTTTGGGTCTGCTGTTGTTTTGGCTGGATGACCAGAGTCAGAGGCCAAGTCCAGACTCCAGACTGGGCACGATGCGAGTGAGGAGACGGACACAGTATCCAGGAGACCTTTAACAAAGAGGAGAGGAATCCTAATGGGTAACACAGAGACTCCAGAATGATGTGGCTTCAGTTCTTTTTACACACGGAACCCACAAAGTTTGTTGATGTTGAAAATGAATGCAAACAATATGCAATGGCTTGCTTATCGACTGAGCCGGCGGATTTCATTCATAGGAAATCTTGATCTGGCACCATGCCAGTTAGAGCTTGTCAAACACAGTTTGCCTCTTTTGATCGTAATGGAAACCATTCAGGTGTTTAGTCGCTTTAAGCACTTGATATGAGGGATATGGCAGATGGTTTCTAGTGAGCTGTGAGCGAGTCAAGGTTGGCTTTTTGAAAAAGAACATATATATATATATTTTTTTTTTTCTTTTAATAAAGAGCTGCAGTGAAGTGCACCATGCAATTTACTCAATTTCTTTTTATATTTCTGCATCAATTCTACAGATCAAAAGTCTGCTTTTGTATGAGCCGTCAAAGAAGACACAAAAGTGGAGAAAATCATCTTCTTTCATTTCAGGTTCCGAGACTCAAACCTTTTCAGGTTCACCTTGCTTCAGGTAGATACGTGCACTACGACCAGCCCTCTGCACGTCAGGCAGCAGGGGAAGAGTGGATCATTTGTCACTGACAGGATAATTGAATTCTCCTCGACGAGAAGAGGTGAACGGGTGAAATGATCCCTGAATGCAGCACGACTTACAGTATATCAGCATCAGCAGGCACTTGAATGGGGATGATTGACATTCGATTGCCCACACTGTCTCCAGCATTGCGTTTGTGTTTGAGTTTGCTTCTGTTTAATTTAAGGTGTAATGAAGTAGTAGATCAAATTCTTCCAGCCAGATACTCTCCACTGCCACGGGTTAGTGGATGAGTGTTGGGTTTTCTACATTGAACGCCAATCCTCCTGTGTTATTTCTGTGTTGAGTTCTTTTTCCCATTTTGTTTTCATTTATTCAGTGTCATTGCCTTTCAGTTTATGGATCCTCTGGTACAGTCGAGAAGTTGTTTTCTTGCACTTTTTTTTGTAGGCTTCAGTCAGAATTACAATCACCGCATTGCCCTCCTGCGATATTTCCGATCTTATCTTTTTTTTCTTCATAATAATCTCAAATTTGCAAATATCTGAGGAAGTTTTTTATTTTCTCATTTAAATCCCTCTATTAATTCTTGAAAGCTTTTAAATGTTTTTCCCCGAATTAGTGTACACAGTGCAGTGACGCCTTTGTCATTCCATAGTTTGAATTCATCATCATTAGTTCCCGGTTTAAAATCAGGGTCCTGGGTGGGCCATATCCAGTTTACTGTTGCTATTCAGATTATATTCTCTCACTATTATTTTTTTTTAAATCTGATGCAGGTGTTGGTTTTGGCAATGGAAAGTTACAGGGTGATTCCATAATTCTTTCCTCAGAATTGAATGATTCCATAATTCTTTCCCCCTGCTTGATCTAAAAAAAGCAATTATTGACTACCACAATTTTTTTTCTTGATTTCTTTTAGTGTTTCTGAAAGCCAGAAAGTTGCCATTTAAAAGGACTTTAGTTTTGTGGCATGTCTGTGATCATCCTCCAAGACTGGTGAGTCCATAATTTTGCCAGGGGTTGTATAATGAGCAGTGGCGCCGCCCCACCATATTACCTATGGGCAGTGTTGTGCCTGAATGAGTTCAATGAACGTTCGTTCATGAACATGTTCATATTTTGGGCGAACGAGATGCGTCATCAAAATGCGAAGCATCGCGGCAAAAACAAATGGAAGACAGCAGCACTACCTCAGACTCTGCCTCCACGATTAATACTTCATCTTAGTATGGTTACCATGCTTTCCGTATAATAAGTATATATATATATATATATATTATTATTATTTTTTTTTTTACATGCTTTGAACTCTGCATTGGACAACTGGCTTTTTAAGGGTTAACTATCTTCATGCAGCTGATACGTGAGTGATGCGTTCAGGTGCATCAAGTAACTACATTTTTCTTTTTCTTTTTTTCCTTTTTAAATTTGGTGGCTTCGGCAAAGCCCCATTTCCACAGTGCCCCTTGGTGCCGGTACGGGTCAGGTCGGAACCGGTTGTTGTGCGTTTTCACTGACTCAGAACGGTTACAAACTGGTACTATTGGTAACCATTTCTCGCTACCCCTCCACTTGGAGTACCAGGCACAATGTGCCGGATATGAGGGGGAGGAGCTTCAACACTGCCGTCTGCTCATTGGTCCGTGACAACCACTGTTCTCCCAGCAACCAGCCATTTCCAATCAGTTCTTCTGCAGCAATCAGGAAACTTTTTTGAAAATGTCCTCCCGTTATGGTGTCACATCCTGCATGATTACGCAACCGTTCATAACCCCGCCTACATTTCAAACCGTTCCCCGTGTAATGGAAACGCGGCACTGATACGGGTCTGGTTACGGATAGTCAACCCCCACCTGACCGGCACCGGTACCAAGGGGCACTGTGGAAACGGGGCTTTTTATTCCGGTGCACTCAATAGTCCGGAACTCCTGGTATTTAAAAGAATTTTATGAAAAAGTCAGTGATGATCCAGGTGGAAAAAATCTTACCTTTTTGTGTAAACTTTGCACGCTGGGTTTCAAGACGCAACTCCGTAAAACAAACCTGAGAGGAGCACTTTGAACCTGGCTGGCCTTTCAAGGTATGTGCCAGTAACTAAAAAATTCCTTGAGGGTTACTATTTTAAGTTGTAATTTGTTTGTAGAACCTGCCTAGTATATTTCCCTTTGCACCTTAAGGACTACTGTCCGTTTTTTAAAATGTTTTTTTCTTTTAATAATTCCTCATTCAAAAAGACCATTCAAGCAGCAAGTTTTTCCTCATGATTATGAGAATATACTGTCGGGGTGGGGAGCTGCAGCTGGCTACTAGTGTGGACTGAATGGGTGGCAACAATGGGGAAATGCCAGTATTCTGAGGGTAATAGCTCGCAGCAACATATTGAAAAAAAAAAAAGATCTATGAACTAGTTCATTTTTGGAACTGTGAATTATGAACTGAACTAGTTCATTTAAAAATTTGTAAACTGAAATTTGAACTAGTTCATGTAGAACCTGAACTTTCCCAACACTGCCTATGGGGTCTGTCTAACAGTGACTCTTGGTGTGTTCATGCACATACATGGAGATGCTTTGGAGAGAAGTTGGCACTTTTTTTTTTTTTTTCAGTCATTATGCAAGACCCCATAAGCAGCCTCTATCTAATTAACATGGTGTCACTTTAACTCTCAGATTGGGGTCACCAGCTGTCGGGGCCACTGCTCATTCAAGTAAATTGTTTACAGACTGTGAAAGCAAACATTTTCTACAATTAAAGCTGAGTTTCTTTTTCACACTGAGGTTATCACGAGAGGAAATTTAAGGAGAAGAGCATGCAAAACAACCACTCCGGGAGCTGCAACCACACCTAAGACTGCTCCATATCCCTCAGGGGTGAGGTGTTGCATGGATTGTGTTGTTGTTTTTTTTTCAACATGTCATGACTGAAGAGCTTCTTTCATGATGCCAGACAGGAAGGAAGAGTGTTCAAGGTGAGGGCTTGTCGTCACCTTGTTGGATTATTTAACTTCTTCTCTGTCGTCTGCCATTTTAGCTTCACCGTTAGAGACAATAGGATTGCATCCTGTTCGATATCATTTTTATCTTTATTTTCTTGAGATTCTGCATGTTCCTAAAACTGTGGCTGGCTTTAAGGACAACAGATCTGAGATCGTTACAAATTAAACAAAGACATTCTCACCACATGGTCAGCTGCACAGGCCGGCTGTGCTCTCCCCAACTTAAGAATGGGAAAAGAGAGAGAGATTTTACACCAAACATTGACTTTTGAATCCGAGAGGCGGTCTTCCTCTCGTCTCTGTGAACTGCCCCCTGTGGCCACTTCCTGTACTACACTCTGCGCCAATCACAATGGACTCGACTCATCCATTCTAAGGCTGGTTCCTGTTTCCCAGAATGCAGTAGGTACTTGTTTGCATGCAAATTTGTTTGCAGCGATCGTAGTAATTTTCGCTGCTTTTTCATTAGATAGACATTTTTCAGAAATAACCAGTGATACAATTAAAAATATTTCGTGAAGTATGTCCTATGGTAGGCTAGACAAGACCTACGTATACTTTTTATTACATTCATTGTTTACTTAGAAAGCTTACACCTCACCGAGTCAATTAAAAGTGTTTATTTTCTATCACCTGCTGATTAATAGTTTAAAGCACTTGCCGTGCTCTGCTGCTTTGTAGAGGAAACATGATGCCATGGTATTTCATGAACTGGAATTAAGCTTTTTATAAGTGTGTGTTTTATTATCAATCCTCAAGTAAGCTTATCTTGAGCAGATTTTGCACATAAATTGAATTGAATTAAACAAGCCAGACAATGGACACTTTTTGAAAGAGGTTGAACATTACAGGTCAAAGTCCGACCCTGTAATGAAGCAGTATGTTGCTGGGGTGCAGAGTGGAACAGGCAGTCACACACATTACTCAGGGAAAAGAATCCAAAACTAACTAATCGACTTAATCAGCACAAAAATATAAGGAAAAAATAGTGGAGGACATATAAAGATCAACGTTTTTCTCCATTATTTTGGATTGCACCCCTGACCTGAGCCGTAAAGAACAGCTCTCAGTTATTATGAGGATCGTGTACCTTGAAAACATCCCAGAAGTTAAAGAACATTTCATGGGGTTTCTTGTGACAGAGGAGTCCACAGGGGAAAGTTTGTCAAAACGATTTTGTTAATGTTGTTCACAGGCATTCTTTAATTTTAAAATAAAGACATTCTGTTGTAGCTGCACAGCTAGATTTCATTTTTCTTTAAGTGTGTAAAGAAATGCTATTTGTGGCGGAATTGGCTGCAATATAAGGGGCACCAGATGAAATCTTACCTCAGGCATCAAATCGTCTAGGGCCGGCTCTGTTCTCCTCTCTCAAGGTGTTTTCTTAAGTGACTTTACTGAATTCTGTCCTATCTTCTCCAACTCCAACTTTATTCTGCTTTTCCTGCCTCCTTTTTCAAACGTCAGGATCCGACCCAGGATGGATTAATATAGGTATTATCATTATTATTGTATAACATGTATGTAGCAAAAATAGAACAGTAAATGACATTATAGTGTTACACTGGTGTGATTCCCTAATACGTGTTTGCTTGCTTTTTGGTAAATGTCTATTTTGTAGTTATAACCCCCCCCCCCCCCCCCGCTAGAAAACTCCACCTGCCGCCACTGTTAATGAGATGAAGTGGGACAGTGGGACTCCCGTGTAATCACTTGCTATGCCTTCTTTCTATAAAAGCGAACGTGCTCACGTTTTGTGTGCAGAATCCTGCAGACGGAGCCATGCCCAGGCCGGGACAGGCAGGCAGATCGATCAGTGAGTCATGCAGCTTTTCACCGCAGCGCCGGAGCCGAGGCGCCCTTAATTGCCTCGGATCGTTCCCGTAGCTCCGCGGCGCGCGTCGACCCTCCCGGGAGGGAAACACGCCTGCTTCCTCTTTGCAGTGATTAAAGACAATCGGCTGCATTTCGCTGCTTTGTTTCTTTCTTTTTTTTTTTTTTTTTCATACGACCTCTGAATGCAGAGGTGTCGCCATGCAGGGGATCGGGATGCTGCAGCCGCTGCTGGCGGGGAAACACCGAGCGGGAGCGCAGAAGCACCGCAGATGACTGCGGGTCTTTCGCGGCAGGTCGTCTCTGTCCGACAGCCTCCTCCAGTGAGGTGGGGAAAAAAAAAAGAAGAAGAAAAAAGGAGTGGCTATTTCAAGTGTGACCGGCACACGCGTGCAATGCGCTGTCACACACGCGGGGATCACGCACACTTTATTGTTTGTTTTTGTCGGAGATTTCCTGCAGGACGCGGCGTGAAGCACCGGGCGCCCATGGCTGTTTGACGGGCTTTTTACGCACCGATCCAGCACAGCAGCAAGGTAAAACAAACACAAAAAACACAATTAAAACACGGCGCAGTATCTCAAAGCTCCTGACTCAACACTTCTAGAAAAACTGGTAGGCTGGCTTACAGTGACAGTTGAGTCATGTAATGTTGGACAGTGTTGTTGATTGCAGGTGCGCCATGCAGGCCAGCAGAGGAAAGACCTTTTTTTTTTTTTTTTTTAGGTTTCCGGACACCTTGGGGTGCCCCCAAGAAACACCTGCAGTAACCCTGAATGACTTTTCCCAGAAAGAGAGCAACCCTTTTTAATTATTAACCATGTTTTCAATTCCAGAGACAACACTGCCCTTGTCAATAACGGCAAGGATTAGTGACTGGATCTTTTTCTCATATGGGCCTACAACACCAATGGGAACAACTTATACTGTAGTCCTGCAGCACAGGGAATTAATATTTCAATGGTATGGGATGCAGTGCTACAATAGAACAGAATGGCACACTCCTCACACGCACTGTCATACCTAAATAGACACACTATCACAATGCAGACATTCTATTCTGTATAGATCTGTGAGCATATTCTACTTTTAATTGAAAATGTATATCAATTCATATTCAAAGAATTGAATGAAAAATGACCATGATTGTCATTAACATAAAATCATATACATTCAATGCAGTTATATTATGTTTATTGCCGTTGTAAACACTATATGAATGTTGTAGTGCATATTAATAATATAAAGTTCCAACCATGTAATTGCATTTGTACAGGGATTTCTTTTTGGTGAGGCAGATGTATTTATATAGCAAAATTCAGAAACAAGGCAATTCACAGTGGTTTACAAATCCAATGAAATGCATTCAAACAAAGCAATGAAGAATTACATTTAGGTACATACAGGTGCCCTATATTGTCCCAAAAATGGCTCACAATAAGCATAATGCCTACATTTTGCAAGAGGAAAGATAAACCTTAATACACAATGTATATTTGAGTTGCATTATAAGATTTTACTTGGCAGAACAGTGTATGAAACTTTATTTGGTTTTAGTGTCTCTGGGGATTAGATGGCCAGTTCCTCTTGTGTTTCTCTCAGGTTTTCAGTAAAAATAAAGAACCACACTTCAGATGTAGCTCTCATTGAAGAGAGAAAAGGCGCCAGAGCATTTTAATACCACTACATCAGGGATGTCAAACACAATTATTTCAGAGGCCACAGGCAGTCCAGTTTCATCTCCAGCGGGCCAGATCAGTGTAACAACTTTTAGATTTAAACTGAAGTTTTTCTCTGTGGTGACGCAAAGTATACAGTATATGATGAAAAATGTTTATATATTCACAACCAAAGAATTATTGCAGAAAATAACTACAATCTTGATGAAACCTTCTGGTGCAAAATACAGTTAAATGTCAAACATTTCTCATGCAGCTGTTGCATAATACATCTTTTTACAAACCCTGACAGCATGGATTTGACCAATGAGGTAGCGAGACTTCAAGCTGATATCTACGCTCAGGTCTCAGTGTTGTGATGACACTGTTACTCTTAGAAAAACAAACGCAACAAATATTTTTATTTTTTATTTTTGACAATTTGCTTGGTGGTTTGCCTCCCGCGGACTGGTTTTGGCCCACGGGCCTTATGTTTGACACCCCTGCTCTACATGTTTAGACTCTTGCTGTCTTTGGTTGTTACTTGAGTGTTTTGCTTTTACAGTTCCACATGCCTTTTGCGAGTTTACCAAAACCTTTTCATGGCTTCCTTTTGCCCTTTGCAGCCATTTAGGATTCAGCCATGTTTTCATAGGATAAATGTCAAACAGTTACAAACTCCGTCCGGTGTTTGTTGTGTTGTCATAGGAACAAATTAATGAATTATCGCAGTCCTGATCATAACAACGCCAGACCATTTATGTGTGTTAACCTCGTCACTGCTCCACCCGGTTATGTGATATCTACGGTGTCTCAATGTTGACGGGGGGGCGGAGACAAATTTACATGCTCAGTCTGATAACTCCACAGAACGCCGACCTCGGCGTTCACGCTCAGCTGTCACAGATGAGTCACAGTGTGGCTATCACCTGCTGTATCAGAGCCGGACTGCAGGTCTTTAAAGGGCGTTTTCTCCTTCAGAGGGTGTGTCATTGCCACAGTATCGGCCTCAGAAACACATCTATATCCTACATAATTCAGTAGCACGTACAGTCCGAGCTGCTGCGATCAAATTCTCATGAAGGATTCCAGGATTTTAGTTTTATTTGGCATCAGATATAGCAAAATTAAACTAAAAAGTCTTTACTGCTGTGCTTGGTAACCCATACCAAGGTGTGTAGATCACACTGGGATATTTTAATCCAGGTATTCCCACCTAATTTTGACACACCGTGATAATTTGAGCTGTTTGGTAGTTGCCTATTAGCATCATTAGTCCTGAAATAAACTGAAAAAAAAACATTATCTGTATTTGTGTACTGGCTCTTTATTTTCTCTTAGCCCTGAAAAAAATGTATAGATATGTTGTCATCTGGTCTTTCGTTCAGCTCGGTCATTACTTTTACCTCAAGTTCACTGGTGAATTTTTAACCTCAAGCCAAAGGTCACAACAAGTAAATATTCAACATAACATGCACTTGCAATGGTGCATTCCTTCTAAAAGTGCCCTGCTGCTGATTGGTAATAATATTATAAAATATTTATCATAATACGTCTTGATTTTATCGCTTTTAGGCATGACTCTGAAGGTTAAAGCCCATAATGAATACAGCAGAGTTGAGTTAATTCCATATATGTAACTTTGCATATGTTACTTCACTTTTCCTTGCTTCATGGGTGGATGAAGGTACCATAAAAGCTGTTATCAACGGCATGGAGCCTCTCCCCATAGGCATGTCCACACACCACTGATAATATCCCACAAAGCACACATGCAGTCCGGCCCTGCGTTTTTGCATTTTACGTCCTTCTGTTTATCTCCTTGTACACTTGAGCAGTTAAATACTAGAGGAGTGAGGTCAGAAAACGGATGACCCGGGCTTGTGTCTATCTTTCACACTTCTGGTCTTGGTAACCAGATGAAACAGTTTGCTGTTTAATGATAAGTCGGGTAATAGCTGGGAGGTTTAAAGATGTGATGTGTGTCACTCTTCTTGCAGCATAGTCTGATATTCCCTCTTCATTTCTAATTCACTTCTAATTCAGTGCTTGGTTTCATTTTTCAACATGAATGCAGCCAGCTCCTTAATGCTTGTATGACAGGCGTGAAGTCTTGGGTGGTGGCGTTACCTGAAATACCTCCTTACTTTGTGGGTGTGTGTGCACGCACATTATCATTCACGTGTTCAATCTCAAACTGAGTCCACGAATCTCTGCTTTTTGAAGTAGGCGATGGCGTCCCGTCAAGACAGACGGAGAGGACAAATCCCACCGGAGGAGAGTTATGACGAGAGGAGCGGCGTTCCCAGCGTCCCCGGAGACACGCTGCCCTGGAACCTGTCCAAAATCCAGAGGGTGAAACGCTCCAAGTCGGCCTCCACAGAGGTCCTAGACCCAGCAGAGAGGGCTGTGATCCGCATCGCAGGTAGGACCATCAAACAACAGCAGCAGCAGCAGCAGCAGCAGCAGCAGCAGCAGCAGCAGCGTAAACCTCAAAAATGTGATGTTACTTGCATGTACTTGAAAGTGAAATCTTGGATTTGTGATGCAAGAGGCGCACTGACAGGTGGATGACTCACGGTGTTGGCTGACGAAGTGCCGTGGCGGGCCAGCCAATCCCTAACGCAGCAGGAAGTGAACATGCCAGTGCTCGTCACCCGTAACTCTCTGTGCTTTCTCTGTTGGGAGAATTCAATTATATTTTCTTCGCAAAAATTGAAAGAGCCCATATTTTATCCCATTTTTTCACAATTATTTATTCACAGGCCTCTGGTTAGATTTCTCTATTTTCTCTCAGGAGTGATGACATAGTTGCAGTTTCAACATATCTGTTCACAATCAAACTCTATGAACTCCACAACCAAAGTCTTTTGGATGTTTCTCTTTACTGAATTTAGCTTTGAATGGTTTGAACCCCTAATTGTTTATGACTACAGCCACAGTAGAAATCTATTTACAACTAGAGTTGTTGTGTAGGTGCAGGTCCGCAGGTAAAGCACTCATTGTTGCTGGTATTGGGCTGAACATGCTGCTTGTGATGAATCTGCTTATGGTACTGAGGGGCCTGATGTACGTTCAGCAAAATATAATGGTTCTCCACAACGCATCTTTGATTTCAATTATAATTATAATCCATTGTTTCATCTAGGTTTCCTGCATCATTGGCTCAGTTTTCTGAATTCAAATGTTTTTTTTTTGCATTGGCTCTTGATTACTTTTCTGGTCATGAAACCACATGGCACACAGGTGGCTGAGAGGTTAGAACGCCACTGTGTCAGTTCGATGTAAAACTTGTGTAAAGTCAAACATGTGGCAGTGACTATGAAGGGCAACAGCAGAAAGAGAATATATCATAGTATAGATTGACCTCTGGATAAATTGGGATAACTATCCATGCATTGTAGCAGCGAGTGGAAAAATACACGTTTGTCACTGGTAAGAACATTATTTATCCATCACAAGGCATATGTGTGATCTCAAGAAACACAAAAATCATACGCATGAACAAGTCTGAGATAAGACGTTTGACAGGGAAACATGTTTAATAATCAACCTTTTCTCAATTTACATGATTAAATAGCTAAGACCTTTCCTTACAGAAATATATAACTCTAAATAATAAAGTGTGGATTAACAAAAAATATTTTTAAAACCTGTTTTGTCCCAACTCTAAAGAATCAGTGGTATATATCTTTGAAGATGTTGTTTATGTTAGAATAATTTGGATCAATCAATTTCTGGGAAAGAAACAAGACACTGATGATGAGCACTGATATTCTAAAAATTGGAGTGTCCATTTTCTAGTCAAGAGCATTTATTATAAGCACATTTATGTGGGGGGTCTATATTCCATGGGGGGGGGGGGGGGTCCATATTCCGCAGTGGAAAATTGACCCGGGGGTCCACATTTCACTGTGGAATATGAACCCCAGGTCCATTTTCCATGGTGTCCATATACAATACTACACTCTACTACACCCCACTCTACAGGACAATCAGACACGATGTTGTTTGCAAACATCCGACAATCAGGTCTTTGCTCCGGATTCTCTGGAGGGGGAGATCTGGACAAAAATGGGCCTGATTATTCTGCTGGGCTTAACAGGGAGGAAGTCTGTCTCCTACACACTTCATCCTCACTGATTTCATTAACTTCTCATTGTCTTTTCTCTTCTCCTCTTGCCTGACCGCTCCACCCGCTGCATCATGTTTCCTCCATATCCATCACACCTGCTACAAACATTTACAAACCACTTCAATTGTGTTTTTCACTTTCCCACCAAACAATTCAACACGAGGTGTCCCTCTAATGTACTTATTTGAATAGTTTCCACCCTGCTCACCCCCAGTGAAAACATAGTCTTCAGCTGTACCTCCAGTTCAATGTCTTTTGGTCAGTGTTATCACCTCTAAACCAGCAGCACAGCTATCGCTCTTATCATCCTGTAGACCTCCCTCTCCAACCTAGCTGAGACCCCATCTCTACTCCCTGCATCCTCATGTATGGAATTCTACTCTTGCTCTATCTCCATGCCTGCCCTCTGTTATGCAAACTCTCAACTTCTCCAGGTTCTGGTCAACCTACTTTTAACACAGATCACTGTGTCATCTGAAAATATTCCTGTTTCCTGACATCATCTTTCAGCCTGTCTATCGACATTGCAAACAGGAAAGGGCTCAGAGCTGATCTTTTGAGTAATCCCACTGAAAACCTCTGTTAAATGCCGTTTATGATATCTTAAAAAGAACCGACAACGGAGAGAAATTGAGATTTATTTCACGTGTACTAGTCCTCATAATGCCTCCCGGGATTTGTGCAGTTCGATTGTTCAAGATCAGACAAGTTAGACAAGATACTCACTGAGTAACTGCCAGATAAAGAAAGTTGAAGTTGTTTGGGAAAGACAGGAAAAAGCACTTCACTCATCTAATCAACATGAATCCATTAATCCCTGCATTAAGGTTAACCTGACGTCTATAAGTTCCTGTGTGCTTTGTATGTCATTAAACTCTTACATCCAGGACGTGACGCTCATCTTGTGGCCCTTCTATGCTTTTAAGCTGCCAAGTGCTCAGTCAAATGTCATGCCATTGAGGAACCATTAACCTTGTGTATGAATTAACAGGAAACCCAGCAAAGCTTTTTTTGGGGGTGTTTTTGCTCTTACAGTCCTTAAGTATGTCTTTTTCCCCTTGCAGCTCTTCTCGGCTTGACAGGATGTACAGGTTATACATTAACGCAAGTAACATGGCAGGAGACTAGAATTTTCCAAGCAATGTTATTTTGACTGAACACTAGCTTAGGTATTTGTCCGAGTCATATGCAGTGGTGCTGGAAATGCATTATTTATGACCATTACGGGGATTACAGTGCTAACGCAAGGACAAATGTGTTGGAACAACTACCAGTGAAGGAAACTGCAGCACTAAAATAAAGCGTGAGGTTTATTCAAAACATCTAGTCTTAATCTTTCCTTACTATATGTCCTTCACAGGTACAGTACTAGTATTAACATACATTTAGACATCAAATGTAATATTGACCATATAAATCTTTTAGCAGTGGTGCCTATTCACCCATGCTTGTATGAGTTGTCTCAAATAGAAAAGTCTCATTGAGCATGCTGATATTAGCTGAAATTGCCTTACATATATTAGCGTCAGTGTAAGCGGGCATGGAGAACAGAATTGCATTACATTAATATTTAATGAAGCGCTCCTGGTGGTTTTGCTCCCATTACTCACACAGGAGTCGGGGTAGAAAGACAAAACAATCTCTTGTACAACCAACTGCAGTATTACAAACGTGCAAAATGTGCCTTGAAACGTATATTTCTCAGTCTATCCCAGCAGACGTCATGTTCTGATGTGCGTGCCTCTTTCAGCACAATAAGTCTTTGATTCAGTTTGTTTTGGAAGGCCGGACTTCTGGCTCGGAGGAAGTTTGGATAACTTGAGCACCTACAATAGGTCCACATCCTGCACTGCATTTCCTCTGTCTGTCAGAAGGCCAGGCCAGGCTGTGTCAGCACCCGAGGGTGAGGCCGAGCTTTTGTTGTGGGCTCTGCTGACTGAATCACTGACTGTATTTAAATCAGCTGGTGCTGGAGGACGATTACAAGTGTGGACATCCACAGTTGTTGTTCGTGAAAACCTGCTACCTTTAGATTATTTATTTGATTAGGATCAACAGAACTATATTTGGATCATATTTGATATGTTCACCTCTCTTCATTAACTTCTCAACCTTATTTATGAATACCTATTACTTCATTTCACAAGTTCATTTCATTCTTTTATCACATGATATTTCTTGGCCATATTTACAAAGTTCATCACCGATTATTTTAAGAAAAATAGGTTTTTATTGGCTTAAAGATTTCATTGATTTTTATCATGAATATTGGACATTGGGAGGGTACAGATTTAGGAAAGGATTGTTTCTAGATGGGCTGACAATGACGTTATATTATCCCTCATTGCAGATATGCTGACATAAACACTTATTTGGATGTGTGGAAAAGTTTGGAAATCTGTACAAATGTTAAATTCTTGTCACTGGGATTAAACAAACTGAATCATACAAGATATTCAAGTTGAATAAACTTCTTTTAATTGACTTTGAATTCAATTACTTTGAGCGTTTGTATTTAAAGTGTAGAAATAAGGCCATCGATCTTTACACACCTTAATATGATGACTGAAATGGTAGTTTCTCCTAACCTGAAATACTCTTGAGTATATTATGATGAAATTCAGTCTGGACAGTCTTGTTTGCTTTCATTTACCTTTTCATTTTAATTACCCCCTTCCCAGTTGGGCCTATTAATTAGCAAGTGATGGCTTGCTAAAGTGCAAAATTACCATTTCACAGTAGCACTGACCTTGTTAAGCTTCTGATGCTAAAAAAAGAAGAAAAGAAAGAAAAACAGCTGATGATTGATTTTTTTTATTAGTACAAGGTTAATGAAAATACCCATTTGTTCACCGGAAACTGGCTACAGCCAGTATGTGATTTCCCAATGATCTAAAGTACATCTCCTTTAGTCTCTACCTCCCTCAATCAGATTATTTTTATGGTTGAGTTTGAAAAAAATCTATACCTCCCTCACAGTGATGCCCGCTATTTAACCAGCAGGCCAAAGCAAGTACATGTATTTTAAACTCTAAAGTCATCTTATAAGCAATGACTGTATTTGTTGGCAGCTGCTCGTTTGAGACTCTGTAACCAGTACACCTGCGACATGTACTATTTGGGATTTAGTTATTTTGAGGCTTCATTAAATGGCATTTACTGTATGACGTTTTTTTGAAACAATATGTTATCCCATCACAAAGAGCAAGATAGGTTTGTGTTGTTCTGTCGCCAAAATAGAATTATTTTTAAAAACCCAATCTTTTTTTTTTTTTTTTTACTCACTAGCAACAAAGGTTTTGTTACATAGAACATAACAATCCATGTAGCTAGATTGTTGTAGACTTTGACGTTGACGTTGTAGACGTTGTAGACCAAAACTGCTCCCAAGGTGGAATATTTTGAAAATGCTCCGACTCGGGTCTCTGTTGAAATGCAACCTTTCTGAAATGCAGCTACAGTGCTTGTGCAAAACACAGTTCGTCTGCACATGCCCGAGTAGATGTGCAATAACAACAATGGCGGCCTCCAGAGTGGCACGATTCCCAGTTTTATAGTTGACCGTCTCTCTAATAACAATCAAATGTCATCGTCTCTCCATACGAATGTCCATGTTGGAACGCCATTGATGATGTTCATTGCACATTGTTCTCTGTGCGCATGTGTGTGGGGTCTCATTACAAAAACAAACAGCACCCACTAGTGACCCTACCTGCTAATTTGCATTGTTTTGAGCATGTCTGTGTAAACGGACATTGTTTTAATAACAGTGCCATGTGATCTTGAGACCAAAACGGTGTGTTTTCACTTGAAATGTTGTGAAAACGGTTCCTTAGAGGAGGTTCACAAACTGAGGTAGTAACTCAGTTGATAAACATTATGGTTCCTAACACTCCATTAATTAAACCAACATTTTTTAATATTGCTTCATATTTTCCCGAGCACCCCCTTGTAGGAAATGGCCTATGTGTATGTCCCGCCTCCCCCGGGACGCATCTTTTTTTGGGTGGTGTCAGCTGTCTCTGAGGTATGCTCAACTTTGCGGATCTGCAAATGAGCTTTTAAATGACTTCATCTTGATAATCACACATCAGAGCAGCTTAGACACTTTTCAAATCACTTGTGGGAGTAAGCTTTGAAAAACGAGATGGAGAACTATTTATAGCCAGGTGTTAAGTGGGAGTTTCTGTCCAATACCAGCGGCTCTCATTACCTTGCAGCAACATTAGGATGTTTAGAAAGTGAACGGGGTAACTCTTGTGAATGATTTATCCACGTATCCTGTTTAAAAATGGGGTTTCCTTTTGTTTTTCCGTTTTGTTTTTTTTTAAAAGAATTTCTCAGAAGTCTGAATGCTTCAGTACAACACTACTTTGTCAGTCAGATGTCAGGCGGGCCATTAAGGAAATTTACCGAGGACAGGGGGACATTGGGGTCAGTATAGGGGAATAGTAAGTGGTCAAAGGTTGTGACTTGTGCAAGGCAGAAGAATGTACAGAATCTTTTGTGCGTTTGTGAGAAACTTTAGTCTTCATGAAGTTACTCGAAGTAAGACAGACCATATATACATTTCCTGAAGACTGATTTTAGCAGGAGTTCTTTAAATATTGTGTAACACTCGTATCGTAGACGTGACATACATTATATATCATGTAGGAATATTATGGGAGACTTTATTATCTTTGTCAGGAATTCACACACTGTGTTTAATCCTTAAACTTATGTTGTCATCAGTTGCGTGTTGCACGCAGGCGCTCTCTTGATGCCTCTATGACGCAGGCTTAACAACTGGAACTATACATCCACTGAGTCAAGCAATGATCGCTCATCTGTTTCATGATTGATATCTGTTAAGCTGCTTCTGTTCTTAGCAGAAGCAGTAACAGTTAACAACCCGTTACTACTGGCTTGAAACCACATAGGAGCACAATGAGAAGGACGCTCAGCTGCTAATTCCCTCTCGCACCTGAAGAACTCATTATTCCAAATTTTAAACTCAATATTTTGAGTCCTGTCACAAATTTGCATGAAAATGACATTTTCCACTATGCAAGTGACGATTATGTAAAACAATCTTTGTCCTGGTATCAGCACAAGCCTCCTGCTCCCATCAGTCTGCAGCGAGTGGCTGTTGAATTGTATACAGAATCCTGAACCCCAACCAGGACCAGGATTGGGACTTCCTCCCCACAAGCTGTCTGTCTGTCCTTGGGTCCCCCAACCCGAACTGGAACATTAGAAAATCTCCACCTCTGAGTCGGGTTCTGCAGGTGTCTTCCTGTTAAACAGGAGTTTTTCCCTTTCCACCTTGTCCTACATTTGCTTAAGTGGAATTGTTTGGTGTTTCTCTGTAAACGTACCTTAAAATGACTGATCTATTGAAATAAAATTGAATTGAATCACGGGTCCCATGTCAGCTGAATCCATAAAAATAATGTGACATTAATGCGACTCCACACAGTACAACACTCTCGTGTGTTCCAGCGTTTGCTTGAAGAGCCGCAGCCGTACTTAAACTACAAATATCCCTGCAGAGAACTAGTTAATTATTCATTACGTAGAAGCTATGATCAGTCACTGAGAGGATTTGCACTCAGGCTGTTGCTCTCACAAACGTTGGCGTTTTACAGTGGAAATGACTTAATGAACAGACTCCTTGAAGCGCTTCTATTCAACAGACAGGCAAGAATAGTGATGTGACTCATCCACGGTGTGCTGCTCATCTTATCAGCGTGCATTGTGACAGGAGCAGTAGTTGACCTTCTGAAAGTGTAAATCATCAACTGCACAAAAGCAGCAGCAGTGTCGGCCCCAGGCAGCTTTCAGAACAGTGACATTAAAAGCATTAACGGAAGCATTAGAACCGAATACATTGACATTTTGTTCTATTGTGTCTGTTTTGTACTGCTGAACTGATTCGCTCATGAAAGCGTCCTTGTGTTTCTAATTATATTCCACACGGTTGGAAATTGTCAATACGATGCCGGCTTTTCTTTATGAACTCCCTATTCATATGCATTTTACATTCACAACCGGTTTAATGAATATATCATGCATTTGGCTCCATGCTGGCGACTCAGGCGTACTGTATAAACATTGATGCTGCTTTGATTGCCCCGGCTTGTTGAAGCAATTTATCGATACACCCGCCATATTGGACACTGCAACACTGACCGGTGGACAATGACAAAACGGTGTAAGGATAGAAAGTACTACCACAGTTTCAATTCACAACATGTTTCTACCAGTTCTTTTGAATTAAAATGCTATATGAGCTTATGGAGGACAATAGATAGTTTTGTATCTCTGTGTATGTACAGAGAAAGTAGTGCTGCTGATGCTATTTTTTTTTTATTGTTTTTGTATCTACACACATCACTCAGAACATGTGCAGATAACCAAGTTTATATTATAGAGAAAGTTGAGCTCTGCGCTCTAACAACCTACTTCGTATGGAGAAACTGAGTATGCTCTCTATTTTGGACAGAAATGATTCAGCTTTAAATTAAAATTGCAAACAAGTCACCATCAGTATTTGTAATAATTACAACATTACAGTTATACAGATTCTTCTATTACTAATGTTATCAAGTGCAAAGTAAATATGAAAATAGTACAACATTGATAGTTGTTAAACATATATTCAGTGTCATCGTATGAGTAGCCGTGGTTCGGCTACACAATATATTGCAATTTATCAGCTCAAATCAGCTCAAATTCAAAAGCTCAATCCTAAAGAGTGTGAATCATCACAATTAATGTAGAAATTTATTAATGCAGATGAATGCAAATATTAAAAGAATCAATTTACAGTCTTTAAATCCTGGTGTAAATTTGGCACAACATTTTGAATTGAATTGAAAAAGTTTGGACATTGTGGGAACCAATGAAATTATTTAAAACAATAACAAAACAAAAATTAAAGCAACAAAACAAACATAACAGAGCAAAGAAAAGCAAAAATAAGTAAATAAACATGTAATGACCCAACTTATCCTAAATGGAGTAAGCTTATTTGCTCCTACCCCTTCTCCACCTCAACCATCAGTTTCTTAACACTCCTGTAGTTATTTGTGTACCTCCATAATCAATCTTCCCTTTACCTGTGTCAACAGCCCATCCTCCTCCCTGTACTTAATGAAAACCATTTTATTGTGCCGCTTTTTGAATTGAGTCATGCTCAGAGACTGCCTGAGCCTACCTCCAGTCCTTTCCACAATCTCACTTTACTTATAGAAAGACCAAATGACTTCAGTGTTGTGCGAAATCTACCATGTTTTAACATTAAATCGCCTCTCCAGTTATAACCCCCACTTCTGTGAAAAAACAAGTTTTGAATGTTTATAGGAAGATAATTGTTTATTACTTTAAACATAGTTTGTGTTGTTCGAAAATTAACCAGGTCAGTGAATTTTAGTGATTTAGATTTTGAGAAGAGTGAAGTTTAACATCATATACTGAAGAGCTTGTGTGTATTCCAAATAATGTCCCTATACAATGCTCAAAAGCATTATTGCACATTTGTCAAATATTATTTAACCGTGAATAGTGATGGCCTGTGAAAATACGGTGATGTTTAAATAGATTTGGATTTAAATGGAGTTATAAAAAAAGATGTGTTAGATTTTAATACTGCAGGGTTAAATATAAATCAAATAACCATGTTGCCTGACTCAAAATGAGGCTGATGTTATTTCACGTTTAAGTGTTCGATGTGGGATCTGTAGGTTTTTCTGTGCTGGTGAGTGACCCACAGCGCTTCTTCAGGGTGCAGTAGCCGGCTCTCCCACCAGGTGGCGCTTTCCATCAGACCGGCTTCTTGGAGATTAATCGCTTGCTTCTGGAAAATGTGTCACATTTCCCACAGCCCTCTCGGATGGCATTGACGACAGTGTATCAGTTGTGTCCCTGACATTACAGAGCGGCGCCCTATTTGTCTGGACAAAAGCTCCTCAGCTCATTGAAGACGCTTCACACAGAACAGCTTTATTTCTACAAGTTTCCCCGTTTACAGCTTTAACCTATTGAGCCCTTTATCATTACACGCTGTCTCGGGGAAGGAATGCTGGCCCTCGCCATCAGTTTCGCATTGTGTGAATGAGGCGTGACGGAGTGTTTGCGGCGGGGACCGGACGGTGTCGAGACCGCAGCAGCTTCAGGGGAACGGGTGGCTCTGCTGGGGGATTTGTTTCTGTTGTGGCTTTCCAGAAGAGGGAGCCAGGCGTGTTCCTATGAATGACTTCCACTCACATTAATAGTACTATTACTGCACTGTTGCAGTCTGATTGCGCCATACTGGAATCGCTCTATTTCTGGGGGAATTGAAATGTATCAACCCTGATGATGACGATGATGATCTCTGACAATGTTTTTCTCTCTGCCGCTTCACACTCCTCACTTAGTTAGCAACCACCGCTGATAAACCCTGCTTATATAACATTTAGTCTTGCATTAGACTGGTTTTTATCAGCATTGCTCCTTATAGGCTGTTATCAGTCTTTTGCATAGAGTGTTTCTGGCCCGTTCATTCAAATCAGGTATGATAGAGTAGGGAGACATTGAAAACATTCAGGGCAGGGGTCCTTCAGGAATAGCATTGAGAAATACTTCAGCAGGGGAGGCTTTTGAGAACTAACATGCACAACCAAAGACATTTACAGAGCTATTCATCATATGCACATGCAATTTATAGCTTCAAGTGTAATAAATGAGCTCATATGGAAAGAGAAAAAGCACCTACTGACAGAGTAAACTTGAAATGTAGCGAGTTCCTGTTAGGTCTGAGTCAGCGGTCTTCGACTATCACAAAGACACTCAAACGGATGAGTTGGTCATCAGCTATTTTATTAGACGTTATTTTTGTTTTTTCCGTCAGCAGTAAGATTTTTATTAGTAACAAGCTTGATGATTTGTGAAGACGGTATCTCATTGTCCGGGTGCAAAATGCTCAAAATAATGATTTTGTAACCGTTTGACTTTTCCATCCATTTACCATGTTTAATCAACATTAAACACGATGACTGGATAATCGACATGATGATGTCAAAACGGAGAGCAGGAAAGTCCGGACGTCTCTGTCATCCATAACTTCCTCAAGCTAATCCCCAGGGAACCCCAAAGCGTTCTCATGCCACTCTAAAGATACAATCTCTCCGGCGTGTCCCAAGCCGACCCCAGGGCCTCGCCACACTTGGCATGCTAATGCGACACAACCAGGAAGTGACCTCATTGGATGCTAGAATAACTGCAATTGAATCTTCCGAGTGTGGAGGATAAGGTAATCCAAACTCATGTAGGCCACTTTTTAAATACTCTCAATGTTTAAAGGTACAACCAACGTCTCGTGTGAGACGCTTTGCATTTTAAACACGGGAAACTCTAACATGACGTTAAAAGGACCTAACTGTTGAGGAACTGTTTACATGACATTTCATGTGAAAATGCGTTGACACGTCAACGTTTTAAAAACATCAGTTTATGGAAACGGAAAAAAATTGCTGAAAACTGTTTAGTTACAAGTTGATGCTGTTTATTTTTGTAGTGAAACTGCACACACATGCCCGTAGAGAACAATACACTATAAGCATTACACAGACATGCACATGGACCAGCGACAAAGTTGGCTCGTTATTACAGGTGACTCTCAACTATGAAACCATAGTTATTTTTCCCATCTACTGAGCATGTGCAGAAGAGCTATTTGCTATGGCCGTGGTGCACAGTAGCAGTGTTTCAGAAATGGTGCGTTCTCCCCATTTTTCACGGTCTGAGCCTTTTTTTTACAAAGTTCCATATTGGAAGGCTTTTTTTTTAAAAGTTTAGTTTTGAGTGGCACTGTTGTGTAAAATGTTTCTGTTTTCACTTGAAAACGTTGTTGTGTAAATAGGGCCTGAGAGTAATGGTGATTCAATCTCGAGATATAAAAACTTCGGGCTGGACATTTATTTCAAGTCATCACTGTTTGCCGCCTGATGCAACATGTGAATGTTCGAATTGCCACAGTGACCGGGGCGGAAAGTTCTGAGCCACGAGTTAGAACTAAAAAAGCTCTCTCTTCAATCCAACTCTTGGTTACAACTAAGCAAAATCCAGTGTCGTGTCAAGGTTGTCAGATGGCAGGGCTGCTAAGATGAATATATTAATTAAAAGCGTGAACCTCCTCGTTGCACCTGTTGAATATCGTTACATGAGACCCGAGAAGTAAACACTCATCTTCTTGGGTACTCACAGATCAGGGTCCACACAAAGTTGCAGCTAAACTAAACAAACAGATCACAAGGCCAGATATGGTCGGCCGGCTGTTTGGGAGTGGACCGACAGCTATAATGACTCGGCAAGTTTCCACTGAGACGTTTAAATGTCACCCCAACGTGTGTACATTATGAGGCTGTGAGATTCGGTGTCAGTAACTGTGAATAGGGAGTGATGTGTTAATAGTTTGGTACTAAACACTACAAGTAGTTCCACTGTCTAAAATTGCTGAAGTGACAATAACACTTCACATCTTTAAATGAACTTTTTTTGACCCTCGTCAATCTTTTTCAATGATTTATTTTAAAGGAAACATCACATTAATGGTCATTGTTAACCCCACTTTATTTAATCCTGTCATTGCTGTGTGTGTTGAAAGCAGCCATTTCTTTTTGCTTCTGTTTATAGCCCTGCGCAGTTGTTTCTCTTGGAATCCAGCTGATGTCATCCTCTTGTTGTGCCTCTCCCTATTTCTCTGGATACGTAAATATTTAGCTGTCTAACTCTCCCTTTTGGAAGAGGCTTTGCCGACCGCAGATCGGTCCATCTGCTGAGTGCTTTGGCTTGGCAGGCGGATCATTTTTACTGTTGTGTCTTTGGGATCAGTTGCTCGGGGTGGAGATTGGTGGCGTCACAAGTCACAGGATTTCCCTTGTCACACTCCCCGACACACGTAATGGCATAAATGACATTTTAAAATAGTAAATCCTTTTATTGTGACGCACAGCTGTAGGAAAAGATGGATGAAGCAGCTGCGTGGCCGGAGTTTAATGGAAGGTGACATTGAAAGTCATGGTCATTGATATGTGTCCTGCACCTTTAGTAACCAACTGGTTAAATTTCTGAAGCGTCCACTTCCAAATTAAATACCGTCTTTGTACTTTCTTTTCAAATTTGACGATTCAATTTGGAAGTTGCAAAAATTTGAAAGGAAAACTTTTTATGAGTTTTACCATTTTGATCCTGCATTTGTCCTCGAAGGCCGTGATTCCCAATCAATCGGGCCCGACGGGGAGATGCCAAGGATTTATGGTGGGGTCACGAAGCCCTCTTGGTTTTAAGGGGTATAACATGTTTTTATTGTTTACATTAGAAGTATAAGCAGCAAGGGAAAACGTTTTCTGGGGTCAGGCGAAAGAAAAAGAACTGGTCAAAATGAAAGAGAGGGAGCCCTAGAAAATATGGCTTTATAGAAGCAATGGACAAATTTAGAGCTGCCTTCATCTTTTTGTGGAGGAAAATCTGGCAAGTCAGAGTTTGAAACCTGCAAACTGAAGCGGGACCAGGCCATCAACCACCCCTGAGACGGTGCGTGAACACAAAGAGCTTATCATTGGAGAAAAGGAACTCGTCGTTACAGAATATTTCAAAGAAGCTGTACTTCACACCTGGTGTGCTACGAGGCTCCTTCAACTTTTATTCGTAATTGCAGTTTGATTGGAGGGGTTGGGTCACTTAAGTTTACAATGGTTGAAATTTGTGTCCCTTGAGAAAAAGGTTGGGAACCACTGAACTGAGGGACTAAACAATTAGGTCATATTAACAAATAAAGAAATAAATAAATGGACCTCATATTCTGATTTTGATCTTTTTCATGTTCGAAAGCTGCAGCGGTCCATTTACTAAAATCAATATTCCCTCTGTCTGTCTTTACAAAATCAAACTGATTCCAAATCACACTTTTAATTCTTCTGTGATCTCCAAGATGCGATTACCTGATACTCCCTTCTGGTGTATTTACCTGCACTTCTGCGGAATCACCTAAACTCACACTCATGTACAGTTTGTACACACCATATTTCTGCTTCTTCTTTTTTTTAATAATTGGAATTGTCAATGGTTGACCTGTCGGTACTCGACAATAGAGGATTTCGAAAGCCTCTGCAGTCAGTGTGCCTGAAACATTTATGATGATGTTTTTTCTTGTTTTTCTGTCTGCAAGACATTTTTAGTTTATCACATTCATTATTACTTGAACCTAAAGTTCTATAGCTTTTTTGTTTTAATGAAATTGTTTGTACCCTTTTGCTTTCATCCCAAGTTGCACCTCGGTGATGTGTCGCTTCAAGTTAACATTGACTGTGCAAAATGTAGAAGAATTAGATCTAGAACTGTTGTTTTCCCCACTTATTTCAGTTAACTAGAGTAAAATGAAAATGAAAAAAAAACATTATGTAGAAAGTTTCTTGTGCACTTCTGTCTTAAGAGAACATAAAGAACATACAGTACACGAGTTAGCGTCTGTCAGGGTTTCTACGGACGTTTCCTGTTGGAGGGAGTATGAAGATATGGACACACACTCACTCCTGCAGGAGCCAGAACAACATTGAGTTTGGAGTGGACTTATCATGTTTCCTTTCAGGAAAGTGTCCTGGCTGGTGTCAGATCAGCCGTAGCCAAAGAAACGTCTGAGAGCAGGGCTAAGCTGCAGGGATTTTCCTTTTCCCACATCAGAACCCCGCTGCCGGGCTACGACACTCTCCTGTGCGGAGTGGAAACAGTTCAGGAGCGATTCGACTTCATTTCCCTCATCATTCTTTATGAAGCTTGTCGTCATAGTTTCATTGGGGCTAAATCCAATCTGTGTCCACAATACGTCTTCGTTATTGGACGTGATGAACACTGAAACCAGCACGACTCTTCTAATCAATATACATTTTTCAGAATTATTAATCACCGCACATTTTTTCATATATTGACACGACAATCAAGCAGCTAAACTTATTCAAAATGTCCACTGAAGTCTTTAGATGTGTAGCCGAGTCCTTTTCTTCTTCTTCCCTCCCCTAAACTATAATTTCTTTGTGTCTGGGTTGTCACCGGCTCGCCCGGTCGGGGCCAGTTGTTGAATATTCAGTGGCTGCCCCGGCTGTTGAGGCTCCCTTTGGATGTCAAGGACATGTCTGCCCTGCAATTGGCTTTGAATGTATTCATCGCGCCGCAGGCATCAACTTTCTTAGAGTCGGGCAGGAACACAACAGCTACCAGCTGGCGCGTGTTACTGCGGAACCATCAAGGCGGGCGTATTCATGTGAGGTTACGTCTGGTAGGAAGCATTGACTGAGCATTTTTAAATTAATCAGGAATGATGGAATATTTACTCTCTAGCTGCACTTTGATAAATTAGCAAAGACTTTGTAGAGTCTTGCGGCTTATTCAAGTTTACTTTAGAAAAAACACTGAAGCAGGAATGTAGAAACTCATTTGTTTGTTGCACTAAATCTAGTACATATGAGTGAATATTAGACTGAGCTTTTACTGTGGCGGTACATGTTCAACCTACGCCTCTATGCTTTGCTTTTTATTTCCCATCACATGTACATCTGCAATTACCACAAGCAAATTTTGTTTAGTTTTTTCCTCTTGATTTCTGTTTTTCCTTTGGTCACAAGTATAATATATCGTTGCAATTATGAATCTATATTGAACAGAATATTTCATTTTGAAAATGAATAGATTCACAAGGCAGTTTGTGTGACAAGTTAACAAGCAGCCGTGAATAATACACATGTTGTCCATAGATTAAATACATGTTATCACCACACTATTTATTGCACATTTATTGCGATAACAATAAAATTGCAATAAATTGTGCATCCCTAATGTAAATGCCTCCTATAAAAGATTAATTCAGTACGACAGCACTACTTTAAATCCCCAAAACTATGTGCTAAATTTATGGAAATGTGCACCTAATGAAATGGGAAGGAGTTTCAGTAACAATACATTTTGCCAGTTAGTGTGACGTTTGGAACCATAGCGGAACATTTTGGTCCGTATCAAATGGCTGTTTCATTCCCAACAGGTGTGAAAGCACACTCATGATCTGTCATTGTGCTTGTTCACATGTTGAGTAGAGATGAATATCGAGGTTACTTCCCATGCATTGTAAATAAGGTTCCTAAATGTACTTATAGTATATATATATAGTCACAAAACTGTATGAAAATATTCGGTTCTATGTTGGCACTGGATTTTCTTCTTGAAGTAATAAGCACACTGTATCTGTGCAGTGCATCCTTCCTGCCGTGCGTTCGTGTAAATCAGCTGAAGTGTCATCTTTAATCTGCTGCTCTGCTCTCGCCGCTGCTGCACTCGTGCTCGGCTGGCAGCTCACCGCGAGTGTGCTGGCAGACGCTCCGGTCTGTGTGTCTTTAAGAGGAGGGGCCTGACATTTATGTGAGTGCTGGGAGCCAGACTGTGGGAGGGAATGGAAAAGGAGAGGAGTGAGTGTGGGTGGTGGAGTTGGTGAGGAGGGGTGGGGTGGGGTGGGGTGGGGGGGGGCGGCGCTGGGCTGTGGAATGAAGTTGGGAGCCGTGGAGGGTTCACACACAGCTGAGAGAACAGACAGAGGACAGCACAGGCTGCCTCACACACACACACAGACACACACAAGCGGAGAGAGACGGACCTGACCTGACGGGCGAGAGAAGGTTGACAACGCCGGCATGGCCATGTACGAACCCGCCTACCTGCCTCCCAATGCCGAGGAGCAAGACTTCGTCCAAGCTTATGAAAATGTCAGAGAGAAGTATAAAGGTGAGAGCATCTACTCGGACCGTACTGATGACAGGTACCACGTGAAGACATGATGGAGATCACTGTGTGTGTTTGTGTGTGTGTGTGCGTGTGTTTGTGGAGGGAGGGTCTGATTCATTTGTCCATTTCTGCTGTTATTGACTCTGGACAGGTGCAAACACGTGACTGTTTGCACAGGCACCTTGCTTTGCTTTTGACAGTGCCGGCTCCTGTGTGTGTGTGTGTCTGTGTGTCTGTGTGTGTGTCTGTGTGTGTGTGTGGAGCACTTGCATACGTTGCATCCCTTGAGTGTTTTATTGATTGTCGCACATGTCGGCTGTCACTCTCCCACAGCCGAGTCCGGTGGATTTACAGGAGCGCCTCGCTCTGATATGTGACCGTAACAGCCAGGCCGGCTCGGCCCACCTCTGACCTCCATGAAACTAACAGAAGGGTTTAGTTTAAGTCCGAGCGCTCAGCTGATTGTTATCCTGTATCCATCCACAACAGAGGATGTTAACAGGTGCTGCTGAGCGGCAGAGAAATTCATTAATACCGGGGAGTCCGTGCTTCTCTTCCAACATTTTCATCTCGTTCTTATCCCCATATGTCCTCAAGTGTGCTGCACGGCGTGCCTCCACTGGATTATCCCGCATAGTTTACTTTTTTTGGAAGTGCTCAGAGTTGATCAGAGAAAGATGGAGATTCTGAAGGATGGAGTTGTCTGTTCTGGCAAGGTGAAGGCAGAAATCTGCACTGCAGTCACGTATCACAACAGCAGATCTGCCTCTCTTTACATCGGAGGGTGTGGGCAGCCTCCTCCAGCTGTTTTCTTTTCAACGTTCCGTTTGGGTCTCCCTCCTGTCCGAGCCTCACGTGTTAGTTTTCGTTAGTTCTTCGTCTCACTGCATGTTTTCTCATCCCTGTGAATGCTTTATCCGTACCAACAGATCATCAGGAAGAGGGAGAGCTTTTCTATAAATATTGCCCCAGTTTACATTTTCCATTTTCCCCCCACTCTCTCTCTCTCTCTCTCTCTCTCTCTCTCTCTCTCTCTCTCTCTCTCTCTCTGGTTGTGAGCATGTCGAGGCTGAGCTTGTGCTGATTCACCATCACTAGTTTTCTGCATATCAGCATGTATGTTTTTCTCCGTCAGTGGGTCAATTTATGGAGACTTCCTCTTTCTTTGACGCAGCTAAGCCTGGCGTTCTTTGCATCTGCAAGTCATCTTCACATTGATTCGGGTTAATTGCAGTGAACAAACGGAACGCTTGCCAAATACCTTTGCGTTGGCATGTGTACTGGTGAGAAATGCAGCCCTCCGCCAGTCAGGTGACTGTGTGACGTCAAACTGGTGGTGGATGAAGTTCAACAGAAGCAAAGTGAAAATGGTGATCACCAGTAACAATGGAACATATTCATGTGTATGCATGGTTGTGTGTCTGTGTGTGTGTGTGTGTGTGTGTGTGTGTATGCTGGATCTGTTTGTGGTGCTGTGTCTGTGCTGGCCGGTAATGAGAAGCAGGAGCCAGCCCTCTGGCAGGTGTTTATGTTCCAGACGTTCCTCGACGGTGTCTGGACTCTGCTGGGATGCCGCTCTCCTTATTAAGGCACATTGATGACACGGCCAATGAGAGAGCCGCCGGAGTTAACTGCAACGTTTGTGTTGTTTCACACGAAGAGGTTGACGACATGAACTGGATCATAATGGGAAAAATATTAGACACATATAGACACATTCTACTCGTCGAGTCAATCCGTTAGCATTGTCTTAGATTTGCTCATCCTAGATCAACAGCCCTGTAATGACGTGAAACAGGTGTGATGTCTTCATGGTCCATATAAGGAATCTTGACAGCATGTCTTGCAAGACTTTGAACCCAGAACTGCTCCCAATAGATGGATGGAGCACATTTCATGGAAATGGTGTGTGACTGTGTGTCTAAGTGAATAGGTGAATGTGACCAACAGTGTAAATAGCAGTTAAAAAAGATATCCTCTGTTTACATACAGCTATCATGCACTTTATCTAAACTTTTACGTTTTGCAGAGTGTTGTGATTACAATATGAATTGAAATACACTTAAACAGAAGTGAATGTTTTTGCACTTTTTATATGTGCGCCTGCGTTTTTTCCACCAACAAATCTGTTTAATTTTGGGGTTTTTCATCTTTTTTTTTCTTGAATTGTGTGCTTCTGATTTATTTGTGGATACAAATGCACATTTTGATATCGCGATAACAAGTTGGCGGCATATTGTGCTCACAAAAATGACGCTCATAACTTTATTATTGTTAATATTCAGAGTTTACAGTGTAAAAAAACAAACCATCCACTAATTGTATGTACACTGGAGAACATCTAGGTTTCAAAGGGCCTCATGCCTCGTGGTTGTATAGGCATAAGCATGCGTGTGCAGATGTACCCTGCGATGCTCGATAATGGAAAGTATTTGGTTTGTAAACATTCTCCAGGTAGGCAGCAGTGCGAATGTCCCCGTAATGCTCAGATACTCATCATTATCCTCGTAAAATACACACACGCTGTCCTAAATACCTGCCCTTGTTCAGATTCCACATGCTGACCTTCTCTCTGTTCCCAGCTAACTGGTTTATGTCCTGCAGAACATTCATATTGTCTATAAAGACATGTTTGACTGTACATTTCTTACTTTGGCGAATTAAAGAGACATTTAGAAGGCGATAGGATCTCCACAGGTCTCAACCACGACTGATATCATGTAAAACCTTTCGCTGGTGAAGTTGTTTCTCAGTATCTTAGAAGTGATGCGATGCAAAGACATTATTTGACTGTTATGACTGACCGCCTCTGGATACAGCGCATATCTCCCAGGTGTGGATCTGTGGCTACCTGGTGCCTGTTCCATGAAGAGGCTGACCTCCTCATTGCCATATTTGGTCTTTTTATATGCCCTTGCTAAACTATAACTACAAGGATGATATTCTTTATGACCCTCCACTTTATGTGGTGCCACTCAGGCACTGAAGAACAGCAGTAAACAGTCAGAAGGTAACTTGTGTCAACAATAAAGTGTATTTTTGCTGACTTGACAGTTTGTGGATAAAGCTTCCCATTTGTTTCTTTAAAAAAAGAAGAGGTATTGTGAAGGTGCATGACGATAGATCAGAAACTGATGCGTCATCATTTTGTAAAACCTCTCGTTCGGAAATGCTAAGTGCTGCTTTATCCATCTGGGGGATCGCGGAGTGCCTGAGCCCATCCCAGCTGAAGACTGAAGGCCAAAGGGCAGGTCACCATTCCATCACAGAGCAAACACAGGGAGAGACGCTCTCATACACACACCTCCTAATTTATCTATTAAAACCTGTAAATTTTTAACCGGACCTTTCCCACTTCCAGTCTTTTTTCCACCCAGAGTTTTCTGTGTGCAAGGTCATTCTTTACAGAGCACTGAACAATTGACGCTACTTAAACCCCTCCCTGGTTTCTGCTGCTAAACAGTTACACGATGATAAATGGCACCAAAACGCTGCAGACACTGCCAGCAATCACTCTCTCTCGTACACACACACACACACACACACACACACACACACACACACACACACACACACACACACACACACACACACACTCAGCTACATTCATTGCATATGGGGCTATATATTGGACTCCAAAACTCCGGTTACATGCTCACAACTGCACCTGGAACAATTTTTCTCTCGACACTTGAACAGTACAAAGGAAGCTTTAAGCCAGTGGCGTCACACACACGTTTTAGTTGAGGCTCTACATACTTCCAATTACATCTAGAGTGGGCGGGACAAGTAAAACGATGTGATAATAACCTTCAAATTTAAACTTTAAAGTATTTCTTTGAGTATATGGAATGAAAATGTTTATATATTTTTGCAAAACCAAGCAATTACAACTGAAAATTGGTACAACCACAACATGTTAATGATCGCTTCTCTTGCAAGTGCAATGAATGTCCAAAATAACGTCTCCTACATTAGTTGCATTATGTATGCTTTTACAAACTCACCGGGACAGCGTGGCCATGAGGTTAATGCCAGTTTGCTATCTTTCATGGAAGCATCACCGATAGCTCAGTGTTGTGTTGTGTAAGTGGCTATTAGGAAATGTATTGAAATTTTGGTGGTTGGTTTGGCGTGCCAGGTTGGAGCCTCTTGGGCCTTATGTTTGACATCCCTGCTTGTTCAGATACTCGCACTATGACATGCTGGCAAATTGTGCATTTATTATGATAGTACTGAATCTCTTCAGACTAAATAAATAGGACTCAAACAACCAAAACGCAAATATTATGTTGAATTTGATATGAAGCATATTTTCTAAATGGGTTGAAATGCAATTATAGTGAATCAGCCAGCCTGCACTTTCTAACGTTACTCACTGCTGTCTCATTGCCTGCAGTCGGCTTGATGGTAAAGGCCTGGCTGTTGTCCCACTGTCCTCTAATGCAATTTCATTCTAGCAGCTGATGGTGATGTTATTGGGCCATATGAGCAGAGGGGGGGATTGCCCTGTTCGTGTTGGGTGGACTGCTGAGGGTGTGCAGCAACGGCTGGCGTCCACATTTTAACCCAGTAGAGGTCCTGCAAGGCCCAGAGAGCTTAAAATAACCCCTAAATATAGCCGTGGCAGTGTTCAGCCAGCCAATTAAACTGCTATTTTTTTTTTCTTTGCCAACGTTGATTGCCTGCTGGAGGTAATTGAAATTCCAGTTCCTACTTGGCGGAAAAATATGAAAACATTAGTGAATTATTGAGTAGAATTTAGCTTTGATGTAGCTAGAAGGAAGGCCAAGATCTGACTTGAACGGAAAGCATGAAGAAGAGACTTTATAATAGCCATCCGAGTCATAATGAATGACTCCATCATCACCTTACCTTTTAGGCCAATTTAGTCATAGACTGGAGCTATCTTTACGACTGACTGCAGCGACTTCTATTTCCAGTAGGCGTTACTGTGTGAGGTGAGAAGCAGCTTGGGAAGTGGTTTGTAACATACATTTGCGATAAATGGACCTGCTAAGCCTCTATGTATATACAGTAGTAGCTGTGTGTATACAGTAGTAGCTGTGTGTACGTTGTGACCACAGATACTTTGAGGTCTTATTCTTTTCTGCTCCCAACACATAGCTTCATTATGTTAGCTTCTCAAGCAGTGACCGATGTCAAACATCTTTCTCTTCTGCCACCCTTTGTCCTCCCCTATATTTCATGCCTTGTCTTGGCTGCCTGCCACAGGCTGAGTAGTGTAAAGGGGGAATTTGGAGTGCCCTTGAAAATAGCACTTACCCTGCAAACAGTGATGTGGATGTGCCTACATTGGCAAAGATGACTTATCTGAGTTGTTTTCTTATCAAGTTTCTGTTTCTGTGTGATGTCAGACATGCTTTTATTTCTTGGTTAAAGGAAGCGGTGGAAATGTATTTTGGAAGAACAAAGTGCTGATAAGATAAATTGGGGTTAACAGGCAATGAAGGACGAGACTGTAAACTCACAATGGGACTGTCTTCTCACTGTATTTCAATATTATCATTGGTTAGCCAATATGCAAATCCATCAGTGTGTCATTAATACTGTATCTCTGTAAATGTCTACTGACACATTGGCTGCTTTGACGCTCTACTGATGCTGCAACGGGCCATTTCTCTACTCTTAGATCACCTTTTCTTTAAGAAATTGCACAGTTGTTAATGGCAGGGGGGGTCAAACATAAGGCCTGTTTGCCAAACCGGCTGGCAAAGGGGCTCCAATCCAGCCGGCCAAGCCACCAAGCTAATGGTTAACATTTCAAAGAACACAGTTATTTTTTATTATATTATATTTTTAGTAAAGCAGATTTCTTAAGAATAGCGGACACAACACTAAGATATCGGTGATGCTGCCGTGAAAGATGCCCTGACAGCACGCCTTTGAGGCTCATGCTAGTTTGCTGACTTTGTTAAAATGTGCATCATACAACAGCTAAAAGAATCAGTTTTGTATCAGAAAGTTTCATTAAAATTAGCTTTATGTTGCGAAGTCATATTCCTTATGAATTGTTTGGTTTTTGCACAAATTGTAAATTGAATGGCTATTATGGCACTATTTTACCAGTCCGGCCCACTCAAGATGAAATTAAGTTGTTTGTGGCCTCTGAACTCAACTTTTGTCACCGTGCTGAAAGCATCTGATATATTGTTTCATTTAGGTGATGGCGTCATGCATCTATGATGCTGATCCTGATCTTGAGTCAATTCCGAATGAGTCAGTACCTCACTCAAAGTGTCTCGATAATAATTGCTGCATGATAATTGATGCCCCGGAAAACGATGTCCTTTTTCATGTTGGGCCACTAGTGGTTGCTGTCTGTTGTCTTTCTGATGAAACCCAACATGCATGCGTACAGAGAACAATACGCTATAAATGTCAACAATTTTGAAGTACGAGGACATTCATATGGACAGATGAGCACGTAAGATTGCTGTTACAGTGACTCAACTACCAAGTCCGAGGAGAATATGGACAGAGCGGGAGTCATGACACTCTGAAGGTCACCATTGTTGTTATTATCAATCTATTCCTGCATGTGTAGAAGATCTATGTACTACAGCCTTGGAGCTCAGTTGTCTTTTCCACTTCGGAGTCGGAGCTTTCAAAAAGTTGTATTTTCAGTGGCCCGAGCACTGTTGTCATGTAAACGGACATGTAAAACGCAACATAAGTTGTTTTTCTTCACTTTAACGCCTTACCACGTCCCCCAAGGACGTAATAAAATCATTGGCGTATATTTGTCTGTCTTTGTTAACAAATTACGTCAAAAGTACTGCACAGATTTTGTCAAAAGTTTCACCACACATAGATGTTAGACCATGGAAGATTCCATAACATTTTGGAGGTGATCCGGAAACTTTTTTTTTTTTTTTTATTGAATCCAGGTGAACCTTTGGTGGACATCAGAAATGTTTTCATTGCAATGTCCACATTCATAATATACACATCACATATTACTTGACGACAATGACTTTTGTTTCCGAGCATTTCTGCTTTGCATATCAATCAAAAAAATTAAAAATAAAGATGGGCACTTTGCGTCATATAGCAATTGAACTAAATGACAACTGTATTGTATGCTTAACTAAGCATGTGCAGCTCTATCATCGATCATTATTTGAATGCTATTTCTCCATTAACCACAGTTGTTACAGAATGTTCAGTAAACAGATTTTAGGCAATACTCTGTATGTATCACATGGTCCAGCCGCAGGGATGGTACAGTTGGGTTATTCACTTAGAGTCTAATACAATCACCACTATACACAGTCTTTATTACTGCCAGTAAAATCAATAATATGAATGCTGTTTAGTTTCCTTCTGCTGCACTTCTTTTTTCTCCGAGCGTCTCTGGCTGCTGCTGCTACAACTCGTCAGGGCTGAATTCATATTGAGGTCAGACTGCACACAGACGCTGGTGCCAGGTGAAAACGCTCATGGAAAATAGGCCGTTGGTAGAAAAACTCTTTGTATTTGACGTGTACGTGTGTGTGTGTGAGTGTGTGTGTGTGTGTGTGTGTGTGTGTGTGTGTGTGTGTGTGTGTGTGTGTGTGTGTGTGTGTGTGTGTTGTGTGTGTTGTGTGTGTGTGTGTGTGTGTGTGTGTGTGTGTGTGTGTGTGTGTGTGTGTGTGTGTGTGTGTGTGTGTGTGTGTGTGTGTGTGTGTGTCTATATAGCTGTATGACATTTCCAGTGCAGCCAAACGGTGCCCCTTCAGTGCTTTTAACGCTGTAAGTTCCCGGCCATGGAAACCCAAAAAGGGAAATTGTAGGTAATGGAACTTTTCTGTTGCCGTATGTCCGTCAATCGCCCTGAAATCAGCTTGTGTCGGGAGGGACTCAGAATGCGAGTCAGTGTGTCACTCGAGCCCGGCCCATTGGCCAGTGAGAGGTTGCCAAACTGCTGGTAACGTATAGTATTTTTTTTTTTTGTTTTATTTAAATTTTTTCTTTGTGTCAGCATCCTGCTGCTCACGGTGGATCAGCAGTGACACAGAGCTCAGGTCAGAGGTCACTCCGGGGCAGGACTCGATAAGCAAGACGCTGCTGCGATTCCTTTATGGCCTTTTAAGGGAGAGATAGAGAAGACGCTCGGTCCGGAGGGACGTTCCCCCTCCAATCTTTTGGCTTTCCTGTCAAACAAACCTAATGATTGTGCAGAACAGAAGCTTTTGTTCTTTTATGCCTGAATCTGGGGTGTTTTATGACTGCTGGCGTGTGAGCAAAGCAACGCGAGAAGGACAGAAAGAACTAGTGGTCTGGAGGAAGGAATTTTTATGACAAAGAGGGAGGGAGGGGGTACTAGGAGTACCAATTCTGCACATACATAGTAAAATATACACTAAAGTGCACTTATTATTAGGGAATATATACTCACTGGGGGAACGCAATCACAAAGGTTAACTGCTGATTTTGCTCGTACCGCAGCATTCGTAATCTTCACATTCCACTCTCTAAATTGAATGGCTGGGATCTGGGAAAACCTGTGAAAAGGAGCCAGATGAGGAAGAAACAAGAAGATTAAGACAATCATCACTGGATTTAAACAAAAACCATCATTAGCCAAATTTAAGTGAGCTTGAGAAGGGAGGCGAACCTCTCTTATAAACATCCCTCCCTGGAGACGGCTGTTTTGGTCTTTACCTCCACATAAAGTAGGCTCGTTAACAAGGCTCTTCTCTGTGCACCCTGTCTTATCACTTTTCATTTTTGGAAGAGAAAGGGAGGAAGGAAGGCCGTAAGTCACTGACTATGACCTTGAGTGTTGAAAACATTACATCAATTTAGAGATATGTGAGTTTCTGTATCACGTTTCCTTTTAGCTGCACGCTTGTTTTGCATCAGGATACCAGTTCAACTTGGTCTGGTTTTGTTTCGTGTTATTTTTGTATATGGACTTTCAATTCAAGAAATGTGAAATTAAACTAAAAGAGCCTTAAAAAAAGACCCAAATTGCCCATGTTTTTGTATTTGACTTGTTTTTGACTGGTGAAAGACATGTTTCTTTTCAAAGTCAATGTTGAATATATGTACAGTATATATATATATATTGATTGTGGTCACATTCTAACCATAATCATGTGATATTCGGAAATTTGACATCAACACAAAAATGTACTACTGCTCAGCCAGAGACGGAGTACGTGCTGTGTGATCTTTGAGTTTCTAGTGTGAGTGTCACCCTTGGTTTTCAAAATCCATTTATTTGATGTGTTTTCTGTTCTGATGCTGGATTACATTTAATCACTGAGAAAGAAATACATTTCATCCCGCTGTGTAAAAACAAAAAATAAAAGATTAATCCGACAGAAGAAGGAATTTGTTGACCAGAGGAGGGGCCCAGAAGTCCAGCCTCAGAGCCTATATACTAAGATTTTCTCACATAAATCTTTATACTCCAGTGTTGCACTATTATGCCCCGGGTAAGCAGATTTGAGCGATACCTCTTCATCCTTTCCAGTGTTGTTACACAGGGAAATCCTGCAAAATAGAAATATTTTGTTTATTAGGACTTGGAGTAACATTTTATAGGATCCGAAGTACTCCTGCCTGAATGGATGAACTGCTGACTCAGACAGATGTGTGTGTGTTTGTGTGTGAGCTCGGTGCTGAGTTGCAGTCCTGCACACGTTGACGTCGGCGCCTTACTGCCGTTCCCACTTAAAACTGACATCTTGTTCGCTCTCATTCTCCATCTGATCTGCTTGAGCAGCAGATTTGAGTGGCAGCTCCCAGCTCATTATACCTTCACTTTACAGTTTACCAGGTTTGGACAGCAGCGCCGCCTCACTGCTGCTCTTTTGGCACAAACAACAAGTCCTGTGGTGCTCAAGCACTTAAAAGCTTTCCTTGATTTTTTTCTTTTTTTTTTAACAAGGCCTGAAACACATGGCTTTTAGGGCTTGAGACCAGGGGTGGAAAGAGAATGTGTAAAACACATTTGTGTGGAAAATATTGAGGGTTCTAACACCTGGGTTGTATCTGACACAAAGACTGTGTCTCCAGCGCTTTGTACCGCAGGGCTGTGCTGCGATGCTTTATTGAGTCCAGTATTAGTCTCCTATTGTAGCTTCAAGACTCTATTGAGCTGTGGCAAAAAAATCTTAGGTTTATTAAGGTATTAGGGAGAAAACAAAACATCCTAAAGGAAACTGCTACACACATGTGCAAACACTCTTCCTAAACGTACTACTTTAGATGGAGAGGTCCCAACAAAGACACTGTTAAAAAAAACAAAAAAAAAAAACAAAGCAGGTTGATTGATTCATCACCCTAATTTCCCAACCTTATGCTCTGAAATGATCCTTAAAACTGAGCAGCACACTTATGTGTGTGTGTGTTTGGGGGGGGGGGGGGGGGGGGGGGGGGGGTTGTGAGAGCGACGCCAGTGTTTCCCACAGGTTGAGAATTTACTTGTGGTGTTTGGGTGGAGCGGTGTGACATTCAGGTGGGTGAATGTGTCAAGTTCTGTTCCCTCGTAGCGATTTTCACATGTCCCCTAAACGCCTCGCATGCATTGGTAGACACTATCCAGAGGGGAAGCACACAGAAAAAGTAATCTGTACTCAGCTACTGCAGCTCATGGTAAAGGTTGTAAAGTAATTCAAACATTTTTATCGACCAGAACAAGTATAGATTTATCTGTTTGTCATTAAAGTGGAACCAAATGCTATTTGCTGCAGACATACACAGTGTTTCACATGTAAATCAACAAGTTTAATTTGAATCCTTGGGAAATGTCCCAACTTGGCTTAATGTCAAAAGTGAAATAAGGTGATTAATGTCACTTAGAATTTATTCAGATATCATGCCACATGAAAAGAAACTGAAACCAGCTTTTTATGTAATTTTTTTTAATACTCAACATTCCTTGCTTCAAGCCACAGGTCAAACTCACATCCGGCCGGTGAATGAATTATCTTTGGCCCGCATGACATTACATTACATTACATTTATTTACAATTAGAGCTGGCACGCCGGTGCATCACACACACCACCATAATTCAACAAATCCCACAATGCATTGCCTTTGTATCAGCACGTCAATCACGGGCCTGTGAAAGCCAGTGGCATGTATCTACAGCTTCGGGGAGAGGGGAGATCACAAACATGTAAGGTGCAGTGGGGGCTTTTATAACCAAGCTGCACCTGTGGTCAGTGCAGCAGGAAAACTTGAGCCATTTTCCGCACCTGACAAACGATGAAAGAGCAGATCGCTGCCGCCGTTTTACACAATTTGCTGAAAAACTCTGAATACTTGGTGCAGACTTCTCACAGTGATTTTCTGATTTTGAAGCCCAAAAAAAAGCAGGTTTGAAGTGCTCAGTAATCCATTTGCAGCTGACGTGGAAAGCGCAGCGTCAAACCATGAAATGGAGCTGATTGAGCTTCAATGTTGTGACGCACTGAAGGCAAAATATGAGTCAGTGGGCACTGCAGTTTCCACATTTCATCCAAGACACAATGCCCCAGCGGCGCTCTCAGGCTGCTCAAATGCTCTCTATGCTCGGCAACACATACCTGTGTGAACAACTGTTCTCTGTCATGAAGATAAACAAAGCTTCACACATGAGTGGTCTTACTGATGAACACCTTCACTCAATCATTGGGATGGGTGCCTGTCACATTTGAACTGATACGGCAGCGATACCTGGTACCTGGGTATCGATACTGGTACTCAATGGTTCCAATCTTGGGTACTTACGTGTGTATGTGGTAACAATTGTTAATTGTTTAATAATAAAATGTCAACATTTTTCAATTTAACATTTATTTCTCAATCTGTAAACTATAAACACTTTCGCGCTGCTCTGTGTAGCTGCTACCGATGGGTCAATTTGGGAAGGAATTTCCCCCTCTTGGGATTAATACAGTAATCAAATTTTGCGACTATTCACGCATTATCATTGCACAAAGAAAGGAAATAACAAACAGGTGGTATTATGAGCTCACTGCGGCTCAGTGTCGAGAACAAATGTGCACTGAGGGGAATTTTAGAAACCTGCAACACTCCTATGACAAGACGACTCACTCTATCAACTGAGCTCCAGTTATATTTGACATTAAGCAAACATGTTTTCACCGTTCACTTCTCCTGGAGTGACCTTGAATGTCTCTTTATTTTGGAAATGGTGATGCAGAGGCGAGCGTGACTGGATTGTTTCAAAGAAAGATCATGAGTCCACTTTAATACTGTGGACAATTTTCACAGACAAATAAGGACAAAGTGAAGTGAAGGCTGACAGTGTACTTGCTGTTTGACATACTTGTGCAGTAATTGAAGTACCATCTGTTTCGCCGTGACAGGAATTGACAGAAACGTCTGTGTCTGCTGTGAAGGAGCACTCTGTTGAGGGAAGACAGAAACTTTTTTGATAGGCAGAGCAATTTTATTCACATTGAACGTCCAGTAAGTGGGACTATTTCCACTTCACTGCCAAAAAGGCTTCAGAGTCACGAGGATCAGAGTGGAACATACCGAAAATACCATTTCACGCTTGCACTACTGCATTGTGTGTTGTCAGGTAATGTGTGTGGGCACGCATTTAAGTGTCACGCTAGTCATTTCCTGACACTGAAAGACGGTGAGTTTACTGCTGGTCAGTGGTATTCAGGTCAACCGGAGACGGTCGGCATGACAAGTCACCCCACAAAGTCGGGAATGTCGCAGCAGGTCACCCTGCGCAGCTGACGGCAAGAGAGTGGGAAGTGGACGGCATGCTCCACGCGCGCACACACACATCAAGTTTTGCAGCATTCTCCTCACATGTGCACGCATGCTTCCTCGGGGACTACAAGCGTGCCACAAGGAATAACTTGTTACATTCTCCTCTGTTAGCGGATCACTTAATCTCTTTGGGTCCAAGACACCAAAGATGGGGGGGAGTAAAGCTTGTTAGCAGCCCCAAATGCCTTTCAAAGTCTCCTCAGCTTTTGACAGAAAAAGGAGTTGGGTGAAACTACCCTAAATGGTGAGCCCGACTGCCCGGTTTCACCAAAATGGGTTGCACAAAGTTGTGTTACATAAAAGGCTTGATTTGTTTCAGAGATAAAGATGCTTCTGAGATGAGAGACTGCTGTAAAACTAAACAAGGCCTTGCGTGCTTTTCCTGTGTCGGCTGACGCTCAGGTCTCCGAGGGGCGTGTCGGCTCTGCCTCCGACCGCAGCTTCAAAAGAAAAACCTGCCTGTTTGTTTTCTTATCTCAGAGTTGTAATTGCTGGTAATTCTGGACCTTCCGGTGGTACACTTTGCCACAGTTGTGTTGGATTCTGGTAAAAAGCAACCCTTTAGACGAATTAAAGTTTTGTTTTAAAAAGAGCCTTTGCTTGGAAAATGTTTTAATTTTCCTTCGCGGAGCGTTTACAGCTGTTAGCATAGTTCAAGACAGGATTGCTCTTGATGTGTAGCAGAGCCATGAAAGCTTACAGGCTGGGGTTGGAATGCCATGACCTCCAGTTTACATTATTCATCCCTGGCCTTAACATTCATACCATGGGTTCACAGCTGAAGGCCAGTGAAGATGGTCGTGAATATATTTTGACAGTACATTTACTCAGTCAGATCATGGTGTGTACTGTACTTAAAGTAAAACACTACACTAATTAATTGCGGCATATCCAGCTGCAGAGAATAACAGTTTGTCAGGTAGTTTCAATTGTTGTGAACTTCACAAGATGGTCTCACAGTGTGTAAGGCAGGACATAAACACAAGTGTACAGAATGAACTGTACTAAGTAAAGTTCTTTTTTACTCAATTTTGAAAGCCTGGTCCTGACCATATATTAAGGAATTAAAACTGGCCTGTACATTGCTCTGTCATTTCAGCCTCATTTCCAGTACAAGGCGGCACTGTCAAGAAAAACTTTCACATTGTCAGTTTAAACGTCTACTTTGAGACAATATTTTATGGTAAATTAACACAATTAAGTCTTGTACAATCTGAAGTATCCATTGTAAAGGTCAAGGTGCAAGTGAATCAAAATGTGTCCAAATCTATCTTGGCTACAGTATGTAAGTATGGGACAAGGGTTTAACACATTGTATCCATCCATCCATTTTCAATAACTCTTTATCCATTTTAAAGAGCCAAGTCAAGCTGAGTGGAGGCAGACAGATTGCTCGTCCATAACAGGGTGAAGAAAAAAACGCATTTAACCCTTTGTGCAATTTTGAGTTACCAGTTGACGTCATATGTTTTTAGACTGTGTGAGGACACTGGAGTACACATAAAAATAACAAAAGCTTGTAAAAAAAAAAAAAGAGAACATTCAAGCCTGGACCCAGCATCCTGTGATCTTCTGTGAGTTGAGAGCTAACTACTACGCCACTAGATTACCGAAAACAAAATTAGAATTAAACCAATTACAACATCCATCTCTTATTTATAATTTGACGCTTTGCATGTATGAGAATGGATTTGACAAACGGCTCAAGAGAGAAAGATCTAGTTGTCTAAACTTTTAAAACAGACCATTTGGATGAAGCTCAGATGAGGCTGGTGTCTGTTTAACATGTAAACTCTTCCTACGTGAGACCTCATTCGTATCTCTAGCTCAATACACAATATTCTCAGCCTGTAGACCGTCCTCTTTTCATGCACATCCGCAGTAGATGCTGCTTTTATGTGACACTGCAAGTATACATTTAAAGAAACAGACTCCTCCAAACAGCTGGAGGCAACAAATTCAGCTTTGGATCCATTAAATGTTTTAGAAACACATCCTGCTTGTTACACACAAAGCTATGCACCAATCAATTGTCAAGGCGGGTTTCGCTGCGCTTGTGGCTTAACGAGCAAAGATACTTGCTCTTTGCTCAGAAAAAGAATAAAGTTCTCCTTCACCAAGCAAATACTGGCCTGAACAGACCTTCAGACTGGAACATTTATTTATTTTTTGTGTATTTTGGAAGGGTTTTTAAAGCAGGGAAACTATTTGATCTTCATTTCTGACTCAGATTCTGATCTCAGTTATTGCTTCTGTCGCTGCAGGACAAGTTTTGTATTGAACGACGGGTAATACCCGAGTTCTTTGTTGTAGAATAGCAGAAAAGTTGTCGTGACACTACATGAGTTCCCCCTGACCTGTGTCACTCAGGCAATACACTGACTGATGTCAGTTTTAGGAAGGCTGAAAGGCCTCTGGAGGAATCGAATGTAAAAGTCCCAGCATCCATTCCTGGGAGCTGAGCACCGCGGCCAAGAGCCAGAGCGGCGCCTCAAGCAGAAACTCCCCGTCATGCATAACACGGACAGAAAAAGATGATGAGGCATTCCGAGAGTGTGGGAGCGGAGGAGGACTGGAAGCGAGATACTGAAATGAAACTAAGACGAAAAGAGGATTATCAGAAGGAACTAAAAAAAAGAGAAAGCAGATATTGATGGATAAATATGATGCGTTAAGTAATAATAAGATAGTGAACTGATTTCATGGTCAGCAGCAGTTTGTTTTGTCGAAGTGTAAACCGAGACGGCAGGCCTGGTGTCATGGTGGGCCTCAGGACTCCTGCAGGGAAGGCTTTAGATTTGGCTTCCAAAAGTGCCTACACACATTTCTTAATTTGTATTCCCAGAAAAATGCATGCTATCATTTGTACTCTCCCCAGCTGCATACACCTGCATGTGCAATATTATTTATAAAGGTGATGCGACTCATGATGACCTTCCACCTTGGAGATAAAACCAAAGTAGTAGTAGTAGTACCAAAGTGTAGACGCATGTGATCACATATAAAATTCAACACAACTGATAAAAAAAGACTTTTAAATCTGATTATGAAACAAATATGACTGATACTTCAGTCACTAAAGTGTCAGTGATCATCAAAAACAATAAAACAAATCATCGGTGTTGCATTGTTGCTGTGATAGCATCTCATAATGTAGGACTAAATTGAAATTTTGTGAAACTGTCAAATCACCCAAAGAGAAGCTTGAGGAACATTAACAGAACATTCTAAGATGTGGTAAGAATAGTCATTCACTGTCGGTTCCACAGAAAACACGCTGAACCCAATCCGACGCCAACAAATGCCTCCCGAGCGGTGAAGGGCGGAGGTGGGAGTGTGATGATATGAAGCTGTGGAAAAGGTGTGGTTAGGATGACAGTTGTAGCCAGCACCACAAATGCATGTGGATATACCAAACGTACAAGCTCACGAGATTAATTTTAAGCCTGCAGAATGTAGTAAATAAAGAGGAATTATGATCCAAGCTGTGAATGAATTGCAAGAAAACAGCAAAAATTGTGACCTGATTGGATTTGCCTTCTGATGAGGATCCAACAAGACACGTTTGTGTTGCGTTGAACAACTTTTTGACGGAGAAGAAAAAAAAATATTCAGAGCAATATTCTTCTCGCGCTGCTTCATCCAACTGACAATGGGTGAAAGGCAGAGGACACCTGGAAGGGTAGCGGTACAGTAGAGGAGGTTCAGTCGAACATTAATCCCTGTTTACACGACAACGTTTCATGTAAAAACACATCATTTTTGCGTTTTCATTTCTGAAAGGTTTCACGTTTATAGAGCAACGTTTTGAAAAGGATGTCTGTTTCCACGGAAATGGGCGAAGTGCTTGATAAATGATGTAATTAGCATGGCAGGCCATGAGTTGGCGCTGTTGGTTGTTCTTGTAATGAAATCACACACATGCGCAGAGAACAGTAGGCAATAAGCGAACAGACCTTTGTATGGACAGACGATGAAGTTGATGACTATTACGGGTGACTCTTAACTATAAAACTAGTTCCAGGAGAATATCTACAGGGAGTCATGACACTCTGGAGTCCGCCATTATAGTTATGGTCCATCTACTTGGTCCACACCACTGTGGCCGTGGTGCGCATGCACAGTTGCAGCATTTCGGAAAAGTTGCATTTCCACAGAAACGTAGTCGGCGCGTCTTCAAAAAATAAAAGTTGTTTTCAGTGGCTCAGAGCTCCATGGTCGTGTAAACAGACTCTCAGGACAAAAACCAACGTTTTCTGTTTTCACTTGAAAATGTCATGTGAACGGGGCTCATTGTTAAAAAAATAAATAAACAAACAATACGAGGGCGTCCTTTGAGAAATTGAAGAACTGCATCTCAGTAATGTGAGTTACAACAGAGGTTCTGCATCAGGCAATCATAAAGATATCCTTGGTCACTGTGCATGAACCTTTTTCATGTCGTCCGGTGAGAGGGGTTCACAAATAGCTGTTGTCATGGTCTCACGATCATGCAAACAAAACATGTAAGCAGCGGCCCTCGGACAACATCTCAATACGATCTATGCCCACTGGCAACCAACAGGAATACAGTTGAATAGCAACAATCAAACTGACGCCAGCTTCCACTGAAGCTGCAGTGTGCAGATTCCTATGGGTTTAAAAGTTGGAACATTGTCCAGATTCTGCGTCCACCGCCAACTCAGCTGTTTTTCCTGAAATTCTACATGAATAGTGGTCTTGATGAGCTTTTTCTTCTCCCCATGCACAAACATAGATATATTACTTTTGTGATTTTTTTTCACACGTTGTAGTTGTATTTGCCTCCAATTAATTGTGCAGGTATACTTACTGCACACTTAGCCAACTTTGGAAATCCAGGCCCATAGTTTAATGGATGATACAGTTCCAGGAATAGTGAAATCAAATAATCTGTAGGAGTTTTCAATTTTTCTACTGTTTCTTTTTTTTTTTTTTTAAGGTTTACAAAAGCCTGAAAGTGATGCCAATGCAATAACATTACACAATTCTGGTGATTTTATTGATAGATAAAGAAAACAAAACAAACAAAAAAAACAGTTGTCACCATCATCCGATTAAAATGTGCCTGGGTGTCAAAGTTTTGAAATATTATTTCAAGTTTTACAGCATATTAATGAAATTAATCGCTAAATTCCAATTATTTGAATTCCCTGGAGGTTTCTGCCTCTTCTTGAGACCTTTTCATGGTTCTTGGTGTTCTATTCAAAAATACATACATTTACAATTGCTCTCTTCATTACAGCACTTTGGTTATTTTCAATAATGTCAATTATTTAGTTTTAATGCCAAAATAAACATTATTTTAAAATCTATTCAAATTGCAGGTAGACTTGGTTTTGACTCTACAGGGTAAGTACAGCCCCTAGTGGACCATTGTCCTCATAACAACCAACCTCACAATCCAAAAAAAAAAAAAAAAAAGCTGATGGATGGACTTTTAAGGTCATTTCTTGTTTCTGAGTTGACTTCCTACACGGCTTTGGTTGGATGACATAATCATTTCCGGACAATGTGAGATTGGTTCCAACAGATTCCAACATTATCTTTTAATCAAAGCGTGGATTATCCTCCCCTTTCCCTCCCAGTAGCTGGTTGAGGCTAAATAAAGCAGCGATGACAGCATTTCTCCAGCCAGGGTCTTGATCCAGCTCCAGCGAGGTCGAGGTCAGTGAGTCAGAGCATCAGTGTGGGACGTTTGAGACTCCCCACTTTGCTCCACTTCCTAAATCAGTTGATTGAACTCATGCCAAGTTATTCTTTCATTGCACAAATAGGATGAGAGTTCCAGCATCTGCCTCTCTGCTGTTATTTATCCAAATTCCAGAACTGAAGACACTTTATTAGGAACTTTGATGGCACACATGGGAGCTCTTGTCTTGGAGGGTGGAGCATGGGAGGAAACCTGCAGGGGTCATTTGCTCTACGCCTTTTTTTTTTTTCGCCTCAATTCCCAGAATTCCTCACCAGTCAGAAAGTCCGAGAATCAGCCTCTCTGTGCACTGCTTTTACCAGCTGTAATGTGTTTGCCTGTCAACATGGAAAGCAAATATGTTTCTTGTGCTTCTCTTCATGTCCTGCCAGCTTTTTCTACACATGCAAATCGTGGAATAGTTTCTAATATAAAAACCCAATTTTACTATTTGAGAGATGGGTTTTTGATTATAGTTGGCATTCTTTGCTTTGTTTGCACCAGTGTTTTCACTAAATGCACCATCCAGTGATGTGCTGCGGTCAGTTGTTGGGCTTAACTATTTGATCACAGACTGTCTCTCTGGATGGGGAGGCTGGCCTCATGCTGACTGCTGCTGGCGGCTCTAAGCCGGTGCATTCGGCTGGAGCTTTGAGTGGCTGCGTTACCTCAGACAGGAGGAATGTGTTGTCTGCATAACCACAGCAGGGCTACCGGTCTGATGTAGACGGAGCAGAGGTGCTGTTTGGCGGCCGAGCTCGAAGCCAGCAGAACTATGAAACGCTCTCAGGTGAAAGGTATCAACGACGACTGTAAATGTTTAAGGATAAAGAAAGAAGCTGGATAAAATGATGTCTTTGGAAATGTGTTCGTGGCGGTCCCATCCTCAACACAAGCGCCTCAGTTGGCCACTTTGTATCCGTGCAATGACGCTGCCCTTCTTGCCAAGACACACAAGGCCTGCAAGCAATTGTTTACCATGATTATTGGTGAATTCTGAATTTCCTCTTTACAAGGGAGCAACAAAGGCCATTTGTGTCGTGTGCATCGATGAATCTTCAAGGAAAAGCTACTTTACTGTGGCTACAAATGTTCTAAAATGTTGTTGAACCAACACAGGAAGCATCTGTTCTTTTGGTACGGCCCATCCGCTTTGGCTCAGAAGTCAACTCCAATTGAAGAAAGAAGGTAATGAAATCTGGTTGTTGCAGGTCAAGGTCACTGGCCCCTTCTCATCAACGAAGTTACCATGTTTTGATTCCACACATACAGTATGTCTCTATGATGAAATGAAATACATGTTTTAACATGGATTAACTCATTTCAAAAAGACCATATAGGTGGCACTCTTCTTTCTAGGAAAACAGGTTAATGATATTTTTTTTGTGTTATTTACAGCAACATCTTGATTTACAGTGTTTACTTGTGTTGTAGTTTGATCATGCTTGCAAAAAACATTTGAAAGCCGATCTAACACAAATAACATGCACAAGCGAAAAGTGTGTTTTGGCTTCATATGGAATCTCACATACGTCTACCAGAGCTTACAAAATACTTTATGCTAATAGATTAATTCACGACATGCAGTGTAATCAATGCCTAAAATTGTTTGCTTCTGCTTTCATCGATATTCAACACATTTGAAAACAAGATGCAAATCAGCTCAACCTTCAGCAGAGGTTGTTGCTTTTATCGTCCCCAGAGGCGATTCATCATCTGCCCTCCTTTTCAGTATTATTCACACAGGTTTTATTACAAGGTATTTCCTCTCTTGTTTGTCTTTTTAGATCCTGCCATCTGTTCTTGGTTTTAGCTGTTGTTCGTTTTGTTTTTCCCCCACGGCGTTTATTGCGACAGATCATTTTCTATATTGCCCCCAAAATTAAACGTTTTTCGCCATTACTCTCCGTTATACTTTACTTCCTCCACCAACATGTCCAACTCCATATTAGAAAACTTTGCACTGCATTTCCTAGTGTTTACGGCTAAAACCCATTCCAAGGATTCAAACCTGGATCCTAACACACAATGCATGTCTAAGCAGGGACTTGTGCTATCCATAATCTAAATACTCTTGTTTACAAGTTTATTCAGTCACGCCATTGACTGGCCAAAAATGGTAGCTTCTCCTGATGCATGTTTTTACAAACTCAGCCTGACAGCATGGCTTTGAGGCTAGTTTGCTGACTTTCGTGGCAGCTCGAAGAATAGTTATCTTTTAAAAACTTGACTTTTTATTATATAAGGCCATTTGAAGAACCTATAAACCTAAGATGGTATATAAAGATGGTTTCTTGACTTTGACTTGCCTGGATTGAAAACAGATGCCCGAGACTGTGGCACTCAACCCCATCACATTGGATCAAAAGAGAGCAGAGAGCTGTGATGGATGGACCTAAATTGACTACGATCCACCGCAGATGTTCTTTAAAGGAGACATATCATGCTTTTAAATCCTTCCTTTTTACATATAAATCATACAGTTGTGGTCTATACAACGCGAAACTGCAATGCTTGGGTCTGAATTCCTCATTATTAGAGCTCCACAGGCCCCTTTTCAACCCCTTTTCTGATGTGCTTCTGAGAGCAACTCGTTTTGGGGCGGTCTCTTCAAATGCAAATGAGACACTTCATACCCCGCCTCCTCTCCAGGTTGCAGAGGTGACACTCGGTTCAACGTCACCCTGTTCGGCCATCTTTGTAGTTTGATAGAACAGATACAATTATCTAGCGGCGCAGAAACTTTATATTCACACATTATTTACAAAATGTCAACAACGGAAGATTTGTCCATCCAGCCATACATGTTGGAGCCAGAGTCGGACCCGGCGGAGCGAGATGAAAATGACGATGATGCACCTGAAGAACAACGTCTTCATATGGATGTAACGCAATGGTGTGTTACTATATTTACACTAACTTCTCCATCCATGCCCACTACTACAATACTGCGTGTATTACAACGACTATTTAACACAGAAGTTACATTATAATCTAAAACGAGCACACAGCGCTAACATATGAAGACGGTGCAACTGCTAATGCTAACAAAACAATGACAGGGACGTCTTATCATCACACTTTTTAGCGTTATATACAGCTTACCGAAGTGCTCTGTTCGTCGTCTCCATAGATAGAAGGAACTGACCGCTCAATCAGACGAAGTCTTTCAGCAAATCCTTCTTTATACTGGCGGAGGTTGCTGAAGCAGTCGTCCTTAAAGTGATTCGCGCACACAAAAATGACCTTACCCACAGATGTGGGTACATTTCTGTGAAAAATAAAACTCAACCAGGCACTTCGAAAAGGTTCTGATGCTGGGAGACGGTGTAACGAAGCTTGTGGGTTACTACATCCAACAACCGAACATTTCGACTTATCCTCTCGTAACTTCGGTTGGACTACAAAATCGCAGCGAGAAACAAAAATGGCGGATTGCTCGAAATGTCGATGTCCTAATTTGGCAGTTCCGCTGAGAATACTGTGACGTCATTGTTCAAAAAACGTAATAGAGAATAGAAAAATCGAAACCGATCGCAAAATATGACCAAAACAGAATATAAAGATATCAACGGAGCACCTGAAGAGACTACTTTGAACTTTTCTGTACTTCTAAACACTCTAAATATACAACAAAATGCATTTAAGGGCTAAAAAAGTGGATTTAGCATGATATGTCCCCTTTAAGATCGAAATTTATGACATATCCTAAACCAATCCCCAAATACCAATCAAGAAATTATGACTGTCCGTCCTATGCTGGGGTACTTACTGTCTGACTTTAAGGTTAAATGGAAAACTTGTAAGATTGTAAGTGAAGTCAGACTTTCTATTTCTCATTCTCTACAATGGCCATGCTTTGTAATGAAAGTTGATTTGCTTTAGACCAGTAGCTGTGACTCAGCGGGCCCGTCTCCAGCGCCTTGATTGTCTGTCAAGTGTCTGGCGTTCGCTCTGCCACGAAACCAAACCCATTTAGAATGTCAGTAGGGCTCCACTGTAGGACACACTGCCAACGTGTTTCATATTTAGTATTTGAATGAGGTCTTTGTTACCTCAATGGTTTTATGTGTGGGGAAAAAAAATGTAAACCTTTAAAATAGCACACATTTGGTCCTATTTTTTGTTCTTTTTGTGAAGCCTGTGAAGGCTGCGAAGTAAGGTTTCAGCAGGAGGGGTAATCCGCTTGTTGCACTTTGCAGTGATAGAGTCGTCTTGGCTATAATGACAGGAGAGTCTGACCGCTATTGAGATGCTGAGAAAAAATTCCCTTAAGCAGGCTTTAGCAAGTAAACCTCATCTATATACAAGCTGCCCATCGGCGAATAAACTGTTACTCATACTGGCAAGATTCTTCTATAAGTACATGCTGGACGTACAAACTTCCACAGGAGCAAATACCTCCGTCTCAGCCCCGGCCAGCAGGACAAAAGCCTCGCTCCTCATAACTGTCATTCCTCCAACGACCCGGTTACGAAACAGAGCTTGTGGCCCTAAAGAGTCATCCATGTAATCTTGAGCAGCTGAAGAGCTGCTGTTTGACAATGTGGGCCATGTTTTGTTGTAGCGTGTAACCATATGAGCAGTTGCAGAGCCACGCTTTGTTTTACATTTCTGTAAAACACTGGAAAAGGACAACAGAGGACAGTGTCTGCACAGTTCAAATGTCAGGCACCGGGTAGACGTTAAACAGCAATTTAAGGAACGTATTTGACACACAGAATGGTATGTGGGTTGTTTAGTTTAGACTGAAACCAGGTATCCCTTAAGTTATAAACGAGATCCAAGTGGAATCTGCAACCGGCCCTCCTTCATCGTGCGCACAGCTGCATGTGAAGTTTCCATCCTTCCCTCCAGCTAAAAACTTTACTGCTGCGATTAGTTTCATTAAGAATCATTAGCTGCAATTGAGCATCCAGCTGCAGGCTTGTGTTGGTGTACACGGTGTTGGCAAATCTGTTTGCAACAAAGTCGGTTAATTACTAAGTGCGTGCTGGCAACTGAAACACAAACACATTATGTCACATCCTGCTCTGATGAGATACATGTTTCACTGTTTTACTGTTTAGATGTGCACTTGTAATTATATATTCCCTACAGACACACAGTGACAAAGCTAATTGACTGTGAATACAAGTGTGGAGATGGAGATGTTTGATTCTAAGCATGATTTTGATATTCAGAGAAATATGCTTGTGAGCTTTCAGGTAGGTGTTTAAAAACATGTCTCAGACTGATCAGAATACCTATTTCCCTCCGAGGTTTTGTTGCACCATAGCTCACACACAATGTTTCAAATAAAAAAGCATATTTTTTGCATTTACACAGCAACGTTTTGAAACCAATATCCGTTTCCACAAAACTGTCACAAACATTGAAGATGTGGTCTGCCACTAGTGGGTGCTGCTTGTTCTTGTAATGAAATCACACACATGAGCACTTAATAAATGCTTGCAGAGAAAGGGGAGTGCACAGATGTGTGATGGGTAAAATGATCATTTGCTGCCTAATATGTCCCGCCCACTAACAGGTGCTGGGATAAAGACTCACAAAATCCAGTCAGCAGTCATTATGTTATGGCTCATCGGTGCGTAGGACTGAGAGAACTATATTTGGTTCATCATTAATGCTTTGATACCAGGGTTGTGACGGATAAAAAAGTCTTCAAATACCCTTCCTTTTAAAAAATAATTGCAAAACCAGATTGTAGTCATCCAGTAAGCTTGCCATTTTTGGATCTTCATTTTCATTTTATCTCTCAAAAAAAGTCGAGGAAAGCTATTCTGCCACTCACAGGAAGTCATGCTCTAGTCGTGCCAATGCATCTAACCATGATAGAAGTTCCCGGCCACAAGAGTGCACATGCACCAGATCTGCACAGACTTTGAAGTGCTTGCAGGTCAGTTGAAAACCTCTTGCAAGGTGGCAGTATTTTGTCAAAAAAGGCAGAAAGACACACGGTCATCAGGTCATTCTTTAGATTTGGAGATGATCTTTAAGTGAACTATGCTTGAACATCTAATTTGCACACAGACTTGCTTATTTAACCACTCATGTACTAACTGTGTTCTTTTAAGTTGAGTGAAATTGATTGGAAAGTAGTTCTGTCCACTTTCAAGGAACTTGCTTGGTTTCATACTTTCATTCAGGGGCTGCATCCTTTGAGGGACTCAGCCCTCTCTGGGTAGACTGTAGGTGAAAGGAGTCCTTGGGTCACATCTGACCATACAATTGTGTTGTAAATTGTCTCCTAGGAACTATGGCATCCGTACTGTAGGGCAAGGGAGATATGAAAACAGGACAAGAGGCAATTTGTCTTTTGTTTTTGGTGATACTTCAGCTTGAGAAGCAGAGGATACTTTACTCAGCACCACTGATGTTGGATTGGAGTGTTTTGCTTTTGCATGGACCAAACCTGTTCAGGTGTTTTTGTCCATTACCGAATTCCCGATGGAGGTAAAAACGTAGGCTTGTTGTACAAGTTGTGCAAATTCTTCTCTTCATTTGACTTTGCATACCACTGGCTCTTGGAATCTCGGGATTTATGGGACGACAGCGTTTCAAGCAAAAATGCATTATTTTTGCGTTTTCGTTTCAGGGATGTTTCACGTTCACACAACGGTATTTTGAAAATATATGTTTCCACGGAAATGGCATAAACACTTAAAACAATGTAGTTAGAATGTAGGGCCACTGGTGGGTGTTGTTTTTGTAATGAAACCACAGTCACATTTGTATGGACACACAACAAAGTTGGATTGCTTTTAAAGTGACTCTCAACTATAAAACCACCAAGTCCCAGGAGAATACGGACCGGGAGTCATGACACTCTGGAGGACGCCATTGTTATTAATGTCCATCCATCCCCCTACGTTTCCAAGTCGGGGTATTTAAGAAAAGTTCCATGTTGTGAGTCATTTTCAAAAAGTTGCATTTTCAGTGGCTCTGAGCAACATTATTGTTTAATCGGACACCCACGACGCAACAAAAGTGTTCCGTTTTAACTTGTTGCGTAAACAGGTCCCGGATGTAGTGGAAGAAATGGAGACTGTAGACCAGGCAATATTGTTCTTATTCTACTATTGTCCAGTTTTGGTGAGTCTTTGTGAACTGCAGCCTCGGTTTCTTGTTGGGAGCCGACAGAAGTGACACTCTGTGTGTCTTCAAGGTTGTGCAGAGATGTTTAGACATATCTTTGTTGTAATTGTTGGTTGTTTGAGATACTGTTGCTTTTCTGTCATTCCCAACCAACCTCTGGTGTCAGCAAGGTATTTTGGCTCAGGAACTGCTGCTCGCTGGATAGCTTCTCTTTTTCAGGCTATTCTCTGTAAACCCTACAGATAGCTGTGCATAAAAAACCCTGGAGGTCAGCAGTTTGTGAAATGCTCGGACCAGCCTGTCTGGCAACAACAACCATACCACATTCAAAGTCTTTTAAATCACCTCTCTTCACAATTTCTCATGTTGGATTTGAACTTGAGCGGCTTATCTCGGCGATGTCTACACGCTTGATTACATTGAGTTTCTGCCCTGTGATTGGCTGATTGGCTTTTTGCATCTGATTTGATCTCATTCATGCTGATGGTATTAAAATGGACATTGGTGGGGACAGATGTTCGTGTCCTACTGTTTAAGTGTCTGTTTTTAATGGAACATGTCACAATAGCAAGAGTCATTCATGGAAAGAGTCACATGGGCACAGGTCCATGGAGCCAGAGCAAGTAGTCACTTCACGCACAGCTGGGTCCCTCTGTACAGCCACACAAAACACTCCGGCATTATGGGTCGAAAGTCTAGTATGAAAACAGATTCTCAAGAAGTACTCGGAAACCGGCTGTGCCATCCACTTCCAGGAGCTTCAGAACAGACCCACACTTGATTGAACTCACTTTAACGGTGCAGAAGCAGGGAGACTTCCATTTTCCCCTTGCCAAAAATGTGTCAGTCATTTCCTCCAGACGTCCCTCATTATGTACAAGAGCAGGGTCGAATAATAGCCCCGCAACAAGGCCGCCCGCTGTCTGAGCCGAGACTGAGGCTAACCGATTATTAGGGGATGGCTTGATTTTGCCGTCATTTATTCGGTTCAATTTTGATGGGGTACACTTTAATCCGCCTCCTGTGGCTGTGACCACAGGCTCTGCCCCTGCATGCGAGCGCGGCCTCCTGACAGAGGCCCGATCAGAGACCGATGTCAAAGCATACGCCGTGAGTCAGCCCCGAAAGTCAGTATAAAGGATGTGGTTTTTTGATGGAGGATTACTGTGAATTTATTCACAAGTTGCAAATTGTTGAATGACAGAGTAAAATTTGTGTGACACCACTTTAATTTTGACATTCAAATCTTTTTTTTAAGCAGAGTTTAGGACCTAATACTTAGGGGAGAATACATTTGGCTATTGTATTAGTAGTAGCTCTTTGATTTGCAGCAGACACCCGGAGATAATAATCTGGCACGGTAGCAGACCTCCCTTTTATTATTGCATTTCTGGCATGTTGGCTGACATGAGATTGTCCCTCCAGCTATCACGCTCGGCAAATAACTTTGGCTTATACAAATACAGTACTTCATTTTTATTTGCTTTTTATTGAACAATCACTTGTGGAATTGCTGCTATCAACAGCTCGCATATTCAACATTTCTGGAATTTCTCTTTCTTGGTAAAAAGCAGAAGTTTATGTTTTTGTTATTTTTCGTATGGCAGCATGCCTGGTAGGGATGAACAATATCAGGTAAATATACTATAATGTTGAGTATTATGATGATATGATTAGTGGCGTATGAGAAAATTATATTTTTCTTCCAGTATCTTCAGTATCGTTTTTTTTTTAAATTCCTTTTTCATTTTTATTTAGTCATTTACTTTTGGCCTTTTACCCTACTTATGGGGAAAAAAAACATTTTAACCAAATTGTTCTATTATTTAATTACAATAACTGTAAATTGATGGCAAATTCTCATGGTTTTTTTTTCATATTGGAGATTCAGGTATTTTGAATCTGCAGCGCATGAATGCAAAGTGCACCAACCACGGTGGGGCAGCGGTTGGTGCTCTCGCCTCACGGCGAGGAGTTCATGTGTATAAAAACACCGGCCGGGCCTATGTGGGGTTCGCATGTTCTCTCTCCACATTTGCGAGGGTCCTCCCACGATCCATAAACATGCATGTGAGTTTAGCGGATGACACTACATTAACGTGTGAATGTGAGTGTGCGTGGTTGTCTGTCTCTCTGCGTTTACCCTGTGATAGACTGGCGGCCTGTCCAGGGTGTATCCTGCCCTCGCCCATGGTTAACTAGGATTGACTCCAGTGCTCTGCGAACATGAACAAGATCGGGATGCTATAGAGGATGGATGGAGGGAGGGATGCAAAGTACAGTACATGCAAATAAAATGTAATGCAGTTCGGTCTCGTGCTATGTATAGCGCACATGTTGTTATTGTGATGACAATGAGCTGGATTTTGTGCAGTTGTACTTATTGCAGCCGTGTTATTTCCAATCCTACTGATATTGTGCGTAGTGACACTTTTTGTTTCATAGGAAAGATAAGACAATGTACTTGTAAAGGTTATTGTATTACCATCAGTAAACTGTGGTTCCTTTAGATCAGGGATGTCGAAAAGCATGCAGCCTGTGGGTCAGAACTGGCCACCAGAAATGAACTGTGTAAACTTGATCACATCACTTCAGCAACTAATGTAGGAATTTGATGAGCATAAAATTGTTCAAGACCAAATGTAGGACAGGATGAAATACTTAGTGACCAACCTGCCACCATGGTTGGTGTCAGCTGGACATGTAAAGGGGACATCTGAGTTTTATTTTTTCATTGTTATTTTTTTTTACCCCTTTTTGGTATATTTCAACTGTATTTTTTGCTGTATATGATTCACAGAAAGCTTCTTTCAGCTGGTTCAACAACTGTTAGCTGTGTAAATGTTGTTCTGCTACTTTGTTCAGGATTTAAGGAGAGAGTTGTTGTTATATCTCAGGATGTGTTTGTGGTGGGTCTCGGTGAGCAGCAGGCTCATTCTAGGAATTACTGCAGGGATCTGGGCGGGTTGCTGGGATTCTGTTTCTCTCTGCATTCACACACACCCACACACACCCACACACATACTTTAATGTACAGTTTCCACCTTTTTCCTTTACAAACGCCTTCCTGACGTGATCGCCTATGAGTTACCGGCGGTCAACGTTGTTCTGCGTCCTGATTGGATGATTTTGTTGCAAAGCAGGTTGTTGACTCAGTGGCTGGTGGCAGTGCAGTGACTGACTGAGAAGTCACTTTTAGGTGAAAGAGGAGGCGGCCATAGGAGAGGAGTGGTGGAGGGAGGAGCTTTGCAGCATGCAGCCACGGATGCCTGCACACACTAAATGTTTGTGTGTGTGTAAGTGTCTGTAAATGAGTGTGTGTGCGCGCTCACATGGTGTATTACAGGAACCAAAACAGAGGAGAGTCCCGGTCAGCAGAGTTTCAGAGGCAGAGAGAGCAGGAGCAGCACCAGTTTAAAAGCACTTGAAGAATCCACCACAACAAGGCATCATTTGAAAGGGAGGAGGCTCAACTTTTGATTTGTAATCAGCGGTTGCAGCTGTCATTATCATCATTCTTCACAAGGAGCCTGAAAACTCACAATGGACAACCCCAGGTCTATCCAAAACGAGATTTCTTCTCTGAAAGGTATTTTCTTTACTACTTTTAATTCACAGACGGGGTGTTTGGGAGAGCGGGATACAAATTTACCAGACAAAGAATCAGACTGACGTTTTATTGTCGCGTTTCGATAGGAAGGGAGGGGTCTCCGACACAGCCATTGTTTGACATGCAGAGGAATCTCAGAATATCCTCCCAGTTAAAAACACGTTTAACTCAAGCTTTCATATGAAATGAAATAGAACTTGGCTCGTCCTGACTTGTGTATGACGCGTTCAGGCTGTTGACACAGAAAAGTGTGTCACTTGCCGGCCTGTGTAAACACACAAATGCCGAAAGGAGACAAGCGTGCTGCTATTTGATTGACGTCCGCTTGGACCTCACATTTGCCATGCAAACCTTTCTATGCAAAGCTCGAAATGTGGAGTTGATGTGTAGTTTTTTTTTCCTTTTCCCTTCAGTATTTTTTTTCCTATGGATGGATGCTCCAGTAAATACGTCTTCTCAATATGTAGCCTGTCAAGTTTTACCTTTCAGAACCGGTTGTGTGCACATGCAACCTGTAGTTTCTGCTGTCTGCTGAGTGACAAATGTCAATCGGGCATCTATTAGGTTTGTACTATAAACTCAGAATGGCTCTTGACTTCGACTACTGCAGTAAATATCACAGCAAAGAAGACATTGACAGAAAATGTAAGATTCTTCGTGAAAGGTCACAGCTAATCGCAGAAACACTTGAATATTTGTAACGTAGCTTGGCAGATAAACAGAAATGCATTGCTTTCACAACCAGGTAAAGAGAATCTAAATATGAGACGCAAGCTGTTTATGCGTGTACTAGTGTATTGACTGGTCTTATACCCGAAACAGCAAGTGAAAACATTTCAAATTTCCTAACAGGCAGAAGAAAACAAGCATGCAAGCTCAGGAAATTGAAATGACGATTGTGAGCAACAGAAGCCCACACATGGGTGGCAACTATACTTGTCTGACAGTCACAGGAAATGAAAGTTCAAGCTTTGAAGCAGTTTGACCGACTAAAAGGATGAATCTCAAGCTATCTCTGTAAATCTATCAAGTGGCTTCGTCAAAAAGATGCGCTAAGATTATCTGTTCTTCACATTTTAGATCTTCATTCAACCATATAAATATGATATTGTGACTGTTGGTGTGTCAAAACAAGACCGTTTGAAGTCCCGTCAGACTAGCATTTGTTGATTGTCATTTTTCTCCAACGGTGCACCACCTGAGTGCATAAAACATTTGGCACATTGGTTATGGGATCTGATGGTGATGCCACTCCCCTGCTTCAGGGGTGAGGCTGCACGTTCTAACTGTCATGAGTGAGTAATGGTAAAAGATCCAGCTGGTTACATTGATTTCTTTGCGGATGACTGAGCACCATAATGTTTACAGAATTACCCAGGCCTACTTGTTTTTCTTTTCTCAAGGAACTGTGTTCAGGCTTGATTTATTTTTTATTTTTTTTTTAAATCGATTCCCCCCCAACAGAACCTCAGCGACTATCACATTTAGTACGAGTTTCATCTTTCCAGAGTGAGTGATTGTGTAATTCCAGCTGCGTCGCTGTCTGACGCTGTGTGTCCTCTGTAGACGGTGTGTGTGAGTCTTCACACGCTCGCATTAATAGGAAGCTCCATATTGGATCTCACTGCAGTGCAAAAGCTGAATGAGGCTTTCTGGACACGTACGTGGAGAGGATCTGAATGTGTGATGCTCGTTCATCAGGACTTTTAGATTCTGCAGTGTCATAATACTTGGACGAGTGATGGCACAGCGCGCTGCTGTACGGACTCATTCGAGCATCAGAGAGAGTGCTAAGTGAAGGTGGGGTTTCCAAGAAGCTGTCAGATGCACGACGGTGGTGTAATTAATGGGTTCTCTCCAGGAGTCTATCTTTCTTTCTTCCTTCCGCTGTCTCTCCATCTCAACCTCTCAACCCCGGATCGATTTCTGTGTCGGATGCTCTTCCTGAGCGGAGATCTGCGTCCAAATAAAATCCCCCGTTGCTACCTCATAGCAGCTACTGTGGCGTCGGCTGCCATCCTGCACAGATCCGTGAGCAAATAGTGTCACGTCTGGCACTAGTGGAAGGAAAACATTCTCATCATCCCATTAATATATATCTTTAGTGTATTATTTTCAAACACGCGATGAATGGATTTTACTGTTGCTGATTTGCTAAATGATACTAAGATAGAGACTTTTATTTGTTTTTAGTATTTATTCAGCTTATTCACTTTTAAACCCTTAAATTTGCTTTTAATCCAGTCGATGTCCACATTTCATAGACATTACTGTTGGAGAGTCCTCTGACAGAAATCTGTGTACATTAGATGTGTATATTGCTCCCAAATCTAATGCTCAAACTAGAAACCGCTTGCACAGTTGTAAATACTGATACCATGCTTCAGGTATAAATAAACCAATCCATGTAAATGAGTGATGTAATAGCTTACTGGTGTCACGAATCATAAAAGTAATTGTGTTGAGTTTATGCACAAAGGTTTGAAAGTTGTCCTTTTCAAATTGAGACTTTTAGAGGAAAATAAAAAACAGGAAGTTGGCTCATTCAATTCCTAATTGATGTAAACGCAGGGACTAAAGTGTTTTAGTTCTGCCCCTTCATTAGGAATGAGTATCACCGTCACAACTTTACATCCAGAGTTTAGAATCTACTTATTACTCTAAATTATCGTCAAGTTATTTCAAGGCTAAATTAAATTGGTGTTTTAAACAATTTTATTAAAACGGTAACCACATTGCTAAGAATAAACTCTCCATCTAATCATCCATCTTCTTCATTTACTCCACATGGGTTCACGGCAGCAGTGAGGGAGTGAGAGTAAATAACAATATACACAAAATGTGTTTGAAAGAGTTAAAAAAGAAAATAATCTACTTGATTATCAAACTGTGGAAACAATCTTCTAAAATTGAATTATGCTTGTATTGCTCCGCCGAACATCACTGGTGAATAACTTTTCCATTTGTTGAAGGCCCTTGTTAGTTGTGTTTACTTGTCTACTGTAACTGTTCACTAACCCTAACCCGCTGGCTCAAGCAGTTCCTCTAGGATTCAGAAGGGAGAGCTCTTACCACAGTCTCTCTTTCTGTTTTCTGAGGGAAATAACTTATTACACAGGAAATTCCCTTTGGATTATGATTGTTTCAGTCCAGCATGTCTGAGGCAAAAAGGAAATTAAACCGTTTTTTAAAATTTAAACTTTTGTATCCTCACCCATTATTGCTCATGATAAAACCCTCAAAATATTGTTTTTACATGTTTTACCCCAAACGACTCAAAGTAGTGAACTCTTGAGGTCATTACAAAGACTCCTTGCCATTCCAGCTCGTAGTCAAAGGTAGTATGATGTGTCTGCACTGCTCTCAAACATTGACTTTTTTAGCATGCTTTATTTAGTAAACACTTAATCACAATCAGAGGGAACCCCCTGACCTCTTTGTACGTATTCTGGGAATACCTTTTCAAAAAGACTACTGCTTCCATTTCCGCCTTCTTGTGCCTCGGACATAGAATTTTTGCCACTGACCTGCCTGACAGGCTGCAACACCATTTCCTACTTTCAGACGACTCTTACGTCGACACAATTTCCTTTTGTAATACATGGCTGCACCTCTGTTTCCTGGTTGGAAACGCCTGTGGCAAAGGTGACATTCTGCACTCTTTCGTCGAGTCTGAAGTCTGAGGTCGACACAGTTGTGATTGGAAGGTTTTTAAACTGTGACTTCTGACTGGTTTCACCGTCCTGACATTGTGTGAATTACGTTTCGCAGAGAACACTCTACACAGGGTGTTTTCTGCATTGTGTTGAGGGTTATTATTTCCCTGTCATTGCATATTGTGGCGTCAGCATTTACACGTCTGTGTGAACTCCCTCTGAAGTGTCGTTCTGTGTCTCATGCAAACGATGAGCTGTGCCAGTAACGAGCCGGCTGGTCACGTTATCGCCAGCTTGCTGATCACAGAGAACACTGTTCTCATTGAGGACGCCTTCGGACCTGCGTTTGCTGCCAGACGTGAGGAGGCGCCAGAGCATGAGATAATGATGAATGCGTTCTCATTTTACAACAGAGTGTGAGGTGTTGCATCCTCTGAGTGTTTACTTTGCACTCTCGTCCCTTTATAGTAGTTTGAAGAGTATGTGTCTCTGTGCTCAAGGGAGGACAATGTCCACAGTGATCATAAATGAATTCTTTTTATTTCCCACCTCTGCAAGGCTTTTTTTAAATTTATTTAGCCATTCCTCAATTGTGGTTGTTGCACCATGACATCAAACTTAACACCTGTGAGTTGAGATCTCAATTGCTTATGTTGCCAATTAACTTTTTCACTGACACGCAGCTGAGAGATGAAATTGTTTGAAATTAATAGTTTGTACACTTGAATGAAATCAGTGTCTCAGCACTGGGAACACCAGATGACTTCCAAACTCCATGTATCATAGAAACACCAATAATGACAACGTATATCTTCTTAGAGTCGATTGTTGGGAGCACAAGGCAGGAAGGTGAGGGTCATAAAATGTAGTTTTACCAATTGGTTTGACTCAAACAAGGGTCAAGTTCTGATGACTTGATCACTGAAACGCAACCTCTTTAAACAGACAGGTGTCATTGGGTGTTCCAGGTATGCATTAAGAGTCACAACCTGCCAAACGGTAGTCCAAGGAAGAACAGCTGGCAAAAGGAACATGGACGTTCAGAACTCTCTATTCAACATTGGAATTAAAACTGGCCTGTGGGATCCAAGCTTCATGTGGTACAGACCACAGAATACTCTGTCGGTCTCCAATAGCCTGATGTCAACATACATATGTATTGACTGCCATCCCCTTGCAAATGGAGCTCCTTGGCCACAGACCGGTCAGGGTGCACTTACTGACCTTTGTCCATTACGGATTGCACCCAAAGTAGACATGTAGGTGTCAGAATAGGATCACAGTGCAATGGACTGACACTTGATTTGTCATTTTTGGTTGATGTTGAAGGTTACGTGCCTGAGTAGAGTTTATCTCAGGACAAAGTTGCAGCAGGATGCATTTTGAAAAAAATAAGCAAATCAGACAATATCCGGTCTGAATCTCCGGGCAGTGTTTTTCTTGGTAATCTTGAATACTTGCATCCATGTGCCTACTTAAAAACATTGTTGCAGAGCACAGAGGTATTCCCTGATTGCTGTGGCTGCTCTCAACAGGATAAATGTACCTTATTGTCTTGCTCAAAGTGTTCAGGAATGCTTTGAGGAACGGGCTGCAAACTTCAAGGTTGTGCTCTAAAATCCAGATCTGTCTGATGTAGTATTTGGGATACAGAGGTTCAAACATGCCTTATTCATGAATCACGTGCAGAAGAACTGTTTACTTCACATGCAGTGCACATGCACAGTAGCAGAGTTTTAGAAAAGTTGCATTTTCCACGGAGACGGCTGTATGATAGTTTCCAAAAAGCTTACGGTGTGTTGTTTAACGCAACAGTAATGTAACTTTTTTTTGTCTTTTATTGAATAATCCAGAAAGCCATCTTGGTTATTTTAAATATTAGCCTAAGTGAAGCTCCATTTTTTTTTTTTTTTAATTAAGTCAATTCTCTTGGTGTGTTTCCTGTTACTTTTAATACCAGGGAATCACTTCAGTTCATGTTTAAAAGGCATTTGTGACTTTCAGATACTATTTTATGAAATTTGTTTCTCCTTTGCATTGGCTCCACATCTGACATTTCAGCCTTTCACTCCTTAGAACTGAAGGAACAATGGCGCACATAGACGGGAAGGCAAAACTGCATGAGGTTTTTGAAGTTTCAGGAAGTTGTAGCTACTTTTGGTGGAGTGTCTTGATGACATACATCATACGTTTACTCTGTTACTGTTATTCTGCTGTGCAGTTGGGGTGAAATGGATATGTTTTTCTTGTTTAGTATTACAGTAGTCTGGATCAAATCAATGTAATCCATCTTGGCTGCAGTGCCAAAATCAGGCATGGCGTTGCTCTCACCTCAAGCAGTTCAACTTCAATCAGACTCAGACGGCGGCCAAAAGAGACAACAAACTGTTGACAAAAAGCTTTGTGAGAGAGATTTGGAAGGAGAGGTTAATTGAAAACTCGGGGAGAGTATGCTTAAAATTCAAGAGCACGGTTCATGTTTTTCCACTGTTTGGCAGAAAAATACAGTTTTTGGACTTTGAACTTGAAGGAATGATCAGCAGGCAGCCCCTTGAACTTGTCGTAAGATAAGTCGCTGTAGTCTTCCACTCAGCATGCAAGTACGGGAAAATAAAGTGAGCTGGTCGACGGCAAAGAAACGGAGAGCAGAGCAGCAGTTTGTATCTTTTTAAAAGCAATATCCGTTGTGACTCAGCCATTTAGTAATTTTCAACTGAGTTCCCCTGTCCAAAAAAAGATCAGTGATTAACACATGACTCCGTTTCCCACATTTTGTCTGCCAACAAACTGCTTAAATGTTCTTGTGAATCAAATTCACTTAATAACAAACATTTTCTAAAACCGCAATAGTAAACAGTTGAGAAGAAATGATGATGATCATAAATAAGAAGTAAATATTAATTACTTAAATAAAACGCGGTGTTTTCAATGTTTTTCTATCCATGTAACAGTTGCAGACTATCCATACAAGTATAATATCGTACTATAATCTGTAATGAAATGGCAAAAATCAGAAAACACATTGCTGTCAATCATAAGAAACCTCTGAAGTTCAGGCAAAATCCAAAAAGTTCATCTTCTCGAGATGTACACTGCACCTTATTTTACCTCGTGTTGAGGAGGCAGGGTCCAAGGGATGCTTAAACTCATGATAGTTTGCAGGAGACTGCTGCCTGAAGAGATCAGAAGAAATACACATAGACTAAAACAAATAGTACTCAAATTAACTGATGAATTCAGTTTGAAATACAAACTGGTGTAACATTGTTCTCAAGTTAGAAGTACAAAAGGTTTGGCTATGGAAACTCTAGTGCAGGGGTGTCGAATAGTAATACTAATACATATATCCCAATGTTATCTCGATTTGGCTGGATCAGTAAAATAGTGCCATAATAATCTTTCATTTGAAACTTTTTCTTAGTTGTGGTGGAAAGTATATGAAAAGATCTATATTTTTGCAAAAAACCGATAGCTCAGCTCAGGTCTCAGTGTCTGCTACTATTAGCAAATTATTATGTATATAGTTTTTTATTACCTACTTTCCAGGAAATTGTTAATATTTGTTTAGTTTAGGAGGGCATATTGGAGCCTCTTGTGGGATTGTTTGGGGCCACGGTCTTTATGTTTGACACCCCTGCTCTAGTGGAACTCCTATAGTTTTATTTGACGCGTCATTGTGATATGCAGTAAGTTATAACAAACGGAATTGACGACCTTCTCGGACTTTTGAATTGAAATCATTGGAGCTTAATTTACCAAAAGCATACACAATATTGTCTTTTCCCTTTTTTATTTGTGAAACCGTAAAATTGTCAAAAGCTCTTGAATCGGGAGTAGTGACCTGCGGTGCACAGGTGAAGTGCCTCCTCACTGTAATGGGAGTAATCAGTCGTCTCTTCATCATTGTTTGTCTCAGAAAAACACAATCTTTCCCAATAGAGCCTAATGTCATAATGGTGAAGGTCTTTCTTGTGTGGTCTCTCCTGTGCGGCCTATTTTAGAGGCTTTCACAGAACAAAAGATCGTGCAACTCTTATTATTGTTGACTTCTTGCTCTTCCATTCTTTCCTCCTACTTTTTTTTTTTGTTTCCAACCACATGGGACTCATCAAAATTCTCAGTTATTTATTCAACATCAGGCTTCGTCTTACATGTTACAGCTGTGGCACAATCCCAGAGTGAAGACACGATCACTCATTCACAGCCCTACTTATCCTACATTGCTTTTTGTCACTTTGTAAAATCCACATATTCTCTTGTCCACTGCTGTAATGAGGCACATCAGTTGTCACAGGCTTCGGTTTCACACCTTTCCCCACAAGGCCTCGAAGCAATTTGCACACAATTCAAGACATTCCTGAGACACGGTTATCCCCAAAAGCAGCAAGGGAAGTGCATCATGTGTAGTTTCCCTTGCACGCTGATGAACTATTTCTGGTGATGGTGAAGCCCAGGGGAAAGACCTTACAGTACGCTTTGGCTGATCCACAGCTGCGATTTGACTTGGTGTCTCCCCCATGATAAATACTATGAGATAAAAAAAAAAAAGTAAAAGGAAAGCCAAGCCCTGTCAACATCTCACCGGGAATGTGTCTATTTGTGGGCGTGCGTGTGTGTTTGGGAGGTGAGTGCATGAAGATGAATAGTTTTTGTCTTGTGGAATTTGGATGTAAAAGCAGAAAATGTGAGCCAAGAAGTAGCTAAGGACACAATCCAGACATTTCAGAGCATAGTGTTTAGTATAGCGAATATCTATTGGGGCATTTAATAATGAATTTGTTTGACCACTCAAGGAGAGCAATACAAGTTCCAGTGCCAGCAGTTATTATAAGCAAAACATCATAGTGTACATACAAAAGCATGCAGAGTAATAAAATAAAGTGTTTTGTATAAAGGTTCTGTATAAAGGTTTTCTGTATGTAACTGTAAAAGTCTAAAATGTGGGGGCAACATGACTGAAGAATGCAGTAAAAGCAGCAGAGCGTTTAGTTTCAAGCTTACAAATGTTTGTACCAACTATAAGATAAATCAACCTATTGCATGAAACTGTAAATCATTCATCTTAATAAAACACTACGACTAAATAGCACAAATAAATGTCTGACCAACTAATCACATTCAAATGATGGTCTGCACAAGCAGAAACATTTACCAGTAAAATCCCTCAGATTTACCGTGAGAAATATGAGCTGTCTAAGACAATATTAATATTTGATGAGAGCATTTTGACAGCTGTATTTGGAGTTTTCTGCAAGAAACAAAGGTTTGCTCCCTCTATCTTTTCTTGAATAAGTGAATGAGGATTGATTACAACATTGCTCCCCAATGGACGAGGAACAAGCTCTTTTATTTTCCCTCAGACTAAGGCCCCGTTGCAAAGTCTTCAAGGGAAAATGGAAAACTTTCTTTGCGTTTTGGTTGTCCGTTTCCAAAAACCCCTCAGAGTTGCTGGAAATGCAACTTTTTGAAGGAGCTCCCAAGGTAGAATTTTATTTTTAAAAACTCTTCAACTGGAAACAGGGAAAACACACTCTTTTGAAATGCTTATACTGTACATGTGCACCATGGCTGTAGTGGCGAGAGCTTGATAGCCTGAGTTTAAGGACAATAACAGCAACATGTCCTCCAGAGTGACACGACTCCCAGTCCATATTGTCTCGGGACTTGGTGGTTTTATGGTTGAGGGTCACCTGTAATAACAATCCAACTATGTCGTCTTTTCCATACAAATGTCGTGTACTTGCAAGTTTATAGCACGTTGTTCTCCGCTCGCATTTGTGTTTTTGTTACAAAAACAAACAAGAGCACCCACTAGTGTCCCAACACGCTATCTCCATTGTTTCCAGTGTTTCTGCATTTCTGTTTAAATGTACATCTTTTTCAAAATGTTGCCGTTGGATAAAGCAATTATGCGTTTTCACTTGAAAAGTTGTTGCGTAAACAGTTCCTAAAAGTATTCAGGTCAAATGATTGTACAAAATGTTGCACTGTTGCGTTCTCAAACTATAAAATCGATACAGATATGAAGGTGAAAAACATAAATCAATCATCATAACATTGAGACATTTAGCCAAATTAGCAAATACATCCGTTTGAAACTGTTGTGACTGAATGATGAAAAAGAGAAAGTAATGAAAAGGAAGTGAAGGCTCCCATCAAGGTGTTCTGTTCTGTTGATAATCTATGACCGTGTTTCCGAAGCACTCTGTAGCCCTAGTTTCCCACCTTGTTTCCTTGGTGGCTCCTCGGATAACAAAGCCTCTTCTGTCTTTGGAGTTTTTACAGTGACGAATGGTCGACACGCCTTTTCTCTCTCAAACTGCTACAAAAGGACAATTAAAACGGGAAGAAATTTCCCCAGTCGGCCTCGAGTAGATTCTGTCTTAATGTGCTTTTTAACAGATGCACAGATGTTGATACCTTCAGGGCAGGAAAATCCTCGGGACCCCTGTAATTTCTGATCAGGCTTGAAATCACCACATTCGTCTCATCGGCGTCTATTTGAGATCTTCAGCCTGGGTTAATGTGAGTGAGGCTGTTCAGCAATTTAAAAAGAAGTGTTAATCATTAACCCTCAGTTCAGAACGCCTGCTTTGCACTGCGGCTTTTATAGGACACCACTATAACCCATGCTGGTATTTGCACTGCCTGCAGGATCTAATTCATCCCGCATGTTGGACTTTTTGCAGCTTCTTCGCATCCACCTGCACAAACCTCATCGCTGCAAGCCTGATGATTTTTTTTTTAGTAGACCTAGTTAAATGTCCTGATTTTATACATATGCTATATATAGGCATTTCTCTTTAGCTTGACTAGCCGGGCCATGAGGCTGCAGTATGTGGCGCTGATCCAGAAAGTTAAAACACTGCAGCTTCATGCCAGACTGGGACTCAGTGGGACTCCACTGGCATTCCTTAGATCAGAAGACTGCACTTTTTGTCCGATTGTCACTCTGTATTTCTACTGCTGCATGTCAGCATTATGGCGCCCGATCATAGTACTTTAAGCGATGGTGGGGGAACAAAGCTTTTTATCTCGCGCAAAGCTGCGTGGAATAATTAAAATCTAGATATGTCAGATTATTTGATTAAAACAGTCAAACAAGAACATAAAGCTCTTGTTTGGGGTATAATTTTTCCCTTTCACTCGCACTGCCCTTCAATTGACGCCCTTGTTTGCCTTTGTTGCGTCCCTGAAATCGTAGCCGTTTCTCAAACACTTCAGCTTTATACTCGCACATGCACACAAACAGGCGTATTATTATGCGGGGCGGCTCTGACCTGTGAAGGAGGAGGAAGAGGAGGAGGAGGAGGAGGAGATGGGGCAGACTCCCATTCTGTTGATCTACACAGCGTGACGTGTTTGACAGAGAGAGTTGAGAAAGAACACTGATAGCAAGAGAAAGTCAAAGATCCGGCATGACACGCTGAGATCAAAAAGGACTGAGTGTGTCTTCGCTGTCGGGGGGTTTGGAAAGTCGCCGCCGTAACTCCAAAGTTCTTGGGACTATAAATCTCCAGCATGGAGTCCTTCTACTCGAGCAAAGGTGAGCTACTGGAATGAACCGCGATGCAGCTGTAAAAGAGGAGAAAGGTAGACGCGTAACAAAGGCAGGAGGTAAAGTGATACAGGTGGGGAGCAGGCGCAAGAAGAATGTGTGTGGGTGGGACTGCACACCGGTCAGACAGTACGGTAGCAAACGTGCAACAGGTGTCTTTATGGAAAATACGCCGGTCAGTCACAACCGGCAGGCATCTTGTGGGATTCACACATCGTTTCCTCAATTATTTAACAATGTCTTATGGTTTGTTTTGGCTTTTCTATAATTCATTTGAGGTCGGTCCAGCTTAATAGTGATTTGACTTTCATTACAGTTCAGAAGTCCTGTCTATGAATTCTAACATTGGTTTCTTCATGTGATTGATTTAGATTTGATAGAATCTGTACGGATGATACTTAAATTGATTTCTCGAATTGCTCTTTTAAATTTTTATTTCTCTATTTGTCCATTTCATCTATTTATTTGCCTTATCCATGTTGTGGTCGTAGGGCTGGAGCCTGTCCCAGCTGACATCGGGGGACAGGCAGGCTGCAGGCTGGACAGTTTGCCGGTTACCTTTTGTTCCATAAAGTATGTTTTGTTTAGTGTTTTGTAGCCAGTCTTACTTTCTTGTCTGTGCTTGCAGGAAACATGAGGTTTTAAGGCTGATAATGAGTGTGTAGTGTCATGGAGACTCCCAATTTTTTTTATGCTCTTGGCAACATGTAATTTTCCTTGGACTAAAACATTTTGTTTTCAGGTGGTATTTTCTCAAATTAAACTTCAAACGACAACACACAAAGCAACAATCCGCATTTTGAAAAAACAAAAACAAAGTTGAACTCTTTGTTAAAAACAATTTTATTTCCTTTTCGGATTGCATGTTTGTCTACAAACATCTGTTCGAATGACTATATTGTCCTTGAAGTTATGAACACATGATGCACCGTTTCGCTCAGACGAGAAAACGCAGCCCCTACAGCTGCTTGTGAAGATGCTAATCCTCCGACCGTATTGCTTCATGGCAGCATAATTGTTCCATTAAAGGCTTACGGCAACTTTTTTGTAACTACCTTAGCCTAAAACAACCCCCATAGAGCTCCTTTGATGAAACAAACACCCTCAAGGAAGCAAAAGGACACGTCTGTCATTCACACTCATCACACACTCACTCCAAACATACTTCAGTGAGAGTGTATGATCTCCCAGGAGAAGTAAATTAAGCACTAAATCGCTCTTACTTTGTTTTGTGTGCACAGATTTTGTGACGTAGGTGAATAGATGAACGAGGACATTAGTAGTGAGAGAAATAAATACGAGTTAAATCCCCGGTTGACATTAATAAATCTGACTTTTTAATTATTGAGATCAACTTTTTGGGATGAAAGCCTTCCGTTGGACACATTTTAGCTTGCCAGTTGTGTTGGGGCAAGTCTTTATATATATATATATATTGAATCTTCCCCCCCGCTTGCAGGATGTTTGACAGGCCAGTTTGTTTCTTTTTCACACAACATCTTTTGTACGCTGGTTCACTTTCATTTTTTTAGTTTTGGTTGCTCCATTAAGATAATCATCTAGATTTACTACATTTCGTACGTAACAACCACTTTACACACAGTTTGAGAGCTTGAATAGATAATAACATTGACTGCTACCTCACTGCTTGGAAAGTGGGCCAAGTCAAAGTAGCCCATCTTGATGGAGGCTCAGCAATTTCTATGAACTCCAGGTGATTTCAGTAGTAGGCACCTGTATATGAACAAAAACAAGTTTGGATTTGGATCAGTTCCAGCCCCCCTGTGACCCTGAACTGGATAAAACAGTATAGAAGACGGATGGATTGATGCACACGTGTACATTAGTACTGATTTAAAAGTGCTTTCATGTTGCAAGTGAGGGTAGATTTCTACTTCTCCTTATATCTGCTTCATTGGCAACATTACTTTGGAGAGCCAGTGTTCAAAACGTTGTGTAGTTACCGTAATCAAAATGCTATAGAAGTGTTGTTTTGTTCTAGTTCTGAGGGGCTTTAGGATACTATACTGTGGCTGAAAGGGCTAATTAAAGCACAAGTATCATTATCGAGCAACTAAATCGCCAAAAAAACGAAGTCACAACTCTGAATGCATTGTCAAAGTGGCTTTATGGAGTACAGTGAGGACACTCGCAGTAGAAATGATGCTCTGGCACTTCCCCTCACAATGGTTTAGTATTGACCATATCATTCCATGATTTTGCATTAGTGTATCAAACCGATAGAGGTGTAACTCAGTCATGAGTGGGTGCTGACTGTGGTCACAAGGTCCTGCACAGATTTATGTCCTTGTCTATAGTGGCAGCTCCCTAATTTCCCAGTTTATATCCCTGCTTCAGCAGCACATTACCCTCCATGTGCTCTTCTTAGTGTGATCTTGCTGCGCTGCTGACTCTGCCAAATCCCAAAGAGGAGGGATTTCACTCCCATTCATAGGCCCTTTTTTTATTTTCTGTCACACTTGCTAAGATTTCTGAGGAAAAATGTTCCCACTGAGCCTCCATCAGGCAGCAGCAGCACGATTCAAAGACCTCCCACAGAGTGAGAAGAAGTGCTGTGCTGTGTGTGCGCGTCTGAGTGTTTTGGCTGGCGGACGTGTGTCTGTCTGGCAGTGACTGCTGCTCACAGTGCTGAAGAGCTGACTAAAGGCCTAAAAAGGCTGAATCCTGAGCTTGTTTTCGCTGGTGGAGATGTGTGTGCATGTTTTGGGGGGGAATGGGGGCTGCGGACAGGGGTAGGCTGGAGTCACCACCACCTAGTGGGCAGAAATAAAACCAGATTTGAGCTTTTCATTCTTCCGCCTCTCTTCATGCAGGCATCTGCATTCTATTATAATCTCACTATAATGGACCAAAGGATGAATGGGTTTGTTGTGTTCATTATATGAACATTATGCTCCAAGGATGCTGTCTTATCTGGATCTTTCTGGAGTTTGCATGTTCTTGATGTGGCCGACAAGGTTTTCTCTGGGTACTTCAGCTTCTCCCGTAATGTAGGAAAGGAAAATCTACATTGAACTCACAGGCTGTGGTTATTCTGCACCATAAGTAAACACTAATCCAATCAGAATCACATGTAAACACTAATACTAATATTGGATTACATTGACCCCATCCAACAAATTTCTGATACGTTCAGTCATTGGAATCGGCACGTCAAATTTCTTATTGGGGGTAAAAAACAATGTTTGGGCTAAAGCAACCAAGAGGATGGGATGACAAACCTGATGCATTTAGACCTGCCTGATCACTTTCAAGTTTTCATGAAAACCAGATGATCTGATCTCTCAGTTGAAAAGAAAGTAACCAGAATGATAAAACATTTCCGTAGACTCAGCTCGCGTTTGGCCAGTATACCTCGCCCAACGTCGGCTCAGTCAGACTCCAAACCCTACAATCTGTTTGCACGTCACATTGTTTTGACCTCAGTTTTTTTTTTATATATATTTTGTGGTTGCAGTTGCATTATGAGCTCCTCCAAACATTGTACAATGTTTGGTTTATTGTTTTTTTCTTTCTTTAAATTGCAATACTTGTGTAACGCTAAGCCCGAAGCAGATTTACTGAGTTATGTTTATCAGCAGATGGTGCTCAATAGTTATCAAACACGCTGTTCAAACTTTGTCTTCTGCAATTAAATGAGCTTGTGACTGATTTATGTTTTATTTTTTGGTTTCATAAGATACAATTGTGACGCCTCCGTGCTCATTCTAGTTAATTGCTGAGGTTTGGATGAATCACCTTCAATGTAAAAAAAGGTCTACTCAAGCAAAGTCTTTTCAACTTATATTTTATTTCCTTCAAACTGAACCATTTACATGTCTATGATCTGAGGAAAACTTTATTGTGCAACTTTGACAAAGCACTCTCATTGTGGATTATAGTCCAGGGGTCACATTCAGCCCAATGTAATTATGAGTGGGCCAGACTTGTCAAAAGACGCCATTAAAAACCTTTAAGTACACATATTTGCATATCCCAATTTTCCCTTTGAGCTTGTGCAACTGTACGAAAACATTCTTCGATCTTGAAGAACCCAAACTAGTTATATTGCGGAAAAACAGGTTTACTCTCAACATAAAGCCATTTTCAGCAATCCTACATGTTGCTAAACACAGCCAGATGTTTGCCACAATTTGGAGATACGACTTTTCATTTTGCAGCCTTCGACACGCACGTTTGTGTTTATTCCTTCGCGTTGAGGCTAAACCTCAGTTAAACGGTGTGACTGCACGCCATACGTTTCTCGCTGGTGAACTAAATGTTTTCCTGGTCAGTGAGGAATTATGAGCAGCGTTTCTAGTGGCCTTGGTCAAACACAAGTGGCTCGTTAGACCAAAAGTGGTCTGACCTATGAAGATTGATTTGAAAAGAATACTCCCTCACTCCCTATTGTTTGTCAGACCCTCTTAAGGGCGGAAAGTGGCCTTAAAATAAAATATGGCTGGATGGCGTCCAAAACAAAGATGGATATTAGAGAGATGATAAAATGAAAGTCCTTGTGTCTCTGTTTTTATCTGGCTGCAGAAAAGCAGGAAATTAGCCATGTGGTATTTGAGATGCTTCCTCTCATATCCTGTTATCTGTTCAGTTTTTGTTGTTGTTTTTTAATGCTTTCATTTCCATTTGTTGTTGTTGTTTTTTGATTTATTTATTTATTTTTAATATTTGTTTCGTTTTTTAAGTCATGTGTTCTTTTTCGTGTCATGACTTTTGATTATTATTTCGCAACATTAAATATGTTGTACATTTACAAGAAAACCCCTTCCAGGACCTTTTTAAAAAAGAGTCCTCAAAGTAAGACATGCACGTTTCAAACTGAGTAGCAAAATGCAAAAGGTAAATCCATAAAAATCTTACAACCCTCTCACTAAAAGGTTACTATCCTCACTATGTTAGTGATTTACGTTTTGTCACATATTTTCTATAAATATTCGGCGTAAACACATGAGCAGTTACAGTCACCTGTTAAGAAACAGGCTCCAGTTTTAGAGGCGAGATGTTTGCCGGACCCTCACTGTCACGAGGTGATGATTTAACACGGGTGTCGGAGGCGCAGGAGAAACACTAGCGGGGCTGATGGTTGGGACCTGCTGCTTACGTGTTACTACCAATATGCAGGAATCCACTGTGCAGGGAATGTCCTGCACAGTGGATGACCGATGTGGGTGGCCAAAGACTCGATTCCAAAGTGGAGTGCCCCCAGTGTAAAGGACAGCTGCGGAGCTTGAAGCCTTCGTCTTAGTAGGAGGTGTGGTGTATTTCCAGGAGTGTCAGACCGTGTTTATTGTCTCGGGTGTTTTCTTACTCAAAAACACTAAATGCCACCTGTCACAGTGGAGACAGACTATGAAAGACAGGCTTTACCTGCTTTTCAATCTATAATTCAATTAACTAGTTACAAACACATTTCTGCTAGATTTGAGTTTTGTCCAAGTTTTCAAATATTTTCGTTGGAATCATGAAAAAACAAAAATGTGGAGGATGATACTGTCAACTTTTAGAGCTATCAGTGTCGATTATTACAAATGAAACATAGCATTTTCCTAAAATAAAGCCAAAATGTCTGTAAACGTCTAATGCGGGACAAAACATTATTAGTGCACTGTGTTACTGCTCTGCCCCTCTCAAGATGAAATCGCGCAGGATTTGGACCCTCAACTAAAATGTGTTTACCACCCCTGACCTATAGGTTTTGGGTGTCTCAGGCCATTGGTAGGTTTCAAAAATACAGCAAGAATCACCATTTCTAAGTTTGGGTTAATGTAAAATGGCAGTTTAGTTTGCACAGTAAAGTTTTTTTTCTTCTTGTTTTAGTCTTGAAAAGTCTTGGTATGGCCCTTCCATTGGTGAGAACAGAAGTCTGCAACCTTTATGACCAAAGGATCCATTTTTACCATCTTTCAAACAAGTTAATTCTATTTGAAATGTCTAATTACATTTTACAAAATTAACAATAGCTCAAATTTTATTAAAAATCTAAGGAGACATTTGGAGCTTTCCCAAATTATTCTAGTCATTTGGTGACACATTTGAAAATGATGCAGTTTTTAGTCGACATGCTCCTGAATCATTTTTTAAACTGTCGTTCAGATCCGTCGCCTCAAAGCAATGAAAATATGAGTGTTGCGAGGCTATAAGGAGCCACTGAAGAGATGTTCAAGAGCTTGTGGCTTGTAGATGCCTGAGTTAACCTTTTTGCGACCTGGAATAACTTCAATAAAAGTGTAAAGATACTGCACTGACAACTATTTGACACGGCCATGATTAACAAAGTAGAAATGTGCAATTTTACAAATACTCGCTTTTATAATAAAAACACCACAGATGTGCATCATCTTGTGTATTTTGCTAACTCCTTCTAGTCTTTGTAAAAAAAATAAATCTGTCTATATATATATATATATATATATTTATTTATTTATTTTTTCTTATTTATCGATTGATAAATGTACATTTGGGGGTCATTTACTGTGATAGCTTATTGTGGAATAAGGGAAGTGTAAACAACTTTTAGAATTACATCTGTAACATGTTTTTAAGTATTTCATGTCTAATTGTGTCTGGAAAAAAACGATCTCACAATGTGTCCGTAAACCGATCAGTGCATCAGTTCTCTGCCGTTCCTCAGTTGTTGTTGCTCAGACTCTCCACTAGATGGTGACATTAGCCAGTAAACTTTGGTCTCCACATTGAACTCTTTCTTTGAATATTAGCTCTGGTGGAGGCATGTGATCAAGATGTCTTCTTCTCTGTTTGCTAAAATCACTTTGGGGTGTGACCGTGTGCTCGGACTTGACCGTTCCAGCATGTGGAGGAGGAAGAAAAATGATTTGTTTGAAGTCTTTGCGAGTGTCAGAGGTCGAATGTGCCTCGTGACAAACACTCCCGGCCCAGCATTGATTAAGTCCTTACTCGTATGTCTGTTGGAAGTAAATGGTGTTTGCATACAATCACATTGTTTAGTTGTGTTGTTTATTTACACTCCATGTCTCTGTTTCTTTGTTTTTTCAGGTGAGTGCCCCTCCTCTTCTTCTGTTGTCGCACGCAAATGGTCCACAACATCCTGAGGCTCTGCAACAATAAGTACTCTGATTAAATTCATCCAGCTCCAGCAGCATCTTGGGAATGTAATAACACACAGGAAATGCAGCCAAAGTGAATTATAGTCGGTGATAAGAAGACGAGTCATGGTTGCTTGATTTCTGGGTGAAAGCAGGCACACACATTTTAGTTCAGGGGACATGTCCAGCCCGATTTCATCTCGAGTGAGCCGGACTTGGTAAAATACTGCCATAATAACCTTTAAATAGAAACTTGAAAGTTTTTCTTTGTTGTGGCGCAGATTATACATCCATGGAAATATCAAAATGTTTTACAAATTCAAACAGTCACGACTGAAAATGACTACAATGTCAACATAAACCCAATTTTAATGAAGCGTTCTGGTGTGAAATACAGTGAAATGTTAAAAAAAAAAAAAAAAAAAAAACTTCCATAGATGTTGCAGTATGCATGTTTTTACAAACATTATTATCAGATAAACATGCAATAATGTCATTGAGTATTGTGATAAAGATAACAGTTATTGCTGTTCGGCAATGAAGCAGTTTGTTCTTGTTGTTTTTTGTCATTTGTCCATGATTTTTCTCTCTTAATCATAGTTCTTCTATTTAACGCCTTGTCTTATTAAACTTGCACAGAATGAATACACGGTGCGTTCACAGCTCAGTCTGCAGTTCCGATATCCCAACAACAATAAATTTGCGGTGTATTCTTCAGTGATAGATTTCACAGTTTATGACTGAATGAGTCTTTTCTCCGGAATAAGTCGGGCTTGGTTCAGATCTTCCGACACCGACCCATCCTTCTTCTTCTGAAGTCCATCTGGAACACTTTACACCCTGTGTGTGATAAACCAGGGCTGGGTCTGTTACGGCTGGGCGTAGCCTGACCCTCATAATGGTGAAGGGTCACCTCACTGCTTTTGTTTTTCTCCTGCTTCATTGTAGCAGCTCAAGGTGTGTCTGACCTGTTTGTACTGAAAAGCCCTACGCAGTGAAGCTGTTTTCGACTGAAATGTTGCCGAAACGAAAGTGAAGATTGAAAACCGGGGCGGAGACGAACAATGCTCCTTCAGTTTATGCACAAAGCAAGTATTCCAAGAACGTGTGTGTTGACGTCCACCGTCAGGACAGTAGCAGGCTTTTGTCTTTTTTGTCCAGTGAGATATGGCTTAACGTTGCATCGGTGCAGATCATCTGCAGCTTTTTCAATCCCCCTCCGTCCACATGGAGTCACATTTCTCACCCCGGGGCGAGCGACGTCTCCGGTCACACCTGGCTTGAATGCTCTGGCACTCGCACAAAGCGGCAGACGATTGTTGAAGGTGATCCGACTGGTTTCTCTTGGACTCGGTTCACTCCATTTGATACTCGAGTACGCCTGATTCCCCTCTGCGGTGCATGTATTTCCAGGGTTCGGCGTTCTCTGGCAAGCTTCGGCTTTATAACACATGGGTTCATAATGTCCTGTGCAGCTATGTGCACAGTGGTGTTTATCTTTTCTTTTTTTTTTTCCCCCCCCGCAGTAATAGATTGATGAACTGCAGTACTAAGACACTGTGTTTTTTCTGCAAAGACTGCGCTTCAGGAAGGTTGCATAATCATTAAGCAGTTCTCAGAGTTGTCGGGGGGAGTGAAGTGATTGTTGCCTGCTTAACTGCCTCGTCCCCACATGTGCCACAAACCCTCTAGGCCAATCTATTACCACACTTCTTTTTTTTTTTTAACACAACTTTAGTAGATTTTCTTATGCCAGTGCGCTCGTCTGTGCCAGCAGTTGTAAAGAAAGCCTCCGCATTGTTTGCAGTTAGGCAGCTCCTCCTTAGTTCGGAAGGGAAACTCGGCCATTGTTCTCGACTGTTATTCCCTCTTTAAAGGCAGGGGTTGCATTCGTAGGTGTCGCAGCAGGAAAACAGGATGTGAAGCCAGGCTCGTGGTGCAGATAAGAGCCGGTGAAGAAAAGGAAACCTGACATGCCATCTCCTCAGCTCGCTCACGAAAATACAAACCACAACCGAGCGACGCATATAAGTTAATGACAGTTTCCACCGAGCCGTAGTGCAGACAGTTTGTTGTTGTTTCCCATGTATTGTACTCTGAACATGCAGGGATCACTTGGCCACTTACCGTGGTTAAGAAAAACAACCTTCAGGGTTATAATTAAAACTTGATAAGGGTCGGCAATTCATTTATCCCCCCTCGCCCACCAGGTGAAGCTCTGCACCTGCACGTTAGGTATTCTTATTTTCAGGTCATATCGGTTGTTTGTGAGTCTGTGCCAGGCTACAAGGTGCTGAATGATTGCACGGGGTGATGCATAGAAGCGTGTTTTTACTTCTGCCGGTGCAGCGTCGGGCTACCGGGGCATTCCTGGAGGCGACGGTGTTGATGGGGAAGCTGTCATCCTGGCAGATAGATGTCCGCAACCCATTTTGTGTAATTTGTGCAGATGTTGTGCTCCTCTTTGCTTTTCTTTCCAGTAACTTGCTGGCTTCATTCCTTCCTGTTGTGCTTCAATGGTTTGCTCTACAATGGCCGGATTTCAATAAATTAGGTGAAGATCTTTGTTTTAGTTTTTTACATCAGACAACCTGCTTTACATGTTTTTTAAAGATGTAATCAAAAATTGTACCAAAACAACTTCTGAAATGTTAATAAACCTGAGAAAGTAAGAAACAAGAGGTTAGAGTTAAGTTCTCCAAAGCATGGAAACAGAAGTCTGGTAATTTTGGTTATCAAAACAGCTGCTACACGATTTCGCAACTAATCAGACGCATTGCTGACCCGTCCAATAACAGAACTGAGGACAAAAAGGTGACTTGAGTCTTTTAAAAGTAAAAAGAGCAAATCACCACTTTTTAAAAATAATACTGGACAAATGGTGCAGGAATGCACGAAATAGGCGCCGGGATTTAGATTTTTCTCAACAAATCAGAGTCTGCCGAAACCAAACTCGCCAACATGAAGATAAAAATGTTTTGTAAACATGCAGCCGCATCTGATCCAGTCTTGATTTTCACAGTCGAGTGAGGTAAAGTGGAAAACGGTCCCTTGAATAAAGCTTTTTGTTTCCGCAACATATTTATTTTTCCTCGTATTACAGCAGCTTAAGCTCTGTCATAGAGGAGTCCAGGTGCGAAGCTTCCCTGAGCGCCATCCTGATTTCAAACCCACCGACTACATTCAGCACATCGCGAAACCATCGATGACAAATATCTGAACCGTTTAGCAGCTTTGAACGTTTGGAAAAACCAAAAATTGGAAAATATTTGTGTTCTTGAAAGAAATGCTGAAAAATAACTTCTTGAAGTTTGTATTAACTGTTGAGGTGCCAACGAATGATGCATGATACGAGCTGAACAAGTGATAATGTGGTTGATAATTGCGATAACAATACTTTGAGAGAAATGTTTATGTATATTAGGGTAATGTTTTGTGCTTAAAGTTTTTAACTTCCAAATAACCGTACACATTCTCTTGGCCCTAAATCACACTAGTTCTTCCTTGATCTTTATTTGGTTTTTTTGGGGGTTTTTTTATTCCACTATTTGTCTGCAGGTTTGTTCAGTGCAGTTTTGCTCCATCTGATTGGCCCAATATGTTGTAAACATTATTGTTCGCAGTTAAGTCAGTGTTTTTGCGATATGTATATTTGCCATGTATTGCACAGCTCAATTTCAAAACAGCTCTTTTCTTTGACTTTTTGATGAGTTGCACGTGGTTGCTACTTGTTTGTAGTTCCTCGTTTTACAATGTCCCGTCTGTTTCGGGGGCTGGGGTCGTATCCTTCCACCCAGACATACTTTTCAAAAGAGCAGCGGCATGAATGTCAAACGTTCTTCCTGACCTCGAGTGACACGGCTGTTGTGGTTCCGTCCGACACTAAAGCGTTACACGGGCCCTCTGGTGGGTGGTTCAGCGCAGTGAAGGCCGGTTTATTAAAAGTGACGGAGATAATAACGGTGGTGAGTCACCGCCGTCTGTAACTGGACTCTGAAGCGGAGGCAGAAAGGGGCCTTTTTCTCTGCTCGGTGAGAAAAACACGCTAAGAAGGTTTACAGCTGTCTTTTGTGCACAGAGCGGCTCATGCAGCCATTTATTCCCTCTGCTCCGAGGAAAGAAAGAATGCAACTGATTACCCCCCCCCCCCCCCACCCCTCCCGGTGGGCATGAGAGGGAGAGAAGGGGGTTTATGGGTGGGAGGATCATAAATCACCTGTGTGTGTGTGTGTGTGTGTGTGTGTGTGTGTGTGTGTGTGTGTGTGTGTGTGTGGGGGTGGGTGGGTGGGTGGGTGGGTGCGTGCGTGCATATGAGTGATAAGGCACCTGTATTGTATTTGAGCAGGAGCTGATCGGCAGGATGCCGGTCTAAAAATAAACCCCAGCCTCTTCAGGTTACAATGCAAATCCACACATTGCGGCAGACAGTCAGGAAGGTCGGAGTCCGTATCCCGTGTCGGACTGTGTTGTTTGATATCTGGTCGCCCGTGGCAACAACGAGCAACAGCAGCATTGCCCGTGTTCCCTGTAACCTCAACCATGGACGGCACATGGTATTTGACTAACCTGTGGGCTGCGTTACTACAGCAACCAAAGCCTCGCATGGCCACTCCTATATGGGGTTGCAGACGCTGACTCATCGGGCAAATATTCTTTTTTTTTTTTTCTTTTTTTTTTAAGTTTCCTTCTTTATTTTAGAAAGTGTGACTTTGTTTGCTGAAACAGTTTTCAGGTTTCTGTTTCTGTTCTTCTTCCCGTTATGCCTTTCATGAATGAGCAGCCCCGCCCAGGTTGGTAGTGTGTGCTACCAGCTCGTCCCAGCCGGCTGGCATGGCCTGACCTGACCTGGCACTCCCTACAGCCATTTTATATCTTCCTCACTCACACGCCTGGAGCTCCATTTTGTGAAGGTCACTTTCTATGACCATCATCATGATTTATAATTATTTATGTAGTTTACATTCACATAGGAGTCACATACCCTTACAAGAGCCTGCTTGGAAAATGTTTTTAGTCATTTCAAGCAATGTTTTTGAAAAATGTGCATCTTAATACAGTGGCCCTCCATCTATTTCTATCAGGTTTTTTTTGTTTGTTTTATTAGAAATTAAAAGGAAAAGAAACATGCTCGCAAAAAGGAATCCCCCTGACCGTGGGGTTTGATTTTCAGAGAACCACAGTTCAACGATAACTCTAGATAACCTGTAAAACATTTATCCAATGTATTTTTTGAGCGAAAGATTTGTAAATTTGTCACTCTGGAGTGCACTTTGTGCAATATGGATCAAATTACATTACATGTTAGCATTAGCATTTTCATTTGTTTACCCTTATTTCCAATAATAAAGTTGTATATACTGTATATATCTATATAATACCCTGGGTAATGCCACCTTGTACTCTATAACTTTGACTCACTGTAGCGACTCGTCTGCTCTCTGGTCTTTCATTTCCTTATACAGTTTGCCACTAAAGTTGGCAAATTTCCGTCCACTTGTTACTTCTTGCCTTTTACGTGACCAAGGTCGGCGATGCACACAAGAGGAAGTCATTACATGGTGTGATGCAGTAGGATTTTCGGTGACTGAATGGACTGACGCTGCTTGGTAATTTAAGTGGGTTTCACAATCAACCAAAAAAAAAGTAATCATTTGAACTGTTAAAATAATCATGCCATGTCTGCTGCCACAAGTATTGTGCAATTTGATAATGTTGAAATTAGATATAAAATGTCACACATTAGGCAAATACGTCAAAATAACTTTGGTTTTGTTTATACTTTTTACGCAGCATCAGGCCAGAATACATATGCAAATATACTGCTGACAATCTTGACTGTATGTTTGTGTGTTTGTCTGCTCAACAGGTCCAGGGTGCAGGGGTACAGTGTTAAGCTTCAGTCAATATGTTCATTACTGCACTAAAGTGCCCAGAGCCCACAACAGATTGGCTGTAGCTTGATGCTCTGCCTTTAAAACTGACAAAAAATAAACTCTGCCCAGAAATGTGTGATGGATCGTGGCTCACCTCAGACTAAACACTGAATGTCACACTAGAAATTAAATATACAGCAGAGCAGTTTCAAGACTCAAGCGAGCAGCTATTCCATAGGTATAAATTGGTTAAGAAATGTTTTGAAGAATTCTTCAGTTAATGAAGGAGGAGTCTATGTATTTTTGCATAACCATCATGTAATAACTAGTCCAGCACCCCACACAGAGCCCTCCGAGCTATGCACTGTTGAGTAATCCTGCTCATTTCATTCATCGTACCTTCCAGGGTCAACTGCAGGTGTTGGAAACAAGCCAGAACTCATACAAAACTGCATTTTAAGCTGTTGCCTGTCATCTTCCATGTCTCTAAAATGGTTGCACCCAGTGGTTGTTCATGCATTTGAAGAGACTTTGCACTGGAACCAGATATGAACTGAGCTGCTTCTCGTTTTGGTTTGGTAATCTGATTCCAGTTCCAGGTCTCACTCGCTGCTCTTTAATAGCTTAGAAAAGGCTTAATTGCTGTCTATAAACCGAAGAATAATTGTGCCCAGGACAAAGCAAGAGTTGTTGTTGGGTGTATTTCGGGTGCCATGGCCGTGTCTTTTTGCAGACTGGCTTTGAGTTCTTTGTTTCCTCTCTCTCTCTCTCTCTCTTGCTCTCTATCTAGTTTTCTTTTCCTTTTCTTTTTTTTTGTCCTGTGTCCATCCTACATCTTCATCGCTGGAGCTGTAATTTTTCATGAACAAGGCGTTCAGTGTGTATCTGCCTGTTAGTTGTTGCTGGAATAAAGAGTGGGCGCGCTCAGATGTATGGGACATGGGGCAGGGTATCCCGGGCAGCGGTGGGGATATGCCCAGCCTGGCAGGGCCCTCAGATTTATGGTGTAGATGTTCCTCTGCATTCATGGGACAGAGATGAAAAGATTCCTTGTTCTCATTTTTTTTTTTTTCTTCACACAAGCACCCTCCCAACCCTGAGAGTACCCCTCCACTCCCGTTTCTCCTCTTTTTTAGCCCCATCTTGCATGCCATGTTGATCCGCCAGACGGCCAGCAGGTCCCATAAGGGTGGCTCGAAGGAGCAGCGGCGTGGTAGTGACAGTGGAAGCAGCAAGAAGGCTGTTTTCTGTCTTTAGGTATTTTCCAGTATCTGTCACATCAAAGCGGCATGGAGACGGGAGATGTTCTTGGTGATCGGTTCTGGCTCAGTCCCAAAAAAGGTAAGCAACTGTGGACGTGCAAGCGACAAAGTGATTGTCGTCATTGGTCAGACTCAAAGTTTATGTCATAAAAGAGGTGTGGCCACGTAGACATTAAGTCATTTTTTGCATTTTGCAATGTGAGGCGTTAAATAGGGAGATAAATGTGTAGCAGGCTCATCTTGTGCAACATCTCTTAAACCTCTCTAAATCCCAAATATTGTAATACCCCTGCTGCATGCTGATTCTGCTCCCTGGCTGCTGTTTAGCTGAGTTGGCTTGCAGCTGACACAGGAAGAAGAGAATCGAGAGCTGGTTCAAATTTTCTGTCCAGATCCCACTGCTGGAACTTGTTTACAGCACAAAGCATTTTTGTACTCATTGGCTGTTTGTACAGACCCACGTCTGATTGCTATTACTCTTCGGCTGCAGCAGCAAAAAGCATATTGGTTATATTGGGTTTTTGTGTGTTCGAGAAGAAGTAAAATCAATGCTTCACAGAGGAGTGGATAATGGATTCAAGATGTTAGAGTGAGGGGGATGTTCTTTGCATCATCTATAAGGAACAGTATCGTCTGCCACATCACGGCGTCTGCTGTCCCCAGTTACCCCACTCCCGGGTGGGCCGCTGTCCAAGTTTGAGAGATTGCAGGGGGCGTTGTAAGGTTGGGCACATCAGGACCGCTCCGCTAATTCATGACAGGCAGCTTGTTAGAGACGGTAAATGAGAACGGAGGGGACTTGGCAAACTTTTCTAGGCACTCCAGCTTATTCTTGGGCGAAGGGAGGCATAATCTGTGACTTCATGCTCTTTCCACTCTGGAAAAGGAGAAGTCTGCATCATCCGTGACTACTGGAGTTGAGAACTGAAGCGGGGCCCCGTCATTTTTACCTCAAGCACACATCAGTTTATGGATTTTCCACTCATATTTGTCCATATATTGGAAATACAAGTGTTGGCTTCTCTTGCTGTCTTTACACAGTAGTCCATTCTATTCAAGAAATTGGCACAATTTTACTACTGAAGGAGAAGTTTTACCTAAATATTCCTCTTTGCTAACTTTGAAGGCAAAGCTTGTCTTGGTACACAGTCACATTTAAAATCTCTTGTGTAACTTCAGAGATATTTATTAGTTGGGGGGGGGGGGGGGTTGTCCAAGTTGGCAGAACTTTTCTCATAACGTCTTGATTGATTTCAGAACATTATTTTCCTAAGAACTGAGGCTTTCCCTCACTTTTGGCTGTATTTTTCTCCTTGCTTTGTATCTGTTAGACAGTTGTTTATGTATTTCCGCAGTACAGTGAGGCATGCCAGAGGCACTTCTCTCCCCTTCCATGCTCACAGGTTCCTAACACAGTGCCTCTTTGTCTGTGGCCATTTCTGTGGTTAACGCACTTCTGTGGGTTCGTGACTGGTAGTAGACTTTGGAGTTTTTCTTCTAACCAACCACTCAAAATGAGCCCTGTGGCTGTGCATTGGACACAAAGGTCTCTCTTAGTCTTCTTACGGTGATCCCTGCTCGATTATCGTAATTTCATTCAGAGTGACCAGGGGACCAGTCACCACCAGGGGTTAATCCTCACAACTTCACCCTGCTTGCATTTCAAAGGATACCCTCTCAGCCTGCTCCAAGCGCTAATTGACACGGCTGTTCATGTAGACCCACACAGACCTATCGGTCAAGGTTGCCATGGGGGTTGTATGAGGCTAGAGCTTCCTATATAGTCACCATCTTATAATAATCAGATTTAAATATCTCACAGACATTACCAAGCGGGTTTTACAAGCCTCACAATGCAGAGCATTCGCTATCTTTAGGCAGATGACCAGTGAACTGCGTCGGGGATGTCACGCATTGTAATGCGACTTCTTAGTTTTAATATTTATACTTGGTAGACGTTCACATCTTTCAGTTTTCTGCATAAGGTTCGTCAAACACTCATAACACACATTGATCAATCCACTACAACTCTGGAAAGAGTTCTTCGACTAGATGAAATACAAATGGCCGACTCGTGGATAAGTATTGTAGGTGAAGATTTGAAGATTACATTGAATTTGATTCAAATTTAGCAGTCAGCTTTTGTCAGTTTTTACTTGCTGACCAATTAAAGTAGTGAAGTGAACATAGAGTAGTGTAACAGACATTACCCAGAAAGCAAGTAACTACTTAAAAAAAAAAAAATTAAATATTTTGGAGTGAATTTTTAGTTGGAAGCCTACATATAGTCAATACAAGTACCTTTAAATTGACTTTTTCTTTTACCAAAGTAGTCCAGAATTCATTCAAACAGTCAACATCAATCCCATTACTGCACAACTCACATCCCTGTGGTAACAGAGCTGCCATGCAGGATGCCCATCCACCATTGGGAGGATCTCGTGCCTTGCCCAATGTTACTTGTGAATACTTGAGAGAAGTGAAATTCACCAGTGGTCTCCCACTCTGGGCCTGGAGATCCCGTCTTGCATATTTCAGGTCTTTCGCTGCTGCAATACACTTGAATGTAAAGAAAGATGACTCAATGGGCTTTCTTAGAAACTTAGAAAAGGTTAAAGTTATTTAGGTTCTTCATATGATATTGATTTGACCTTTGATAAATTCCAAAGTAATTTCGCCTCCAAATATTAATTGTTTTACAGTAATTACAGAGAAAACCTATAAATAGTTAGGTGACAGCCCTGACCTCCATATAAAGGTGTTTACAACAACCTCTAATTTTAGCAGAATCAACGGGTCAGGTGCTTGTGCTCCTTCATGCATGGACTATGTCAGAGGGCACAGCTGTCTCCGACTGTGGGATCCTCCGCCCAACCAAACCCGGTCGGGAGACATGCTCCTTAAATAAAAACAGGCTTATCGTCTGGATATAAAGGGTGTTCACATGCATAGCAGGATGATTCGTCATGAGCAGGATGATTCGTCATGAGTACAGAAGTGCAAGTCACTATTCGGGGTCGAGTAGGGACAGCGTTTCGCCATTATTTAACTTTTTTTTTTAATTATTACAATGCTTTAAGGTGTATTCAGCAATATTCAAGTATTCTGGTTTACGACCAGCTGCACAATGCCACTCCACTGTAAGTCATAGTAAAGTGATAGTTTATTCATAGTGCAGGGGGCTACTTTACGTTGCACATGTGTCATTCAGCGAGAGTAAGAAAGGCCCTGCTGACCTTTACTTTCCTAGGAAGTGGTTCGAGTGGATTGGATCTGGTATCAGGCTGGAGGGCATGTGTGTATAGACCCCGAGCAATAGGCCTTTACATTGGGCCGTCCGCCAACCACCTTCGGCTGGTGGTGACACATCTATTCTAGGACTTGTGGAGGTTTGAAACGGGCAGCAAAAGCAAACTCCAGACCAGGAAACCCTTTAGTTACTCTTCTCCTGAGACTTGTTACTTCATTATCTGTTGGACTCAATCATGTCGCCCTTCCTTTTGTGGTCTGCTTGCTGCAGCATTGTCTGTTTATAGTCTGAATAAAACGGGATTGCTTCTATAGTGAGCATATATCCAATATCCTCTTGGTAAGCTGCTTCAGATCATTTATGATGTTACAAACGCTTCATGAAACTTGCACATTGCTGTTGCAACCGCCAAATGCATGAGACGGAGGAGATGCAGAGATGGTCAAGCCTGGTGAAGCCGGCATATTTAATGTTTGGATGGCTGAGGGAAGGGGGGCTGGGCCTCAAGCCAGAATAAGAGTCACAGTTGGGACTTTGAAGTTCACTGCACACTTTGTATATAAACAGTGTATGAAATCACACTGATGTGCGGCCAAGAGAGCTGGGCATCACGTACAGTGATGCCAATTACCCAACATTCGATCCTGCAAGGCTTGCATTATAGTATGCAATTTGTTGACTTGTCTCAGGTTATCTGTATTGTGTGTTTTACTGTGTCACAAAATACCCTTTATAATTACCTTTTAACAGCACTTGATTTGGATGCTGAAAGGCGTCAGGAAACGGGGATGCAGGTGATGGGTCATATGTCTCATTATAGTAATTGAGTAGTATTTCTGGGTACTTGTACTTTTTAAGTATATAATGTAAAACACCCATTTAAGAGCTACTTACATTATGTATTATACTTGTGACATCATACATTGCTAATCTACCTTTAATTTTCAAATTGTTTTCTCTTTTTTATGTAGCAGTTATACAAGTTTTAGTTTTATACCTAATTATGTAATATAGTTGATTTTAATCTGTGCTATTGTTGGTATTGACATGGTGCATGTGGTAAAGAATTACCTAATATTTTGAGTAGATATTGAGAGGAGTTCTTATAATTTACTTTTACTTGTAATTGACACCAATTGAAGCCATGGATCTATAGTGTCCTACTGTATAAATTACTCTTTCCACCTTTGTTCAGAACCAAGTGAATAAGGTTTAAACATTTACTTGTGTTCTTCTCTGCAGATTCGCACATGCTAGTACATAACCATATTTTACAAGCATGCAAGTGACTCTCTCTCTGCTTTAGTGTCAGGCAAATTGTGGCTTGTCAATGATAAAACATTTGTTTCGTAATGCAGAGGAATGCCTTCCTAATACAAGCAACCTGGGAATGTTTGTCGCTCCTCCCAGCCTGCTACAGTACTGAAGGTAGCATAAATCCGCAAGGTATGTACCTTTTGACCTGGGGCGTCGCCTCGCCCCACCTGATGAACCAGGTGTCATCAACTGTACATATTGTGTGAAAGACAGTGTGACAGTTAATGACAGCCTTAGGGAAATCATCAAATGGGGTTTTTGATGTTTACCGTGTTTTAATATGTGGATGTTCTGCAACTTTTTGGTTTTCATAAGTGCAGCTGAAAGTTTGACATCATGCTAAGAGCTTGTTATGAACATCCGCGTCTCTACGGCTACTGGTCTGCTAAATGACAGTGTAGCCCAGCTGTCCAGTCCCGTGGATTTATGGCCTGTTTCTCCACTGAAAGAGGATATGCAGCTCACTCATAACTGGTGCACTTCATTTGCCTGTTGCCATGACAATTGAAATGAAAACAGTTTTTTCCCGCCAGCTTTTAGATGCGTGTGTGTGGTTTTAAACAGAGGGGGGAATGAGTCATTCCCTCGGTGCCCATTCACCACCACGCTGTGATTTCACAACTGCACTGCATTTCCGTGCTCTGCTCTCAGGTTTATTCTTATCTCTTCAATAAGTCAAAGAATTGCTTTATCCTAGAGTGGTCACTTTTGCTTCTAACTTTGCCTTTTTGCTGGACACTGACCAGGGCCGGACGCTTCCGCTGACACTCTGAGACGAGCAGGAGACAGATGTACAGGAGGGAGAAATGATCGCGGGATAGAAATATGATATGGTTCTCTGGGAGTGCTGAAAAGGTTAGCTATAATGCACAGCTCTTTATATAGTTGTGCAGGACAGACTCTTGTTTCCAAGCAAGAAGCCCCAATGTTAGCAGTCTGGAGCTGCAATAGAACTTTCGAGCACTTTACAGCATGTTGCATCACTTTAATGAGCTACACTGGGAAACAGCGATTACTCTATGCAGCCTGCTTGTCTTGGTGACTTGGAAACCCCACAAACAAACAGATAGGAATAGAATTAAAGTTAAAGATTGTTCAGATAAGCGGTGACCGTTTTGTTTTGTCTTTGGTAAATGTCTTGCTTCAAATGGCATTTAAGGGACACTGTTTCTGCCTGTGAAGTATTTTCCTATTGAATGTCGCTTCACTTAAAGAGCTTGCAACATGACACACTGAAACCACACCTTGTGTGTAGAGTAAATGGTCCTGACTGATATCTGATCATGAAATGAGTAAAACTCGATGCCTTGTACTCAGTGGCCTACATGTATGCCCAGTTAGTCACCCCATGGTGGGATGGATGCATGCCAACTGTTCGTCTTTCTTATCTCTAGCTTGAGTTTAGAAGAGCCCATTCATTGGGCTCGTGTGTGAGACACGCCAGAAGGTGCGTGTCAGCAAGCCAAAGTGTGTATCTAGAGGTGTGTATGTGTGTACATTACATGGGAGGCGTGTTCTTTCGTGTGGGTGTCTCTGTAAAAGTCACAGAGCCCAAGAACATGTGCTCAAACACACTTCATAGGTGTGTCGCTCCATTCTTTGCGCTTTCTTTATTTCACCAAATTTTTTACAGACAATTTTTTTTTTCTTCTTTATACTTCCTGTTGGACTGTTTACTTTTGTGAGATTTTTTTTCCATACCAGTTTTTTCCTAAGAGAGCGAGAGAGAGCGAGAGAGAGAAGGTAGGAGGAGCTGCGCTGAAAAGTGTGCCTCACTCCCTCTCTCACTCTCTCACACACGCTGCCTCTTCCATTCTGTCATTGCCATCTCGGCAGTACAGAGACTGTTCATTCCCAGCCACTCTGAACTTAGTGGGGGGACAACTGACTTTTGACTTTAAGTCTTATTTCACAGAGGAATATCTTTTTTTTTTTTCCTGCGACAACGTAAGGATTGGCACGAACAAGAGGAAGAGAAAGTAAGAAAAAAAAATCTCACAAGGATTAGTTGTTTCATTTTTTTCTTTTTTAATTGACTTTGGGAACACGTGACAGCCGGTTTTGCCACTGGATTCTTTCACACAACGATCCGTGAGACAAACTTATTTCTCTTTGTTTGATGTTGTGCATTTTAGCTCTGCTTTAAGAGAGTTTACTGACAATAAAGCACAATGGTTGCTGGAATGCTGATGCCCATGAGGGACCTTAGGGCCATCTATGAGGTGCTGTTTCGAGATGGTGTGATGGTAGCCAAGAAGGACAAGAGGCCACAGATTATGCACCCAGAAATACAAAATGTGAGCAACCTTCAAGTCATTCGTGCCATGGGCTCTCTGAAGTCTAGAGGGTATGTAACAGAAACGTTTGCTTGGAGACATTTCTACTGGTACCTGACCAATGACGGCATTGTTTACCTGCGTGACTACCTCCATCTGCCTACCGAGATTGTTCCTGCTTCTCTGCAGAGGATCAGGAAGCCAGCTGCTACTTTGGCCGTGGCCCACCGGGCTGCGAAGGTCCAATCTGTAGAAGGTCCTACATCTTATGTTCCTAAACCAGGACGTAGGGGTGAAGTAGAGAGCCAAGAAGCACTGGCGGAACGCCAGGGCTACCGCCATAGAATGATGGGTCCAGGGGAAAGAGAGGGTTACTCTGACAGGACCCCCAGGTTTAGGGGTCGTCCACTAGCTGCAGAACCAGTCAGACCAAAAGCATCATGGGAAAAGGAGGACCAGCGTCAGCCTCTTTTCCGGAGGGGCGCCAACTTTAGAAGTGATGCAACTGTGACAGAGGAGACCAAGATGAAATCAGCGGCTCTCCAGGAGCCTAATGGAAGCTGGGAGAGGCCAATGCCATCTGAGGAAAAGAGAGGCCTGTGGGTCCAAAAGGAAAGGATGCCAGTTTCTGCTTCTGCTCCAACAGCAGCTTTGAAACAGGATGTGTCACAGACCCCTCTGCCATCCTCCAAAACAGCTCTGCCTTTAAATGTAACTGCCGTGTCTGGAACTACAGGTGCTGCATCATCAAAGATCCCAACTGAACCCGCCACTCCTAAAACAAATAAGGAGGGGCTGAAGATCACTGATGAAAAGCCTTCCATTAAGTCTGGTGAGATGATCACAAGCATGTCGGCTCCTACGATGCTTCCTCATAGGGAGGATGAAGAAGGGAAAACTAAAAAGGCGATTGCAGATTCAATTAAATCCCCCAGGGTCACAGTTAAGTCTGCTCAGGAAACATTGAAGACCCCGACTAGCACTGCTACAACCTCACATGTTCTAACCAAAACGATGACGGTTCTCACTGTGGATCCACCACAATCTGCTGAAAACAAGATCACAACTGATGCAGAAAAAGTGAGTTCTCAAACAGCAAAAGAAACATCAAGGCCTCTTACTGCCGCTGTTACTCCTGCCATCATTAAACCAGTCAATGAAGATATTAAAGAGGTGAAGACAAAAGCAGCAAACGAGGAATCCGTTAAATCTGCAGAAGTTGATCAAATGAAAACGAGTGAAAAAGAAAAAACCACATCAGCAACTTCAGTTAAATCTACTAAGGATACCAGTCGAGTTCTTCCTGTAGATCCTGTTAAATCAGCCCATGTTGATGCAACACCTAAAACGGCAAAAGAAAAAGCAAAGCCCAAAACAGTTATTACTACGGAATCTGCCCAGGAAATCTCCAAAGCTCCCCCTGACACTGACATCACCATCCCTATCACTACAAAATCTTCTAACAAGGACATCAAAGAAAAGAAGGCAAAAAAAATGGTTTTGGATCCAGTCAAACCAGCAGAGAACAAAGCTGCAGTTGAAACAGCAGCGGATGACGGGAAGGCTCAAGGAGTGATTTCAAAGAAGTCAGCTGAAGGACATCCGATGCCCCCTGTCATCGCAAAACCTGAAGATGTCGGAGAGAAGATGGAAAAGATGATTTCGGAGTCGGTTAGCTGTACCAGAAGCATCAGTACCTGCAGCTCTAAGGAGTCAAACGATGACCTAAAGCCAGAATCGGCAAATATAGTTGAACCATTTCAGACTAATACGGCCATCAGTGTCATCACAAAACCCGCTAAAGAGGAGGTGACCAAGCTGATTGTTCAGCCAGTTAAAACTGCCATAGCTAAAGAGGAAAAAAAGGACCTGAAGTCGACAGCCAAAATTACAGCTGAATCAGTTCAGCAAATATCCAAAGCAGCCCCTGCGACAGTAAACCCTGAAGATGTCCAAAAAGAGACAACAGGAAAGGTCATTTTGGAGCCAGATAAATTGGCTAAGGAGGCAAATGCTGACTTGAAGCCACAGGCAGGAAATAGAGTTGAACCAGTTCAGAAAACATCCACTCGTACTGATACTGCGGCCACCACCACCACTGTCATCACAAAAGAAGAGAAGACACAGGTGGTTGTTGAGCCAGTTAAATCTCCGGAGATTGGTGCTACAGCGAAGGATCGCAGTGATCTGAACTCTCAGGAAGCCATTACAATAGAAGCAGTTCAGAAAAGCTCCAAGCTTTATAGTGATGCTGCCACTGCTGCCCCTCTGATCAAAACACCTGCTCAAGGTGTGAAAGATGCAGTGACAGAGGTCATCCTTGAGTCGGTTAAATCTACAGACATTAGTGCTGCACCTAAAGAACACGATGACATGAAGTCCGAAGCAGTCATTACAATAAAGCCAGTTCAGAAAACCTCAAAAGCCCCCGTCATCACAAAATCTGAAGGAGTCAAAGAGAAGAAAGGAAAGGTGGTTGAGAAGCCAGTTCAACCTGTGGACAGTGGTGTTTCAGCTAAAGAGGTGAATGACAACCTGAAGCCACAAGCTATAATTGAAATAGAACCAGTTCAGAAAACCCCCAAAACCTCAAAATCTGTTACGGAGGTGACAGAGGTGATTGTTGAGCCTGTTGCATCTGCAGACAATGAAAAACATGATGATTTGAAGCCCAAAGCCGTGGTTACAATCGAGCCCGTTCAGAAAAGCTCCAGGCTTTATAGTGACGCTGCCACTGCTGCCCCTCTAATCAAAAAACCTGTTAAAGATATTAAAGATGCAGTGACAGAGGTCATCCTTGAGTCGGTTAAATCTACAGACTGTAGTGCTGCACCTAAAGAACACGATGACATGAAGTCCGAAGCAGTCATTACCACAGAACCTGTTCAGAAAACCTCAAAAGCCCCTGTCGTCACAAAATCTGAAGGAGTCAAAGAGAAGAAACAAAAGGTGGTTGAGAAGCCAGTTCAACCTGTGGACAGTGGTGTTTCGGCTAAAGAGGTGAATGACGACCTGAAGCCACAAGCTGTAATTGAAATAGAACGAGTTCAGAAAACCCCCAAAATCTCAAAACATGTTAAAGAGGTGACAGAGGTGATTATTGAGCCTGTTGCATCTGCAGACAATGAAAAACATGATGACTTCAAGCCAAAAGCAGTTGTTACAATAGAACCAGTTCAGAAAAGCTCCAGGCTTTATAGTGATGCTGCCACTGCTGCCCCTCTAATCAAAACACCTGCTAAAGGTGTTAAAAATGTAGTGACAGAGGTCATCCTTGAGTCGGTTAAATCTACAGACTGTAGTGTTGCACCTAAAGAACACGATGACATGAAGTCTGAAGCAGTCATTACAATAGAACCAGTTCAGAAAACCTCCAAGCTTCATAGTGATGCTGCCTCTGCTGTGCCTGTAATCAAAAAGTCTGTTCAAACTTTCAAGGAGGTGAATACAGAGGTGATTGTTGAGCCAGTTCACTCTGCAGAGGGCAACAGTGCAGCTATTGCATCAACTGATAAAATGAGCTCTCAAGTGATCATTAGTGTGGAATCTGCTCAGAAAACCACCACGCCCCTTACCAATATCGACACCTCTGCTGCTGTCATCACTAAACCTGTGAATAAGGATTTCAAAAAGGGGAAAAACCAGAAAGCAAATAAACCCACTGAAGAGAAACCCCAGGCTGGGGAGTCACACACAGGAGAGAGTAAAACTGCCATTAGCACCATTCCCTCAGGGCCTGTAATTGAAGCTGAAGACGTACAGCCTGTGACAGGGAAAGCAGCTTTACGAGAGGGGATTACCCTGCAGGAAAAAGGTGATGTCAAGAAAGACAAAACAGCACTGCCAGAGAAGGCTGCTAAAGTTTCTGTGGAGGGAACCGATATGGGGCAAAAAGAGCCCGACTCTTCTCAAAATGTCGTCGGCCCTGAAGTGGATAAAGAACCCAAAATAGTGATTGAGGGGAGCTCAAAATCTAAACGGAAGAAAAAGAAGTCTCCTGGTGATATGTCTAAGAGTGGAAGCACTGAGGAGCCAGCTGACTCAAATATGGAGCCAAAAACCCCCTCTACAAGCCAGTCCCAGGAGGAGGTGGCAGAAAATGCCACCCAACCCACAACAGAGGCTGTATCACAACCTTTAACGGTGGCTTCCAGTAAAAAGACAGAGAAAAACAAAGCTGACACCAAAAAAGACACCGACAGCCAGCAAGTGAAAGAAGTGCCTAAACAAAAAGAGACGGTTTCAGGGAAAACTTCACTTCCATCAGATCAGACGTCTGCAGCGCCCCCGGTGGATGTACAAGCAAAAAACACACTTGAGGAAAAAACTGTGAGTAAGATTACCCAAGAACAATTACGCCCTGACCGGGAGAAGAAGGAGCCAGTGAAACCTGAGGGAATGAGTGTCACCACAGTGGAAACAGTGACAGTGCAGAAAATAAGCCAAGTGGAAGTCATGCATGCAGGACTTAAACCTGAAGACAAAACCCCGGGGCTGCAGTCAGAGTCTAAGTCCCTTATAAGTACCGTGAAAGCTGCAGAGGAACCTTCAAAGGGAAAAAAGAAAGGAAAAGGGAAAAAGCAGGCTAAGACAACACAATCAGAATCCTTAAACGCAAAGCCCCCCCTTTCGCCTCAAGCTGAATCATTGCCATGCACTGACGTTACATCGTTGCCCCAGGCAAATGTAAAAGCCAGCCCTGTCACGGCCTCTGAACCGACGGATACTAATGTTTCTCCAAAGATGACTCCTGAAAGAATGTGCAGTGAGGAAGTCACGCAGGCTGCAGCTGTGCTCTCTGAGGCCTCAGCAAACAAAGGGGAGGTGGAGCCAGCACGGCTCTTTGCAGAAAAGCTGAAGCGGGAGGTTCCGAAACTAGAAACATCCTCCACTGCGAGGGAAGCACCCGCAGCCGGAGAATCAGCGTCAGCAGCAGCAGCAGGAGAGGCGGCTGTAGCTCAGACACAGGCCAGCCCCCTCGTCAAGCGAGAGGAGCCTCCCAAAGTTGCACAACATTCAGCCAGTCAGGCAGCAGAGTGCAGCACAGAGGAAAAGCTCTCTGTTTCGGAGGCCTCAAAGCAGAGGGGAGAGAAGAAGAAGGACTCGCAGGAGGACACACCCTCTACTGCCATACCCGTATCCCAGCCCGGCAAGCCTCACCTTGGGGACACCTGTGAATCTGACAGCCCTGACTTAGACGAGGCCGCCATGAAGAGGAAAATTGTTGTGGTGGAGGAGATAGTTGAGGTGAAGCAGCTCGTCACCCCCGAGGCAGCTGAGGGGCAGTCACCACCCCCTCCACCTGTAGAACCCGAGGGCGAAGGGGAAGAACTGGACATGGATGTTCTGGAGGCAATTGCAATAGAACGGGCACTTCTGTCGGGTGTACCGGCTGCCCTGGTGCAGGGGGCTTCACCTGAGGCTGACTGGGACCACTCACTGGAGGACCCGGAGGAGAAAACGTGGCCCAACTTCAATGAAGGTGAGTTTTGACTGCGTGCCAGTTAACCTACTTCCTGCGTTATCTTCAGTCTCAGCGCACAAGGTGTAGTTCCCACCTTTTTTTTCTTTTGGTTTGTGGGAGGCGCCAGGTAGAATATTTTATGCTGGATATAACATTACTATCGTGTGCTTACACTATTTGATACTCGTAAAGGCATTTTTCATTGCCTTTGTCTTTTCTTCCAAAGTATTATTTGGCATGGTTTGATTACAGTTTAGGACTTTGAGAGGATTAGATGCAGCCTCTCTTTAGGAACACTTTCTGTAAGGTTGCGAGTTTAGACCTTTGAGATGTGGCTGTAATCTAATTATCTGTGTGTTTAAATAGATGGTGTGTCGGTAACACTGAAGGCTCACACCCTGTGGTGTGTTTTCACAAAGGCATGATGACGTACAGTAGATGTGGACAGGTGATGTTTCCAAGTGCAAGTTTAACTCGTTTTTGTTATATTTGCAGTTAAAGTACATTTCTTGTAAAGTTCCATATAAGTCATTTGCATTCGTGACAATGCTATTTGGAATTTCTAATGAACAAGAAAAGAAAACACAAACTAATATTTTTCCAGGGTGGGGAATTCCTGTCATGTTGAGTAATTGTACAAAGCTGTGAAATCTCCAGAGCCATCTCTGAGTGTTTGCCAGTGAGATTCTGCAGACCTGCCGTCATTCCAACAAGGTGGGGCTGCTTTTGCTGAGATTCAGCCTCGCCTGCTCTCTGAAGAGACAGTTGAGCGCGAGTTAAAGCCAGACTGATTAAGAAATGGGAGGCGTGGTGCTTGTTGGGGACTTTTTTCTCACTCTTTGCTCCAGTGAGACTTGTCCTCCTGGATCTGGGTTTTTCTACTGTTTTACTGTTCTCTCACGGCTTGTGCGAGAGATCAGCATGACACCATTATGCAATGGTATGTGTGGGATGTAGGTGATATGCAGGCAGAGATGATAACAAACTTTATGCAGTGTCAAATTAGAGAAATGGGTTTTCGAGATGCTGTGGTTAGCTTTACTGAAGTGAAACTCTGAGTGATATGGAAGCATGTGACTCCAGAGTTTTGGCTGGCGTCTGAAATTTCACAACTCTCTCTACTTTTTTTTTTTTTGGTTTGTTTTGTTTTTAAAGATGAAGAGGGTGTATGGGAAAGATCGTGCATGGGCGTCGCCTCTTGTGGGTGTGAGCAACGGACAAAAAGTCAGGAAGAGTTGGAAGAGCTCGCTCACAGCTCCATGGGTGTGTTTGTTTGGATCCACACGTGACGGCCAATGTGGATTTAATTAGCAGCCATTTATCTCATGCTTCCCTTTTATACAGTGAGATAAAATAATTTACAAGCGCAACAGCAGATGCATGTAAACAGAGAAATGTGGACTTTCGAGCAGTGCCGCGTGTGTTAAAACTGGGCTGAGCGCTGGTTGTGTGTGCATGGCGAGAGCTCACAAAGGTTTTACTTCAGATTGTGTCGGTGTGTCTGATGTGCGGACGCGGCAGTGCACTGCTGACATCTGCTGTCCATTACCGACCACTTTCATCTGTCACGCTGACCAAACGCTGCAGCCCCAGCCCCAGTCTCGGATGTCTGAATAAATCTCCAGGTTTCAAAGCGTTTCTCACCACCTGTTGAACATTTAGTTGAATTTCTTGTCCTCTTGCATAGGAAGTGTGACGTCTTTTACAGAGGTCTTACTTTTAGTGCTGTTATCCTTTTGAGTGTGGCATTCTTAGTACGTCTGTTAATTAAATGGCTGTCAGCAGACACAGCCACGCCCTGATGAGTGTTTGCTGTTCGCTACAGCAGCTATTTTCCCACAACTTTATGTCCGCCCCCTTGCTTTGCGCCGGTTATGTGGAAACTAGGAAAATGGAAAGTATTTAGAAAAATCTGACTTGTGCCACAAAAATGTGGCTTTCCAAACAAAAGGGTTTTAGATTTCAAGGAAACACATGGCTTGTGACACTTGTGCCATTCTGTTTGAATGCGGGGCGGCTGAAACAATAACCCGTGCAGTCAGTGCCTCCATAGGAACTGGACAAGCTTTTTGAGGGCTTCTACTTTAGTCTGCCCACACACGGCACCAGGGGGGCAATTAGAGAAAAATCACATCCCAGAAAGGCCACTGAGGTCCGCCGTGTTTTCATCTCCGTAACCATGCCCGCTGCATTCTTGCCTGATTGGTCAAAATGAACGGCTGCAGTGTGCTGCAGCCCGGCGTCTTTCATTATGGTGGCACATCATTTTAATGTAGTGACTCATTCGGGCCACTCTCCGATTTCAGAGCTGGATTTATGAGTCGAAACTTTTTTGAGAGAGAAAAAAAAAAAAGGATCACTCTGATTTACATGTAAACTCTAAAGTCGAAGCTTCTATTGCTAAATTGTAACTTTATGGGTGGGTCCTCCTAGTTTTTATCATAATCAACTAAGTGGAAGCTAAATCTATAAATGTATTAAAAAAAGCACATTTTTAGAATGGAATTGTTTGCAAGCAACTATATTCTATATGATAGTTATCATACCAGATATTTCAAGAACTTTATTGTCATTCAAAGCATCTGACAAGCTCAATGATTACTTATGGACCCCAACAGCTGTTAACATTGTAATCCGATTACATGGAAAACAATATATTTCAAGCTCTGTGAGACTAATCTTCCCACACTTTAAAAAAAGAAACCTTTGCCCTAAATACAGTGACAATAGTAATGTTTTATTTCAAGGCACTCAAGCTCTCCTCGCACTGAAGAACATAGAGATCTACAAAATAAAGCAAAAACATCCAAAATAGTTTTATAATAATAGATTAGATTTAATAGATTAACTGACTTAAACGTTACAGTTGAAGTGAATTCGATGTGAGGCGGGTTTGAATAGCAGTTGGAGAAGAAATTGTTTGGATATTTATGGTACTGAGGTCAAACAGTGGGACTGCTTGGAGGTCTTCTGAAAGGCTGTAATATGTTGCTGTGATGGATTGGAGATGAACCATAAAGACCCCTGAATCTTAACAGCAGGATTTTTAAATCCATAGATGACCCTCGCTGCTTTGCCCTGCCTGTTCCTACTGACTCCTCTTGTGAAATCCCTCATGATATTCGGTTGAGTGTCAGAACATGTTGGTCTACATTTCCCAAAGTGACACGCAAGCACGCCAAGCAAACATTTTGACAGTGGGGGGATGTCGATAGGCCACTGTGTGCCAGTGTTGAGAGTACTGAATGAAATTTGAGGCCCCACCTCTCGCTGTGTCAGAACTTTGGTATTATTCTTGTGGAAGTATGAGGCAGACAAACCTCAACCTGAGCGTCACGTGGTTGAAACCAATTCCAAAGCTCATCCATCATAATTAAGACATTGAAATAAATCAAGGAACAGATGAAGTAATGATAGAATACATATTGCGGTGAACTAACTACAGATTGTAATGAGCATCTGACTGACGAAAACATAATCCTCCCACATTAGCTGTTTGCATGCAGCCAACCAGTACAGTTGCCAGTTTGAACTGCCGTGTTGGTGGGCAGAGAGATATCAAAATTAAAAAAAGGAGTTGATTGCAATATACTAAGAAGAGGCTGGAAGGTGTCGCAGAGTCCAAAATCTGCTGGAGCAGTTAACTCACCGTAGACTGAAGTCAGGAAACGGAGGGATCGATAACATGTGGAATAAATTGAGGGTTTGGCCCGGATGCTTATGACGTTAGTCATTTCCCATGATACATTTTAGGCCGCACTAACATGACTTCAAACTTGAGAAAGAGCTGGAGGGAGATTTTTGTTTTTTTTCCCCTGAACTTTCATATGTTCACCATTCAGAGGGACATTTCATCCTCAATTAAACTTCATCTGAAATTTTAACACGCGGCTGTCAAACACATTTTATGTAAGGGGCCGCATGCAGCCCAACTTCACCTTGACTGGGCCAGACTGGGAAAATAGTGCCATAATAACCTTTACATTTAAACTTTAAAGTTGTTCTTTGTTGTGGCACAGACTATATGTGATGAAAATGTCAATAACCAAACAATTACTATGGGAAATTACAACAATCTCAGCATAAACCCAATTTTAATTATACTTTCTTGTACAAAATACAGTGAAATGCCAAAAAACTTTTCATTATGCTTGTTGCTACAAACTCACCGTGACGCTCTGAGTGTTTTGTTTTGTCTGCTTAAGACATTTGTCAATCTGTAATAAGTTTTATTTGAAATTGTACAATTTGTTTGCCGGTTGTGGCTGACTGACACCCCCAGTTTAACACATTAACCGTCATTCATTTAATTTAGAAAATGAAGGCTAACATTTCGACTATTAATCTATTATAATATTCAGCAACACACACAACATGCCCATCTCCCAAGGGTAGGTAGGACATAAAACAACAATCTAAAAACGTTCAATTAGAAATGTAACTGCATTTTCAGTCTTACAGACAATGTAAAAATCAATGCTTTCTACTATATTTTTAAAAATGTAATGGAAACTTTAGTCATAGCTGGACCTTTTTTCCGCACGTAGCTCTGATTATAGCTAAAAATTGATGCCAGTTCTAACCACAGCTAAATTTTGCTGGACTCTACAAGTGACATATGCTCCCGTGTGTATTTACTCAGGAGACCACCACCTGTTTGGTCAAAACAAACTTCAAAAGAGCAGTGTTTACATTGTTGAACTTACCTACTATGTGGCTCTAGAGCACGATACGAGGTACCCACTTCCCTCTGGACGCAAGCTGAGAATACCTTTCAGTCCTGTGTCCTAACATGGATGACGTGTGAGTGAAGTTCTTGGTGAGTTCAGGAGTTCGGGAATGCTGTACATGAAGATGTTGATGGAGGAATTCCCTGCGATCCTCTTGCTAAATCCCCCCCCCCGCCCCCTCTTTAGGTTTCTCGGTATCGCTGCTTTCATTTCACTACAGGACCTCCATCTATAGTGTCAATGTTTCGTGAGAGCATCCAGTCTGGGCTCTGCTCTCCAGACACCACTGTGGAATTGCTCCCAGCATTATTGAGAAATGGGGCCAGTTGTCAGTGCCACAATTGCCAAAGCCATGTGCATATATTAGAACTTGCTATATTTAGAGAATGTTGTGGATTGCTGCGATCCCAGAAGCGACGGGGGAGGAACGCTGAAGGCTGTGTCCATCACTGAGCTCTGATTTTGTCAGTTTACCATCAGTGTTTGCTCTCAATTTTCATATTTACTGTCATAGTTGCTATTTTTATCTCCTTGGCGTTGCTGCCAGGGACTTTTTCCCATAATGACGCTGAACATATCCAGTTTAACTCACCTCACGAACACTTCTGTTTTGGCAAAAGCATTAACATCATTACAGGCATAAACAAAGCGAAGGAAGTTTAGAAAACGCAGTTTTCGATGACCCACTTCTTGTTTGATCAGCCTATTTTTGGATGGACTGGTGATGTTATATCCAAGTGCTGATTCTGGCAAATGGTGACGAGGTTATGTGGTTTAATATCACAGAATGAAGCTGCCACCAGCATCATCAAAGAGTGTGAGGAGCGGTGGGAGGGGCTGTTTGTGTTTGCCTCCAAAGGGCGAGTGTGGCCAAGTGTCCCGCCAGAGCTCTTCCATCAGTTTCTAAGTGTGACATTGTGCGATCATCTGGCTCTAGTGGGTATTTATAACCCCCGGTCAACTGCAAGCCCCCTCCTCTCCTACCCCTTCGCCCCGGCCCCCTCTCCCCCAGCCTTGTCGTTCCTCCTCCCCTGGCCACGGGAGAGCAGACTGACGGGTCCCAGCAGCAGGCACAGCCTGTCAAAAGTCAACACAAGGGAGAAACGAGGCAGCAAACAAACAGGAGCTCTCTCCTGTCGCCGTCTCTTCCCCATCTTGTCCAGCTCTCTTTCTCTTCACCCTCGTCCTCTTCCTCCCTGTACCGTCTCTTAGATGAAGATCGTACCTGGTAGGTCAACGGTGTGGGGTTGCTGTGTGTGTCTGTCTCTTGTCTAACTGCGTTCGCCTGCCCGGCCGTGGACTCTCAGGGTGTTTTTGGCGAATGCCGGAGGCTCGCTGTGTTTCCAGGCAGAATCAATGCATGTAACAACCCACACAAGACGGAGGGACACTGTGACTGTCAACAACGTGACGCCCAGATTGTATTTCATATTTAAATTTATCCACCTTATGTGAAAAACTTTAATTAAACTTATAGTCACCTGCCATGTACTTTTCAAAATTTGTTTTTAATAGATAGTAGTTGGGAGTTTGTGAGGGCAGGGACTTGTGAAGGAGGGGGGTGGGGGGTGGGGGGTTGGAAACATCCACGCCCCCCCCCTTCCTTTGCTTTTCTGATTGATGCCAACAATCTTCCAAAGCATGAATTTGCCTCAAAATGCTTTTGTGTGTGTGTGTGTGTGTGTGTCTAAGAAAGAGAAACAGGGCCGGTCTTGTGCGTCTGTCTGAACTATTTCAGAGCTCCATAAAATCACAACCAGCTGCCCCATTGCTGGGGCATCTGCTGGAGTTTACTTCTGAGCTGAACTCAAATTGGGATGATAACACTATCCTCTCATTGTAGATATCAAAAAGAGATAGGCCGTTGGTTATTACAGCTCTTAATGTATTATCAGATTTGACTCTATTCTTTGGAAATGACTTGTCGTTCAGGAATGCAGATTGCAGACTCACCCCTGCGTGATGTTGAAATTACAAGGTTATCTTGCTACTTCAACATAGATAACAGCTGGGAGGATTGTAGTTTAGTTGAGTCTAGAAAGTGGTTGAAAATATGGAATGTTTTGCTCGCTAAACAGACCTGAGTTTGACCCATGTCATGACTGTCGGCAACTCTGACACTGATAGTTAAGAGGTGGAGGGAAAAAAACTGCTGGAATTCCTGCCTGCGGCATCTCCATTTTCCTCCCCTACCCAGTAAATGCACAACTGTCATGACCGCCCACTTTGTCATCTCATCCCCTCTACCTTATCATTCCTCTGCTAACAAATGCCTGTCAGTCCCGAACTTGTAGCTTTGGGGTATTTCGTATCTCTGAATGTTTTAAAAAAACAAGAGGTAATGTAGGAGAGACACAAGATCTTAGTGGTGAAGCTGGTCGTCACATTAAAAGGAAGAATGATAATCCTGTCATAGCAGTTTGCCATCCAATTTGCTTACAGGTGTGTTATTTTTCCATCTATATTTCTGTGGTTTTATTGTTCTGGACACTCGACGAGGTCACATTACCAACACTTCAAGCTTCCATGCGCTGTACAGTTTCACGTGTGGCATGTTTACCCTCAGTATTAGTCATGCGCAACCTTGAGAGCCGTCAGTCTCTGTTCACGGGTTCTGTTCAGAGGTTCCTCGGGACCTCGGCGTGCCCGTGTCACACTCTCTTGTCACCACCTACTGATTGAAGGGTCTGAACTTACCTGCTGCTGCAAAGAGATTAGCAGTCATTAGGCCCCGACAGCGTGGGGGGGCTGTCGATCAGGCTCCGGTTGCACTGTCTTTGTCTTGTAGCCTTGGAGACATGTTGGTCTGAGGTGCCTCAGGGATGGAAGCAAACCAGTGCTGGATTGTCTTTTGGGACAGAATGCAGGTGGAGTGGTGTTGCGTTAACAGTACTATTGTATGGTCACTTTGCGAACCTGTCAGGTCTTGTTTCGTCCAGCAGAGAGAAAACCATGTATTTGTTTATTCAAAACACTTAGGTGGTCTTTGGACATTTGTCAAACTGGATCTTTGTAAGTCCACTACCACTACCAATACCACCTTTTCCTATTGTCCAATCTTGGTAAACTCAAGTTATTAGCATGGCTCAGGTGATTTTGTGGTCAAACTCTGTATTTGTCAGTCCAGTTCTGTTCTGGTTGTCTGCAGAATCAATGTACCTTGCAGATTCGAACACATCTAAATTGTGTTTTATGTCGACTCATGTTTTGGCCTTTTGTTATCTTAATTGAGTCCTTTAGTATTGTACGCTGTTAGCCATATTAGCGAGCCTCTCAGGCTTGTGTTGGTTACTCATTATCTTTTGACATTATTCTGTCTACAACTTCTCAAGAATCACTCCAAAAAACCTACTCTTTGAAATAACTTATTGTACTTAGTATTTTCAAGAACTGGTAAAATAATTTTTTTTTTTTTAATAAATGGTACCGCAAATTAGCTGATGTTATGTTGTGTGGTTGTATTTTTGTTTCATCTTACAATTTTTTCTAAATGTAAGATTTTAAATGGACGTCATCTCGACAGTGTTTATTAGCTTTCCAAATCTATGACAGCAATGAAAAGGATACTGTGATGAAAGGATAATTAAAAAAGCGGTTTTCAGTTCAAATGTCCTAACCTACGAATGAAAAACTACATTTTCAGGGTACAATTCTAACTGTAAAACCCCTGGTAGAACTGCAGAAGTAAGACTTTAAAAGGGAATTGAAGCTTCAAAACTGTTTGATTTGCCAGTCAGAAGTTTTTTTTTGACTATTATTCATTTGATTTTTGTTTCTTTATATTGTCAAAGCCCCCCAAAAAAACAACCTATAAATATCCTCTTGATCGTCTCGACAGGTTTCTTGTAATGTAGCATGAGCAGCATGTTGAACAGAACTCGAGCTCGGTTGGTCGAGTGGGTCATCTTCCAAATCCAAGATTAGTGTTTAGAGTCTCTTATCAGTCTCTCTATGTCCTGCAGTGTCTCTGGCCAAGTCAACAAACCTCAAGTCGTGAGTGTGACTGACTGTGCAAAGCATCATTACCTTATAAAAATGAATAGAATACACAGTATTTTTGAGTGAAGTGAGTGTGTGATTTAGAACTGTAATTTGGCTTAAGTCATTTAAATGTCATAGTGACCAGGAGAACCAATATGCTGTATGTTTTTTTTTATATCTTAAATATCTTATAATTATTTTTTTATATGAGTTTAAAAGGCAGCATAAATAAAACCGCAAAGATTTATCCCCTATTTATTTCCTCACTTAATCACTGACAGCTGGCTTCACATGTAGATGATTTAGTGTCATTCGCCCTTCCATTTAGTCTGTCATGTCCTCTCAGATAATGTTTTATTGTCTAGGATCCCGAGGGGTTAATGCAGCTGCTGTCCCCTCGCACTGATCTGCCCACTTCGGTCCAAGCTTTCAGGTCTTAGCTGTCCCCCCTTTTTTTCCCCTGGCACCCGTCCCCGCTGATGACAGCTCTGTCCTATATCCACTCACCAGCTCCCCTTTGCCATTCCCTTATTACCCGAGTGTAGAGCCCCCACCGCTGAGAGGAGCTGGTCTGGCTTGTAGTCTGATACGTTCAGCCGCCGCTGCTGTGCGTGCAGAGGTGGGAACACGGTTCATAACATTCACCTCTGACTATGTTGGAATTGGGTCGTCGGAAAGGTCGTGAGGAAAGGGGCGTGGCCGAGGTAGATTGTAAATACTGCGTGTGACACGCGGGGGAGCATCACTCCTCTGAGCTCTGACCTTTCAACCGTCAACCCCGGGGGGCCCGGCAGGATGCACTTCAGCATAATTCTATGAAGTTGAACCTAATATGTCGCAGCACCTCCATATCTGACTTTCTATTGAGTGACTTGCGCTTTAATGAGATGCAACATTTATTTGCATTCTTGCCATGTGAAGCATTTGTATAGCTGGATTCCTCATGTAAAGCAAGGTTGACAGGCTGCAGATCTCACATACAGGAGCAGAGAAGAATGTCTCAGTGCAGTTTATTATCCTGTTTCAAATGTACGGGTCTGCACCCCACAGCTCTGGAGCTCCAGTAGCCTCTCTGTAGTGAACGGTTCAGGAGTTGATCAACTAAAACATGTAAGATAATATTCCATCCGAGCTGGTCACTAAACGATATAAGTTTGCGGTGGAAGCACTAAATGGGTAAAACTGCTACAACAGCTATAATGAGAGACACTTGAAACCATTAGTACTTCAAATTAGTTCAACAGATCAAACTGGTGATTAACCATATAAATAATTGTATAATCAAACTATATAATAAAATAGCTGAGTTTATGTAATTAGTAAAGTGGCAAAAACTAATAAGTTATATAATGAAAAGTCCTTAATTGTACTTTTTAAAATTTCCTAATGTAAACCAGCATAAACTATTTAGTTGAATCCAGCAAATTGTTATACTTGGTAAGTTTATGTGCTGTTTTATTTTTACTTTGACGTGTTTTTTTATTTTTTGGGGGGGGTTCCAGGCATATTTATTTGGTGGAAAGTGGGCAGAAGTGGCTGTTTTGCTCATAAAGGTTGCAGTTCTCTGTGTTTGGAGGCATGAGTGCAATTTAATCACAAGTACTCCTTTAGAAACAACAGAGGGGGCCCAGACGAAGCAGTGTGGGCTGTGATGGTTGAGTTCTGGCTGTGGCTTTGGCCTGGTTGGTGGAAAAGGCCACATTCTTCCTGGAAGCAACCAGAACTCCCACACTGGAACAATTCAGCAACTTACTTTCTTTACTGTACACTGAATATGTGTTTGTCCACTTTTTCCAGGCCTTGTTGAACACAGGCGGTATAATAAAAAAAAAAAAAAAAAAAAGCAACATCATTGTGGTCGCTGAACCGGTTGGCATGAGTCATAAAATAAACAGTGAGGGTTTGAATACAGCTCTTGTGTCCTGTGGGATTAGTGAACACGCTGCATGGAGCCCCTATGGACCGATCATGTACCGCTGACTTATTTTTGAGTCACACACATCTGGTCATGAACTGGGAGTTTATTTATAACCCCGGTGACCCCCATCAAGGGGGTTTCAACACACCTCGGTCTATATTGTATACACATGTGTGGTTTGCTTAAAGATGCTTATATATCAGGAGCAAACATATTCTTTGACATTGTTTATGGGTACACAGACGAAAAAATGTGGTTTTAGTTAACTATTAGAGGAAAAAATCTCACAATGTTTTAACAAAATCACTCTTGAATCAGTCAGTGGTCTGTCTCACTACACCATCTTGTGGTACAAATTAGTATTAGTCTTGTTTAGGCTGGTGTTGGATAGAAAAACTTGCCATTGTTGACATAATTCGGTTTCCCGGGTGTACTTTAAGCTACTCTCTTTGTCACGACGAGAACGATTTCAGCGAATACAAATCCAGTATCAGTTGCCACATTTGAGGTGAGTTACGCAAGAAATATAAGGCATGGTTTAGTGCGTTTTCCTAAATTAACTTTAATTTGGATTTACATAGGTGACTTAATTCAGTGTACCGGTAATAGCATATATTTATTTATTTTTATTGATAAACACATTTAATTACCCTTAAAGAGACATTGTGTTTAGTTATGTTGAGTAATTTTGGAAATTACTTAATTACCTCTATTTGGTTGATCATAAGTCTGCTATTTCCCGATAAATTTTATACTATAATTATTTAAAACATCACTCAGGTAAGTGGAAATTGTTGACATAACTGGATTAATTAGAATCAACAAATTGTTTTTGAGTGACATTGAAGAAAGTCAACATCCATCGTTTCTTTTCCCTTAATATCATGTTAATAATGCAGTAATTAGAATTATAATAGTGCAAATGTGGTTGAAATGACTTTCCTCCTTCCATTACCTGTTGAACCAGTGATTTATTACTTTTGGGGGGAAACTGGCTCACTTTACCGTGGTCTAAACACAAAAAAAACACAAAAAAACATGCTGCATCTTTAAGAGTTTCTGTGTCTCTCAAAAAAAAAAAAAAAGGTGTGTTTGTTCAGAGCTTCCTGCAGGGCTACGGGTCAGACAGTGGCGCTCCAACAGAAGTCGACTTGTCACATATAGCTCCCTTTTTTCCCTTTAAATCCCACTCAGGAGCAGCTCAGCTGTGCCCCGTCGTAAATTGCCACATCTTACAGTTAACTGGTGACGGTAGCTGCATGTGTCAGTCAGCGTATACGGTTTCCTTCTGTGAGACGCAAGGATCTTAACACAGTCGGGTGTTTCACTGTCCGCAGCACTCAAATACATCAGTGCTCCTGGAAGAAGTCGAGGAGCTGGGACTATGTTAAGCTCGTAGGTTTTCAGATTCTCTCCGGAAAGCCTCGGGGGTGCTAAAAAACTAACAGCCTTATCTGAGGAGGCGCACATGTGTTGCTTCAGGGCCAGAGTATGTCTAACAATAGTGAAAGAAACACGTCCCTTTTTAAGGCCTGTGTGTATAAACTGAGCTTGAATTGATGTTTTGAAAGGATTTCTCGTCTGATCAGGGTTAGTAGTGAACAAGTATCGCTGGATGGGCGGGCGTTGGGTTGTGTAATCATTCTCCTGGCTGGAAACAAGCAAAAGTAAAAGTATGCAACACTGTCCTTATGTGTCCTTAAGATGTAGTACCGCAATACTTCATCAGTTAATCACACAAATACCAAACAGTGAATTCATCCTGAAAACTATGTTGAATTACCTGTTATCTTCGGCCTCACTAAAATAAATAAGAAAGTAAGGTGGAGGGGAAGGGCCCTCGAGCCTCCTGTCACCTGTTAGAAAGCGTTTCTTGCTTTCACCCATCACACCAGCTGGTAGAGCGCCTCTGATCTGAAACTCACAGGGGGGGCTTCAGGAGGTCTGATGGAAGCAGTTTGGAGCTTCGCTCGAGGGAAATGTCCTCCAGAGATGAGCTTGTACGGAGAGCGGTGCACATACCTGCACAGAATGATGTGTTGTATAGGTGAGTGGCCACGCTTGACTTCTCTGACTTGGTGAGGAGGAGCCTGATCGTTGGTGGTGGTGTTTTCAAGAGAGGCGATATCGAAAGGTTGTGAAGAAGAACATGAGAAGGTTACGGGTGCTGGGATGGGATTATGTGTTAGTTTAGACCCTTTGCAGTGTGATTTCCAATCTAAAGACATTACAGAATGCATTATTTTATTTTGGTTACATCAAGAATTTTGGAGATTGTACAATTCATTATGAACTGAACGGTGACTTATTTGCTGCATGCGTCTGGATTTGACTCATAGATTCAAGAGTGAAGCTGTACATCTTCAGACGTGTAACATACATATCGGTTTTCCCTCAGCTGCTGCTGCAATTTCAATGAACTTAAAGACCAGACGTGCAGAAAAAGCCCACGTAACGGGCACATTATGACAACCAGCAGCTGCTCTGTGACATTTGTGTTGGGATTGTGAGGGAAAACACCGTAAATATGACGGCAGTGTCTCTATAAAGTAAAACGGTGAGGTGCGGCAACACGTCTCACGGTAGTAAAAAATCTACTGCACGGTGATAAAAACGCAGTCGTTCAGACTGAAAACTGGCTGTTTAATGTATCTGAGGCTATTTTGTGGAAAATGAAACCTTTATAGTAACGTCTTGGTAATTAGCGACTGTGAGCGGTCGTTGAAGTTAGAAAGCGGCACACTTTCACCGATTCGATGTAAACATATAGTGGAACAATGGCTCATCTAATGCATACCAATAGTCTAACTGTGCTCATGACGAACATCACTTTAAACATGAATTACAGAATATTGCAAGGCAATTTATATTGGCCTCAACATCAGTGAGTTAAGACATTTGTTATCTGTTAAATCCCAAACTATTGCAAATAAATCACAATAAATTGTGCTTATTTTTTTTCAGAAAAACTCACTTTATCCCAGTTGAGTTAATTTGTATATATATATATACAGTATATATTTATTAAAGCATTTTGAGACTGTTGAAGCAGTAAAAATGTGCTTTATAACTGAAGTCCATTCTGCACCACATGAGGCACTGCTGTTCCTTTCTGCCATCAATCTGACACTCTTTATTCCCCAAAGGTGTGCATTTCAGACAGAAAATTTTCATTTGTTTTCATTTGAACCAGTGATATTCATAGATATATTATTCATTGTATCAGTTTGTGCATTTGTTGTTTCACTCTGCTGTGTACACGACATGCTGGTGCAAAGTAACACACAGTAAAGTATTCTCACGCACACACTCGAAGCCACAAACACGTTAATGATAACGTTTCAGCCCTACTTGGATCAGATCTTCAAGTCTGCATCAACACAAAACACACCCGCTTCTATTTCTACGTCTGGAACAGACGAGGCGACAGCTCTGTGATGGCAGGTGTGGTTCTTACAACAAAGAGCAAGTCAATCAAGGACATTGGAAGAAATAGACGCATATACACGGTAGTAAGAATGATAAAATGATTGTATTCTCTGAAAATGCCAGGTAATCGCATATATCTGAGTTTACTTCACCTATTGCCTCAAGTACATTTTGTTGCTTTCAGTTTAAATCAAATCACCTGTCAAAAATATATTACTGTCATTGAATAAATAAATGTAATTATTCAATTGTATATATTTTTTAACTACATATAAGTGAGTTTGCTGGCCGTGTGTGTATGCAATTTCTCAAACGCCTTCACACATGCATGCAGACTCTTATCAGGAAGGTATTAGCCAGTGGTGGTACATAAGCACCATCTAGTGGTGAGTTCATTACACTGCCTCCTTCCTCATTCAAGGAGGGCAGAACAATGTTCACAGGATGGGGTTTTCCTCTCCATGACAGACTGTTCCATTACTGGAGACTCCTCCGTCTCTGGAGCTAAAAATATAGCCGTGACTAAGAGCTAGTCACAGTTACCACCAAAGCACATGGCGCCTCGTGTTTACGTGCGCTGCCATAGAAACGGCTCTGAAGTTCTTCTTTTTTTTCACCCCTAAATATGCGCGGCTGTGTGGAAAGTGTTGAGGGCGAGCTGGCTTCTGGGAACGCCGCATGTCAGGGTGATGGATTAATGGCTGACAGAATGAGGAACCTACAGTAACATGAGCTACATTGGGCAATAAAGATGGATGCTACTTCTAAGATCACATGTCCAGCTCATAAAATTAGTCACTTCTTAAGGGTGGCAGCAGCATTGCTTGAATCAAATTTAATGACCGACAGACTGCTTTTGTTAATGTTTAAGTCATTTTAAAATGTAATTCCAGAGCATTAGGGAGCTTGATTTTCAGTTTTGCTTTTCCTCCCCTCGTGAGGAAAGTTAAGGTGAGTTTATTTTTAATGTTATTATTAGAAACACTGTGATCGATAAGCTCAAGTTATCAGCCGAGTGACTCCAAACTGTTCTCACCTGCAGAGGGAGACACAAGCTGCAGCCCAGCTGAGGCGTCGAATTCCCTCCCCTCTCCAGCACGTTCATATTCGCCTAAATTAAACATTTACAACGGTCACAATCCCAGATGTGGGGCTTTCCACAGCCGGAGCCCACCACTTCAGCTATTTTAATCCTCAGCTGCCGCGGCTAATCTGAAGGCCCGTTGGGTCGGAGTTAAATTGGGATTTTGGGCTTCATCGGCGGGTCTAACTCTGACAGCATCATCTGAAGTCTACTGCCAGTGAACCTGCGTCACGGCACAACTACGACAAACATGCCCGCGATCCGATTGAACATGCAGGGCACTGATTTATGTTAGCCGGATAAGCTTGAACTCATTCTTCTCCCCTGACACAAACATAATCATTGATGGAAAGATGATTGTTTAATCCATCGGTGCCTTTCAACTGAGAAAAAAAAATTACAGTTTATTGTATTAACTGTACTTAGCAGCCAATTTAACATAATTGTGTTTAGCAGCACACCCTCATGACAACGTATTCCCTTCAAGCCTGTGCTTTCTTTGGGATTTGTCGTGTTTTAACTTTATATAATTGGATTTCAGTGGAATAACCAACGGTGTCTATGCACTAATCTCACAGCTGTAATTCTTTTGCTTTTGATTTCCAATGAAAAACCCAACAAATGAGCTCCAACATGTGCAGTATTTAAGGCAGCAGCAACCCCGCCCTGCGTCTTCTTCCTCATGTTTCTCCTCCTCCTCTTGATTTACCTTTTATGGGATAGAAAAGGGGGGGGAAAAAGCGACGATCCTGGGTGTGTTTTATCAGCATTCCTTTCCTATGAGGTGTGGTGGCCGCATATTAATGTGAAAATTTACACTTTCACCTGAATTGACCAAGACAGAGAAGAAAAAGGAAGGGGGGTGGGGAAATGCGGTGGAGAGATAATCTAATCTGAGCGAGCTAATCCTCTCTGCAGTCCCTTTTCTTTTTCTTTTTTTATCTCACAATGAAACGAGTCCTCCCTCTCTTTGGAACCCTTGTATTTTCTCTGCAGTTCAGCACTTTCTAAAACCATAATGACACATTCTCAGGATGCCTTTGTGCTCTAATTTGGCTTCTTCGGTCGCTCGCTGCCTAAACACTGGGTTTTCCTCGTCCTCTGAAGCGGCTGCAGGTTCGACCATGCGTTTGCTGGTATCCCTGAGTGACGTGTAGGTTTTCTAAACGACCAACTTAATGCCTCGGTTTACATTAAACGGAACAATTAGAGCAGACAGAGACGTTAAATTGCGTTGCAGCTGCAACAATTTCAACTGAGCAGCCGGTGAGAACCATATCAAGGCACTGCAGTGGCTACAAATACAGGTTTATGGCTGAAAGGTACCGTTTGCCATGTTAAAGCAGCTGATGTGTGAGGTTTAAGTGCAGAACTAAGCATTTTCACAGTCACAGCTGAACAAAATTGTACCTGGGTTATTATGAGATGGTTTTTCGCTTTAGAGGAATGTGAGTAAATCATGCAGTGGTTGTTGAGACTTGTCAGTGCGCCGATTGGAGAACGTACGATTCACCTTCTTATGTCTGTGAAGGCTTGTCAATAACTTTAATTTTAACCTGTACGTATCAGATCACTATAAACCGATGTGTTGGACTGATCATCTGACCCACAATGCAAAGTGCTTATAGGAATGTTTGGCTTTAGTTGAACAGGAGATATGCAAAAATGTTGAGTATCGCAATGAAAGTATTATACCAGTGCTCTTTCTCTTGCCGCTAATTTACACACACTGTGACTGGGCTATAGTAATTATTTTGATTAGTTCACATGCACGTCTTTTTATGGATAAATCAAGATTATTCACATTTTTCTGTCTTATTTTCAGTGCTGTCATTTTCAATTGAAATAATTATGTTTGCGTTCAGTCCTTTGTGATGTGTATATCGTTTTCATCACAATAACAATAGACTTTCAATATATTATGCAGCCTGACATGAAACCACTTCAAGATATAGTAATGCTTAATAGTACTGCTTTAACGCGGTACATGGTGACACACGCTTCTGTTAATGACTCGACAGCACATCTCGTCATTTAGTTTCGCTTGCACAGCAATCTTTCGAACAACGTTTAGTTTTTTGTTTTTTTTTCACTTTTGTATACAATGTTTTTTTATTCAAGTAAATTGTTTCATTTTTCAAATTAACTTATGAACTTACATGTCAAGAAGCACAAATCTGGCCTTATTTCTATGTTAAGATAAGGTTTTGGAAATTTTGCACTGAAGTCTGAGAACAGCATTTGTCTTTATTTGTTTTTGTGTGTGTGTGTGTGGGGGGGTGTTATCAGGTTATCAATATCAAATTTGTGCCCAGCTATAAAAAAAAAAAAGCAACAGGGAATGAAAAGAGCCACTGAGTTTGTCCCAGTAAGCTGAATAAAGTAACATAAACATAAATGTCACCATAAAAAAAAAGTGATCAGATTTCAAAGTTGTCGTTTAGAGCAAGAATTATGCCTCCTCCTATTTTCACCAAACACTCTCTTGGGGAAAAAAAAAACCCATCGGGTTTTGATGAAGCCAGATGAGGGTGCAGAGTAATAAGCACATTGAGACCTCAATGATATACCTCTCTTTTGGAGGAAAAAGATCTCATGACGAAGATGTTCCACACTTTCCGCACCATCGCCGGTTCCTACTTGGGTCCCCTGCTCGCGTTTCCCACGAGCGTTACTAAACCGTGCTCTCGTCTGACTCAGTTCGCACCTATTGTTGGATCTGCGTATCAGAAAAACCTGCAGGAAAAATCATCCCCAACTTGTGTTTTTCATTGATGGAGGAAACCCTGCCTTGTGAGAATTATTTCCATGGAAGTACGGAGTGTAGTTTTAGGCTGTGTTCGCCTTTTCCAGCCAACTCCATCAGTGTTTTTAACAGTACGCCGTCCCGTTCCTTTTTTCCTCTTGTCACATTTAATTGCCTCCCCTCGTACCACACCTTAATTCCGCAGCTTGCCTAGACATTGCATGAAGCTACGAAGGTGTGTCGGCAAATTTGCTAACGCGGCTCGAGATGAGTCAACACACACACACACACACACATACACTCGCACTGACACATTAAGTGTGTTCATGTTCACACAGGTCGGGCTGAATACCCCCGCCAGAGAAAAAGTGGTCCGAGGTGCTTGATGAATCGATGTCAGCGCTGGTGGGGAAATGGGATGTATATCCATCAGACTAGAGAGAGTGAGAGAGGATTTAGCCGAAGTGGGACACACCCCCGGCCTCCAGCTTAACTGTCAGCACATACTACAGACAGGGTATAGGGGGGCCACTATGGAAGAGCTTTGTGAAATATAAGCCTCAAAGCCTTGTGTTGAACCAAATAATTTTGTGTTTTTTACAGGGGAGCTTCTTTTTTTAAAAATTCAACTTTTAGATTGAGAAATAACGCCATTGTAGTCCAACAAGGAAAAGTTGGACTTGTGAAGTAACTGCATGCACACTTGCACAATGCATCAGACTCACCGATTCAGCATTATCTGATCAGATGTTGGCAGATGATGGCAAAGCTTTATGGAATTCCCATAACTGGAACGGCCTTGACTTTGAAATGGTTTTGATGAAAAATTCAGCAAAAAAAGAGAAACATCTCTGCTGGGTTTTTTTTTTCCCCCTTTTCTTTTTGATGCTAAGTCAATCACAGTAATTCATCTTGTGGGTGTAATCTTGGAAATGTCCCTAAAATCTCTTTTCTTGCTGTAGTTCCAAACACACTGTTTGCTTGTGCCTGTCTGGCAAAAAAAAAAACTGGTTTATGAGAAGAGACGAATTAGGTTTTTTTTTCCCTGTAATTTGTTTGGATTGAAGACTGCAGATTGGGAACTGTGCAGTGAGACTGAGGAAATGTGCTTCAGTTAGAGGTGTACATGCAAAAATTCAAATAGATGTTTTCCGTTGCAAAGTTCTGTTGAACTTCTCAGTAAAATGATCGCTGATGTACAGGGTGTGGTCGCCCAGCACCACCGTCTGGAAATCCAGCCCAACCCTAAACTATCTCATCCCGCCATCACTTCTCCTTTTTCAACTCTCTCAATGTGACATGCCTGAGGAATGCCGTGATTAAGTAATGATTAACCAGAGATGTGTGTGTACAAGTACGACAAAAAGAAAAAAAGACACCTTTTTCAGACTCCCATCTTTAGTCAATGTGCAATCTTTATAATCCGCAGTCTTTCAATTGAAGATAAAGTAATCGAGTCAGCCATAGCAACTCTCTTGACCTCGGCTTGAGTGTGGATCGTCTTGCGCAAGCCCGAGCGATTAGACGCTGCAGGTTGCCACACCTCGCCCTCACCCGCCTCTGCTCGCGCCGCAAAGAGGAAGGGGTGTGTTCCGTGCCCTACCCACAGTGTCCTCCGCACACTCCAGCCACTAAATACACAGTTGCACATCGCGCACGAGGACGGGCCCAGACTTCATAGCCCACAGGCACTGCTTGCTATGAAAGGAATAGAGTGAGCGGGTAGGAAAGGGAAAAGAGAGAGAGAAAAAACATCGGCAGGAAGAAGAAGGGCAGAGCAGAAACTAATGAGCCAGTGAGGAGGTTAAGAGGGGAAAGGAAGGCAGAGAAAGCCTAGGTTTCGCGCCGGAGAGACAGATAGAAGAGGGAAGGAGCGGACGGTCCCACCGGGGATATTTCACCAGTAGGATTTTGTGCGTTGGTCAAAGGCGACGATGAACTCTCAGCAGCAGAAGTACAGGAATTTCTCCTCTGGCAGCATGGGCAGAGACAGGATGCCCTCAGACGATGGCTACTACCAAGGGATGCTGAAGGCTATGGACGGCAGGAAAGGTACCGGTGTGACTGCGGTCCCATTGTTCCTCTGTGTTCGAAGCTGCTGCGTGACAATTCAGTGTTTTTATCTTGGGCTGCGGGTGAGGTGAGGTGAGCCTTTTATTAGGACATCGATCGGGTTGCACACCTTTGTGTTGAGACTTGGCTGATTTCAAGCGCTGTATAATGCATGATTTTGTACATCAGAAAGCGTTTTTCCATGCTTTCTGTTTGAAAAGTTACTGGACGACACTGTACTGTCCGGTGTTTTCCCTACTGGGTGACTTAAAAAGAGGATACTCCCCTTTTCTAATGCATCAGCAGCTTCCTCATCTCGCATTGGTCAGCAAAGCCCATTCACAGTTTTCTCTTGCACACGCACACACACACACACACACACACACACACACACACACACGGTGGATCTGGGTGAATGAGTCACTGCGTCTCCATTCTGTCTTCGTTTGCAGCATCCGTTAATGTCTCACCCATTCCCTTTCTCATTCAGTCTCTCCCTCCCTTTTTTTTTCTATACTAAGTTATTTTTAACAGTTTTCCAAGGAAATCGGTTGCTGACTTGGAGTTTTCCACAGTTATTGCTTTTCTTTTCTTTCTTTCTTTTTTTTTTTTCTTTGCTTTGCCTCTGAAGGTATCATTAGACTGGCCAGTATCCTCAGTCTCTTTAGCTTAGATAGAAGCCTGACAAATACTAACCAGTGTAACAGTGTTAAGATCATTGAAAAACTATAATGGAAACGTAACACTTCATGCAATAAATCCAATTTTCTTATTTTCGTGGTGACGTAGATCCTATGCGTTAAATTAGATTTTAGTGTGAGTCAAATTACAGTCTTGGAATAAAGGATGATGGAATAAAATATGATGTATAACTTCTGTAACATACATAATGAATAAATTTTAATTCCATCTCTGCTGAAAATGAGAGTTTTATGAAAGTAAAGGTGTTTTTACTTCAATTTTAAAACACAGCATCACATTTGTATGCATCCTTACACCATGGTCCTAATTAGAAAACTGTTTGTTACCATAGATCAACAAATGTCCACTTTGGTGTCTTACTTTCCGCTGCTGCTGTTGACTTGTGAGGACTTAAAGGGCCATAAACTCCACGCCCCACTGGAGAGTGCTTGTGTGTGTGTAAGTGTGTGTGAACATGTGATAATCGGGAAGGTCACCCTGCCCCTATTCACCCGCATACCAAGCCTTTCACTTGAGGAGGAGCAGTGAGTCCTCAGGTTTGATATTCAGCTTGGAAAGCAACCTTTGTGTTCCATGATGTGTGTCACCAGTTATCACCGGAAGTAGACATGCCGGGGCCTTGTGATCGGTCATCATTGGTCTCATTGACTAATGAGGTTTCCATTCCATTTAGAGAAGTTGCTCATGAGGAAACCCAGCCTCTGGGTGCCTATTTCGTTAAGGTGCCGCCTGAACAGCTTTTCATTGCTGGGTGTGTCACTGAATGCAGCCTCATCCGTACCTTTGAACACAAAGTCCTTGGTCTTATCAGTTCAGAGGTTCCTGTTGCTGTGCGAATCAGTGAGTAAAGTAAACTTGACTGCTGTTCGATTGGCCCAGAACCAAAGTTGTTGAGTTAAGCTCAACTTTTTGATCATTCAGGGAGCTGGAAACGGGCCAATCCATCCACTGTGTTCATAATAAAGACACACCTTGTGGTTGTTGCCTAAACTCCTCAACACTCACGGCTTTGTTGACTCTGGTGGGTGTATTCCCATGCCCGGGACCGTGTTCCTTCTTGTCTGAAAATTGCACTCGGTAATAGTTATGCCATGTCTTGTGGCAACCACACGGAGCATCTTCGCACTTCAAGAGCATTCCACCTTTTTTTTTACGATCCCATCCTTTTATTGTTCTTCCCGTCTCGGAGCACAGCTGGCAGTGGTGTCATCGTGAAATGTGACCTCCAGAACAATACATCTGCACACAGTGAACATGCTGCGATGTGTTGTGACTCATATGCAAGCTGACTTTGTGTTGTTTTTTTTTTCTTTTTCTTTTTCCACCCAGTGATAAATTGTGTTTGTCCTGCAAAAATACAAAACAAGTTTGGCCTCCTGGCGTGTTCCTCTTTTGCTTCACATATGTATCGTACTGAAGTTCCCAGCTGCTATTCTCACACAGACTGATTCACTTAATACAGTTCAGCTTTCTTTTCTTTGCTTTTTGCATGTGTCTGATGTTTGCCATGTTTCTGTTTTACAGATGAACGGGATCGTGTACAGAAAAAGACTTTCACAAAATGGGTGAACAAACACTTGAACAAGGTAAGAACCTGTTTCTGAAATGGCCACATTTCTGCACTCGCAGTAAAAACACACACATGAAGAAAACATTTTGGATAGAGATCAACCAAATTTCACCTTAAGGTGGCCAAATGTTTCACAAGACATTGTGGTTCACCGCACCGTTGCACACCAACCACAGAGATTACCAAAGGGTGAAGTTGTGGTCCAGGTCCACAAGTGATCAAACAGCACATCATTGTATTGGGATTTATTCTCCTGGTTTTGCTTTTAATTGCACAATATTTGTTTTTAAGGTGTCTAAAACTTTCACATTCGGAATTACTCAGACTTGGTTGTTGTTGGCAAACGTTTTGATATGGTGAACCGTCACAAAAATGTTATTGGGTTCATGGTAGGGATATATCGTCATTTAAAATCCATATAACTACGATGATGTAAAATCACAGATTTTTCTTTTAAAATACGGTGTAAAAAATATGAAAACTACTTAAACACATAGAAAACATCCCGTCACTTTTCTTTCCAAAACCCCTAAGCGTATAGATCAATTGTTATTGGGGTATTCCATGATATCTATTCATCCATCTGTGTGTGGTGTGTATGTATTACTAATTCATCATCTCCATTTCTCAACGTCACAAGAAGTTTCATGATGATTAGTAGTTTTTTTAATTATTCACATAAGAAAATCAAAAAGAGTCAAGACAGAAGAAGTTCCAGTGTGATATGAAATCCTCGTACAAAGCAATCAGAGTTTAAAACGTACTGCAAGTGTGCATGATGCAGGAAATGTTGGAGGCCTTAAAAAGAATAAATAAATAAAAATGAAACAAAAGTACTTTCCATTTCCTAGAAGATGGAAAAAACTTCCTGAGTGCAGCCTTCTGTCATGTTCCCACTGACCCAGAACCCAGAATCACGTGGCTCCACCTGGCTTCTGGACTGTATTTAGCTTTACACAGATAACCACCATAATCAGTTAAAATGAAGATAATGAAGAAAAAAAAAAAAAAGCTGCCTATCAGTTTATTCCTAAATTAGCAGTAGTCCGGGATCAAGTTAATCATTGGTAGCCAAAGTAAACACTGACTGACTTGATGAATTCTGAAGAAGCTTAGTGTTATGAGAGAGGGAGGATCAGCTGTCTCCTCTGTTGGTTCCTGGTCTGATGGTTCCTTCAACGCAGCGTTAAGTTGTGGATCATTTGAAGCTGCAGGCCGTTGTTTACTTTAAGGTAATCCATCGTTCAACCGTCGGCTGTAAAGGTGATTACCACCCTCTACTCTCATGAACACTCATCAGCCAGCCGCTGACTGTTTCCCACTCGGTCACCAGCTTTACGCTTCTCGCCAGAAGTCCACTCTGTCACCATCCAAGACGCTCTGCGATGCGCCCGTCGGCGCCCGTCGGCGCCCGGTCCACTCTCGCATACCTCACTCCGACAGCCTGAAAGCTCACCAATGCATCACACGCTGGACGGTGAAGGGGTGTAAACAGGTCAGGAAGGGAGTGAAGTCAAACAGAGAAGCTTTACCAGTCGAGATTTCCCCTCCTGTAACAAAACACAGGCTTGTTTTCTGGGAAACTCCCCCAGATGCATTAACATTTAGTGATTCCACATCATATGCATTTCACTCAACAGGTTTTCATATTTTTTTCTAGAAGTAGAACAAGGGGGGACAAAAGTAAGCACAAAGACGGTGTGTACTGCTAACCTCCCCTGCCACTGTGTGCGAACATATAGTGGTAACTCATTCCTGTTTTTCCAAAGTGTTCAGTGGGAATACTGCAGGGTGACTCACAAGCACATCTGGACTCGCTTAGCTCCCTCTGAAAGGCAGATCCCGGTCTGGGCCCAGAGCTCCACGCTCCGTTGACGTCTAACGGTAGCACATGCGCTGCCCAGACTCTGAGGCCTGGGCGGGTGCTGGCATCTGTGCCCGCCTAAAACTGAAAGGCAGGCATTGATGCATGGAGAGCCGCGTAATTCTTCACGTCAGTGTAACTGTAACTATTGTATGAAAAAAGAAATCACATAATGTGGAGCCGTTGTTACCGCAGGGTTTCAGTCTTAAACTGATGGTGACGCAAGCCAGGAGACATTTGCTGGTAGGCATATTAGTCTTTGGCAATCACTGTCAGCTCCAGAAAGGTTGGAATGTTGTAGGATATTGCAGATTGGGTAGGTAACTGCATAAGAAAATTCAACAACAGGATAAACCTTTTGGAGTATTGGAGAAATCCATGCACCCATGTTTTAAAACAGCTCGGCTCTATAGAAGCCTTAAAATCGAAATGTCTGAAGTGATTAATACATACAGCAGGGAAAGTGTTAACTGTGTGAAAGTGCTCTGGGAAGGTTAAACTGGTGTTAAACTGATTTAATGACTTAATGGGTGGCTCGACATGGAAAGACTTTAGGTTGAGCGCAGACCATGAAGAGCTGTAAAGGGCCACTGAGTGGTGTCTCCCACTTAGTAAATCTCTACAGATTACGTAAGGTTGAGCAAAGCAGAGCGACGGACCAGATTCCAAGCAACTGTTTCATTAAATATAGTAACAGAGACCAAGGTCATGTAGAGCTGGCAGTGGTAGGAAGGAGAAAACTGAAGTTTAGAGGGTGAACGCCTTTTTCTAGCATAATGTTTTTCCTGTTTCCTGTAAAAAATAAAAAATTCAGAGCTGTATGATATTAAGGAAACGCATGGTCACATGCAATAATGAGGTTAATGCCTTTGTGCTTTGGGATCTGCCCTTTCAGGGAACAGTGCTCCTTCTCTGAATTTACACAATCATGAGTTAATTTTTGTGAATCAATCACAATAAACACTTTCGATATTTAATATTATTACAGTGTAAATTCACACAGCCTGATTGCATATTGCAGTGAGTAATCTGCATATTGATGATGAATTTATAATGCGTTGCAAAGACGTACTTTAATAAAAGACACATTTTGGATCATAATATATTGTATAAGTGTAAAAGAGAAGTATTAAGATTATAAAAATTAGTTTGTGAAAAACTGTACATGCAACAGTCACGACAATGACAGACTATATATGAAGACTTAAAAGTATCTCACTAGCAGGAGAAGAGTTATAGATTGTTGTTTTTTTCTTGTCTTTGCCTCCATTCAATCGATCACTGGGCATCGCACAAAGCATGAAAGTGGCGAAGTGTCATTATAGTGGAACCCCTGTGAGGTGGGGCTCATCCTTCCTCACTTTGAAAGTAAACTGCACAAGACGAAACATGTTGAAGTGTGTTGTTTATAGAGAGCGCGGGGCCGGGGGTAAGGGGCTGTCAGCCACAACCATGTTCATTGTTGCACTAATGATTTTCACCTTGAAAAGACCTTTTTTTCTTTGCATCTGGGAGGGCAATTTGTCGTATAACACCTCGTTTCCAGCAGCAACTAAACACAACCGCAGCCGCTTTGGGACAACGTAATGGACGGGTGGTGACAGATGCTCGTCAGTGCTCAGATTACACGGTGCAGGAAAACACTAGACGTGGATATACATGCATAATTAGCCTCTTTGGTTTACGCTTGAAACAAGAAAGCAACTGGATAAATATGCTTTATCTGTTTGCAGAAGTGGTTTTCAAAGTGAGGCGGGTCCTCTCTTGTGCAGGAATTAGGGTGCTTCATTAGGGACAAAGCAGCAGGAAAAATGCATAGCAGAAAACCAATGGCTCATCCCACAAATGCATATTCTTTACAAATATGTCACCGTTAAGAATAATGTTTGGGCTTTCCAATGGTATGAGACAAAAAAGGTGCAAATTACATTAAAATAGGCCCAAGTCTTAAATTTGAAATGAAGTGGGAGAGCATTGGAGTGTGAAGAGGGACCTCTAGTGGCCACAGTGTTAAATGCATTCAACAAATTCACACACAGACAGGCAGGCAGGAGCATATCGGAGTCAGCTCCAGTGGCTGGTGGAGGATTGTTTTGGAATCCCTGCCAGGATAAATCAGCTTCTGTTGTAACTTGCAAAGAAAAATTTACTCTCATTCCACTTCACGGTTGAAGTGCCCCCCCCCCCCCCCCACCCCCATGTGGTCCAACACACCCACCTTCATTGGTTTGTGATGGACAAAAAAAGAAAGAGTGCGTGGTTTTGTGATCCAGTGTTTCATCTTTCTGTGTTTCATTTCATGTTTTGTTTGTGTCCCCATCCTTTCCTCCTCCTCTCGTTTCCATTCTCATCCCGCCATCTGTCACTCAGCGTTGGAGGGGACAGGTAGGTGGCGGCACGTTGGGACGGGACTTTGCTGAATGTCTGGTCACTTGCATGTAGACTGTCCCCACCCTTCCTCCTCCTCCTCCTCCTCCTCCCCCCCCTTCTCTTGTGCAGGCTTGTGTTTTCAAGCATCAGGACTTTTTTTTTTTTCTTTTTTTTTAAATTCCCCTCACATCTCTGACTCACATCATTGTCTGGTTGTTATTATTACTCCACACTTCGGCTCACAACAATGATCTCTGTGTCACATATCTGATTTCCAGAAGATTCAGAATGTAGCCTTGTCTTTTTCTTGGTTTTATATTCACCAGAGCAACTCTTTACCCCTCTTTTAAAAAAAAAAAAAGAAAAAGAAAATAAAAAGAAAAATCCGATCCGTTGCCTCTCAGGGTTCACAGCTGCCTTTTGGCAGTGGGAGGAGAAGTTGGGCTGTGCTGCTGACGGCGATGCATTCCTGACCTGTGTCGGATTGTGCTTCGTTCACAAACTGCTGCCAGCACTGCAAAACACTGAAATAACACTGTCCAAAAAAAAATCTGATTTGAAAAGTGATTGTGGAATAACTCTTTTGTCAAACTGCACCAAGTATTGCTGAGTGCTGGTGAAAGGTGGTGTGTTGTTGATTGAATCCTGATTTTCTTTCCTGTCTTCTCCAGTCGCAGCGTCACGTGACAGACCTGTACGAAGACCTTCGAGATGGACACAACCTCATCTCGCTGTTGGAGGTCCTCTCTGGGGACTCGCTGGTGAGAACATCCATCACTGCTTTTTTTTTTTTTTTTATGGATATTTGCCAAAACGTATGGGAGTGAATAGCATCTTGATAATTAATTGTGACTGTGTAAAGTTCAAGAACTTTCAAAAAAATGTTATTGTAAAGTAGCTATTGCAAAAAAGATATTTATTTACATTTTGTTTCAGATTTTGCGACGCATTCTAAAGACTTGCTCTGTTACACTTAATTAACAAAGTTTCTTCTGAAGTAGTGATTGTGGGGGGGGGGGGGAGACAGTCCTACTTGTAGTTTTATTGGAAGAAAACCAATTTTTTAAGACAAAGTTTCGTATTCATAGAATTGGTTTTACAGAAGAATTTGTCAATTATATAAAATTTATAGGATGAAATTTTGAAAGAAAATTGTGGATTACCATTTCTACACAAACAGCTAATTGCTCTGAATGAACAAATATGATTATGATAAAACAATTTATATTAATGTGATATTTGCGTACGTTTTCTCTGGATTTGCAATATAAGTTCAAACTAACAAAGATCCTATATGAAAAATGTTTCCAGACTTAGGTTTGTTTTGGTTTTTTTTTTGTCAAAGTTCAAAGTAACGTTCTGAAATGAGAAGCTCGAACGTCACCCACCAAAATGATCTTTTGGGGGAAAAGAAACTAAACTATATACATACAGGTATCGTAAGGAGGACAACCTGAACGTAAACCATGTTTTTTTCTCAAGCTCAAGAGGGAGTTTCTCACACAGCTTTGTAGTTTCTCTTTAATTTGTAAAAAAAAAAACCCTTTTAGGTTTAATGCTTCTTTCATTTCCAATATGCTTCCAAGCAAATACGACTAACTTAAACCAATGCGTCGTCCTCTAACCCTGGACATAATCCTAATTAATTTCGTGAGGTTTTCTCGCCTTAATCGGACTCAGATTTACTGCATTTTTGGAGAAACCGTCTGATTTATAATCCAAACCGCGCCCTCCACTTTGCCATCTTCTTTGTTTTGTTTTTCTTCTTCAACTTTTCTCAGCCTTAACGCTCAGGTGCTTGTTTTAAAGGCGGAGCAGCTGCTATTTTGTGTTCTTGCATTTCGAAATGTTCAGAAGCTTCTCTGCACTGCTGCTCATGATGATGATGATGAGGATGATGCTTCAAGCTTCTTCTGCCAGCTCCAGCTTCGCCCATCTTGGGAATGCCTCCATAGCCTTAAACACATTAACACCTCTCTGGTGTGTCCGTACGCCCGTCTGATCCGCACTTGTTCTCTTCCAATCCTCTCTCGACTCCCTCCTTCCTCTAACCTCCGTCTGTGTGTGCTGATGTTTGCCGTCTGGCCTCGGCGTCCTCTCCCTCGCCTCGCTGCTCCCTGCTGGGGGGGTCAGCCCAGGGAGAGGGACGTGGTCAGGAGCGCCCGGCTGGTGAGTGGGTTTCTGACTTAACCGTCCTCTACCTGCACTTTCCATCGTGGCTGTGCATGGATCTCCGTTCATGGTGACTTTTTTTTTACTTTTCTCTCAAAAGAACCTTTCTTTCTCTTTTGGCTCATGCAGTTCCAGTATTTCCCATCATGTTGACTTTGTTTAGTTTTTTCCCTTATGTGGGATGGCGGTGTACGAGACTAAGACAATTGTAACGTTTAAGGGTCAAGAGTCTATTACCATTTCCACCAAATCGGAGCGTCGCCATTCATCCCACATTTATCCAGTCTTTTTTTTCCCTCATTCATTTATTTCCGTCTGCTCCACCAAAAGGACCGTCTGTACCTCCGGTAGCACTGCAGGTCGTTCCGTGTCGCTAAGCACGTCTCTTCTTCCTCCTCCACAGCCCAGAGAGAAAGGCCGCATGCGATTCCACAAACTGCAGAATGTACAGATAGCACTGGACTTCCTCAAACATCGGCAGGTAAGCGGCACGAAAAGACAGACGCCTGAAGCCGTTTCGGTGCGTTGGCGTCGTGTTCTGACCACCGCCGTTGTTTCCCTCAGGTCAAGCTGGTTAACATCAGGAATGACGACATCGCCGACGGGAACCCCAAGCTCACCCTGGGGTTAATATGGACCATCATCCTCCACTTCCAGGTCTCCTCCTCTGTCAGTGTTGTGTTCCATTTTATTATTACTCTGTCGCGTTGTCTCTGGGATCTGCTCCTCTCCACTGCCGTTTCTCCTCGGAGCCAATCAGAGTGGACTCTCCCCTTCGAAGCTCATCACCCATCACCCATATCCATATCTTAACACACTAACGCCACACAGATCATTTGAGCTGTTATGAGAAATCAAACACCATCAGGGTGTGTGAGCGTCAGTCGGCCTCTCCCAGAGGAGCGGGCGTGTCGGGCGCAAGACATGTTGACATGTTCCACTCCCAGTCACATCCCAAACACGCTTCCTGTGTATGCCAAGAGCTGCCAAGGCAGAAATCCCTGGGCATCGGCCGAGTGGTCGGGGCCTCACCCTCACCGGCATAGAAAGTAGTGGTTTAGGTTCATATTGTTCATATTTAAAGGAAATAAAGCGAATGCTCAGCCTGGGAAAGCAGCGAGACACTGGTGTGCACACATTAGTAGACACACACCAATCCCAGTCTTTTTATACTTTGATACAAAAGGAGGAAAATAAGACAGCTGGATGGGCGGTGGCTACTGGTGAGTCATGGAGACTGAAGGAGTATCATTTCCCTCTAAACAACTCTACGTCGCTTCTATTCATTTTGCTGGGATATCAAAAAAGTTATTAAAAGTTTTAGCTTCTTTTTTGTGGATTTTCTTAACATTTAGCAGCCTTATGACACAGGAAGCATGTCGGTGTGCTACTTTTTTTTTATGTTTTTTTTGGCAGATTTGCAAGGAAAACATACACACACACACACACACACACACACACACACACACACAAAATGGAAAACCCGCTGCCTGCCATGACTCATCTTCCCCACACCAGTTTCCTGAATTAAACTATCTGTGTGCCGCAGCTCCTCTGGTGTTCAGAATGAGTGATTCGAATGAAAATAAAGTACAAAATCAATGGTGAAAGATGTAAATCTGTTAATGGGTTAAAAAAAAAAATTTCTGATGGTGCGTTTGATGGTGTGTTCATGCAACTACGAAACTCAGAGAGTTGCTCCATTTCCCAGTGAGGAGCGTTCACGTGACGATATCAGATTCACTCTGCAGATAACTGACCATGTTGGCCAATGTACCAATCAAAGCTGCTTTTGTTGGCAGCAAACTACAAAGGTCTAGTGCAGGGGTGTCAAACTCATTATGATTCAGAGTCCACATACAGCCCAATATCATCCTAAGTGGGCCAGACTGGTAAAATAGTGCCATAATAATATTTAAATTTAAGCTTTGCTTTCTTGCAGCATCAGTTTAAAAAAAAAAAAAAAAAAAAAGCTTTGTTTTTGCAAAATGTTTTATAATTCTACCTTAATATCTCAACAAAAAGCCAATTTTAATGACACATTCTGTGCAAAATCCTGTGTAATGTAAAAAAAAAAAAAAAAAAAACCTTTTGCATCCATATTTTATAAATGAATCCTGATATTAAAAAGACAATGTCTTTGTTGCAATTCTGAATTATTTGCTCGATTGTTTCCTGTGACCAATTTGGATCCTCTTGCCAGCCACAAGCTTTATGTTTCACACTCCTGGCCTAGTGGGTTTCACTCTAAAGACAGGATCTTTTTTCCTTATTATATGGTATGTCAACCAGAAATTCTAATAATTTTTTTCTTCACATTAGGTTCTGGGAATTGGAAATTGGGAACTTTCCCACCTCCCAAATTGTTTATGAACGCACCATTAAACCAGTCCAGTTTCAGATCAATTTCAATAAAATCAGGGTCTTTTGGTTTCCACTAATGACTAATTTTATTTTCCACAATTCCTCAGCGTACATTACCCATAATCCCTCTGTGTCCCGGTTGATGACGTTGTGTATCTGCATGGATCGTTCCAGATCTCAGACATTCATGTGAACGGCCAGTCCGAGGACATGACAGCCAAAGAGAAGCTGCTGCTCTGGTCCCAGAGGATGACGGACGGCTACCAGAGCATCCGCTGCGACAACTTCACCACCAGCTGGAGGGACGGCAAGCTCTTCAACGCCGTCATACACAAGCACTAGTGAGTCCGGTCTGCTTGAGTGGGAATAAGCCTGTGCACACCCTTCTGTGTCATACTGGCATTCAGCATTTCTCCTTTTTGGAATTTCTGTGGAGTGTCCAAGTACAACTGTGTTGCCTGAGGATGCAGAGCTTTCTAATTACTTTTTTAGAGTCATAGAAAAAAAAAAAGAAAACACCATCATCTGTAAGTTTAATTTAATGTGGCGTGCACTGGCGCAGAAGTGAGCGAGTGCCTGGAATGCCTTCAAATGTCAAATTGCCTTTGATAATATTCCAGTTTTAACCTGCGCACCAAAACAAAACTCTTGCCCTCAGCACTTATGGGACATCTCTATCCTTTCACACATCTGTGGCTGCTTTGCGGTTTATTAACGTCCATCCTGAAGGATTGGGAGGAGGAGCCAACCTCCAAATAGCTACTTCTCTGGAAAATAGAGATATTATTGTGCTTTTTTATTAACATTTTTGATGTCATAAATAATTTGGGATATTGATTTTATTGTCGATTAAATCCTTCGAGCTGGATTATTGCGGTGGTTGAATCTATCAACAGTTGAGATGTCCAGTTTAATGGCTAATTCCCTCATGAGCTGCATTCGATCATAAACAGGAAAAAAGTCTTCATGTTAGTACAATTTTAACAAATCATTTTGCAATCTTATCACAGCCAGTTGACACAGCGAGACAACAGTTGAGATTAACATGAATGGCAAAGAAAAACCTATTTACTTTTACTGCGACTGTCAAAGATAATAAGAACATTTTAGGATTAATGATGATGCGCACCAGCAATAATCCTAATTTTTATGAACTACTTTCATATCTGAAAAGCCCTTGTGGGTTGGGTTACACTAATGCTGGCTAAACATGACAGACAGTAAAACCTTGAGCATCTGCACTTGTCTGTTTTCACTCAAGACAACAGTAACTATAATAACTGACACGTCAGTAATTGTAATCATTACTGCCAAAAGCCTTTGTATACGGCTTTATTTTGGAAACATTCAGCTGGCCTTCCTTTTTAAAACTTGTTTTCTAGTAACCTGACAGTATTCAAACCCTTTCAGAAAGTCTGCATTCATGTGTTTCCAAGAACTTTTAAAGCCTTTAGGCTCTGAATACCAGTAGTAGGTGTTGGCTATGAGTAATTCTGTACTTAGCACTCAGTCAGGGTTAGTATTAAGGTGTTATGTTGGGATCATAATGCCTCTATTAAACGTGAAAGGCTTGTTAAACAGTTTAAAACCTACTATCAGTGGTCGTTCTTGCTGTTGAACCCTAAATATGGTAATCCCCTCCAAAGCTGTTGTGTAGCTTTAGATTGGCATTAGTAGCTGAAGATTGCCTTTGTGTGGCGGCATCCTGGGAAATAAATGTCCTCGGGTTTCTCAGGAAGACTCGTCAATGAAATGTGCCGTGGCTTTGTTTAATGCAAACTGGTGGAGAAAAAAAAAAAAAGAAGCGATTAGATGGAAGAACTGTTTGCTTTTTTCCCATTATGTGCCATTATGATTTCAGTCGAAAAGGTAAGGTGCCTGCAGGGACAAGTTTCCTTCAACCTGAGCGTGTACCTGCAGCTTTTCTCTCCATCTTGCACACACTCCTGAGGCTGGCTCGATTCTGCATTTCATAGAATGTCAGGGGTGTGGTGTGTGTGTGTGTGTGTGTGTGTGTGTGTGTGTGTGTGTGTGTGTGTGTGTGTGTGTGTGTGTGTGTGTGTGTGTGTGTGTGTGTGTGTGTGTGTGTGTGTGTGTGGGCGTACCTGTAACACCGTGTGTGTCTCTGTGGAAGCTACAGAGTTACTCTGTGTGGAGGCATTGGTCAGGGCGGGATGTCAAGGATTTAATTACATGTAATGAAGCGTTCCAATCTGGATTTGCAAAGCCACAGCGGACGCTACCTCATCCGTGGATTGCGTGGGTCAAGGACCAATCCCTCGGTTTTAACCATGAGGAAGCTTTACTACCTCCTTCACAAGGATTAAGAGAGTTTTCAGAAGATGACTAGCAAACAGGACGTGGACTTGCGTGGATTTGTGTGACAAAGTGAACGCAGCCGTCACCTGTCTTTTATACATGGTGACAAGCTGCCATGTTTAGCTCAAAGAAGAAGCCGAAACAGAAGAAATGGAGCCTGAGCTTCATCGGCAGGAGGGTCTCCCGGTCCGTCAGCGATGTGGAGGACCGCGTGGTGATGCTGTGTGAGGACGTCCCGTCGGAGGCGTCCTCCGGGGACTCGGGGAGGGACTCGGGGAGGGGCTCTCAGAGCTCCGGGGCTCGCTCAAGCAGCGAGGAGCTGAGCCACGCATGGCGGTCTCACAGCTTCCACGGGAGAGAGGGGCAGAGCATGGAGAGTTCCTCCCAGCTGACAGGGCAGCGTTCCGCCGGCGTGGAGTCCACGCCCATTTACGCAATCACTACAGTGCATCCTCCTCCTCGTGTCAGAGAGATGTATGAATGTGAATTACTCACTTGACTGCATAATCAAATGGATATGAAGACATGTGAAGTGCTAATTTATCATATTTAGTATTAGTCACTCCTGCATGCTCGCGAGATGAGATGAGCGTCCCTCATGTATTCGATCACCGCGCTCTTCACTCTGCACACGTTTGTCTCCTCTGGGGGTCGTGCGGCGGCTGGTCGCCCACTTAAACCGTGTCTGCTTCGATTGTGTTGCCGCTCGCCACGTTACATTCCACCTATAGATGCTCTGACATCTGCCAGAGACTCAGACGCCCAGAGGACAGACTAAAGGCAGGTGCTGGTACAGGTTTCTCAGAGAGCGAGCAGGTGGGCTTTTTTTAACGGCATTTAGCCGCTGCAGGAGGAGTGAGAGGCTGCGACTGCACAGGGGGATGGAAGTCGTATTGGTCTTAGTTTTTAAAAAAGCTTGAAGCATATTGTGGAAATGAAAGCATGACTAGAATCTTTATATTCTGTCTGGAACAGTTTTAGCTGTCGCATTAACAGTATCACAATTGTAATTTGTTCCTGTTACACTCAATAAAATTTATTTTGATCATATTTTTCTTATCAAAACTCCATAGAAAAAAAATATTCCATTGAAAAGGCATTAGCCTGACCAAGAGATTTTCACTATAGCTTCACCATAGGCTCATGCCAACACCATTAAAATTGGCAATTTAAAAAAAAAAAAAAATTTTACTTTGTAAGCTTTCAGTCTTATTAGCTGGCATTTGAACTTTAGTTTTAAACTATTCTTTAAAGGAAACCGTTTTCATGGTGCTTTCACAACTACTAAAGCAAGAGTATGTTGCCAGTATTGGAAAAAACTGGAGCTTTCAAAGTTCCAACTGTAATTTCAGACATTAAAAGTCAAACCGAAGCATGAAGCACCAATTTAAATAATGAAAACAAAAGCCCAAATGTGACTCTGTCGCTTAGAAAACAGAAAAACTGTCGCAAATCTTTTTGCAAACTTCCTAAAGTTTGAGATTTTGCTCTTGCAGCAGGAAACTGACAGTGGGCGGGACTTCCTTCTTTTCTTTTTTTCTCAAATTTTTTGCCACACATAAACTCCTCCCCTCAATAGAATTTTAGGTTCATGTTGAAAAAACATGTTCAAAGAAGTGAATTCCTACAAGTCATTTAAAGAACCGCTGTTGTACACCAAATGGAAATCACTACTGCACATCACTTTTTCTTTATTTCTTTTTTTTCCATCTTGTTAATCACTGATATTTCTTCGTTTCCCAGTCCCAGACTCATCGACATGGGCAGAGTGTACCGACAGAGCAACCAGGAGAACCTGGAGCAGGCTTTCGGTGTGGCCGAGAGGGACCTGGGGGTGACACGCCTGCTGGACCCCGAGGGTGAGCCTGACCAACCCTCAAGTACACTGTTTCTGGAATACGCCATTGCAACTCAACTCAACGTTCCTTTACTCTTTCAGACGTCGACGTCCCACACCCTGACGAGAAATCCATCATCACATACGTGTCGTCCTTGTACGACGCCATGCCTCGGGTTGAATTGCAAGCCACCAGAACTAATGTAAGAGGAGACGTTCCATTGTGAAATGGGCTTTGGGATCACACAGCCGTTCGCTGCAAGTTGATCAGATTAACTTGAAACCGAAATTGCTTGTGACTCCGCTTGTAAACAAGCTTTTGTTATCTGCAAGCAATTCAAAGACTAATAGGAGTCTTGTGAAATGAAGCATCAGAGAGGGAAGGGCTTTGTCACGTATTGTGATGGTCAGACTCTTCAAGTCATGTTTTTAAACATTTACCTGTGGAGAAATCGAGTTGATCACAGATTAAATATAGACTTATTCACGTGTTTTCCTTTTGATTTAGTGAAAAGAAGCACAGATACATTATGAAAATCATCTAATTTAATGCATTTTTTATTTTTTTACATTTTAGCAATTAGCCATTTCAGAGATTATTTCTCGTAATCTCTGAACAAAAAATCTTCAACATTTCTCCCACCATTGTTTTACTTCTCCCACCCTCTTCAACAACACCCAGCTCTCCTCTCGGCCTTCTCATTCTCTCACACAAGACCTGGATTGTGGCCTCCTAATCGAGTTTAGGATAACACATGTGTGTGTGTGAGACTGGAGGAGAACGGAGACGCAGCAGAAGAAGAGCCCCCCTGTTAGCTCCTGTTAAACGTCTCCGCTGTCTTTTTCTGCTGTGTTTGCTGCAGGAGCTGGAGCTGCGCTGGCAGGAGTACTACGAGCTGGTGACCCTCCTTCTGCAGTGGATCCGGCACCATGTCATGATCTTCGAGGAGAGGAAGTTCCCCGCCAGCTATGAAGAGATCGAGGTGGGCTCATTTTCTTTAAGAAATGTGCAAAAATCTTTTGTTTCTAATCCCAATCCCGATCCACGAAAAAGTTCCTCAAATAGCTTGTGCATGTATGAGACATGCAAATGCAATCGCTTGCATAATGTGTGAGCGTGTGCAGATAGATAGCTCTGTTCGGGACTATTTGTTGCCGTGTGGGTGTGGCAGCGCCGCGGCTGAGAAAAAGCAGCCAAGAGGCAGATAATGTTTCACTTTAATCTTTTATGGATTCCCACTGTGCCACTCCCAGTCGTGCTTCGGAACAAAACGGTGGCGTGACTTCAGTTTTTTTTCTTGTAATTCTCACTGAAACCAGAGCGCCACCATAGCGATTGTCTCTTTCAAAACAGTACGTCAAGTGAAGTTTGGTTCTTGTTTTTTTTTCCTCTCTAAACACAGACAGTTTAGTTCTGTGACTCTTGTAAAAGGTTGATTTGATTTACACCAGTCATGGGAATAGACGTCAGGTCACCTCGTTGCATGCACTCCTATCAGCTGCTGTGCGACTTTAGCTTCTCGTCAAGAGACATTTAAATACAATTAAAAAGATGCGAATTGCTACTATAATTGTCTCTTTGGTGCATTTTTATTTTCCATAGCTTCTTTGGCGCCAGTTCTTGAAGTTCAAAGAGAGCGAGCTGCCAGTGAAAGAGACCGACAAGAACCGCTCCAAACACATCTACCAGTCATTCGAGGTTAGTTTTCCCTTCTTTTTCCCCCCAGGAAATGGACTAATAAATGTGACTGACCTGTTATGCTTGTTATACACAGAGTGCAGTGCATGCTGGTCAGGTGAAGGTCCCCCCAGGCTACCATCCCATCGATGTGGAGAAGGAATGGGGTCGACTGCACGTGGCCATCCTGGAGAGAGAACGGCTGCTCAGGATAGAGTTTGAGAGGTCAGCATATATTACTCGATACGGACCTTGTTGAGTAAAAGACAATAAGGTGTCCACATGACAGAGGAACTGTCGGTTCCAATCAAGGGAGAGCGCTTTAAGTTTCCAGACACAACCCGCCTGGAGGTGAGAAGTGACCGTCTCCGTCCAGACTGCTAAAAATAGTATTAAAATCAGGCTAATAGAAGAGCTGTGTTTCCTGAGTGTATTAGGATAATGGCAACTTTGGCTTCTCCTGTAAGAGGGTCAAGAAAAGTGAACACAGGAGTAGATTTTTAAATGCACTAATAACAGAGGGAGCTCGTCCCCTCATCCAGCTGCCTACTCCCCACAGGGCCTATATGTCTGGATTATATTATGGGTCTTAATACTTTGTTATGGATTTATTATCTAGATCTCTCTCTCTGTGTCTCTATGTCTCTGTGTCTCTCTGTCTCTCTCTCTGTCTCTCTCTCTCTCTCTCTCTCTCTCTCTCTCTCTCTCTGTCTCTCTCTCTCTCTGTCTCTCTCTCTCTCTGTCTCTCTCTCTCTGTCTCTCTCTCTCTGTCTCTCGCTCTCTGTCTCTCTCTCTCTGTCTCTCTCTCTCTCGCAGTGGCACATAGCCTATTCAATTTTATTAAATCAAATATTATAAATATTATATAAATTCCATATTAAATTAAAAGCCAAGGCTCCTTCTGGATAAGGGATCCACGATATAACGACCTCAACCAAAATTAAATCGCTTCTTCCTTTGCATATTATTAGTTCCTCTGCAAAATTCATCGAAATATGACTCTTTTTACTAAAACCAACAGACAAATCAATAGCAACACAGACCCAATAGTGTCTAAAGAGAAGATGAATTGTGTTAATTTTGTCATTTAAAAAAAAAAAAAGAGTCTAAGAGAAGGCCTTTATAGATGTTGCCCTGTGATTCAAATCCAGGATAGAAACATATCAAATATTTGTTGACCAAAAATATGTCCAATAACTTTTGTGATAATAAATCATTGTGGATTGATGATTTCTGCCTTTTTAATAAAACGGTTGGTAACATTCAAATAAAATCTGCAGAAATCAGGTCCCATAAAGGTCAGCATAGGTTAGATAAGTTAAACTTAAGTGATGTTAAGTATTATTTAGACATGTTTGGGTTTACTTCTGTTTCTGTTTTTAAGTTCATCCAATAACCTGAAAATATTTTCTTCAAGCCTCTTGAAATGTGACATATCAGGTTGGTATCAGGTTGGGCACAAACATCGGAAACAATCAGGCCTGATGAAACACAACGGGACAAAAAATGTTATTAGAGAATTATTTGCGTCATGCCAGGAAAATGGCATGATTTCATGTCATGGGATTGTCCGGGAAGCATTCGGTCCGCCTGCCTAGTCGACGCTTCTGATACGCAGAGCGACCGAGTGAGCAGACTCGACTCCTTTGTCTGTGAATGCAGGCGATTTTTCTCTCACTGCAAGCTTCTGCAGTGACAGTGTGAGGAGGCCCGTAGACATGGCATTCGTCACTGATCCTCATAAACTAGAGTTTCTGTTGCGTCGTAAGAAGCCGTAAGTGCTTTTGACTGTGTGTCAGGCAAGACTTTTGGGTCTTGAACGATCGAGGGGGGACTCTTTTATAACTGGCTGTTGACCAAAGAGGTATTTTGTCTTACTGATTTCCATTTCTCTTTGTTCAGACTGGAGAGGCTCCAGAGGATTTACAGTAAGATCCAGATGGAGTCTGGAGCGTCTGACGATCAGCTCAGCCACCTGGAGGCACTGCTGCAGACGGTGAGTCCCCGAACTCTTCAAATAAGAAGCTTTACAGATACTGCATAACAACACCAAATGTCTTCGGCTCAGTTCTTTTATAAGACTAGCTAGTTTTCTTCTTGTAGAGCAGATCTGGGCAACATCAAGCCTGTTGGCCTCTGGGTGTCACTGGGACACTTTATTATTGACTTTATTACATCAGAAATGGTCAGATTGTTCATGTTGTTACCCATTATTATGCTTTTGGTTGTGTCTAGCACCTTGGCGAGCAGAGCAATTGTTACTTCACAGAACTGGTGTTTCACAGTGGAAAATGAGACGATTAATGAAAAAATATATATTTTATTTCCTTGTGAACTGAAGTCAGACAAAGGATAGGAAAGAAAAAGTGACACAGAGTAACAGTAGCTCATATTAATTGTGTTAAAAATGGCTTTTTATCTGAAGATGGGTCAACTTGATTCACTGCCCTCAATAGTAGTGCTAAGTTTTCATGTGTCCCTTTGGAAAAATCAGTTGCCAGTTACCATCCCGTTGGAACTTTGGGCGGTTCTTGATCAAAGTAAGACATTAAAATTCATTTGGCCCGCCTGTCTTCCAGGATATCCGTCTCATGAATGCAGGGAAACCTCCTCAGCACACGGCAGAGGTGGATAGAGAGCTGAACAAGGCGGAGGACGTGGTCCGCCTGCTGTTTAATGATGTGCAGGTACTGAAGGATGGGCGCCACCCTCAGGCTGAGCAAATGTACCGCAGGTAGGTGCACCCAAGTCTGTAAACTTAGCAAATTCCGGCCTTGGGTTAGATAAAGTTCTAACATTTCTGCTTCTTTTTGTCGTACACAGAGTTTACCGTCTCCACGAGCGCCTGGTCAACCTCCGCAGCGACTACAACCTGCGCCTGAAGACTGTGGTGACAACTTCCCATGTTTCTCTGAAACAGAGTGCCCAGCAGGTCCAGCAGCCCGGCGTGAAGTTGCGGCCCGAGTTGGATGACGTGACCCTGCGCTACGTCCAAGACCTGCTGGCCTGGGTGGAGGACAACCAGCACCGCATTGACAATGCGGAGTGGGGGTCCGATCTGCCCACTGTGGAGTCCCAGCTGGGCAGCCACCGAGGCCTGCATCAGACTGTGGAGGACTTCAAATCCAAGATCGAGCGGGCCAAGGCCGATGAGGTACGTTTCTCATCAGAGCAGTGGGACATTTTTTGGGAACAATCTGACGTCGTACTGTTGATTTGAAGAGAAACTGCAGAAGTTGGTGTACAAATACAAACGTAGTTCAACTTTAAGAGTTCAGATTTAAACAGTTCTAAAGTTGGATTGTTCAAAACGATAATGGGTCTAAATTGTGTGAAACAAAAATCAGTTCACCTCATTGCGCAATTCATGACTATTACAAGATTAAATGAAGTTGAAGGTTAACAGTAGTTTTTAAAGGTACTCCCGCATTCGTATCACAGCCACATGTGGCTTTAGTTTGTTGTTGAGGTTACGGCTTCTTTAACTCAAACTTTATTATTAACACCAGAACTTTAAGAACCGGTTGCAGCAAATTGTCCAGTTTGTCTTGTTGAAACTGTTGAATTTTGTTATGAATTGTAAGAAGATGCAGAATTTGTTTCTTACATAGCAGTGCCACCTTGGATAAATACAAAGTTAGCTCAGTTAACTAAGCGGAGATTCCAATAGTTTTGCTGAGTTTTGCTAGACTAATGGCAAATTTAGTGTTTTCTATGAAGGAGAAAAAGCAGCTCTCGAAGTCTTTAAATCACACATGCAACAATAAATGCTCAGCCAAAGGAATGTTGGTCACGCTATACTGTAAACTATATATATATATATATATATATATATATATATATATACTTTTATTAATACTTTAAGCAGCTCAACAGAGCCAAAATCAAATTCACTTACTCCCCAACAACTGTTGATAGCAGCAAGAAATCTGGAAAATATGTTAAAATAGTTCTAAAGTGAGAAATAGTGATAAATAAGCTGCTTAGCTGTTCTTTTTTCAGTTTATTTGCAAATTTACACAATGAAAGCTTGAACATATTGTACCTTCGGGTAGATTTCAGTGCTTCGTTCCTCTCAGTAATATCTGTTCCGTCTTCCCTATGAAACAGGGCCAGTTATCACCTCTCAGCAAGGCCTCATACAAAGAATACCTGGGAAAGCTGGACCTTCAGTATGGCAAACTACTGGTTAGTATTTCAAACGTTTGTTTCGTTCTACATTAGGTAGCTCATACTGAAAGACTTCTTTTCATCATACTTTACGCCAACCCTTTCCGTTAGAACTCTTCCAAGTACCGCCTGAGGAACTTGGATGCGCTGCACGCCTTCGTCAGCGCCTCCACCAAAGAACTGATGTGGTTAAATGACAAAGAAGAGGAGGAGGTCAACTTTGACTGGAGTGACAGAAACACCAACATGACGGCCAAGAAAGACAACTATTCGGTGGGTTTTAACAAGTGGAGCGTTTAACAAAATAATCTGTTAATTTCATCCCTTCCCATTCTTTTAATGAAGACTACTTTAAAGCCCAGATTCTTTGTCATTTGTTTCTTCAGGGTCTCATGCGAGAGCTTGAGCTGAGAGAGAAGAAGGTGAATGACATCCAGGCCTTGGGAGACAAACTGGTCAGGGATGGACATCCTGGCAAGAAAACAGTTGAGGTGAGTGCAGCTGAACAACACAAATAAAAAAAAATAATTTTTCAAAGTAATCCAGCATGGTGTTTCCCCGGTCTCTTCCAGGCCTTCACCGCAGCCCTGCAGACTCAGTGGAGCTGGCTCCTGCAGCTGTGCTGCTGCATCGAGGCTCATCTCAAGGAAAACACAGCCTACTACCAGGTATGCAACTCTCAGATGAAATACACACTGCTCAGAGTTTCCTTCAGATCCAGAATGTGTTCTCACACCATGTCCCGACTCTGCAGTTCTTTGCGGACGTGAAAGACGCTCAGGACAAGATGAAGAAGATGCAGGAGAACATGAAAAAGAAATACAGCTGCGATCGTTCCACGACAGCCACACGCTTGGAGGATCTGCTGCAGGATGCTGTGGTGAGAAGATGTGCAAATATACATCTCAACAGGTGTTTGCTTTTTTTGTTTTTTTTGTTTTTATAATCGAGTTTATTAATTGTTTTCAACAGGAGGAGAAAGAACAGCTGAATGAATTCAAGAGCCAGGTGACCAACCTGAACAAGAGAGCCAAGTCCATCATCCAGCTGAAACCACGCAACCCCACCACCTCCATCAAGGGAAAACTGCCCGTCCAGGCCGTCTGCGACTTCAAGCAGCAAGAGGTTGGAAGAGGCCACATGTAGGGAAGGGTATTCATTCACCAGCACCAGAAAACTGAGTCTGGATTCTGTTTCAGATCATTGTCCACAAGGGAGATGAGTGTGCTCTTCTGAACAACTCCCAGCCCTTCAAGTGGAAGGTCCTAAACCGCTCTGGACACGAGGCAGTGGTTCCGTCAGTCTGCTTCATGGTACCTCCAGTCAACAAGGAGGCTGTGGACAGCGTGTCCAGGTACTAGAAATGGAATAACAGCCTCTGCATGTTTGACAGTAAATGTGAAGAAGGCCCAGCATAACGCGTTTTCCATTCGTGTCCCGTTCTAGTCTGGACTCCGGTCATCAGCAGATGGTGTCCATGTGGCAGCTGCTCCACGTAGAGATGAAGAGCCTGCTGTCATGGCAGTACATGATGAGAGACTTTACTCAGATACGCACCTGGAACATCACCACGGTTTGTAGATCCCAACTTATACACAGCAAAAAGGAGAAAAATGTTAAGCTTAGACAAACTAGTAGCTTATAACCAACTGTGAAGTTTGTATTTTCATCGAAATACACAGCAGTGTAGTGGTTAGATCTCTTGCTTCGTAGAAAGGATAACAGGATCGCATGTTCTTCCTGTGCATGCACGTGTTTTTACTGGGTACTCCATTTTTTTGTATTTGAAGAAATTTGACTTCTAGGACCTAGACTTTGTTTCTCATTTCATTTTATTTCATTGTTTTGTATTGTGTTTTAATTGTATTGTGAAGCCTTGGACATAGGCTTTCTCCAATGTTTGTATAAAAAACATTGTAAGTGTATTTTTATATTATATGAGTGCTTAAAATGTAAAGCTTATAATGAAAGCATTGTGCAATTGTTAGTATGACTCAGTCAGAATTTTCACGTTATGAATTCAGCTTTCATTGTAAACTTGTTTTAGATATTACTTATTTGTTTGGAGACGTTGGAAAAAACTCTCACAAGACTGAGACATAAAATCCTTTTTTCACTGTTTTACGTGCTTAGTTATAATAATTTTATACTGAAGTCTGAGTTCTTCCACATATATGGTCACATGGCTTTCAGTGCATAAAAGAAATACTTTTATTCAACATTATGGGTTTCAAATCAATTCTAATTTAATCAGGACAATTTAAGTGGGAAAACACTCATAAAAGTGTGTTCGACAAGCTGAGAAAAAGCCCCAAAATTCATCATGACATCAATTTACACCATCAACTACGTCAAGCCTTCTCATCCCTCTCTTCTGTTCTTTGTTCATCTCCCTCACCGTGCAGTTAAAAACCATGAAACCAGACGAGTACCGCCTCATCATGAGAAACCTGGAGCTCCACTACCAGGACTTCATGCGCGACAGCCAGGACTCGCAGGTCTTCGGCCCCGACGACCGCATGCAGGTGGAGGACGACTACACCAAGTCCTCTCAGCACTTTGAAGGCCTGATTCGCTCCATGGAGAAAGGTAAAAAAAAAAAAATAATAATAAATTCCCGACATCCTCTTAATACAACCTCTCAACTTTGATCATTTACGGCTCTACAAATAAAAATTTAAGAACTATGCAGCAACTTTACAATCCTCAATTCACCTTTTAGGACAAATGGCTGTTAGGCATAAAGGTGAGTGATATTCATCCAGGCTGCCGAGTGGACACGCTTTCCAGCTTTGAATTGGATTTTCACTGACGAGCCTCAGCATTTAGACGAGAGCCATGTGTGATTGCATGTTGGTGTGATCCTCGTGGTCTTTTTTTTTTGCAGCAGAAAGTCGAGTCCACGTTGTTGATTAGGTGGCAATTGTATGTTCTCGCTTTTTGTCATGCAATAGCCAGATTGGATTGGCACAGTATGCAACAGAGGTATCTGCACATTTCAACCACAATTCATGAACGACTGCATGTGCAACGTCGCTTTAAATGCACTGCAGCACCGCAGCGGATTGAGAAAAAAATGTTTCTTGTTTGTTTGTCTGCACAGTATTTTGCTATCGAGCTCTTCCAACGCCTCGAGAGTAACACAACTGCTGTCTCTTAGGTCAAAAGGACGAGACTCTGTGTAAGAACTACCTCTCTGAGGTCAAGGACCTGCGTCTGCGCATCGAGGACTGCGAGGCCCGCACTGTGGCTCGCATCCGCAAACCCGTGGAGAAAGACCCGCTGAAGGAATGCATCCAGAAAGCCACGGATCAGAAGGTACTGAGCACCAAGCTGAGGTTTGATTTCTGTGAAGACGACATACAAGGGAGCAGCAGTGTGTGCCCGTCAGACTGTGGCAGACGCTACACAGCGGGGAGGAGCAGATGAAGGAGTGGAAAACAGAAAGGAGCAGAATTATACATCAAGTTGTAGAAATGTACCGACAGCTGCAGTCATAGTAGTTTTGGAGTGGGGGGGGTGCATGCGGGAGTTGGATTTGCTTTCAGCTCTGAGGTTATTTAGAGTTCAGTGCAACTCGGAGCGATTTCAGGGCTGCCGGCTTCTTTCCTAATACAACCAAACTGCACCCTGCTGATCTGAAGCTTTTAACTTTGAACGGCACCTCAAGCTGCATCACATAACAAGAACCCCAAAAGCAGGTCAATGCAAAATTTAAAGATTGCTTAAAAACGTTTGCTACGTTAGAAAAATATTGCGAGGACTAAAGGACTTCGGGAGGACTAAAAGGAAGGCAGAGAAACTTGTTTGTGCATTTATTTTCAGCCTGTGCTTTTCCTTTGCTTTGTTTTAATGTATTTCCTTCCTTCTCATGTAAAACACTGTGAATTGCCTTGTGGTGGTGCTACATAAATAAATCTGCCTTGTATCTGTTGTACAGAAAGTCCATGTGGAGCTTGACGGCCTCAAGAAGGACCTCAATAAGGTGTCCGTGAAGACAAAGGAGGTATTGGCATCCCAGCAGTCCGCCTCAGCCCCTGTGCTTCGGTCCGAGCTTGAAATCACCGTGCAGAAGATGGATCATGCCTATAATCTCTCCTCTGTTTATATGGACAAGTGAGATCACACACTCTAAAGACAAAATGCATGTTTCCCCACATCCTGCCGCCGTCCTCATTGGCTCTTTGTTTCCGTTGCCAGGTTGAAGACTGTTGAGATGGTCATCAGGAACACACAGGGTGCAGAAGGAGTCCTCAAGCAGTACGAGGACTGTCTGCGTGAGGTTCACACTGTCCCCGGTGACGCCAAGGAAGTCGAGGCTTACAGAGCAAAGCTCAAGGTTAGAAAACACTCGCACATCTTACTGTCTTGAGTCGCTGCGGATGAAACGAATAGTTTTTCACGGTTCTCTTGCTTTTGCTTAATGCAGAAAATGCGAGCCGAGGCCGAGGGTGAACAGCCAGTGTTCGATTCCCTGGAAGAGGAGCTGAAGAAAGCCTCCACCGTGAGCGACAAGATGTCCCGGGTCCACAGCGACCGGGACGTGGAGCTGGACCACTACCGCCAGCATCTGTCTGGCCTCCAGGACCGCTGGAAGGCCGTGTTCTCCCAGATGGACCTGCGCCAGAGAGAGCTGGAGCAGCTCGGCCGCCAGCTCGGCTATTACCGAGACAGCTACGACTGGCTGATCCGCTGGATCGGCGACGCCAAGCAGAGACAGGAGAAGATCCAGGCTGTGACCATCTCCGACAGCAAAACTCTGAAAGAGCAACTCGCCCAGGAGAAAGTATGCTGTGAATCCCTTGACGTGAACTGTAGTGTTGTGTGGAACGACTTACCTCAACTTCTGTTTAAATGTCTTTTTTTTTCTTAATTTTTTTTTTCCAGAAACTGCTGGAGGAGATCGAACAGAACAAGGACAAAGTGGATGAGTGTCAAAAATATGCTAAAGCATATATTGATACCATCAAGGTAGGACTATGTTACTTAAACCAGGCGTGTCAAACGTAAGAACCGTGGGCCGAAATTGTACAATTTTAAAGAAATCAGTTTTGTTTTAAACAGACTTTCACAACCCGTTTTGAAAACCACACTGGTTTACACAGAAAGGGAAGAAACACTAAAAAAAACTATGTAGTTTGTATGCCAGGCCATTCATATGAACAGAAGACAAACAGAAGAAAATGTTGGATTGCTATTACTGGTGATTCTCAACTATAAATACCAAGTCACCGGAGAATATGGAGTGGGAGTCATGACACTCTGGAGGACGCCATTGTTACTTTCCATCTACTCATGCATGTGCAGAAGAACTATTTACTCGGCCATGTGCAATAGCAGCCTTTCAACAAGTTCCACCATGGGAGCCATTTTCAAAAACACCCAAAGCATTGTGTGAATGTGGCCCGAGACCCTGACATTACTGGCAAACCAGCCAGCATGAGTTTGTAAAAACATGTATAACGTAACAATTTTTTGGACATTTAACTTATTTTGCATCATAATGTATCGTTAAAATTGGCTTCATATTGAGATTGTAGTCATTTGTGGTAGTAATTGTTTTTAACATAGATATTTTCATCACGTACACTGCGCCACAACAAAGAAAAACTTTAAAGTTTAAATTGAAATGTTATTTTGGTGCCGTTTTACCAGTGTGGCCGACTTGGAGAGGAAATTTTGGCCATATGTGGCCCCTGAACTACAAAGAGTTTGACACCCCAAACTTAAACTATTGTCTCATATGTAACATTTAAGAATTGTTTTCTAGCATCACTGGTGATATGGGCATTTTCTTTTTTCCAACAGGACTATGAGCTCCAGTTGGTTGCCTACAAAGCTCACGTGGAACCTCTCACTTCTCCCTTGAAGAAAACCAAACTGGATTCTGCCTCTGACAATATTATTCAGGAAGTGGGTTAAAAAAAATGTTAACTATTTGTATGACATGCTGTCCGTGTGTGGCAATGTTAATCCGTGTTGTCCGTTTCTTCCTACATCAGTATGTCACACTGAGGACCCGTTACAGCGAGCTGATGACTCTGACGAGTCAGTACATCAAGTTCATCACCGACACTCAGCGCCGCCTGGAGGACGAGGAGGTGCGTGACAAATGGCTGAGGATCCCAAACAAGCTAAACTCTAACATTAACCTAACCAACAAAACAAATAACCGACCAACAAACAAAAACACCCGCCGACCATCGACTGCACGCATGCACACACTTGTCTCTGACGTGCCTCGTGTGCACACACACAAATACACCCACGTCACATTAATGTACGGGTGACAAACGGTTCCTTTGCACTTGTTACGCATGAAACATTGGCATGCTGTAGCTTATCTGAGCTAGAGAGAAGCATATATAATGCTTCCATCACAGATTTTGGATCAGTTTTATTACAAATGTATTCAAATAATACATTAAGATACACTGTATTTTGTTTTAAGTGAGTACAGGATCAGGGTGACCATTGCTCTGAATGTCTCAAAATACAATACAACACAGTGTTGTGTGTTCATTCACATGTTGAGGACCCATATCCATCCATTCCACTTGTTGTGCCATTGTAGATTCAGAATGAGGGGTTCTTTTTTTCACTCCTTTGAGTTTTTTTCTTCCTTTATTCCCTAAGGTTTATAACAACTGGGTGTGCCTGGTTGTCGTGGTCTTCATCTCTCTTTTTTTCCCTCAATTAAAACGAAAACTTCCAGTTTTACGTTATTTCTTAACACCGGTGTTTTTGTTTCTTTGCTTCTCTAAACTGCCTGCCAGTGCTTTGCCATGACGAATGCTTAACTTGTCTGAGCATTAAAGAGGTAAATTTCTCAGTGTTTACGGTGCTTACCTGCTAAGTAATCCTCATTCCAGTTGTCATCCTAACATTGTTGTCTCGCTTCATTTTGCCTTTCCATTGTATCTTCATTTTCTGTTTTCACTGCTGCTTTTGGGATAAGAAAACGAAAAAAGACCTGCTCATACTGTCTGTCTTTATCTGAAACATATTCCTTCATTCGCCAGCCAGCCTGCTCCCTGAACTCATCACAGAAGCTAGTTTACCTACTGACACTCAATTAACCTAAACCCTTTATCTTTGACTTTCCTCTCAATTTCTTTGTTGAATACGGTGATTTAAAGAACCCCCAGTGCATGGGAAATGATTGAAAACCAGAGAGTGGTGTGAATAATACTCTTAACATCAGACTCTGTAGTAAAATACTGAACTGATTGAACAGATATTTCCACATTGCCCATGCAGATAGTTTAAAGAATATTTAACATAGTGGTGATTGCAAATAAATTACGTGTGGGATTCATGCAGGTAATTTGGCATTGATTTTGGTATTAGATGTAGATTATGATTTAGTGTTGATCAGTGCTCCAGCTACAGATGCATGCCATATGATTTTCTTGCTGTGTTGTGAAGTGATATTTTGTTTCCATACATTAAGCATTACATCCTCACCCTCAATTTATTTTTTCCTGTATTGTCTTGTTGAATTATGTTGATTGCATCGTGAATTTAACATCATTAATGAATGTGCATCTAATTTTGCATCTAGTGATTGATTTAATTAATCTTGAAGCTAATTTTAACAATAACATTGCTTGGGTAATACCGCACATTAAAATGCTCTGACTTCAGTGTGGTTTGGATGTGATTACTATCATAATTACAGTTTGAATCCACACTGTTGTGAGCTGATTAATGTAACGTATTGCCTTTAACCTGTCATGCTTGATTATAATCCTTTCTTTACCATTTGCTTCCACTAATGCAGAAAGCTGCAAAGAAACTCAAAGCGGAAGAGCAGAAAAAAATGGCCGAGATGCAGGCCGAGTTAGACAAACAAAAGCAGTTAGCTGACGCTCACGCAAAGGCCATTGCCAAAGCTGAGAAAGAGGCCCAAGAGCTGAAGCTCAGGATGCAGGAAGAAGTGAGCAAGAGAGAAATCGCTGCCGTAGATGCAGAAAAGCAGAAGCACAACGTCCAGCTGGAACTGCATGAGCTCAAAAACCTCTCCGAGCAGCAGATCAAGGACAAATCCCAACAAGTGGAGGACGCTCTTCAATGCCGCTCCAAGATCGAAGACGAAATCCGCCTCATCAGGATTCAGCTGGAGACGACGGTGAAACAGAAGTCCAATGCCGAATCCGAACTCAAGCAACTTCGCGACCGAGCAACTGAAGCTGAGAAACTCCGAAAGGCCGCCCAAGAAGAGGCCGAGAAGCTCCGTAAACAAGTCAATGAGGAGACCCAGAAAAAGCGCTTGGCCGAGGAAGAGCTCAAGCGTAAATCCGAGGCCGAGAAAGAAGCTGCCAAGCAAAAACAAAAAGCACTGGAGGACCTCGAAAACCTCAAGATGCAGGCCGAAGAGGCTGAGAGGCAGGTGAAGCAAGCGGAGGTCGAAAAGGCACGACAGATCCAGGTCGCTCAAGTGGCGGCTCAGAAGAGTGCCGCCGCCGAGCTCCAGAGCAGACACATCTCTTTTGTGGAAAAGACTTCAAAGCTCGAGGAGTCACTCAAGCAGGAGCACGGCGCCGTCGTTCAGCTGCAACAAGAAGCGGCGCGGCTCAAAAAACAACAGGAGGATGCAGAAGATGCCAGAGAAGAGGCAGAAAAAGAGCTGGAGAAATGGAGACAGAAAGCTAACGAAGCACTCCGCCTAAGGCTCCAAGCTGAGGAAGAAGCTCACAAGAAGAGCCTCGCTCAAGAAGACGCTGAGAAACAGAAGGAAGAGGCAGAGCGTGAGGCCAAAAAGAGATCTAAAGCTGAGGACTCAGCTCTGAAACAGAAAGACATGGCAGAAAAAGAGCTTGAGAGGCAGAGAAAGGTTGCCGAGAGCACAGCTCAGCAAAAACTTGCTGCCGAACAAGAGCTCATTCGACTCCGGGCAGACTTTGACAATGCAGAGCAGCAGAGATCCCTCCTTGAAGATGAACTCTATCGCCTGAAAAACGAAGTTGCCGCAGCTCAGCAACAAAGGAAGCAGTTGGAGGATGAGCTGGCCAAAGTTAGGAGCGAAATGGAAATGCTTTATCAGCTCAAGTGTAAGGCGGAGAAAGAGACCATGTCCAACACTGAAAAGAGCAAACAACTTCTTGAGGCGGAAGCTGCCAAGATGAGAGACCTGGCAGAAGAGGCCAGCAAGCTTCGAGCCATCGCCGAGGAAGCCAAACACCAGAGGCAAATTGCTGAAGAAGAAGCGGCACGTCAGAGAGCAGAGGCCGAGAGAATCCTCAAAGAAAAACTGGCTGCAATAAGTGATGCCACACGCTTGAAAACAGAAGCAGAAATTGCCCTCAAAGAGAAAGAGGCGGAGAACGAGCGTCTCCGTCGGCACGCTGAAGATGAGGCTTACCAGAGGAAAGCCCTTGAAGACCAGGCCAACCAGCACAAGCAGCAGATCGAGGAAAAGATAGTCCAACTCAAAAAGTCATCTGAGGCCGAGATGGAACGACAGAAGGCGATAGTAGATGACACCCTCAAACAGAGACGGGTTGTTGAAGAAGAAATCCGAATTCTTAAGCTGAACTTCGAAAAGGCGTCATCTGGAAAACTTGATCTCGAGCTGGAACTGAATAAACTGAAAAACATTGCGGATGAAACTCAACAAAGCAAGCTCAGAGCGGAGGAGGAGGCAGAGAAACTTCGCCAGCTTGTCCTCGAGGAGGAGAAACGGCGGAGAGAAGCCGAGGACAAGGTCAAGAAGATTGCCGCTGCAGAGGAAGAGGCAGCCCGACAACGCAAGGCTGCCCAGGACGAGCTTGAACGTCTGAAGAAGAAAGCTGAAGAAGCAAAAAAGCAGAAAGATGAGGCCGACCAAGAGGCTGAAAAACAGATCGTTGCAGCACAGCAAGCAGCCCTCAAATGCAATGCAGCTGAGGAGCAAGTCCAGAGCGTCCTCGCTCAGCAGAAGGAAGACAGCATCACGCAGAAGAAGCTCAAGGACGAGTATGAGAAAGCCAAGAGGCTTGCCAAAGAGGCAGAGGCTGCCAAGGAGAAGGCAGAGAGGGAGGCAGCTCTCCTCCGTCAGCAAGCAGAGGACGCAGAGCGACAGAAAGCTGCTGCTGAGCAAGAAGCCGCAAACCAGGCACAAGCCCAGGAAGACGCTGAGCGCCTGAGGAAGGAGGCTGAATTTGAGGCTGCGAAACGTGCGCAAGCAGAAACCGCGGCAGTCAAGCAGAAGCAACAAGCCGATGCTGAAATGGCGAAGCACAAGAAACTGGCCGAGCAGACCTTAAAACAGAAGTTCCAAGTGGAACAGGAGCTCACGAAGGTTAAGCTTCAGCTTGACGAAACAGATAAGCAGAAGGTGGTCCTGGATGATGAGCTGCAGCGCCTCAAGGACGAGGTCGACGACGCCGTCCAACAAAGGGCCCAGGTGGAGGAGGAGCTTTTCAAGGTCAAGGTTCAGATGGAGGAACTGCTGAAGCTGAAAAACCGAATTGAGGAGGAAAATCAGCGTCTCATCAAGAAAGACAAAGATAACACACAAAAGTTCCTTGCAGAAGAGGCTGAAAATATGAAAAAGCTTGCCGAGGATGCCGCTAGACTCAGCGTGGAAGCCCAAGAGGCGGCACGCCTAAGACAGATCGCAGAAGACGATCTCACCCAGCAACGTGCTCTGGCAGACAAAATGCTCAAAGAGAAAATGCAGGCCATACAGGAGGCATCTCGGCTTAAAGCCGAGGCAGAGATGCTCCAGAAGCAGAAAGACCTGGCTCAGGAACAAGCGCAGAAGTTGCTGGAGGACAAACAGCTCATGCAGCAGCGTCTGGACGAGGAGACGGAGGAGTTCCAGAAGTCGCTCGAAGCAGAGAGGAAGAGGCAGCTAGAAATCATAGCTGAAGCTGAAAAACTCAAACTTCAGGTTTCACAGCTCAGTGATGCCCAGACCAAGGCTGAAGAGGAGGCGAAGAAATTCAAGAAGCAAGCGGATATGATCGCTGCCCGTCTTCATGAAACTGAAATTGCCACCAAGGCGAAAACTACAATAGTGGAAAAACTGGAAGTCCAGAGGCAGAATACCAGCAAAGAGGCTGACGATTTACGCAGAGCTATCGCAGACCTAGAGAACGAGAAGGCTAGGCTGAAAACGGAGGCTGAAGAACTTCACAATAAGTCTAAAGAGGTATTGTGTCAAAAATGGCATAACTTAGCAGTGTATGTCATTGTTAACTAAGAACTAACCCACTTCTTTCTTTAAATTTCCTCTATCCCGGTCTCCGAATGTACTAATCTTTGAACCTATAAACCTAAACTATATCTTTGATTTTGAATATAATTTTCTTTTTTATTTACAGTGCACTATGCTCATGCAGATTGCATCCCGAATGTTTCTTCAAATCCTGGAATGTTTTACTTTTCCTTTCATTAATTTAAAGACACGCTTCATGTTCATTTCTTACAGGTTCAAATCTCAGTTGCAGTTCAGAAATCGAGTGTTTTTGGTGGGGGGGGCCACTCAACAAAATCAAGTTAAAGTTTATCACATTTGGCAATTTACAGCAGTCAAAACGTAGTTTAAATCGGTCTATTTTCATCCTCATTTATTTTAGCAGCGTCATACATTTCATTTTCACAATGATGTCCCTACAAACATGCACTTGTTGTGGTCAGTATGTATTGTCAATACTGTGAGATACAAACATCCTGAGGACTTGTGCTTGTCACAGCTGATATATGCATTCATATTTGTCCAATAAGCACAAAGACAAGTCAACATTGGCTAAGACAATTAATTTACAATGTGCTTAAAAATCTAAAAGTCATGTACAACCACTATTACTAATGCTTAAGTTGGACTTGGTTACAGGCAGGGAGTAAGTTGCAATGAAAGGGATGTTTTTGATGGGCTGGGAGTTGTTCAAGGCCTTGTTTACACGACAATGTTTCAAGTGAAAACAGATTATCTTTGCGTTTTCAGGGTTTTGCATTTACACGGCAACGTTTTGAACACGAGATCCATTTACATGGAAATGACAGAAACGCCAAAAACACTGTAGTTACCACGTCAGACCATGAGTTGGCACAGTTGTTTTTGTAGTCAAACCAGACACACGTGCGCAAAGAAGAATATGCTTTAAAAAGTAACAATGGCGAGTACATGGACATCTTTATAAACAGGCGAAGTTAGATTCTTATTACAGGCGACTCACAACTATATAATCGCCAAGTTCCAGGAGAATATAGACTGGGAGTCGTGATGCTCTGGAGGCCAACATTGTTATTGTCCATCCACTTGCAAAAACTCGACTGCTTCCTACGACAGTAGGAGCATTTCCGTAAAGTTTAATTTTCCCCGGTTTCGGCAGAGACCGAGCATTTCTGAAAAGTTCCACCTTGGGAACCTTTTTTCAATAAGTTGTTTTCACTGACTCCGAGCATCAGTGTCGTGTAACTGGACACCCAAAGTTTTAACCAAAGTGTGCCCTTTTCACTTGAAAATCTAGTTGTGCAAACTGGGCCAAAAAAAGAAGGATAAGAGCAATACATAGAGGTAGAAACATACTTAATTTAAATAAAACATAATCTTTACAACTTAGCATTTTAGTAAGAAAAAGAGCATTAGTTGTATATTTACTATACTTATGATCTAGATTAGACTTTCTATTAATTCTTCTTTGAATGGAAAAATCTCTTGCTGTTACCCATCAACAAATGTCATGTATGGCTTAGCAATGGAAAATGCAGGATTTTGAACACATTGGATAGCCATCATTTGTAAAATGTACTATTTGGTGTGAGTAAAGCGGTGTGCAGCGTTTTTATAAGTTAATCACAACTTACACCCCTAATGTGTGGCGGGTTCTGCTTTGATGACATTTACTGGATGATTTTTAGTGCATTGGTGAAGTAGCTTTTAACACCTCCCATTGATAAAAGTGATTCGACTGAGATATGGATACAAAGATCAGCAGGGAGTCTATCCCCCCAACCCATAGAGCAAATAACACAAATTTAACCACATTTAATAGCATTGTCAGGCTTTTTTATTCAATTTAATTTTATGTATTGTAATTAAATGAATAGACTTCCACACTTGAAAGTAACAGACACAAATGTTCTCCAAAATTCAAAAGTCATTTGTTGTATTTGCTACATTCACCTCTGCTTACGTCTATCTTCACTCAACAAGAACTTATCACATGTTAGTGTGTGTCAATGAGAAAACATTCGCGAACTTACAAGGGGATGCTGACTTCTATATTATGTCACTTTATGTTGAACATTATATTTTTCCAATACCATCTACTCAGTATTGGGATCTGCAGACATAATGTTAAAAGATATTATTTTTTTGACGTGTCTTTCTGAAACCAGTTCAGTGTTGTAAACATGTCTGTGCTTGTTTATCATTTGATATAGTGCCAAATTGCAGTGATCTTATAATCCGTTTTAGTCAAACCACTTTACTGAAACGCAAAACCGAAAGAATGAAAACACAATCCAAGTAATATTCCATAATTCACAGTTACCACGTTGAAGACTTTTTTAAACCATATCGCCACTGTGCATTGCCTAATTGTTAAGGCTAAAGCCAATAAGTGGAACAATAAATGCTGTATTTCAGATAAAATAGGTGGGAAATTAGCCAGAGAACTACGTGCATCCCTTAAAACTTAAGATGCCAACATAAAATGATTCTTGACGACTAAGTCAGCAATAAACTAATTAGAAAAAAACCAGTGTGCATAAGCAGAGTGCATTGTATAAATATTTATTAAAAATTTAATTTAAGCTCATGTAAGAATATGCAACAAGTTTAATACATGCCAGTACTATAAAGCCATTCTAACTTGTGTTTCCTATTCTTTCCAATAGATGGCTGATGCACAGCAGAAACAAATAGAGCATGAGAAGACCGTGCTCCAGCAGACATTCCTGACTGAAAAGGAAATGTTGCTAAAGAAGGAGAAGATGATCGAAGATGAGAAAAAGAGGCTGGAGAGCCAGTTTGAAGAAGAAGTTAAAAAGGCCAAGGCTCTCAAAGATGAACAGGAGCGCCAGAAACAGCAGATGGATGATGAGAAGAAGAAACTCCAGGCCACCATGGACGCAGCCCTCAACAAACAAAAAGAGGCTGAAAAAGAGATGCTGAACAAGCAAAAAGAAATGGAAGAATTGGAGAGGATGAGACTTGAGCAGGAAAGGATTCTTGCAGAAGAGAACCAGAAACTGCGCGATAAACTGCAGCAGCTTGAAGACGCCCAGAAAGACCAAGTAAATAAAGTCCAAATAACAACGATTGAGACAACAAAGACAGTGTACAATGGTCAAAATCCTGTTGTTGCCGTCGATGGTATGGAACAGAAATCTGATCCAATGTCTTTTGATGGCATTCGTGAAAAGGTACCTGCAAGAAGACTTCATGACCTTGGTCTTTTACCCAAAAAGCAGTTTGATAAGCTGAAAAATGGCAACACCACCGTTCAAGAGCTTGGTGAAACTGAAAATCTTAAAATAGTTCTCAAAGGAAAGAACCCTATTGCAGGTGTTCTGACACCATCCAATCAAAAAATGTCCATCTATCAAGCATCCAAAGAGAAGAAGATTACTCCCGGGACAGCATTGATCCTTCTTGAGGCACAAGCAGCCACTGGATATATTTTAGACCCGATTAACAACCAGAAACTCACAGTCAATGAGGCTGTCAAAGAAGGTGTGATTGGTCCGGAGCTACACAACAAAATGCTCTTGGCTGACAGGGCTGTTGTTGGCTACAAAGATCCATACACTGGAGGAAAGATCTCTGTTTTTGAGGCCATGAAGAAAGGTCTGATTGAACGTGACCATGCCATAAGAATCCTTGAGGCTCAACTTGCAACTGGTGGCATTGTCGACCCAATTAATAGCCATCGTGTACGGAATGAAACTGCCTATAAACAAGGGCAGTACGATTCAGAAATGAATAAAGTCATGAGCAATCCTTCTGATGACACAAAGGGGTACTTCGACCCGAGCACTCAAGAACCTTTGATATATTCTGAGCTTATGACGAGGTGCACCACTGACCCGGAGACCGGCTTGCTGTTCCTGCCAATTACAGACAAAGCTGCCCAATGCTCAAGTATATACACAGAGGAAGAGACCAAGGATGTGTTTAGCAAAACAACTGTGTCTGTGCCATTTGGAAAATTCAAGGGGAAAACTGTTACGATCTGGGAGATCATTAACTCTGAGTACTTCACTGAAGACCAGAAGAAGGACCTCCTCCGTCAGTACAAAACGGGCAAAATCACAATCGAAAAGATTATCAAGATTGTCATAACTGTCGCTGAAGAGAAAGAGAAGAAGAATGAAATCACCTTTGATGGGCTTCGAGCACCTGTCCCAGCTGCTGAACTCCTGGAGTCTAAAATCATTGACAAAGGTCTGTACAACAAACTTCAGAAGGGCAACGTGACACCCAAAGAGGTGTCTGAAATGAAACCTGTCCACAAAGCTCTGAAGGGTACAAACTGCATTGCAGGTGTTGTCATTGACTCATCCAAGGAGACAATGTCCTTCTATCAAGCTTTGAAGAAAGATATGATGAGACCTGGACCTGCCTTGAATATGCTTGAAGCTCAAGCAGGAAGTGGCTATGTGGTCGACCCTGTACACAATCAGAAATACACTGTTGATGAGGCTGTCAAAGCAGGTGTTGTTGGTCCCGAGTTGCATGAAAAGCTTCTGTCTGCAGAGAGAGCCGTTACAGGTTACAAAGATCCTTACACCGGGAAGACGGTGTCCCTGTTCCAGGCCATGAAAAAAGATCTTATCCCTAAAGAGCAAGGAATCAGATTGCTTGATGCCCAAATGACCACTGGTGGCATCATTGATCCGGTGAAGAGCCATCGCATTCCTCATGATGTGGCTTGCAAGAGAGAATATTTCAATGATGAAATGAAGCAGACTCTGAGCAATCCCACTGATGACACTAAGTGCTTCATTGATCCCAACACAAAAGAAAATGTCACATACTCACAGCTCTTCAAACGATGTGTCACTGACAATAAAACTGGTCTCCAGCTCCTGCCTCTTTCTGATGATGCAATCAATGCGAAGGAGGAGCCGACATACACTGAAGCCCAAACAAAAGAGGCGATGACTCAGGCAACTCTCGAGCTCGACTCTGGACCATTCAAAGGAAGAAAGATGACCCTTTGGGAGATTCTAAACTCTGAATATCTCACTGAGGAACAAAGACTTGAACTGCTGAAACAGTTTAGATCAGGAAAGATTACCATCGAAAAGATCATCAAGATTATTATCACCATTGTAGATGAGAAAGAAGTTAAAAATCGTGAGCAGTCCAGCTTCAAGGGTCTCAGAGCTCCTGTGCCTGCAGATTCCTTGTATGATTCCAAAATCATTGACAAACCAACCTTGGACCTTCTTAAACAAGGAAAAACTACACCAAAAGAAGTCAGCAAAAATCCAAATGTCAACAAACACCTCCAGGGATCGGAGAGCATTGCTGGCATCTATGTAGAACCAACAAAAGAGAAGATAAGTATATATCAAGCTATGAAGAAAAAGCTCCTCCGCGACAACACTGGTATCGCACTTCTGGAGTCTCAGGCTGCAAGTGGTTTCATAGTAGATCCTGTGAAAAACCAATGCCTGTCAGTTGATGAGGCAGTAAAGTCAGGACTTGTTGGTCCAGAGCTTCACGAAAAACTTCTTTCTGCAGAAAAAGCTGTAACTGGCTATAAGGATCCATTCACCGGCAACAAAGTCTCCCTCTTTCAAGCAATGCAAAAAGGTCTCATCCCAAAAGAGCATGCCATGCCCATGTTGGAAGCACAGATGGTCAGTGGAGGCATCATTGATCCTGTAAACAGCCACCGTGTACCTACTGATGTTGCATACCAAAAGAAGATTTTCAGTAAAGATGTTGCCAAGACACTTTCTGAACCATCTGATGAGAACAAGGCTTTCGTAGACCCTGAAACAGATGAGAATGTCACCTACAAACAACTTAAAGATAAATGCCAAGTAGACAAAGACACAGGCTTATACATTCTACCACTGTCCAAGCCTCAGTCCCCCACCGTTGTGGAGAAGACATACATCTACACAGAGGAACAAACCCAGAGTGAATTGACGAACACCCAAATCGACATACCCATTGAGGGACTTGCAGAGAAGTCATTGAACCTGTGGGACGTCATGAATTCAAATTTGCTTCCAGACCAAGAAAGACAGAAGCTCATGGATGAATATCGCGCTGGTAAAATCACTAAGGAGCGGATGATCATCATCATCATTGAAATCATGGAGCAAAGAGAAATTGTCAGAAATGAAAGTCCTCACTCCTATAAGACTATAAGGAGAAGGATAACTCTTGATGAACTGTACAATGCTCGTATCATTGACTTGGAGACATACAACCTGATCAAACGAGGCAAGAGGGATATCCGTGACATAATGGAGATGACCAGTGTCAAACAGTATCTCTATGGCACAGGCTGTGTTGCTGGTGTCACAACGGACTCTGCTGCCAAACTCAGCATATACCAAGCCATGAAGAGAGATTTCATTAAACCAGAAATAGGCCTCAGCCTTCTAGAAGCACAAGCTGCTACAGGATTCATCATTGATCCAGTCAAGAATGAGACACTCACTGTGGATGAGGCTGTTCGCAAAGGTGTTGTCGGCCCTGAAATCCACGACAAACTTCTTTCAGCTGAAAGAGCTGTGACAGGATACAAAGACCCCTACCTTGAAAAGACCATTTCACTCTTCCAGGCCATGAAGAAGGAACTTGTTCCTGAGGATTATGCTCTGAAAATGCTTGAAGCTCAAACTGCCACCGGTGGCATTATCGATCCTGAATTCCAGTTCCACCTGCCTGCAGACATTGCCCTGCAACGGGGTTATATCAACAAAGAAACCAATGAAAAACTGACTGATGATGTTAAGGGATTTCTTGACCCTGCCAATGATGAGGAAGTGTCTTACGCAGAGCTGCTCAAGAGATGCAGGCTGGATGGTGGATTGCGCCTCCTCTCCCTAGGAGACAAGAGACTAACTTTCAGAGGTCTGAGAAAGCAAATCACAATAGAGGAGCTGATTCGCTCACAAATCATTGACCAGCAGACTGGTATTGATCTGAAAAGTGGCCTCATTTCAGTGGAAGAGGTTAGCAGTAAGCTATCAAGGTACCTTGAAGGCACAAGCTGTATTGCTGGTGTGTTTTTGGAGCCCTCAAAAGAACGCCTTTCAATTTACCAGGCCATGAAGAAGAACATGATTAGACCAGGCACTGCATTTGAACTTCTTGAGGCCCAAGCAGCCACAGGGTATGTCATTGATCCAATCAAGAATCTCAAACTCACTGTTCATGAGGCTGTAAAAATGGGAATTGTGGGCCCAGAATTCAAAGACAAACTTCTCTCTGCCGAGCGTGCAGTGACGGGATATAGAGATCCTTATTCAGGCAAGACCATATCCCTGTTCCAGGCAATGATGAAGGGACTCATCTTGAAAGATCATGGCATTCGCCTCCTGGAAGCACAGATCGCCACTGGGGGCATCATCGACCCAGAGGAAAGTCACCGTGTGCCAGTTGAGGTGGCTTACAAACGTGGCTTCTTTGATGAGGAGATGAATGAGATCTTGTCCGATCCTTCTGATGATACCAAAGGCTTCTTTGATCCCAACACGGAAGAAAACCTGACTTACCTCCAGCTGATGGAGAGGTGCATCACTGATCCGGACACTGGTTTGGTTCTCCTGTTACTGAGAGAAAAGAGGCGGGAAAGAAAGACCTCCTCCAAATCCTCAGTCCGTAAACGCAGAGTTGTCATTGTCGACCCAGAGACAGGCAAAGAAATGACTGTGTATGAGGCCTACAGGAAGGGACTTATTGACCATCAAACGTACATTGAACTTGCTGAGCAAGAGTGTGAATGGGAAGAGATCACCATGACTTCCTCTGACGGGACTGTAAAATCCATCATCATTGACAGAAGGTCTGGAAGACAGTATGATATTGATGATGCTATTGCACGTGGTCTTATTGACCAAAACGCCCTTGATACATACAGAGCGGGTAACCTGGCTATCACTGAGTTTGCTGACATGCTCTCTGGAAACATGGGGGGCTTCCGATCTCGTTCATCCTCGTTTGGTTCCACCACTGGTTCTACCTACTCAGCTCCCATGAGCCCCATACCCTCCATTAAACCACCTGCAATCATATGGAATGATCCAACTGAAGAAACTGGCCCCATCGCTGGAATATTGGACATAGACACACTGGAGAAGGTGTCTATCACAGAAGCAATACACAGAAACTTGGTGGACAACATCACAGGTCAAAGATTGTTGGAGGCACAAGCCTGCACAGGTGGAATAATTGACCCCACAAGTGGAGAACGATTCCCAGTCACTGAGGCCACCGAAAAAGGGCTTGTTGATAAAATCATGGTTGATCGCCTCAACCTGGCTCAGAAAGCCTTCCATGGCTTTGAAGATCCCAGAACCAAAGTGAAGATGTCTGCCTCCCAGGCACTGAAAAAAGGCTGGTTGTATTATGAGGCTGGCCAGCGTTTCCTTGAAATTCAGTATCTGACTGGTGGATTAATTGAGCCTGATGTTGAAGGCAGAGTGTCACTGGATGAATCTATCAAGAAGGGCGCAATTGATGCCCGCACTGCCCAGAAATTGAGAGAAGTTGGTAGTTACTCTAAATATCTGACATGTCCAAAAACCAAGCTGAAAATCTCCTTCAAAGACGCCATGGACAAAAGCATGGTGGAAGAGGGATCTCATCTGAGGCTTCTGGAGGCCTCGTCACAGTCCAGCAAAGGCCTCTACAGTCCCTACAATGCCAGCAACCCTGGATCTGCGTATGGCTCCCGGACCGGCTCCCGGACCGGATCTCGAACGGGCTCCAGGAGAGGCAGCATCGATGCTGGCTCCGGCTTCAGCATGAACTTCTCATCCTCCTCTTTCACGTCCTCATCCAACTATAGCCGCAGATTCTAAACACCTAGTTCTGTTCCAACTTGTGACTAAGAATCAAGAATACTAATGCACTTTACAGCTGCATTTCTAACAGGAAGACAACAGTTACATTAACAACAAAGACATAATTTATTTATTCTTCCCAGCATGTAGTCACAAGAACTGCCTAGGTTATACTTTTCTTTTTTTTCATATCAAACATCTGTTAAAACATGTGCCTTTTATATGGAGGAATAACCAATCATTGCTGAAGACATAGAATTTTAATTTCTTATAATACTGATCACCGAGTCAGATTATATTTTTCAAAGCAACGCATGACATTTCTGCTGATTTTTAAGTGACTTCATCTTAAACCTGTCAAAAAGATGTATACTTGTGCTTTTTAAAACTAATATATAGTGTATGTATGTCAAGCAGAAATATTTTTCCAGTATTTCTTATTTCCTTTAGAATTCAACAATATTTGTCTATTTTCTATCATTTTTGACAGTACTAGTGAGATATTGGATGTCAACATATTGTTTTTAACTGCAAATATATAGATGCCTTCAAATTATCAAATGTTTGTATAGAGTATAGACAGAGAGTGTGTGTTTTTATGCTATAAGTTGCCTGGGTAACTGTACACCGTGCCCAGTCAAGTGAAGCACACAATATATTTGCGAGACACTACAAAACAAGTCACTAGATGAATGCACCATTGAAAAGAAGTGCCAGAATTATGAAATCATGCAGACGTTTTAAACCAGATTCAAACCTGTCATTACTTCATGCTTTTCACCCTTCTCATCAAGTAGACTTGAGCATCCTTTAAGTTCTTGCAAAGGTTTTTGTTTTTGTTTTTTTTCTTCTTTTACACACTCCAAATGTTTCACCGTCATATTCAACTTGAGTGTTCCTGGTAAATCCCAAGATGATGTCAGCTTCCATCCTGCTCCCCCTCACAGACCTGCCTCCTCTTATTTTGATTCTTGTAAGTTGAAATTATTTTGTTCTTTATTTTTCTTTGAATTTGTTTCAATGTCTGCTTTTTTTTTTTTTTTTTTTTCAGTTGTGTCACCTCAAAGCTTCCATCAGTGTCACTGTTAACCTGGTGTCTGGTCACTTCTAGGCCCCGTTGACACGACAACATTCTCAAGTGAAAACGAAAGAAACAGTTCTTCTGCACATGCGCGAGTAGATGGACAGAAACAACAGTGGCGTCCTCCTGAGTGTCGTGACTCCCGGTCCAGATTCTCCTGGGACTCACTAGTTTTATAGTTGAGTCACCGATAATAGAACGTTCGCATACTCCCCGTCGTTAATGTTTACAGCGTATTGTTCTCTGCGCGTTTGTGTAGTTTCATCTCAAAAAGCACCCACTAGTGGACCGACATGAAAACTACACCGTTTTCAACCTGTAAACATGAAGCTTTTTTCTGAAACAAAAACAAGAGTTTTCACTTGAAATGTTTTAGTGTAAACGGGGCCTTAATCCTTGAGGCTCCGTTAACTAGAGTATTTTTCTTCCTCTTGTTTTCCGACAGTTGCCTCAGTTTCTCACAATCCAGCATCTGATCACCGATGCTCAGTCGGCCAGAGTGGTCACTCCCTACACCGTGGACGGATTTGCGAGTCCTCACACAGTGCCACAGGTACAGTCATGTAGTGTTTTATTCATCATTTTTAATTTGGTGCAATTTGCAGCACCCCCAACATTTTCTTTTTGATCAATTTTTTATTTTTTTTCTGTGTGTGTGTCTGGGCATGCTTTGGTTCATTTCAGTTTTGTTCTGTTTCTTTTTTTATTTCTAGATCTGCCATTGAGTTTGTCCTTTCTTCCATTGTACATCACACTTGAAGAAAGCTGAGGCTGAGCCTACATCATCTTGGGATGCGCTTCTAGGAACAATCTCCATTCATCATATATTTTTTTTCTTTTATTTATTACTTGAACGCTAATCGTGATAATTATGTTCTGATATTTGTTAGCTCACACTCCCCAGTGAATTGGCACTCTTTTTTTTTTTTTTCTTTCTTTTTTTTAGGAAATAGTCCACTAAGTGCATATTTTATTATCTGTGTAAATTCTATGCAACCAAAGTGCCTATTAAAGAGATTTGGAAGATTGATCTATGTGATGCATCACCCCATTGCATGAATGTATGTATTATATCCATTTACTCCCTTCAGTTGACATTTTTGCGCGATATTTGAATTGCAACTTGAAAATCAACTCAAAGCTTTATTTTTTTCTTATAGTTATTTTTCCACAGCTGGGTTTTTTTCTGCCATGCATCTTTCAGGCGTTTTACCTTTGTAAATCTCTTTCATTTGTTTTCATGTTTTTGATAATATGAATTTGCCTTGCATGTTCAACTAACGTCTCAAAGGATAATGGGGGGGGGGGGGGGGGGTAAAATAAAAAAAGCTTATTGCTGAATGTCTTTGTTGCAGTTTATGACCTCACCAGTTAACACTTAGGTTTTGCTTAAGGGGAGATATTGCTTTTGATGATATGAGTTTTATGTGAACATAACACTATGTTGTAAATAAATATGCTCTCAAGAGGCAGTCTTTGTCCTTCATGCATCTCTATCTGTGCATCCAGAGTTATTATGTAGAATTACTTCATTTGATTCTTGCTGCTTTAAGTGATATTAAAATTCCCAAAACACCCGTCGGAAAATCCATCCATCTATTCCGCTTTATCCTGCACAGTGTTGTCGGGCGCTGGATACAATCCCAGCTTGCTATGGATGAGTGCAGGGCACAAAAGGGACAGGTCGCCAGTCCATCACAGAGCTGCATCTGAACTTATCAGTGAAATCGTTTTGCAGACTTACCTTTTTTTTTTTTTCCACCTCATCCTGTTCCGCAGCTGAAGAAAACAATATTGATGATTGAGCAAAAACTTAGCTAACAATTTAAAAAAAATATATATAAATAAATGTTGAGCATCTTTAAAAAGTCTATTGTCAAAATGATCACATCCAGTTAAAAAAGGTTTTGTACAATATACCATTTTTCGGGGATCCATTTCTTTTTTTTAATTATGAATTCTGTATTTGAGTTTATGCTTAAATCGAAAATGAATAGTTTTACTATTTCGCATTTTAACTTTTCAACTATCACATATACTGTTTTTATTATAGAACTTTTTTGTTTAAAGATAATTAAGTGCCAAATGTATGTACGTGTAGGTTACTAGGTACTGTTACAGGCAACCAGTTGTATTTTATAATGGGGATAGCCTGTGACGTTGACGGTCTACTTGGCCCCGGCCTCTAGGATTCACCCAAAGAGATCAGTTCCCCCTGGTAATCAAGTGTGGAGGATATGTTAAGGAAAACTAAATACATAAATAAAACTCTAAAGCTAATGAGGTTATGATTCATTCGCAATAGGGCATACATTCAAATGCAAATAGACCATTATGTGATATAAAAATGGTTGATATATATGATCAAAGTCTACTAGTAGTTAAAACGAGGCAGACGCAGGTGAAAATCCAGACTCGGTTGAATATTTAATAAAAATGCTAAAAATGGAATAAGCGTTTATTGTATGAGTGAGCATATTTTCAAATTTTCACATTTACATGTCTTTCAATCTTATAGTCATCAGCTGATAATACTTAAATGCAAGACGTATGATAGATACAATACATACTAAAAGACATGACATTTTTTTATGGAAAACATACATTTCAATGATAAATATGACTGAGAAGCAGTCGGTACTTAATAGCCTGTAGACAAACTTTTATTCAAAGACTTTCATAAAATATGGTGTTTTTTTTTTAAAAAGTATGGCTTTTGTTGGTGTACTGTTGTTTTGAATAGGTGTTATCGCATGTCGTATATGTTTTTCCTGCATTCCTTGATATTAAAATATCTAAACACTCTGGGGTGGAGCATTTTAAAGAGTGCTCGTTAAAAAAATCTAATAATTTGGAGAGCAATATATTTTATTATACACCGATCAGCCAAAACATTACACCCACCAGATGATATTGTATAAGTCGATATTTTTGTGCAATAAACTGTGCAGCACATTGAGTTCTCACAGCTTAGTTTCCATCAGAACAAGCATTCACTTCTGCAGCCGTTTGAACTACACTTGTTTACTCGTGAGTCATTCACATAATCTGGTCATGTTACAGCAGGTTTATGTGTCTGTTGGTCAGAGGGCTTCAAATATTTAACCAGCCTGTTAAGTATCAGTTGGTACATTATGAAGTCCATCTCGCCAACACAGAAACAGTGTGGCTTGCAAATTAAAGCCAACAAGGATGAAACACAAGACAAATATGACATAAGTGGCTCTTACAACCAGCAAAGAAATGTCCCCATTTTCCCACAAAATGATGCAAATTCACTCAGTTTAAGACAAAAAAGTGTCTCGGTTCACGGTTTGGAGTTTGATGATCTCATTGTTGGTCACAGCATCAGACAGTTAGCGAGGAGAAACCTGGAGTTGAGCAGCAGAGGGCAGTGGTACTCTGACCTGCATCCCATCTGCAATAGATTAGTTGACCCATGTCAAACAGCCATTTGCTCCAACACCTGCTCCATAACTTGATCCTATTATAAACCTGCTGAGGCCAGTGTCTCGGTCTTATTAGAGGGTATTTGGCAGATAAACAAGAGTTCTACCATACTCAGACAGCCAAATTTCAAATGCAATCCTATTGGTTTGATCCCTCGTACGCTGGGGTTTACTTTGACGTGTGCGTCTTTCCGCAAACAGCCAGTAATGCGTCTGGATTCACACCTTCACACTCGCTGGATCCCTTTTTTGCTTTATGTACCAACGTTAGCCCCCGAGTCTGGTGGAGGAGCCGGCCAACACAAGCAACGGCGCATTCACCTCCTTGAATTCCTCACTCAGCTCCCTTGACTACTCTGATCCGACCCCCTCCGTCCAGGCGCCCCCTGTGTCCGAGCCCGGCGGCGGGGAGGTGAGAGTGCAGAGAACAGTAAAATAAAACACTCTCGTGGATTTTTTATGAATGTCGCCAACTCAAATGGTTGGAAGGAGACATATCATTCTGTCTGCATTTGTCCACTCTTTTCTTGCAGGATAAAGACGGTTCTGCGTTTGGATCTCCGACGTCACAGGACCACACGTACGGGTACGCTACTGTAAAAACCATCAACCCGCGTACAAACTGAACCGATAAGCAAATATTTAGAAAGATTGAAGGAGAACAAAGTGGAGCCAAAGGAATTAAGGGGCGCCTTGTTGAAATTGGCCACCAGCAGTCCAATGAAACCAAACCCACCGACTGTGGCGACGGTTGGTCAACTGCGTCAGCTCCGCAGACCAGTGCACCCGACGGTGCCAGCAACCAACTATGAATTGTTTAATAAGCACTGAGTGTAAAGCATCTAATTGAAGCACCGTTGGAACAAAGAAAGTTTAGGTTCCAGCCCAGCAGACAGAGAAAACAGATGCTTCCCTAATGAGACATTTCGTTGACGTCTTTAGCCAAGAATCCCCGTTTCAATCCGTTGAAAACCGTAATGGTTTCTGAAGGTTCGTTCTGCTGGAGGTTCATCCATGTCTTGGTTCTGTCCGTTTGAAGTGAGTCAGATTAGAAGTAGCAGCTACCAGCAACATGAGGACGGGTGAAGCTGTTGATTAATGACCCGCCAAAGCACTGGGGGACAAATTAAATTGATAAATCTTACCTATATTGATTTAGGACAGCCATTTACACACACAGCATATACAATTAAATACACTTCATCAGGGAGATAATCAGAAATTAATGTATATACAGTATATCAGAATGTCTTAGTCACTTAGAAACACCCTGATGCTGATTAAATACATTCTTTTATCATGTCATTAGTACACTTTTGCCATGATCTGTATCAAGGGTGTCAAAATCATTTAATTTAGGGGCTACATATTTTGATCTTTACCATATTAACCCATCTATAACTAAACTCAACTGTTTCCCTTTGATTTTGTGCGTAAATCTATTTGATCATATTCTGACAAAATCAAATTAAGATTGTGCAGTTTCTACAGTATGTCATTTTTAACAAAAAAACAAACAAACAAAAAAGCACCTCGGTATATAGACGATTAAAAATGTTTTGGGAATAAATTGTGTATTATTGTGTTTCAGGACGGATGTGGAGGACATGAGCCAGTGGCAGTGTGAGTTCAGGGGTCAAATCCGAGCTCTGAGACAATGGCTCAAGACCATGGAGATGAGGCTCTCGCCACAGGACCCCCGGGTCAGTACGGTGAGACACGTTGTCTTCTTGTTTACCTCCACTGTCTCGCCAGAAACACACTCCTTTATGTTTCACACGCACAGTTTCAGAGTTTGTGCTTGTTGTTGTTGTTTTGTTTTATTTACCTCTACAAAGCCATCATAAACCCATTTGCATCCTTCTTTGTATTTGTCAGCCTCGGACAGTGTCGAGGCTGACAAAGGTGTGAGAGGCTCTATTTTTTTTCCTGATTGGCATCATGTTGAGTGAATTAATATTGTAGTTGTACTTTATTAAGGACAGAGAAAACTGTGTTTAGTCTCAAAGCTTAACACATCACTTTGCATTTTAGACATTCTGGTTCACTTGTTTCAAATTGATCATTTTTTTATTTATTCGATTTTGGTTAAATGTGTCAGGCAAGGTTTCAATGTTTAAAACATGATCAACATTTTAGGTTTTATTGTAAAAAAAAAAAAGCTGTCGTGGTTGTTACGTAATCACATACAGCCTGAGCACCATATCTCCATTTCAAATGTTTTTCAAGGTCATATTATGATGAAATCACACTAAATCAAGTATCTTAGTGGCAAAGCTTGGAGCATTCAGGAGAAGTCTTGAATAAATGAATCTATTCCCCTTTGTTTCTTTTTCTTTTTTTTTTTTTGTAATCTTTTGCAATGTTTTTGTTAACTACAATAGCTTCAACACATTGTTGGAGATTATTCCCACCATCACCCATTCAGCCACCTTCTAATCTCAGCCTCTCGTTCCAAAAACTACTTAAACCGCTAACTTTCATAATGGATCAGACTAATCGTATTACAGAAGAAAAAAATAATAATAATAATAATGGCTGAAAATATCTTGAAATGAGGAGGAATAGCTGGCACCTTGGTTTGTGGAATACCCCGAGGGCCACTGTGGCGGTCCTCCTCCACTTCTTTAGGCCACAGGGGGGACAGAGGGGCTGGGGAGCCAGGCCTCATTGTGCCTGGGCCGGACAGCCAGGCTGGAGGAGAGCTTGGCACTGGAGGCCCTTTGCACACATGAAGGAGCAAACTGAAAAGACATCAGACTCAGATGGGAGGAAGAGGCAAAGGGGGCATAAAGAAAGAAAGACAGGATCTTTTTGCTGAGACCTCTCTGATCTGACTATGGGGGCATTTATTCAGCACAACCGGAATTTGTCTTACAACCATTTACACCAATGATTTTACCGAGACCTGGCTCCGCGATGGCCGCTCATTCGTTCCTGCTCCAAATCTCAAACTGATTCTCAGCAGGTGGGGCTTTGAGATAGTTACAAGATAATAATCTGAGTGGGAAGAAAGTTTATGATGTTTGTAAGTAAAGTGTAGGATTGTGATTTTTATAAATTTTTAGCAGTTTCAGCCATTTTACTATTATGAAGCCTTTTAAGACATTTTGACTGCTTTACTTTTTTGAATTGTCTAAAGAAATTTCAGGGTTTTTTTCTTTTTTTCTTTCTATTCACAGTTTTAGCTACTTCAGCTGATTTGACTCAATATGGCCATTTTGACTATTTTCAGATATTTTGACAATGTTTGGCCTTTTTACATTTTCTGGTGGTTTTAGCTATTTTAGGCCCACGACAACATTTCAATTGAAAATGCATTTTTTGGCATTTTTGTCTGAGAAAAGTTTTGCGTTTACATGGCAACGTTTTAAAAAAAATTATGTCTATCACCACGGAAATGTCGGAAACGGTGACGACGATGTAGTTTTCATGTTGGGCCACTCGTGGGTGCTGTTGGTCAGTTTTGTAAAGAAACCACAAACACATGAGCGCAGACATCAATACATTATAAACATTAACAATGAAGAGAACACGGATATTTGTATGGAAAGACACCAAGTTATTTTACCCGTTTGGACCGGGGTTTTTTTTATTTGAAAGTTCCACAGAGCCGTGTTTTCCATAAGTTTTCATTGACTTCAGGCACTGATACAATGCATTTGGAATTTCAGCTGGTTTATTTAGTGTCATTTTCTTTCTTTCTTTCTTTCTTTCTTTCTTTCTTTCTTTCTTTCTTTCTTTCTTTCTGAGTTGTTTTTAACCATTTCAGTCTTTTTTCTCTCTTTCTCTTATTCCTTTAGCTTCTTCAGCTGTTTCAAGCCATTTTAGCTCTTTTGCCTCACTTGAGCCTCGTTGTTTTATCGCTTCAACACAACTTTTGATGGTGAATCAGCAGTTTGCAGTCAAAACAAATGAATCTGTTCATCTTGAGGGAAAATCTTTTTTCTTTTGAGAATGTGGGGTGATTGAATCATTCTTTCATTTTTCATATTTGTCACATTGAAGACTGCTGTAAGAGTCTTTTTGAAAGATTATTTGGTGCATAAATGAACCCAATTCTATGTATCATTGGGTCTAGACATCTAGCATTCATCTCCATTTTATAACATGAGAATAGGGTTATAATTTATTTTAATATTCTAAGTGAGAATCTGATGTTTTTATTGTTGATGTAGAAGTTTGTAGTTGTCATTTAGTTTTATGTTCCAAAATGAATACCATTTATTGTCAGGACTGAACATTTGAGGCATTCACAAGTTTAAAGTGCCCCAGAAACAAAATAAGATCTTTGTTTGAACCCACGTGACCCTTAATGAAGCCACCTTGTCTGCCTCCCCTGAGACCAATGGCTGCGATGCGCAGGCATGTCTTATCACATGGTGAAAGCTCAAACGCTCCGGGAAGCTTTAGTCGGACCCCCAGTGAGAGTCTGTGAAATAAGGGGCTCTTTTTTTTTTTATCTTTGCCATGCCTTCATCGTTCTGCATCCGACCACCGACCTTTGTCATGGTAATGCTGCGAGTCTGCTGCACTGCTGCCTGCAGTCTGGGCCTGAGGGACTCGTTAGTTAGCAGCATGAATGAAGACGCCCCCCCCCCCCCCCCCGCCCCCGCCCCCACCCCCCCACTCCAATCATACATGCAGACCCTTCCACAATACACAGGAGAGAGTCACACACCTGCTCCTTAACAGCACAGGCACATCTTCAACTGTTGTTCCCATGAACACCGTCATACATGCAGATCAGCCCTCAAACTGGAGGCTGTCAAGCATGAATATAAGTAATTCCTTGGGAATACTGAACAAAACAGGAATCCATAGTTGGAGACCCTGGAGACCTGAACATTTTAGTGCCAGTAGTGGCAGTAGGAAGGAGACGTTTACAGAATGTAATAAAAGATCAGGAATCAATGAGGTTAGGCAAGTCAACGAGGAAAAAGTCCCTCAGATTGTAAATCACATGAAATATGTCCTCATATGTTGCATACAAGTCACTCCTTCGGTAAGGAGTAACGGTCCTTATTAAAGGAACTCACCTCTGATTAAATGACATGCCTTGCTTTTATCCTGGAGTAGTTTGCATTCATACAGATTGGAATTGAGAAAAGCTTTCCCTTTGAAAGCTAAATTCAGTGTTAACGTGACAACAATAAACAGGATGCACGGCAGCTCAGTGAACGACAACAGAACCAAAAAAGGGTCGACAACTTTGACATCACCCATAGAAGACCCCGCTTACACAACGTTTCAAGTGAAAACGCACCTTTCCTGCCTGTATTTAAATTTTTTTTAGAAAAGATTGGTATTACATGGCAAGGTTTTTAAAATGCCTATTTACATGGAAATGGCAGAATTGCTGAGAAGAATGTAATTAGTGTTTTCTCCCATTTACATGGAGTTGGTATGTTTTCACAAAGTTGCACCCCCCCCCCCCCCCCCCCCCCCCCCCCCCCTCCCCATTTACACAGACAGAATCAGACATTTTCAAAAGGTTCCACCTCGGGACGTGTTTTTCAAAAACAAGCATTTTCATTTGTTCATAACAACACTCTTTCGTTTTCACTCGAAAACATTGATGAGTAAATAGGGCCAAAGACTCACACGCATATTATTTGTAGCGGCCGGGCTCAAACGGATGAAAATTCTTTTAAGCTAATGTTGCGATGTACACAGATTTCAACATCTGATTCAGGTTAATTCCTTTCAGGAAACTGCTTCTGTTGATTAAAAAAACAAACAAACAAACAAACACAAATGAAATAGTGGAACATGTTAAGATGCACCACACTGAGTGAACTTGGTGACACTTTTCCAAAGTTAAAAAAACAACATGGAAACTGTTGCCGATAATAATGTGTTTGTCTTCTGACATCGACCATCAAGATATTGTTTCTCTTGTTTGTAATCAAATAAAGCACAAATGTGTGCGTTATCATTGGTCATCCTAAAAACATTTCAGTGGTTTTCAAAGCCGTTTTTGGCCTTAGTGATGACCCCTACTTTACTGCCCTCTAGTTGTAGAATTAATAATAGAAATAGTGCATCATGAGGAAATATGATCCTACATGTAGATATCCAGTCGTTTGAGGGTGTAACGCATCATCATCTCAACAGAGGAAAATCTCTCATTTTTCAGCTACCTTGTTAATGAAAAACCAGCTGGGAAAGACTGAGAACATCATGTTAGTCACCTCACTACTGACAAAGAAGACCAGTTTCAACCGGATGGGGAAAAGAGGACAACGTGCAGTGCCCGGGTGTTGAATGTGTGCCAATGACTCACAGCTGATGAGTCAGTGGATTTAGCTCCGCCCACTATTTTTGGGGGTGGGACTGGGTCTCCTTTCAGATCTGATACTGAGTCAAATCAGAGCTGGAATCTCTGATACCAGTATGATACTGATACTTGTAGAGATACTTGGCAGAGATAATTATGTCCAACAGCATAAAAGAACAGTTAAGTAGTATCTTAACTGTTATAATTGATATTTTAGAATGGGAATCAATCCAAAATCAGACATACATGGAATCAGAAGTATCAATATTTTAGTATCGATCTGCACAATACTACATCTCAGAAATACTGACACCACCACTGGAATGGTACAAGAGGACATTTCTCCCCCTGTCTAAACATCTTTAGGATTTTATCTATAATGGGACAGGTTTGTGGAGCATGCTTTACTTATTAAGTGAAATTTTTTCTCACATTAGTCATGTAAAATATCAGCTTTTCAAGTTTGTTTTTTTGTTTTATTAATTCTGATCACTTGGTAAACATCCATACCATCGCTTCATCACTATTATACATTCATCAGAATATAGTGAGTCCATAATACTTCTCATTACATCCTCATTTGTAGAAATAACTAGAACGACAAATGTTGACTCTCTCTGTACGCGGTGGCCACACGGTCTGAAAGACATCCCTTTCCTCTGATGGTCATGTTGAGGTCAAAAGTTCTGCTCTCTGTCCCCTCCAAGCTTGTCCCCCCCCCCCCCCCCCACCACCACCACCACCACCATTGATGAGGTTTCTGTGGATAAAGACGGTCTGTGTTTTAAAGGTCTCTGGTTTCCCTCAGCCTGTGGCAGATGCTGCATCCCAAATAAGCCTTGTACACACAACTTGCAAACAGGCGCAGGAAGCGGGGTGAGGGATCACAGCCTATTATCCCCTCCTCTCTGCCCCCGCCCACCCCCCCACCCCCCACCCCCCTGACAGTCTGCAAACAGCATCCCTGCTCTTTAACGCTGCCATAACCTCCAGGGGAAAGAAGGGGCTTGTTTTTCTTGCTGTGAATCACCTTCGTAGCAAATAACGAAGTACGCTTGAAGTAAACTGGTTTATTTTGATTCAGATTGGAATTCCACCTTCTATCTATAGGATGGTTTTTCCCTCACTCGGTGTGCCGAATTGATTTTCCTCCGATAACTCTCATGTTTCTAGCCTGAGTTAATGGCAGTATGGGGCCTCTTCTTTTATTGCCTATTCTCTTTCTGTTCTCAGGAGAAAATGCAGACTTATGGCTGTAAATCCTCTCTTCCTGGGAGCGATTGATTCAAATGCGGAGTTGATGATGTGGTTGAACTCCTCTATCCCCAAGTGCCTAAATCCTCCTCTCAGCCATGACTGGGATTTCCAGTAACCAGGCAGCCCGGCAGGGCCCAAGCAACCCGGCAGGGGAGCCCATCATCCTTTCATCCACTTTTCTTGGAAGCAACCTCTTTGGGTGATAAATGACAGCGTGCATGCTGAATGATGCTTCTAGTTTGACCCTCAAAAGGGACCCCCTCTTTTTTTTCCCCGTTTCTTGTGAAGAGGGCTAATTCCCATGTTCTGTAGAGGAGCTATTGAGGTCTTATTTAATTTGAAGGCAGCAGAGAAGCTGCGACAGCAGAGGACCGGCGGGAGGGGGGGGGGGGGGGGGAGCATGCCAGCCCGGGAAAATTAATCTTTTTCCCCGGGTCTTTTCTCACATGGGGTTTGTGATCAAATTTAGCCCCTCCCCATCCCACCCCCCCATAGGAGGCTAATTTCAAATAACATTAATTTAGAAGCTTGCTTAATCCCAATCCCAAACCTGCTTCCATCCCATTATCCCAATATAAAATGAAGCTAAATTTCACCTCTGCAGCACAATCTCATTAACGTCACTGCATCAGCCAGTCGCTCTTCAACCGCATCAGCTCTCTATTCTAAGGAGAATTTGAAGATTCCGTGTGCACCTACTGTGAAATGGAGAGGAGAGATTTTTGGCAGTGCATTTAATTAGTACAGAGGGGGCTGGATGATGCTGAAAGCAAGGATCAGGTGTCATGGTTTTACAACAATGTCTCCCTGGCAAAGCCGTGCCTCATCACTGCCAGCCTCTTTTCAGATTAAGAAAGGGTGGGCAGGGAATGAGGGCCATACTTTCTCATTAAACGGCTAAAGACATAAGCTCTCCAAGTGACCCAAAGAGCCAGCCATCACTGAGTTTGTGCGTGTCTTACAACTAAAGTGTGTGTGAGTTTGGGTATATTGTTGTTTTAGCACCACTGTACTGCTTCAGATGGAGGATATTCTTAAGTAGACTGAGAACTCTCACATCAGCACTGGAGGACTCAGGGGTTAAATAACTTGACCCTGCAGGGGTCATTCTATTCAATTCACTCACTCTTTCAGTGTCCACAGTGACGGCATTTTCTTTTTCGTCTGCCTTTTTTTGGTCATTGTTTGCATAAATTAGGGCTGCATGGGGGTAGGGGGTCAGAAACAGGACAGTACTATGGCAGCTGAGGAATCCTCTGAAATCCTGAAGCAGTTTCAAAGCAGAATAACAGCCTGTTTTTACCACCTCAGGGTGTTTAGGGCTCATTCAGAGAAGGAGGATTTAAATGCTGTTGAACACAAGACAAAGACATAAAAGACTGTTTTACAAGACTAGAACTGTATTAAAGAGAAAGAGAATATAGTAATGTTAGAAATATAAGGTACCTGCAGTCCCAAACCCTGTTTACACGACAACATGTCAAGTGAAAACATATCATTCTTGCATTTTTGTTTCAGAAATGTTTCGCATTGACATGGCACATTTTGAAAACCATGACAATGGCCATTGACAGAAACAATGAAAACAATTTAGTTAGTTTTAATTTAGGCCCACTAGTGGGTGCTGTTTTTTTGTTTTCGTTTTTGTTTTTTGTCATGAAATCGCACACACAGCGAAAAATATGCAATGAATATTTACAATGGCGACTACACGAACATTTGCATGGCCAGACAACCAAGTTGGATTGTAATTACAGGTGACTCTCAACTGTAAACTACCAAGTCCCAGGAGAATATGGAGTGGGAGTTTCAAAACAAAAGGGCCCCCACTGGAGTGTTACTATTTAGGTAATTGCTCAAATTTTGGCATCGTCAGAAATATTCCCTCAGCTTTCGGTCAAAAAAAGATAAACATACAGGCATTAACCCTTTCAGAACATAGCAAGATGGAAGCATAAAAGCTAAACGCAAATAGATCAAATTTCCTTTATTTGTTTATTTGGATGGGACAGTGCATATTAATAAACAAGCCATCTCTTCACGAGGCTGCAGTAAACATGCTGCATTCCGTGATGCCAGTAATGCATGCACCTCCAGAAAAAAGTGGCGGAGAGCTGTAGGCTGCAGTGTCTCTTCAAAGTCTTAATACTGATGATAACTGAGTTTATGAGCTAAAGCCTGTTTCTGAAGCATAGTTTCACCAGTTCAATAAACGTGCCTGCAATGCATTTTGTAGAAGCAGCCACGTGCGCTGGCTATTTAGACTTTCTTTCAAAGTGCATTATGAAAAAAATGTATTTCAACATTGAATTGCAGTGCATTTAATGTTTTTACCTCTGATTTTCAGAGGTCCAAACAATACATTAAAAAGCAGTCAACCGCTTTGCGTTGAGTTATTGAGTTATTCTAACTGAGTTGTAAATAAAAAGTGTTACGAGCAAAAGTACAAATAGCCGCTGTGCATGAAGACCTATAGCACCAACTGTGGACTGCTGAGTGCAAAGTTTACCATGTATATGTTATTTGCCTCAGAACAACAACAAAACATTCAATTGTGTTTTGTTTGTGTCTGGTTTTGCCCACATTGGATGAAATCTTTGAAATGTGTTGCATTCCCTCGACTTTGAAGCAAATAGAACAAATGATATAATAGAAGCAAAAAGATAAACTGAAATGTCAATTCTTTTTCACCCTGCTGATTTTGTAAGTTTGTACCATTGCAAAGAATTGAACAATGTCTAATTTTCATGGTAGATGTATTTTTTTCCCAACATTAAATAAAGATTATAAACTGATTTGCATTTCATACAGTAAAAACAAAACTATTTGATCCCCCACCATCCAGTAAGAATTCTGCCACCCACAGACCAGTTAAGTGCCCATGAGAAAGACAAATTATTCCTGTCGCTTTCATAGAATTCTCCAAATATCAACTCATTATAAGTATAAAAGCTTCCTGTCACAGAATCAGTGTCTGCAAGACTATCGGCAAAAAGCATAGTCAGACAGAAACTGCTGTTGATCATTTATTAGCTGTAACCCTCCTCCTCCTTGACAATTTTTTCCATGAACACGTCCAGTCACATTTCATGTGGCGCTTCTAGGCTCAGCCCTCTATCCAATCACTCCAATGCAAATTACAACAAGCGAACAAACGATTTCATATCCAGCACATTGTTGTTAAAAAAAAAAAATGGTCCAAGGAACACAGAGTCTTCTTTTGAATACTCACATTTGCACTTGGTGTCACTCGACGATCGGTTGCATTTGCATGTAGACTGGAAGCGCCATTGTTGGTTGATCAATTTATTTCTCAGCGAAATGCACTTAACCTGCTTGCAGTTATTGTAAATGATAAGAGCCGTCGTATAACTCTTTGTTAATGGAGTTCCAGTGTGATCATGTCACCCGTACAGAATAAATCAGGACCATTCACACCGCTTATGCTGAATAAACTGGGTTTGCATTGACTAGCTCAAAGACTTTTCTGCTCACATGAAACAGAGTAGGCACTTTACACAAGACCAACTGGTATTGATTATGTCATATAGTAGTAGGTTATATATGCACCTGTACCATGGTGTGCAAGAGGAAAGGCTCATCAACATTCCTGCAATGAGAATGAGAAATGACTGCCATTAATAACACTCGAGAAATCATTGGGGGGGGGGGGGGGGGGGGGGCATCTTTATTGTTCAACACATAAAAATATGAACATCATGCAGCTATTGACTGAAAATCTTTATGGCGCATACAGTACAGCACTCATGCCTTTGTGGATTTGGGGAGGAGGATGAGTGACGAGTGCATGTGTGTACTGGCAAGACCGAGGGTGAAAGAGTGTGTGGGTGTGTGTGCGGCTCTACATGCATGCGTGCCTTTGGTGCATCAGTCGATTGGGGAATTAATCGCTTGGCTGGATAAAGACTGAAGCACTAGAATAAAGAGGACAAAAGTCACCTGTGTGCACATTTTGGTGCACACTGCATCTTTTTTTTATTGAAGTGTGTTCTTTCAATTCCTAATCCCATCTGTAGTATTCCATACAATTCACAAACTTGAAAATGTGATTGGTTGTGTGTGTGGACGTGTTCACATGCAGCCACATTGCTTGGCAGTTGGTGTAAGACACTTCTGAAGCAAATATTGTGACTTTTCCCAAATGGGGCATGATAGAATTTCACCATAGGGGTCCTTCCTTTGCTTCCCCATGCCAACAGAATAGCAAAGACTCTACTTTATCTTCTCGTTGCTGTTTGCCTCCAGCCTCTTTGTTTATCGGTTTAGGTTGCGATGGCTGGAAGTGAGTTGAAAAGTAATCTGAGATGTTTTACAGTAATTAGTCGTCTTTGTTGCTGCTCTGCAAACTGCAGCACTGGCTCTGAATGGGCAGTTGGGGACTGCAAGGGGGTTGGGGGTGAATGTGTGAGTGCGTGGATAGCAGGGTGGGTGTGGGTCCCTTCTTTTGTAGCCTCCACTTCTCTCCCTCGCGGTAGAAGGAGGGAATGGGCTGAGGCAGCTGTCACTTAACATGTGAATGTTTCGAGGTCGGCCCAGGGGTCTTTAGAAAACTCTTCTTTTTAGACTCCCCCCCCCACACCCCATTTTTCAAGCAGAAGCGGCATGGAGTTTCTGAGCCTCAGTCAGACCCAGAGGAGGGGCTTTGTTGGATGAGATGGGTCTGAGAGAGAGAAAAAAAAAAATCCAGTGGAAGGTAAAGGGGGCACGTTGCCGCCTAGCCGCCTGGTATAGGAGCGACCTGAGCGGCAGCAGCACCGTTGAGAATGGCACCAGCCCGCCGTCGGATGGAACTGGCACAGTCTGACCTCCATGTGAAAACTGCTGTTGGCTGGGAACTGTGGGAGTTCATCTGAGCCGTTGGAATACATTGTCTCCATCCGGGCGCGCTATCCCATCGGCGGCGTTAACAAGGAAGGAATTCCTCTATCGCAGCTCCCACAACAAAGAAGAAAGGGGAGAGGAGCAGGGCTGGTGGGAGGAGAAGTGAAGTGAGGGGAGGGGAGTGGAAGGGTGCACTGTGAGGGGAGAGGAGGACATTGTTTGCCTGTGACTGTGGGCAACGGAAAAGCATGAGTTATCAGGGCATGTGTGAGTGTGTTTAGAAAGTGTGTTTGTATGCAAGCATGTGTGAATGACTGGGTGTGATTGAGTGTGTGTTGGAGGGAGGATGCATGTGCATGAGTGTGAGGTGCCTTCAGTTTAGGGTGTTTGGAGCTGGGAGGCCGTTCAAAGGATGCTCAAACAAAGCTGTGGGGTGTTTTTTTTTTTCCTTTCCCTCTCTCTCCTTTTTTGAATGGTGACTGAGGACTGGCTGGATTCCTTTGCTCATGCTGTTGGGCTGAACTCTGCTTCAGGGTAAGTGTAATTCACGTCACTTTCTAACCGCCAAAACTGCCACAAACTCACTATTGCCCCAGGGAGAGTTTACTTGTGGACTCAGGTGGTCAGCAAATGAATGGGACAGCCATGTGACGGGGAATGAGGCATTTTCTTCATTTATTGGAGGATGTGAAAAATGGAAGCTTGTGACATGAAGCTCTTAAGGTAAAAAACATAAATGCGAAAAAGATCTTTCATATGTGAGTATATTTTATTGTTTTGTTGGGTTATTGACAATTGAAATACCTCATTCAATACATAATATGATCTCAATATTTTTTGGCTGGTATTTTTGTCGCGTTGAGTAATTAAAGACAGATTTTTGAGATGATCCTGTGACCTTGTCCAGTAGCCACCCTAACGTGTTATGAGTCTCCAGAGTGAATGCACAGCTGCCATCCCAGATTAGGGACCACTACAATGATTACTACTTTAGGACCTCAGTGACACAACATTACGAGGGTCCACTGTTGTGATTGATGATTATTGTTCTGCTACTAATTAGAAATCCACCCATAAAGAGCTGCTTGAATCACATGAAAGGCTCAATCAGACGAACACAAGAGCTTTCATGTCGTATGTTGTTTGAGATTTTGAAGAAGGCACGTGCTTTTTCACACATTATTCTAGACGGGCGCTTTAGACATCACAGTCGCATGAGGATTCATATTTTCATCCATGTGTCTTTTGCTGTACCGTGTTGCAGCCGATATGCTACAGACGCAATCAAATTCATCAGGAAATGGACTCGTGTAGTCATGTATCATAAATCACCATTGAGAGCAGCGAAAGGGCTTGTCTGAACTGAGGGCCATTTGAAAATAGGTTAAGTGATGGGATGGTTAGGTCATCCGCAATATGAAGTGGCTCTCTGGCTCCTCGGCTCATTTTCTGCTTCCATTATACCAGAAAGTGAGAGGTGTGTGGATATGGGCTCGAGGAATGTTGAGAGGGTTTGCTTTCGTTGTAGAATAAAAGTAGGTCAGTGTATTGTTTGATTCATTCATGCAAAGGCCAAATAAAATAATTGATTTCGCTCCACAAAGTGGCCCTTTACGGTAAAAAGAATAAAACACATCAGCGTGTTTATTGTATATAATATCATGCTGCTAATGGAGCGTGATACTAGCACATCCTCAGACCCTCAGCTGTGAGATCACTGTAACAGCAAATGTGCAATTTAGCGAACGGCCACACATGCAGTGCAGTAACCAGACACGGCACGCCCTCTCTTTTGAATTGTTAAGCCATGTGGACACAGCCACAGACACTCTCTGCCCTCCTCGAGAGACCGCTGGCCAGTGATCTGAGCTAACTGGGTAATCATTGATCTTGGGGCAGGGGCTTTGTCTGGGCACCACTCTCTGATCAGACTGTGTACTCCCCTGTGGACCCCTCCACTGCATCATCTGCTCAACAGAAGCATGAAGGATGTAGGTAATTACTTGCCTAATGGAAACAGGGTCATCATATCAAAGTAGGTCATATTTAGATTCTACATATCCTCAAATTACAAAAAATGTTGTGAATGAAACTAAAAAGTCATATTAGCCCATTAGGTTGTGTCTGTCTGTGAAGATTCTCTTTGTTTAACCTCTGGTGAGACTAAGAAAGTCGCAGATTCAGCATATTTGTGTGTGCCAACAGCCTGCGTGCAGCATGTACAGTAGCTATCTCCAGGCTGCATTGTATGCATCAGTCTCATCTGCGTTTGTTTTTTTTTTCAAGCCAGAGTGAAAACATCTCTCTCAGTGTTGTGAGGAGCCACCGTCCCAATTTCCCCTTTGCTGACCCGTGCAAGCCCCCCTACAGATCTTTAGTCACCAGACATGACCTGAGATGACCTGTGTAACTCTGAATGGACCGCCTCAGAGGCAGGACCAGGCAGAGACAGGAACCCTCACTGTCATCTCCTGATGGGCTCACCTCAGCCCCTCCAGGCCTGGATAATTATATTCACCTTTAGTCCGTCTGTCATAACAATAAGGTCACTGAGCTGAGAGGGAAGCTGACAGGCGGACACGGTTTGATACTTCACTGTTCTCTTCAATAATACATAAAGCTCGGTAAAAATAAATAAATAAATAAATAAATAAATAAATAAATAAATAAATAAATAAATAAATAAATAAATAATAAAAAATGTATTAAAAAATTTAAAAATTTAAAATTAATAAATAAATAAATAATGCTAGATCGTTGCTAGATTCAACAGTAATTGACCTCTTAGGAAAATCACTATATTCCAATAGTTCTGTTTGTCTGTTTTTGTTTTAAGACATCCATTTTCACTCAGTAATCAGTGAAAAGTCTTTCTGTTGACACTTGAGGTGATGTGTACGTTTTTATGGCTGTCATATTTGATCAGGCCGTTTAGCGGGTTTCCCAGGATTGATCCAGGCCGGACTTACAGAACGCATTGGCTGGTTGCCACTGGTTTGTTTTGTGCCAGGCGCAACAGTGGGATCCCCGACAAGCCTGTCACATTGATTTCTAAGCCCAGAATATTTTAGTTGGTGATGCTGAGAGGGAGGGAACTGTGTGTGTGTTTGTGGTTGGAGTGAAGACAAAGGGACGGGAAATATCTCGGCCAAGTATCTCTGCTGTTAGTGTTCTCTGGACCGTCTGTGCCAAGAGAAGGGAAATGTTTGCGCAGAAATTTAGCAAATAAAGAAGGTGAGGGACTGGCTTCATTTAGTCTTCTCTAAATCTGGGTTGGGGAACAGAACAGTGAATGATGCTGGGAAACTTCTTGTTAGTCGCATAATTACTTATTACCAAAATGACCAAGTGTTGACTGAATGATGATCCAAAGCCCCCTGTCTTATTTTAGGTAGCTGAAGGATCTTCTGCATGCATGGCCAAGGGGCCTTACCTCACCAATCACTTCACTCGCCTCTGGGCTGAGGGATTATGGGAAACCTCATCAGTCGGCCCAGCTGCTTGGGCCAAAAGTCCAAGCATGTGAGGTCTGAAGAGGCTTTTCTGAAGGATCGTTACCAGCGGCCAAGAGAGTGGCAGCCCGCGGAGCAACATGGGGAGGCCAAAAGAGAAGACGCTTTCAAAGACAACACCAGGGAGGATTCAAACAAGGAGCAAGAGGTGGAGAAGGAGGCCCAAGAAACCGAACCCAGAAGAGAGCAGGGAACTTATACTCCTATTTCGGACAAACCTGTCAGCAGCTCTCCCGCCTCAACGATCAGGAGCTCTAGTACCCTGGAAAACGCCTGGCACAGCAGTCCTTCTCCAATAAAAACATCCCGTAATGGGACACTGACAAGGAGGTCTGTGCCTCCAGAGTTTGCCAGATCCCCTCTGGCTCACCCAGACAAGAGTTCAGCAGAGAGGAGGGCCAGCTTCCAGAGAAGAGACTCTCGGGAGGGAAGCCCCTGGTCTTGGAAGACTGTGGCGTCACGCGAGGTCACGGAAGTGACGGAGGTGACGGAGACGACCGTAACTGAAATCGTTGAAGTCACCGAGTATCCAACAGGAGACAAAGGAGGGAACCCCATAGTCACCAGAACCGTTAGAGTCCTGAATGGTGTCGCAGAGGAGCTTGCTGAGGTTGATAAAAGCACCAACTTTCTAAAACATCCATTCTCGTCTGTTTTTCATTTCATTATCTTAAATCCTGCTATGCTCTCTTGTCTTATCTATAAAAACAACCTTTTGTCTTTGTCATATAGTAGAGTACCATTTTAATGTGATTTTATCAGTACAAATGAACTGTCTTTGCAGCTCCAAAATGATGGACATTCAAGTTCAGATCAAGATTCCATGGATAGATGGAGGGTATGTTTATTGCCTTTCCTTCTCTTTTTACACTTAGAATGTTTTTCTCGAGACCAATTTACCTCGATATGAATCTGGTGGTGAAAACTAACTGATTTTTATTTTTATTTTTTTTACAAGGGAACAAAATCTGCCTTGGCATTGAGGGATGTATCAACAGACTCTGAAACGTTTCTCCAAAACTTGGAAGCATTGCTCACGTGGGTCAGTGAGATAGAGGAGCTCACAGCCAATCAGAAACCCCCATCCTCAGAGGTCAAAGTGGTGAAAGCACAGCTCCAAGAACAAAAGGTTTGCTATCACATCACCTCATTCCTTGTTCCCAAAAGCATCATCGAGGCTCTATAACCAGAATACACCTGAAAGGTTTGCTTATGTGTCGGGGTCATGGAACATGCTCAACTGCTTCCTTTATAAGATATATCGTGGTCTATTTGGCAGTGAATAGGTGGCTTTCATAGCTACAAAGCGCTTCTGTACGTCTTTGTGAACATGTCCTGAGGGTATAACAAAAAAGCAGTCAAGTCTCTCACCTTTCAGCTGTAATCACAGCCATTGTGAGTTCTTTGGACCAAGTGAAACCTTCCCAGTTCTTTACAATGTAAGTCCGACACATGAGACAGGTCTTCCTCCATACTGACATGAAGGTGTGGCAAAATACTAGAAAGGGGCCTTCATCAATATTAAATCTTGCTGCTGGCGGCTGTTCTTGGAATTTAAATCTCAATTCTGTCCTGAACTAACTGTAGTGTCTTGGATTCCATAAAGTATGACTTTACCTTATTGTTATTTTACAGCTATTGCTCCGCCTCCTGACAGACCGAAGGCGAAGCATGGACTCTATGATGTTTGAGGGCCCTCGTTTGGTGGAGGCCCACCCAGGAGAGGAGGGGGAACAGGCAAAGGTCAAGCTCTCTGCTCTCCAGCAGAAGTGGGAGGCCTTACAACTGGAGGCTCAACAAAGGTCGGCAACTTTTACTGGCAATGTCAGACTTTTTGTTAGGCGACGTGTTGATGTGGGAAACAAATTCTTTCTCACCAATTATGTTAACATCGGTAGGAGGGCGAGTCTGGAGCTCATTCTGCCCCGGGCCCAGCTCTTCCAAGAAGGAGTGGACAGCTTGCAGCAGTGGCTCATGTCTGTAGAGCAGACCCTCGCTGAGCTACGAAACGCGGAGAGAGTCATGCTGCATCTCTCAGAGGCAACAGATCGAGCCAAGGTTGGCAAACTGCAATTTCAAACTGATCTACGATCGTTCAAGTAGTGAAACACAACTCTGACACGTCCTGTTTTTTAGGCTATCGTTGAAGAGATTCATGTCAAAACTGCAGACCTCGGGAAAATACAGAAGACGGGTCACGATCTAATGGAAGCAGTGTCGGGTAATGTTTACTCAAAAGTGTCAATGAGCATACTGGTCCTTGTGTTTGGCAATTTTTAAGACTTTCTTTTTGATAAGTTTCACTATCGACCTCACATATCATCAACATAATGTTTTTTTTTTTTTTTTTTATTATTTTACTTTCAGAGGGCGAAACACAGCAGGTACAGGAAAAGATGGATGCTCTGCGTATCCGCTGCTCTGTGTTGAGTCTGAGCAGTCTAGACGTGCAGCAGAGGCTGGAGCAGGCCCTGGAAGCGTCCAGTCGTTGCACCTCCAGCCAGGAAGACCTCCACTTGTGGCTGGGCCGCATTGAGAGGGAACTTTTGGGGACAGCAGGAGTGCAGACTCATACTGGAGACGCAGCGCTGTGTGCAGCTGAAAAACAGAGGGTAATCTTCTCAAACAACAGTGAAATGTTCAGGTTTTGCGGTAGCGGCTTAGGCGGGAGCTACAGGCTAGATTTGTGCAGGCCCACAACAAACGGGTTTGTGTTGTATGTTACATGTTACGAATTACAATAAAAATCATCACACATCATAAAGATTACCTTTGGTTAAATTAACTGACTGATTTCAAATGCAGATGCTTTAATCATCTGAATAAGTGAATAAACTTTTCCTTTAACAAAGGGCATTTTAAAATGAAATGTATGAAATAGCCTCTGGCAGATTTCTTTACAATGAAACAATGATTTAGCTTCAGTATGCTCATGCTGGTGCTAATTTACTAGATCCAGGAGTTTTCATACGAACAAGTGCCCAAACTTTGGCTCTTTGCATGCGATACATTATAATGTTAGTAACGGTGAAGGAAGCAGTTTTATGTTAATTCCTTCTCAACCCCGTTTACTTGACGTTTTCAAGTGAAAATGGAGAAACTTTCATTGCATTTTTAGTGTCCCTTTTTACAAAGATGGTGCTCAGAACCACTAAAAACGAATATTTTTTTTTTTTTGGAAAAAGCTCCCAAGGTCAAATTTTTCAAAAATGCTCTGACTCCATCTCCATGTAAAAGAGGAAAAAACACAACTTTTTGAAAACGGTGGGCCTTAAATAGGTGGGCATATTTACCAGAGAAGGCTCAGCCAAAGGACCCCCATGTAATACCTGACTGGTTTTAAAAATGTCATTGGATGCCAAAACCTCCGTGCCATGATAAATAAAATTGGTTATTGGCTGTTTATCAAAAAAAGACATTCGGTTTTTGACAGCGTTCATATGCTTTTCTATTTTGCTGTTATGTGGTCACAATTATAACAGTGACACTCTTACTTGCACCATCTGTAAATTGGTTGAAGTTGGTTTCTGTTGATATGCTAATTAGCTGTATCTACTGTCATTGTCAGCTGGAGCAGGCGGTATTGAAAGAGGTGGCCTGGTTCAAAGACACGGCGCTCAATCTTGAAAAGCTGAAAACTATTAACCTGGATCCAACATTCATAGCAGAACAACTCTATGAGCAAAAGGTTGGGACAATTAAAGAACTGATTCTGTAGTATTTTATTATTTGAGTCTAATACAATTGCTAAACACATGTTTTGTTTGTGATGTCAACTTTGGGTCACTATGACCTGAACAGATTTTAGCAGTGGAGATTCTTCAGCATCGGTTCAACATTGAGAAGATGGTGAAGATCACGGAAATCCTGATGACATACAATGATGAAGGAGAAACCACTGACTTTCGGGTGAGCTATCTTTGTGACGGACATTTCTGAAATCAAGCAAACAATTGCGCCGACAAGACGCTAAAATGTTGCTTTATTCTCGCTTCTCCGCGCAGACTCCTATGGAGGCCTTACAGGAACAATGCAACACCACCTCTGCCACTAATGCCCATGTGGTCCTGCAGCTTGAGCATGCTCAGTCGCTTCTTCTCCAGTTCTCCGAGGGGCTGGCTGAGGTTTCACCTTGGCTGGGAGAAACTCAAACCCTCATCGGTGGGCTGTCCCTCTCCACAATTAGCTATGAGGCATTTCGGGAACAACAGGACCTCTTACAGGTAGAAGAGACCTGCTTGGCCACATTAGAGTGCCAGCTTTTCTCTTTTTTTCTGTCTTTTTTTGTTGAGGTCAACAAAGAAGTTCTTTTATACCTCACAGTCTGCCACTATTCTAACCCCCTGGGTAAATAAGCTGATCTGTTCCAGCACAGTTCATTAATGTAATCTACTTTATGAAAGGGTAACTCTTCCACCAGTGCACTATAACGACATTACTGTTTTCCTTGTCGAGCCATTATAAGTAAGACAATGTTATTTTCTTTCTTTCTCTCTGTCCATTTATGGATTAAACTTGGATTACGATACCTCTGGGGGAATGAAAGAAATCTGCTCTCCAAATTGTTATGAAAAGGTTTTGTTGTCCTCTTTTGCCAAGGGTTTGAGGGAGTCCATAGCAGAACACAGGCCTTTGATCGCACGCTTGTGCTCTCTGGCAAAACGCCTGTCAGAACTAAACCCTATTCAAGGGGATCAGTTCTGTCGCAAGGCAGCAGAAGCTGAGGAGCACCACAGAGCCATCAGAGACCATGTGAGAGAGACCGCCAACCTACTCGAGGAGTCTTTGCCTCGGTTCACGCAGGTAACGATACTTCTTTATCCCAATGAATACGCCACTCTAGAAATTCACACATATGCACAACTTCCCGTCTTGTTCTCAATCCGGCAGCTCAATGAGAGGATGACTCTCATACTGGAGAGTCTCGACCGCCTACGCAGTCGCATACAGACACCAGCTTCGCTTCAAGGTCTCACCCCACGGATCCAAGAGCAGCTACAGGACAACAAGCAATCCCTGGCTGAGTTATCAAAGCTGGAGCTGGGCCTCAGCAGTGTGAAAACACAGGCCGACGAACTGTTGGCGAACACCCAGGCAGCTGGGGATGGTTCCATTGGCACAGGTGGTCATCCTATCCGACACATTTTCAGTACAAAAGCAGAAGTAGCTGTTTACTGGCTTGGATCCTAACAGTAATGTGCTTGCTATGTTATTCTCCTTCTAGCAATTCAAGAGAGGGCGTCCAGTCTGTCCCTGCTGTGGGAGGAGACGCACAGTCAGGCCCAGGAAAGGGAAACCTGGCTCCTGAAGCTGTTGGACCTGGCCATGAAGTTCTGGAGTGATGTCAGCGACATCGCTGCGACTCTCAGTGACGCTCAGCAGGCGGTCGTGGATCTCAACGCCAGTCGGAGGGAGTCTGAAACAATCCGTCAGAGCCTGGAGACCATGCAGGTGTGTCAGGAAAAGTGCAAAGAGAAACACGTGCAAACATACAAAAATGAAGCATTCAATCTCTTCTGAAAGAGTGAATAAAGGCCACACTTTTGAACAAGTGACACATGAATTAGCCAATTTGAATCTATTTTCATATTCATGACAAAATAGGAAACTCACAAAGAAAAAAAAAAGGCTCACTTTTAGTTAGAGTCAGTGGTTTAAAGTAGGTACACATGATTGGAACCTTGTAAGTATTTAGAGGAACTGGTCTTATTTACACCTCCAATAATTGGAACGTACCGTTTTCTTTATGGCAGGGTGTTCACATCTGATTTAAATGAGGGACTCCTTATTGGGCTTTTCCAGGAGCTTGGAGAAGACATGAGCATTAGGCTGAGTTTATTAAAGGAGGGAGACAATACATACATGACAGGGGCTCTCCAGGAGCAGGGCTGAACATTCCTGCATGAAGCTATAGTGGTTAACACTGTTTCCTGACCGTTTTTTTCTTTGGCTACTGTCGTTTACTCCCAAAGTCCAAAAACATGCATTTGCAGTTATTTGCTTGTATGGGTGAATGTCTGTGAGTGTTTGTGGGGGTTATCCACATGCTTGCTTGTAGGACTGACTGGATCAGCTCATACACCCGAAAACATACTTAATTTATTTTAATTTGCAGACTCTCAGGGAGGATATAGACGGCTTGCAGGGCGATCTGGACATCCTTGGCGTTCTGGGAATGGATCTGATGTCGGCATGCGGCGACACTGACAAGCCAGATGTCACAAAGAGCTTAGACGAGGTACGAAGTGGATTCAAAGAAAATATATTTCCGACACACATTGTTTCTTTGAGTAACTAAAATAACAAAGTATTTTGTATTTTTGCTGTCTTGAAGCTTTATAGCACGTGGAACAACTTGAGCAAACTTTGGAACGAGAGTTACAAGAAACTGGAAGAGTCCTTACAGATGGCGCTGCACTATCAAGACACCATGCAGGTGTGTGATCAATCTAGTACATTATTCAATACCAACTTTTTATAATCAATGCTAAAAGTCCATCATCATCAGCATACTTGTATTATGTGTTCCACAAAGTGCACGTGTGATTTCCTGACAAAGACACAGCTTGTCTTTGTTTCTATTCGCCCACGAAAGGCAACTTCCCTGTGGTTTTGCTTAATGTGCAAATGAATGGGAAACTGTGTAGTCCTCTTACGAATGCAAATAAGTTGGATGGCGTACAGTGCATGAGGAGGTGGCGTCATATGATTAATAACCCGTCTCTTCTTTACAAACAGGGTCTGTTTGAGTGGTTGAAGTCAGCTGAGTTAAGGTCCACCGAGGAGTTCATGGTGGGAAATGACCTGGAATCAGTCAAAGAGCAGCTATGTGACCTCAAGGTGAGTGTCGAGCTATTTCAATGATGCACGGAGATGCCTTATAATCGTCTCAATCACCAAAGAAATCAATTCAGATACATTCTCAGAGGTTACTCAACATGCTTTGTCAGGCCTCTTCCACAATCCATGGTAAAGAGAAATCTCTAATCTTTTTTATCCATGCTGTTTCACAGTTTGAAATGTGAACACACCCACAGCTGCATTTACAGTGCATCTGTTTTCTGTGGTCCATCACCTATTTTCTTTTAACACCGACAGCTCTGTGTGCCGGTTTTAAAGTCCATTTATATACATCCCATTAAAAACAATGAAAATTGGACATTGTCCTGAATTTATAAACCCCAGAAGTCTTGAAATGCACCTTATCCCAACTCGTATTCACTCTTCATTACAGGAATTCAAGCGTGAACTTTACCAGAAGAAGATCGAGATAGAGAGCCAGAATCATCGCTTTGTGTGTCGGCTGTCTGCTGGCTCGGAGCGTCCGGGCTCAGTGTCCCCGCTGTGTGACTTCAGGCAGCGCTGGGACAGCCTGGAGTCAGAGACCGTCGGCAGACAGGTGAGAACATGGAAGCAAGTCCACACTATTCACTGCATGGATTTTATTGAAATTCCAGCTCTTCATTTTAAAGCACCTCTTCTTATAATACAATGTCTCTGTACCATAATTGTTTTTTCTCTCTATCTGTTCTGCTTGCAGCATCAGCTGGAGTGTGCTCTGCTGGGTCTGGGTCAGTTCCAAAACACCCTGGACGAGCTGTGCACATGGCTCTCCCGCACTGCCGAACAACTGCAGGGCGGCCAGCCAATCAGCATCGACCTTCAGGCCTGTGAAATAGAGCTGGCTAAACATAAGGTTGGTGGTAATGTCATTCCTCTAATATTGTTTTGTGTGACTGTTATTAATTTGAATGCATTATCATTTTGCTTCAAGGTTTTGCGGAACGATGTCATGTCCCATGTTCGCACCATGGAGTCCCTCAACCAGGCGGGCAGGGGCCTGCTGGAGGTCGGGTCGGGGGACCACCCACACGGCCTGCCGTCTCGGTTGGAGCATCTGAACGAAAGCTGGGAGTTTGTTCGCTGTGAAACTGAACGCAGGCAGCTGGAGTTAGAAAGCAGACTGAGTCAGGTACTATCACTTATTTAAAAGTGGAGATAAAGTCATATATATGACCATTTATCTGTATATGTAGCTGATTTAGGTCGCAGTTTGCTGAGACTGAAATCAGTTTCTTTGGGGGGCGTATGTGTGCTGCTGCCCTCTTGTGATCACTCTGTGAAGAGCAACAACCGATGTGACTTTTTAAAAGAGTTTTGTAACAAATAACCAGAAACATGGATATACATGAACTTAGTAAAATAGGAATTATCGAGAAAGATTACAGTTTATGTGACATAGTTTAAATATTATGTTGTTACAGGTGCAAGATGTTACAATGGAGATTCAGGACCTTCTGCAGTGGCTGGAGAACACAGACCTGAGACTCTCCTCCTCCAAAACCATGTGGGGCATGCCAGACTCTGCCAATGAAAGGCTTAACGTCCACCTGGTGAGGCTTATTTCACATTAAACATTAAAAACAACAATGAAAATGAATACAGATGTACTTTTTTTAACCTGACCCTCTAAACTCATTGCAGGAGTTGTGCAATGAGATGGAGTCAAAGCTCCACTCCTACACAGATGTGAAGAACGCCATTCACCGGATGCTGGAGAGCAGCGATGTTGTCCGGGGATCGAGCACCGAGCACAGTTTGTCCATCCTGGAACAGAAATGGGCATCAGTTTACTGCAAAGTCCAAGAGCGAAAGGTAGCTTAATGTGACACACTCTACCCATTTCTATCCTGAAGAGAAAATGGCATGACTGCGATGTTAATTTGTGCTGGATGTTTCTCCCAGGCCAAGCTCATGGAGGGTCTGAGCCTGGCTAAAGAGTTTCACAGCAGCGTTCAGGAACTTCTCACCAAGATGAACAAGTGCGAGGAGTCCATTGAACTTCTTCCTGCTCCCAGTTTTGTTCTGGACACAGTTTGTACTCAGCTGCAGGAGCACAGAGTAGGTTTCAGTGTTTCATCTAATATTGTTCAGCTATAGCCAACCAGCGATTACATTACGACCACCTATTGAGGATTGTATAAGTGCATCTTTTGCATTCTGACACATTTGTATGAGAACTTCTGCAGCAGTTTGAGTTACAGTCTGTTGCATCATGTGTTTCAGCCTTGACGCCCCACATGCATCTTGGCTGTTTTTCAATCTATTCTCTGGTTTCCCTGTTTGCTTTCCTTGGGCCAGTTTTAATAGATACTAACTGCTGCAGACAGAGAACACCCAACAAGAGCTGCAGTTTTGGGAATGTTTTAACCCAGTTGATCAAAACTGCACAATCTGATCCGTTGTTGGTGCCTTTTGTCACTTTCTAGAACATCTAATTCGAGGACTCGTCTGTCAGTGGTCGTAATGTCGTTGCTGAGCGACGTATATCTTGTTCTGACGTTCTATATAATCTTGTTTTCAACCTGAAATACTTTCAACTGCACAGACACTGCTGAATGAGGTGAACTGTTACGGAGAGAAGAAGACGTTGGTGGAAAACACAGGCTGCAGACTGACAGAGCTGAGCAGAAAGGAAGACTGCGATGTGATCCATAATCTGGTCATGGCTGTCCAAGATCGGCACAAGAAGCTTCAGCAGCGAGCGTCAGAGAGAAGCCGTCTGCTGGAAGATGTTAGAAAGAACGCAAAACAGGTATTTGAATACCGACTTCCTCTTTCGCAAGATGTACTTGCAGGATCAATGTGCAGGAGATAGGGGTGAGGCAGCAGACTGTAGCAAACTTAAATGGGTTGTTTAAGAAACATGGCTGTCAGTTATAGTTCAAGGGCGTCAAACGTAAGGTGACCTTGTTGCTATCAAACAAGCCTCAAAGCCATGCTGTCAGGGTGAGTTTGTAAAAACGTGCATAGCAAAATAGTTATAGGTTTTTTAACATTTCACTATATTTTGCGCCAGGTTTCATTAAAATTAGGTTTATGCTGAGATTATAGCAATTTTTTTAGATGTAGACTTATTCCACTTCTGTGACTATATTACGCCCAGTCCTACATGTTTTACCATCAAGACAAGTGCTACTTTAAAGATCTTCATACAACGTGTCTCTATTCCGCATATTTCAGTTTAACGAATCCTGGCGCCTCCTGCTGGACTGGATGACCGAGGTAGAACAGACATTGGACACTCATAAAGAGATTGCAGTGTCCCATGAGGAGATCAAACAGCAGCTGACTGAACAGAAGGTATAGTAGTTATTCCATTACATGCAGTAAAGCTACATGCTTTGTTGTTTGCTTATTTGCCGATGACTCTTGTGATCAGGAGTTCCAGAAACTGCTGAGATCCAAGCGGCCCATGTACGAGGCCACTCTAAAGCGCGGCCGCAGCCTCCATGAACGAGCTCAGAGCAGCACTGACAGGCAGCATCTAGAAAACCTGCTGGCGGAGCTCAAAGACGCCTGGGACACCATCAGCGGAAAGTCTATGGAGAGGTGTCAGACTGCTGGACAAAAACACAAACTTCAAATCTTCCCAGAATAATGATAGAAGAAATATCATTCAATGTTGCGTTTGTGTGTGAATTTGTTAGGCAACACAAGCTGGAGGAAGCGCTGCTGTTCTCAGGAAGGTTCACCGATGCGCTGCAGGCACTGAACGACTGGCTCTACAGGGCCGAGCCGCAACTGGCCGAGGACGTGCCCGTTGGCGGAGACAAAGACATGGTCAACAATCTCATTGACAAACACAAGGTACGGCGCACCCGTGGATCAGTGTGAACCAGTGGTATTAATGACATGCAGCTTTTCAACTGAAATGAGACAGTAACTGATTACCAAGCCAAAATGAGGTTCCAATTGGACATCAGTTAAACATGCGACGATGTTATCGAGTAATACAGTCGTGACATCACTTGATATGAATAAACAAACACTTAACCATATGATTTTAACATCTTTGCGTTCCTGAATTTAGATTTAAATAACAGTGGTATTTCTCTTTATGGAGCCAATTGCAACCCGATGCAACTGCAACAACTTCAGTTTCTCTAATCACATGTATGTCTGCATGCTGACGCCATGACTCCACAGATCACTAGTCTATCACTTAATATCCGTTGACCAAAGGAATAACATCTCATCTGGCCTGTTTGGGATGCATTAGCAGCCTCAAGTAAAAGTTTCATAGGAGCTGTCTGTACATTGGTAATTGATCTTAGTTGGTTTCATTAGTTAAAAAAACCAAGAAGCGATATTCAGATAAAATAGCATCTTCATACTTATGAGTGAATCAGTCATTAAAGTGACCCTCATAGTTCTGACAGCTCAGCTAATACGTCACAGCCACTGTACAATAATAAAGCTACGCTAATCAGGCCTCATGGAGGGGAATAAAAGTAATAAGAGGTTACGTTTTCCTTGTATCTTTCAGCTGTGTCTTGATTTGTTTACAGTGATTAGTGAAAGTAACTAGTAACTGTACCTAAGTACAAATCAACAAGCTTCTATCTCGTAAGATCAATATTTAGGTTATGTAGGTTAACGTGTTGCACATATTTGTGTGGCTATTTATTCACCTTCCTGTCTTTCTTCCTGTCAGGCCTTTCAGAAGGAGTTGGGGAAGCGGGCCGGGTGCATTCGGACCCTGAAGCGCTCTGTGAGGGATCTGACCAGGAGCAGCACCGCCGACGCCCACTGGCTGCAGGAGCAGATGGACGAGCTGGAGGGCCGCTGGGAGGCCGTGTGCAAACTGTCAGTCAGCAAGCAGGACCGGCTGGAGGTGGCGCTTCAGCAGGTACGAAAACTGGTACAATGAGCAGAGAGGATTGTACGTATATGGGTTCAGCATGCACAACTGTTGCCTAAATAAAGGAATGAACCGGCCAGCCCTGAGTTCTATAAAATGGTTTAGAAGATGGTTGTGTGAAAAATAAAACATGTCTTTACATTGACTATACATACAATCAGGTTAAAGTTCCAGGACACTGTGGTACTGAGAAAGTCAAAGCCAATACGCAGAAGTGACCCTGAGCCTTATCTGTAACTTTGTTTTTCTGCTCTACAGGCCGAGAAGTTCGATGGCCTTGTTCACTCGTTCATGGAGCAGCTCACGGAGGCAGAAAGGATCTTGAAGTACGGCATCATACCAGAGGAGGAGGAGGCTTTGCTCACCTTCCGCAAACAACACGAGGTTCGTGCAAAGGGACACTTTTCCACAGAAATGATTGCTTTCATATTTTCTCTGTGTTTGCATTGGTCAAGGTCGTCTACAAATGTAGAATGTGCTGATAAAGACTCTGAAGGACAGAGCAGAAAAAAAGCAACAATCAAGCAACCCTCCCCCCCCCCCCCACACACACAAACTTTCACACAGACAAGAAGAGATGACAAGAACCTCTTAGTTTTGGATGAATAGATTTTAAGTAGTGCAAAATTGTAGATCATGGTTGGAGATTTTAATATTTTTTATTAAAATTTTATAAGATTATAAAGATTGTGATCTGTATGAAGAGAAAACAAGAAAAGAGTGGAAATAAAATTTTGATCGTGAAAGTGCTTCAAGTTCAAAAGCTCCGGGATTGTCAAAATTACATTGGCACATGTAAAAGACAACCTGAATGAGATACTTGGTAGCATCTACAGCTGTGTTGGGAAAATAAAAATAAAAGCTGTCCAAATAAATGGCCACTACTGCAATATACAACCACATCCAAGACTTGAATATTAACCTGCATGTAACTCTTGACTCCTGCTGTTTTTGATGATAGCCACACTCATTTACCCCGAGACGCTGATATCCTGTCCAGTATGAATCTGCTTAATGCTTAACTTAAAGGAAAGACTTCAGAAAGTTAACCAAATGAAGACATAAATACACATTACACCTGAGCTAAAGTCTCTGCACTGGCTGCCTGTATGTTAAACGATCCACTTCAGAATCTGACTTATGGTCTATAAAGCTTCGAATGGCCTCGGGCCTAAATACATCTCGAACTTACTAGTAGAATAAGAAACGTCCAGACCCCTGAGATCCTCAGGAAGAGCTTTACTAAGTGTTCCTAGAGTCAGAAGAAACAAGGTGAAGCAGCTTTTAGTTCCTATGCTCCTCACCTGTGGAACAAAGTTCCTGCTGACACTTTGTTCTTTTAAATCAGGCCTTTAAACAATATGATTTGTACAGGATTTCCATTAAACAATAGATTTCACTTATTTTATTACCGAAATCATGATGACGTTTTTAATTTATTCTGCTTTTTATGCCTTTCTTAATACTTTTGCTTTGACACATTTCAGAATTTTATTTGCTTATGTTTATGAAATGTTTCCTTGTAAAGTACTGTGAATGGCCTCGTGTCTGAATGGTGCTGCAACAACAACCCAAAATGTGACAATGACCCGAATTGTTATCGAATAAAATGTAATAAAACCTGAAATGTAATAACTGGCTGATAATGTAATAAAAGTGCTCAACCCAAATTGTAATAATATAAAAACTAACAAAACCCAAAATGTGACAACCGGTTAATAGTGTAACGAGACGCTGAGCCCAACACCTATAAACGGTGAATATTACATTATGGGGCCGGCAAAATATGTTTCCCCTCAATAATTTTAATACATCAAAAAGTGAGTCAAAGATTTTCGGACTGGATTTGAACTGCTTCAATTTGTATAAACACTAAAAGAATAAATTAATTTTGCTAGACAAGTGGACCAGATTTATTTATTGGAGAAACTATTCACCAATAATATGATAATAATAATAATATCCCTATATACATCCAACCACCCATCCATCTGGTGTGTTCTAACCTCTACTCATGACTATAAAAACCTGAAATGTTGTGATCTTGGTTCCTTTACAGGAGTCTCTGGGAGCTTTGCAGGCTCAGGTTGTAGAATTAGAAAGCATCCAGAGTTTAGGTGAGATGATCCTGGCCTCCTGTCACCCGGACTCCATAATCACCCTCAAGTCTTGGATCAGTGTAGCCAAGACTCGCTATGAAGAGGTGGGTACCACAATGATACACAAATTGAATTGTTTATATAGTTTTAACATTTGAGCATTCTGAATACACTCAATCATCTGTTTTGGGGCATCAGGTTCAGACCTGGGCTCAGCAGCAGGGCCAGAAAATCCAGGCCAGCCTGGCAGCGCTCGAGGCAGAAAGAGAGGAGGTGCAGAGACTACTGGACTGGATCTCCTCAGCAGAAGAAGCCCTCAACGTCCGAGATCAGGAACCGCTGCCCGACACGACTGAGCAGACCCAAGAACTCATGGAGCAACACACGGTACGATTTTCAGACTTCAAACTGTACTGTAAAGCAGAGAATCTATAATGGAGCGCGCAATCACAACTATTTTCACGTTCCGTGCACAGGTATTCATGGATGAGTTGAATAAAAAGTTCCCGGAGGTTGAACATGCTACAAAACCATGCAAACTGAAGAGCATTCCTAAACACCATCTTTCCCCCAGCAAACGACCACTCACAAGTAAGTCACCTTGACAGCAATTCGGGGTGTGACACACAAAATGACATTATATTCTGGAACAAAGAAAATGGCCACAATATTGATGAAAGTGCAGTATTAACTACTGCCATAACTGTCTACTTCACCGCACTGCTTGGTATCACAATTTATATATTCAACAAAATTCACAAAGGTGAGAAAATTGGAAAAAGGAGCTGGTGACTCATATCTAATCTGACCTGTGTCAGCGTGAAAGTTGCAATTCAGATTTTTGCACACCGGACCCATGTTTTTCATACATGCAACATCCATGTCATTGACTGATGCCACAAATCTGCGCCAGAGGAGACAGCACTGCCAAACTGTGTGAGGAAAGAAAATTGAATAAACAAACAGGTGACGGGATTAAACTTTGGAAAAAATTGCGAGGTCAGTTAATCTCCGTCCATATTTGCATCCAAAAAAACAGCGTATCCAACATGACGTCAGGTCGTCTTCTGCGCATGTGGGTCACTTTGGGGTCGGGTGACGTTCACACTGCAGTCTGAGGTCAAATATAAATAGTAATGTGAACGGTCAGGCAAAGAAATCTGATGTCAGCAAGAAATATTGAATAACAATTTCTCCATTTGTTTTATCTAATTTTAAATTGTTCATTCATTCAAAATAAATCCATAAAACAAACAATAATCTAACTCTTCAGAATCTATGCGGATGATCAAAGTACGTCCAGTCTTCAATCCACCACACATGTACTAAAGGGTCTCACTGTCAGAGGGTCGTCTCATTGTTGAGATAACGTGTGACTGAGTTGAAGCCTTGTGGTGGTTTGCTCCATCCAGAGAGGAGGAGCACTCTGAAGCTGCAGCCTGTGATCCCCGTCCCCCTGGAGCACCTCGACCCCCAGACCCCCGAGCTCAGTCAGCTGGTCGGTCAGTGGCAGAAGCTTTGGCTCCTGGCTGTGGCCAGACAAAGCCGGCTGGAGCGACACCAGCAGATGCTGAAAGAGGTTATTGTTCCTTCTCAAATCTCATTATAAACATTGGAAAACAGATTCTGGGAAATACAAAATTAAGATGAAAATGATGAACGTCTACTTCTTTTCTTCTGTGCAGATGGAAGAATTTGCAAACTTTGACTTCAACATTTGGCGAAAGCGTTACATACAGTGGATTAGTCACTTGAAGTCTCGGATCCTGGATGTGTTCCGCAGCATCGACCGTGACCAGGACGGACGCATCAGCCAGAAAGAGTTCGTCGATTATGTCCTCACCTCGAGTAAGAAGACACGCTGAAACCTTGAAGGGATTTTTTTTGTTAGAGTTGATCAATTTTCAATGTAGTTTGCTGCAGTCGATGGAGGGTCGTCGTGACCTTGGCTTTGGAAAAATCAACGAGCCGTGTGACTAGCAAATGGCCTTTATTTACCCAGTTGTCCATGTCTCTTCAAGTCATGAAAATTGAACACGTTTTCCACCGCAGAATTTCCAACCAACTCTCTGGAGATGAACGCCGTTGCGGGAATCTTCGACATCAACAGCGACGGATTCATTGACTACTATGAGTTTGTGAGCGCGCTCCACCCCAGCAGAGATCCCTACAGGAAAACACTGGACGCAGATCAGATCAATGAAGAGGTGAGGATGTTTACAGAAAAGAGACCCAGGGGTGAATTCTTTAATATATTGTCAGGACAAATTATATCCTTGTTTCACTGCGGTTTTATAGGTGAGTCGACAAGTATCACAATGCAACTGTCCAAAGAGGTTCCAGGTGGAGCAAATAAGTGCCAATAGATACAGGGTGAGTCATTTCTACTTGCAGGTTTAAGATAAAAATCATAAATCCATACGTTTTCCTAAAACACTGAATCTGACACTTGTACTTCGTCTTTGCTGTAGTTTGGAGATTCCCAACAGTTGCGGATGGTCCGAATCCTGAGAAGTACGTTGATGGTCAGAGTCGGAGGAGGCTGGACTGCACTGGACGAGTTCCTGGTGAAGAACGACCCCTGCAGAGGTCAGTAGGAATGAAAAGTTCATCAAAACGAACCATTGTGAAAAGGACTAAACACCTCAATGGTAAATGGATTTCCCATATATAGCACCTTTAAACTGTGTGAGCAGCCCCAAAGTGCTGTACATCATTAATCACATTCACCCGTTCACACACACGTTCACACACCATTGGCGTTGAAGTGCATTGAAGCTATTTAAACCAGCCGACCGAAACAAAAAAGAAAAAAAAACGTCTGTTCTTAAAATAGAAACCATATTAGGTCGCTGCACACATGCAGAATTTATTAAGATCTTGCATTTTAGTTTGTCTGGCTTTGTGTATTATTTATTTATTTTTTGATATATTACATCTCAAAATGTTATGTTATAATAAAATATTTGGACCGACAACTTATGGCAGTTTTGTCCATTGTTCTGGTCACATCTGTCGTACTCAACAACAAATCATAATCACAAATGAATGTGTACAGGCGTGCTGTATGTGAAATGTTTTGAACTGTGATAATACATCATTTTATCAGTGCACTGTGTATAATGAAACATTTACATCATTTAAAGCTGACTTTTGTGAAACAAATAATCTTGAAAAAAAAAATGTATTGGAGGTATTTGTAAAACTGTTCCCTAAGGAAATTGCTCATTTTACACAATCTGCATCTGTCCATTTGTTTATCTCACCTCGAAGCATTTGATTTTCATTAAATTCTTGTAACTCCCTTGTCTCGTATTGTCGACCCTGCAGGACGCTTGACATGTTTTCAACCTTCTGCTCAGTCGTGTTTATTGGCCGTGACAAAACTTGCTCTGCCGTGTCGCCAAACAGTGAAGGGTCGGACCAACGTGAAGATCAAGGAGAAGTACTTGTCGCCCGCAGGAAGCACGTCGAAGGGTTTGAGCGTGAGCAGGTCCAACTCCAGCCTCAGCCTCTACAGCAGTGCCTCCGCCCCCACCAGCCCCATGACCCGGAAGGTGAGCCTTCAGCCGCTGGAACGTCAGGTTTTCCTTCAGTAGATGGGAATTTTAAGAAGTCACTTCAAATAAAAAAAAAGCATCTACCTGGATCATGCTTATGTTTAATTCTTCTTTCCTGTCACACCATCATCATCATCATCATCAAAAAAACGCATCATCATGTTCTTTTTGTTGTCATTTTACCAATTTGGTTGAGATACATAGTCATTTTTAGCCTTAATCCCATTTTTCCCAAAGTTTTTGTTGCTTTATCTTCAAAATGTGCTGCTTTAAAACAATATTTCAGCTGTTAATAGATTATACATGTTAGAATTTATTGATGGTGTGCACAGCAGTTATCCTCTCTAGGATTATGTGTCTGTGAAGCAGCTGCAGCAGAGCGCTATTCCGGAGCATTTTGAGTTTTGAGTTGACTGACGTAACGTATGTGGCTTCAGGCCTTGCTCCGCAGAAGCTTCTCCGGCGACCGCTGCCTCCGGCCCAGGAGCTCCATCGCTGCTCTGGGATCAGACCTCCAGTTCGTCACAACAGGGGAGGACAACTCGCCCTCGCCATCAGGTCAGCGGTTCAACATTATAAATCCTGCAGAGTCCTGCTTCCTGCAGAGTCTGCAGAGTTTTGTAACTCTTGTTTTCATTCATTTGTGCGCTCCAGAAGAAGCTGAGAGGTTCCCCACGTGATCAGCTCTGCCCCGTGAGCACCACGAGTACGCCGCGAACTAAACACCGCACCCCGGGGGGCCCCGACGCAGAGCGACGGGCAGACGTGAAAGTGAAGGAGACCCAGCCTGTCACGTCTGATCAGCGGAAACTGAGAGGAGAAGTCACCTGAAAGTTCTGCCAATCACTGAAGATACACCAAGCTTTTTTTTTTTTTTTTTTTTTTTTTTTTTAAATCCCCTCCTGCATTTCATACATTTCTTGAATGCGTAGAGAATAGGAAGTTTTGCATGGACACTTGTTGCATGGTAGCCAGAGACCTGATTAAATCTTTTTTATTTTTTTTTATTTTTAAGGCTTGCTATTCTTTTGTGGTTCATAAGGCGAGCAGAGGCGGGCAGTGATGATCGGGAATGTGTTCACACACTTATCAGAGGGCATGTTGAGGCGTCCTCCTTGCTGAGCTTCTCAAACAAAACAAAGCAAAAAAAAAGAGAAAGAAACATTTACCAAATCCATGATTTAATGAAGGCTGCCATATCCTGTCCTTCAGCTTTGTGACTTTTGTGTTTTTATTTCTATCCATGATGATAATATTGTTGGCGGGGCCACACTGTCTTTTGTCTCTCTTTCTTTTCCGACACCGACTTTTAAAATATGTGTCTCTATTCATTACTGTTGAGATTGTCATGAACACTGGAGATTTTGTAACGAACAATGCACTGAATTACGACCGACCGTTGTTGATTTGTAGAGATTATTTGCTCAGGGCTGCTTTTCGCCTTTGGATGTACGTATTTCTATGGAACATGACTGTGAACATGTAGAGGTTTTGTTTTCCTTAGCAAATATTTCTTTAGCACATCCTTTTTCATGAATATGCACTTTTCTGTGTCCAGCCACTGTAGATATGTTGGAAATTTGCCAGTTGTCATAAATGAGAGAATTAATGTTGAAGCATATGGTTTAAGCTTGGAATTTTTAATTGTATTTGTCATTGATTAATGCGCCGAAGGTGATACTGTATGGTTAGCAGGCCCTTCAGTAGTTTTCCTCCCACTATTCCAATGTTTGTCTTGCTTTGTCAGATCTTGTCAGATCAATGCAGAAATTAATTACAGCGCCCCCCCTCTCTGCAAAAAAAAAAAAAAAAGAACATGCTGCAATGCATTTTTTTGATTCTCAAGCAGCTGCAGCGCCACAGTCAGCCATTGCACAAGCTGCTCAGTCTTACACTGTTCCTGGCTTTTTGCCCTGCATTTCCCTTACAGGCAGTCTTGCGACATGCTGTTTGTTAGTGTCCCTTTGTACTAAAAGACAGACGGTTCCATTGCATTCGGTCTATGCAGCTATCAAAAAGGATTTTTAAAGTCAACGTTTTTTACATCTTAAAGTAAACTGTTTTCCTCTTCACCTTGCATTTGGGGAAGGGTGATGTTTTCCTGTGCTGTAAAGATACAACAGCCAGATTTCTCTTCTATTGCTATGCACCCTGATCTTTCTGTACTGTAACTGTTTCTATACCCAGCACTCGTTCAGATGTCTGTTTTAGGGAAATTGTAGATGAATGTCACTAATAAAATTTATGTTCCCTTGTATAAGAAATAAAGCTCTTTTTATACAAAAAAACTAAACCGTTGACATGATTACGAATCTTGGGCTCTGTTCAAGTCAAAATGCATACTTCTCATTTCAAAGTAGTTTAGCATTTACATGTCAATGTAGTTTTCATGTCCGGCCACTAGTGGGTGCTAGTTCCAGTTTGGTGCAATTCAAGACAATGTTTTAAAACAATGTTTAAAGAGAAAACACATGATTTTTGTGTTTTAGTTTCAGAAAAGTTTCATGTTTACACAACATTTTGAAAACCATGTCTGTTTACACAGAAACGTCAGAAATGCTGAAAAAGATGTCGTTTTTATGTTGGGCCACCATTGTTGTTATTGTTGATCCATTCACACATGTGCAGAAGAACTACTTACTGTGGCCATGGTGCGCATGTTCCTGGTTTCCATGGAGACAGAGTCGGAGAGTTTTTGAAAAGTTGTGTTTTTCACCGGTTTCCACTGAGAAGTAGTCAGAGTATTTTTGAAAAGTTCCACCATGGGAGCTGTTTTTCAAAAAAGAACCCTCTCTAGTGCATATTAGAATGTCTCACGGACGTGGGAGTTGAAATCCTTGCTCGATCTCCCCAGAACCCAATGTGCTACGGTCTGCCAGGACTGGCCTGCCGTCTTCCCCACCATCTGAGCCAACTGATCACAAGTAATGCCTAAATCTACGCCTCCTTTCACTCTGACGTCTACAACAAATCTCAGGTGTGAAACCTTTACAAAGCCGCTATAGACCCTGACATCCAATAACAATCACTCCGATTCCTCACAACCATCGCATTTTATTTCAGGTCTTTGCCAGTTGGTGATTCTACGGCTCTGGGCACTTGGAGTGTCACTCTATAAATGGAAGCTTCACAGCTGATCAGGAGATTGGAAGCAGCTGGCCACTACTTCTGTTTAAAACTCGACCCTCCTGCAGTCCACATCAGTCTTTTTCCCCTGACACTATGTTTTGTTTTTGCTCTGCTGTTGATTTGTTTTAGGAAGTGGATACTTTAAGAGATTTGTGGTAAGTATTAAAAGCAGCCCCCCCCCCCCCCCCCCCGGTTATGGAAACCTTTGAACTGGCTGCGTTGGGGGACAGGGAGACAGTGGCGGTTTTGGAGGAAAGGGGGTGATGTGATCACAGGAGTTGAGCGGGTGAGAAGGCGGGCAGCAGAAAATGGCTTGGATCCTACTGACCCTCGTCCATTCATGATTTTTATTGTGTTGCATGAGGTACATTTGCAACTAGTGTTATAATATATAGGCTGAGATTGTAACAAAGATTCAAAACGTTTTATTTGGCATATAACTCTAAAACCTGATAGTTTGATTCTTTATTATCTAAACTATAAAAAAAACTAACTGACAGCAATGGTTGTCCTACAACTGAACAGGAATGTAGGTCAGATTCCCATTTCCTTGTGTTTGGTAACTTATTTTCTTTCTTTTTTTTTTTCCTCCTTCATTCTCATTTATTGATAAATTCTCAGTGGCAGAAACTTTACCCATGATTGTCCAAGTCGACCTGGCCTCCTGTAGATCTCCAACAAATGAATCTTTCACATGCATACACAGACTTGTTTGTTTAAGCATGTAGGCCCAGCAGTTTCAAGAAAGAAAGCAAAGGATTATGCTTCTACACAAATACTCTCCAAAGCTCTTGGTCACAGGATTGTTCAACATCTTGAGAATTTTTTTTTTTTTTTCAAAACAACTCTGATGTCCTGTGACTGGACATTACTCTCATAAACTGAGCAGTGCAGAGAACTCATGCACTCAGCACTGTTTGAAAATTGAGATTGTTTATAATATATATATGACTCATTTCTGCTGCAAGGTTGTTTGGGTTCATTAGAAAAAGACACCAGTTATGGAAAAACAGGTTCCCTATGTTAGATAATGTTTTTAATCAGATCATTTTATCATTTATCAACAATTCAGTGACAAGTCATTCATTTGAATCAGGAGAGACGCTATAGGAATATAATACAGAGTCTCAGGCCCCATAAAACCACAACTGTTCTCATAAACAAGATAGAAGTTGATCAAGAGGCACAGGATGAATTATAAAGAGAAAATGTCCAGACCAGAGCAGGTTGGAACAGGTGTATTTGAAGTGTACAATACAAAAGTAATCTTTCATTCAGCAGTCCACAAGCTGTTTACACGACAACGGTGCTCGGAGCCGCCGAAAACACAACATTTTGAAAACGGCTCCCAAGGTAGCACTTTTTGAAAACGCTTTGACTCCGTCTCCGTGGCTGCTGCTGCTGCTACACATGCACAACATAATAAATTGATCTTCTGCACATTCATGAGCAGATGAAAAATAACAACACTGGTGGCCTTCAGAGTGTCATGACTCCCAGTCTATATTCTCTTTGGACTCGATAGTTTTATAGTTGAGATTCAACCGGAACAACAATCCAACTTTGTCCTCTGTCCATATGAATGTCCATGTACTCGTGATTGTTAATGCTGATAGCGTTTTGTTCTCTGTGTGCTTGTGAGTGTGGTTTCATTACAGAAACAACCAATAGCAACTTTAACAAATCTACCCATGGGTTAGTGTTGTCACGATACCAACATTTTGGTATCGATACCGATACCACCATGTAGTTCGATACTTTTCAATACTTTTCCAAATAAAAACGGAACACAAAAAATGTCATTAAATACAGCCTGTCTTAAGTAGGACCAACGTCTTTAAATGGTATGTTACTATGCAGTAATCTTTATAGCATTAAATGGTTAAAATATAATATTTTCATATTATATTTATAATACTAATATTTATAATAGCTTAAATTCTTTTCCAGAGCTACTTTTTCATGGGTATATAAGTTATTACCTGTTCTTTGAATTCCTCATGCAGGTCTGGGGCCTTGTCCTTCAGGTGTTTAGCCAAGTTAGTAGACAGACATGTTCTCAAACATCGTTTGCACAGTGGTGCTTCGGTGTTGATGGCGACACCGTGCTCATTTGTTTTGAAGCCAAAGTACTTCCACAGAGCACTTTTCGCACCTGTTTTTTCTACAAGTTGCGGCCTTGTGAATGTAGCAGCAGCCATCGTTTCCCTTCTGTCTGTCTCTCTCTCTTTGATTTCTCTCTTTCGCCAGACTCTTGCTCTTTGCTGTTCCGTTAGTGATGCACTGTAAAAAAAAAAAAAAGGATTCCGGTACTGGCCGGGCCCAGTATAGTATCGTTTTAAAGGCGTCAGTACAGCGACACCAATACAGTACCGGTATTCCAAACAACTCTACCATGGGTACGAATTAACCTTGGACCAAGCACTAACTCGTGGCTCAATAGAATAACTACAATGTTTTCAGCATTTCTGCCAGTTCCATCTAAACGGACATAGTTTCAAAATGATGTGTAAAATGGAAACTTTACTGAAATTTAAGTGATACATTTCGGCTTGAAACGCTGTCATGTAAATGAGTTAATGGGCATGTCGTGTACCAGGGTATTTACGAAACTAGATTTCACACAGCGGATATTTAGGAAAACTCTGCGTCTCTGTTTGTATCTCAAGGAGGTTATGCAGAGATTGACGTCACAATTCGTGACGTTGTATAGTTTCCAGGATTCTGATGGGCTATCATGGCTTCATGCTTCTCGCTACACTGCCCCCTACAGGTTTGGCATGCTCATAGTAGCTCTTAACTAGGTGTAAATGCGGGTCAGTGTCAATAAAGTTTTGGGTTTGTTTTTTTTATACCTAGGTATGTGTAAATGTGGCCTTAGTTTTCACTTCCTCTCTCATCATTGCTTGTCTTGTAATTCCATGTTTGTGCAATCCTCTGTGTTTCCCTCTCTAATGACCTCTACAGTGTTTCCACCTGGGTCTCATCAAACCCTTCCACCTGGTTTCTATATAATCCGTTATTCGGTCTCTGCATCTTTATTGCCATACGTTTTGAACCATCTAGTTTTGTCAGAAGAAAGATCTGCTTTGGTTTGAACTTGTTTGTGTGTTTGGATTATCTGTTGGTGCTCCCTGACAAAAATGGGGAAAAAAAATCAAAGAGACGGTTGTGGATGATAGACAATAAAAATGATTTACTGATCATCAGTGGATTATTTTGAAGGCTGAAGCTAAAGATCCTGTAGTAGATTTTCCTGTTGTACAAAAGTTGGGGGGGTTGATACTGACTAAAGTTTGAGGCATTTGTATACTTCTGCAGAAAAGGAAAACAATCAAACTCTGTTGTCAAGTTACAATAAGGAGAACTTGAGACAGCGCAGGCTTTATGGGAGCTGGGTGGAAACATAATGAAGGAGAATGTATGTTACCAAGTTGTTTTTGTAAAAAAAAGAGTCTGTGAACGTGTGTAAGTGTGACTCAAATGGGAACAGAGAAACACTCCTCTGTATATCGGCGGGTGTGGGCACTGTGTCGGGAAAAACTTGAAGTGGTCACCTGAGAGAAGGTTAGTGACATGTCATAGTTAAACATGGTGGGTGAGAAAGGAAAGAAGCTCGGTGTCGTTCCTCTAGCAGCCTCAGCCGACAGCAGCTTCACTGGAAAAATGGTAAAGGTAGAGACTGTGTCAGCCTCCTCAACTGAAACTAGGAGCTGGTTCCAGATGAGGCTGATAGTAAAAACCGAGGAACCTTGAGTAGGCAGCACTCTGAGAACACACCTTGCACTAACAAAATACAACAAATCGGCTGTTACTGTCGCACCGGAACAAATTAGAGGGAGTTTTTGATAAACAGTGATTAAACCGATGCAGATCCAGCAGATGTTTTCATTCCACATTCAGGAGTATTTGGGTTTCTTGGAGCAAAAAGGAATCTGCCTCCTGTCACACTTGTGAACCAGCAACAAGACTTTAGCTGTTAATTTGTGGGAAGGGAACACATAGTACCAGCCAGTGGAGAGGTGGGTACAAGGGCGCAACAGGGGTCATTCATTTCAGCTGGAATTTGGGCCGAACAAAAGCCAGACTGACCCTGAGCAGACGCCCACTCAAGACCCGCCACATCTTCTGGTTGGCTGGGCTATTCTCATTCACTCAACATCACTTCACTTTCATAATTTAATCTCTTTCTGCCTTATTGATTTATCCGAACATTTCCAACCCTCTGTTCCTCCACCCTCCCTCCTTTCTCTCTTGCTCTCTATATACTCTCCCCTGGACCCCTCGACCCTCAAACCGTCACATGACACAGATTCACCGAGTGGTAAGACAAAGTGCCCTCAAATCACCGTGCCTGCATACTCGGCACACAGCAACGTCAGACGACCGCCGCACCGGTGCACATCTGAGCAACCCTCTGCTGGACTACTCTTGTGTAACCTCGCACCAGAGCCGAGCTTCCCTTCCTGCGGGCAGGTAGGTGGACTGTTGTGTAATTCACAGTGAGGACGACAAGTCGTTCGGTTGTATATGTGTGTGCTGGGCTGGGGAATTGGATCTCATTTGGTTTTCACCGTTTTATTTAAGTACTCAGAAAAGTATTAAAAACACATTTTGAAACTAACAAAGCTGTAAGGATGTTGGGAAAGATAAAATAAAATCATTATTCATATGTTCAAAAGTGGGGGGGGGGGAAGTATTTGGAGCTGTTTCAGTGGATTGTATTCGCAATTATATTGTCCTATGAAATATATGTTGGAAAAATTAAATGTATGTTGTTTTATTTTTAAAAGTACCTAATGTAGGACTTATGTTTTACATGTATGAGATTGGATTCTGTTATTGTGGAAGAAATTGGGAAGTTGCCCCATAAAGCATTAAGTAACTAGAGAAGGTTTCTACAGTGTTTCTTCATAAAGAGTTTTTTTTTGTTCTTACTTTTTTCAAATGACAGAACCTAAGTTGTGTTTTGCTAAACTTTCTTCTAAACTGACAAGAATTTATTACAAGAATGCATAAACATGCTGTGGAAAATTGTGTTATTTTTTAGTAGTGTTTCTTATAAAAGCACTAACAGCACATGGATGGACTCCTTTTAACAAATCACTTTTCAGTTAAAGTTGGTTAACCTGATTGATGTTTATTCTAAAAACAAATACTGAAAAAAAATACAGAAAGCTGTGCTTAAGTATTGCAGTGTTCAGAGAAAAACTCCTGTAAGTGACCGTCCTTAATAAATACACACAAAAGTGCTTTGTAGTGCATTTTTATTGGATAAAATATTTGGATAAAATTACACATCTGACACGGCAGTACTCATTCATGTACAGGCATTTTTCAAGGGGGGGCTGAAGGGGACTTTTGTAAATGTGAAATGTTGAAATATAAGTGATTTTTAATAATAATTATTGAAATGTCCAAAATCCTTTAGCAACACTTTAGGGTATTTATTTTCAATTTACACTTATTGAGCGCAATATAAAATGTTAAATTGTACAATATATCCAAGATATGAAACGCGTGCTTCATGTGAGTTAAGTTAAATGCAGGTCTTCTCATTCAAAGGGGCTTTTATGGAAATGCAGGAAATGTTGCAAACTTGCAAAGTCACGTTCGTTTTTTGCGAAATTCAACTTGATGGACTGGTTTCCTCAGTTGTTTGATTGTCTTCACGCCTTTTTGTGATGGTGAAACTATAGATCCAAATTGACGTGTGAGGAATTTCTTGCAGCAACACAAAGCCAGGCGGGGACAGAGTACAGCTGAGCGCTTCTACTTTGTTCTATTCCTCCAGTACAACGATTGTACATTACGCTGCCAAATAGATAATTCATTTTTTTTTTAAATTATCATATTGAAATGATCTATGTATAATGTATGTATTAAGTGTGCTTCAGATATTTTTATATTCAATCATTCACACTATCTCAAAAATTCTCAAGTGGGAACGCAAAGTACTTCTTTTTCAATTGCTTTAAATCAATAGTATTAATGACCAGTAATGTGAGTATTCATATTCAGTTACCTGATTTCCTGGTGTTGTGCAACTTTATTGAACAAAAGCAGATGTCCCTCTTCCTGCTCACTGTGCCATTGAATGGTGGGACGAGCACATGGCCGCAGGCTGGTTGGTGAAGAAGAAGGGGGAGGGAGGCGCTCTGAGACCTGCCCCTCCACTCTGCTCCCTCCCACTGTGTGGGGTGGAAAGAGAGAAGGAGAGCACATGGCTGGTTTTGAAACCGCCCTCTAACACGCTGAGGGGGAGAGGGAATGGGGGTGGCATGGCGGTAGATGACGTGTGCGCCTGCGCAGTCTCTCCTGTCAAGCGCAGCACAGAGGCGGAAGCAGATTGTAATCCTGTGCGTGAGGAGGGTACAGCCGAAGGAGGAATCACACACACACACACACACACACACACACACACGCATACATTTGAAGCAGATGGAATAAGAGGTGGGGTTACAAACGGATCGCGATGGATTGAAGGTCTCGGAAAGGGGAGAGGTCAGAGGAGAGACGCCTCTTCTTGTGTTCTCGGACAGGTAAGGGGATGAGGGGATGGACTGAGCTGTTAGGTCACGGCTTTGGTCTGGTGTATTTCAGGGTTTACCTCAGATCCTCAGATCCTGCAGTCCATCGTCTGTGGACAATCTGCTTCTCTTTCGATGTACCGTGAGGAAACACACCAAGCTAGTTATCAAGTTTGCGTTTTAAGCTGTGATCATGAGGGCCAAAGGTTAAATGTGTGTGTGTGTGTGCGGGGGGGGGGGGGGGGGGGGGGCGTTCCTAACCTCTTAACCTGGGGTCCTTGTTCCCCTGAGATCATGGGGGGGGGGGGGGGGGGGGGACTGAGGCTTGAATGAGGATGTCAAATTTTGGCCAAACCTGTTACATAAACCTCAAATAAGACAGCTTTATTTTGTAAAAATGCTGGAAAACTATACTACGCTTTCATTTAAAAGGTTCCTGCTAAATGATGTATGAACCCGTGTTTTGACTTCACTTTAAAATTTGTGACATTTTTTTCAATTCATCTTCGAACAATCAACATTTACATTAAATGCTGCAGTCATGTTAGTCATTTGTACGTTGTTTTTTCCCCCCACTAAAAGTTTAATTTTTTATTTTTTTGGCATGGTCCCATTGAAAGACATTAGAGGTCATGTGCTTGTTTCAGAAACACAATAAATGCATACATGCTATTGTGTTAGCATAGCCTTCCTCTCGCTCGCCAAGCAAATAATTCACAGTCACTGTATAGATGCAGCTAACATCACATAGATAAACAACCTCCCTTTAATGTGTGTGTGTGTTCATGTCGGGGTCACGTGCTGCTTTTTTAAGGGAGCAGTGTGTCAGTGTGTGAAAGGTCATGCATCCATTGCTGCAGAGCACATGGGAGAGGAGGGAAACACGGACGGACAGAGGGAATGTGGATCACAAGGACTCGATCCTCTGCTCTCCATTCGTGTCTGTTCGGTATCAAGCAAACGTCATGTAATCAGGATTTATTTATTTATTTTTCCAGTTCTGGTCTGGTGCCTCTCACAGCTACGTCGGTTGGGAATTTCTTAGTTTGGATTCTGAGTGGACCAACTGATCCGAGTCAGAGCTATGAATCACGTTATTACGTGTAACGAGTTATTAATGTTGAGGTTGCTGCACTTAAGACTTTGAAGGAAGCCAGTTTAATAATGTGTGAATGGGATACTGCCGATCGACACTCACACTGGGGGATCAAGATGCTGAGGAGGCCTGTTTGGGCTTATACAGGATGTAAACAATAGATTTTACTTACTTCATTAACTTTACCCCAATAAAGCTTTTACATTTATTTTTAATCCTGCGTCTTATGCCGTATTCAATCCCTTTCTTTTAATGTATTTCATAATCTTTATTTCTTTGTTTTAATGTATTTGTCTTTTTTATTTTTAAAGAACTATAGATTGCCTCGTGTCTGAATGGTGGTCTATGATTACATTTGCCTTGCCTTGTCTAATATAAAGATGTTACTATGCTGCAATATGTCAAATATGATGGTAAGATCAGTATTTGTGTAGCTGAGAGGTCTACAATCTCTACGAGTCATTTTTGTTTCACAAAACCAAAACAACAAAATGACAACTAAGACAAGCTCTTTGCCCCTCATTCCTCATTCTAGATGGATTATTCCAGAGCCAGTAACTAAACCTGTCCTGTTATGTTTCAGACTGTGCAGATCTACATTTCCTGCTCCACCTCATTCCTGCCTCCATTATGTCGCTGCTGACTCATGCGCTGGCCTGCCTGTTTGGCATGGGCTCCTGGGTGGCCATCAATGGGATGTGGGTGGAGCTGCCCCTGATTGTACCTGAGATCCCAGAAGGCTGGTACCTGCCCTCCTACCTCACCGTCCTCATCCAGATGGCCAACGTTGGTCCTCTCGTCATCACCCTGATGCACCGCTTCCGCCCGGGGGTGCTGGATGAGCGGCCGGTCATCTACGGCATCGTAGGGTTGGGGATCGTCGCCACATTCCTGCTGGCCTTCTTCTGGAACCACACGGTGACCATAAGGAGCTCATTACACAGTGTTCCACTACTGGTTCTCTGTTTCTTGCTTTCTGTGGTGGACTGTACCTCCTCTGTTACTTTCCTACCGTTCATGATGCGGCTGCGTCCGCAATATCTCACTACATACTTTGCAGGCGAAGGCCTCAGTGGCCTGGTGCCTGCCCTCGTGGCACTGATTCAAGGCGTCGGAGTCGTCCACTGTCAGAACGCCACTTTGACTGGTAACAGTTCTCAAGTCGGAAGCGACGAGCTGCAAGCCGTCTACCAGCCGGCCAAGTTCTCCGCTCAGGTGTTCTTCATGTTTCTAAGTGCGATGATGGTTGTGTGTATGGGGTCCTTCATCCTGCTCAACCACCACCCCGCCGTGGCTCGGGAGAGAAAGAACGACCGGTACTTCGGCGGGGATCTGGACCGCGAGAAGAAAGAACAAGGTGTGTCTCTACATGCCCGGACGCCAGAGCAGAAGCCAATGATCGATCCCCTGGAGGTCATCAGGAGAGAGCCCAGGAGCAGCTTTGGGACGGGGACGTACAGCACCTTGGAAGTGGGGTTCATCTTTGTCGTGCTGGCTTGGGTCAACGCACTGACCAATGCAGTGCTGCCCTCAGTGCAGTCCTACTCGTGTCTGCCTTACGGAAACAAGGCCTACCATCTAGCCGCCACAATGGCGGCTGTTGCAAACCCCGTGGCCTGCTTCATCGCTATGTGTGCACCAGTGAGGTGAGAAATTCTGGTCATAAATACCTTGGAGACTCTGGTTGGTTTTACCTCATGAACTGCTTTTTGCTTTCAGGTCTCTTGTCTTTATGGGTTTCTTGACCGTGTTTGGAACTGGATTTGGAGGCTACATCATGGCCATGGCCACTCTGAGTCCCTGTCCTTTGCTGGTTCACAGTGGCTCTGGAACTGCAGTTATAGTAAGTCTCTCTCTTCTCTAAAGAGTCATCTTATTATAGAGTGCATTGGCTTTTCTATTCTGTCTTTAAAAAAAACACTCCACCTTTTAAAATAGGGATGATAAACTTATTTCAGTCCATTTTAGCCACAAACAGTATTATAAACTTTCCCTCCTTTATTAAGTAGGTGACCATATTGGTTTTCTGAACTCCATATGCACTGTGACCATGAAACTAATGCAAGTTACAGTATTTCCAATAAATGAAAAAAAGAAAGCAGAATTTTTTTTTTTTTTAGGCTAAATGTTTTACCTTTTAGAACTTCGGGGAAAAATATTTGCTCTTTTTAGAGATATTTTTTAGAATAGACGGCATATCCACCTTTGGTCAATTCTTCATCATCTCCATCAAGTTAAAATGTCCTAAAATATATGAAAGAAATCGAAAGTTGTTATTGTCATATAATATGGCAATATCAACTTTAGATTAAAACATTTTCATAGTGTTTTAATACAAAGAGGCTTGAATGCGTCAAGCAAAATTCAACATTTATTTGATTTTCTTTTCAATAACCTAAACAAGTTGATACTTTTAAAGTAAAATAAGTCCAATTTCAGTATTGTTCTATCTTAACAATTCCTCATAATACTAAATATGGTGAGATATTAAAAAAAAATAAAAGTCATCTATCGCCTGTATTTGCATTAATTTCCTTGCAAGATCTCACTTGCTCAGATATTCAACCATAGGATGGGCCTGTTTTGGCCCACGGGCCATATGTTTGACACCCCCATTTTCAAATCAAAAATGTAGAATTTGGGACCTTTCTATGGTACTCTAGTGGCATTTTTTTGTTCAAATAATAAAAAAAAAAAACCTTTGTCAGAGGGTATCTTTACATTTATGGGGTCTGTGTCGACAATAAATCACATTCACATATTCAACATCATATATCAGAAATATTTTACAAAGATATTCTAAGTTATATTTTTGAGTCCTCATTGTTCTACATTTGCTGACCCAAATTGTAATTGTATTGAATTTCCATATCAAAATATTCAGGAGAATTTCTTGGTAAAAAACCTCAGGGAGACAAAATACAGAGAAATCAGACTGAAAGCGATTTGAAAAAAGTTTAAGACAATTTTATTACATTATTCTTGCAAGAAGAGACAATGTCACAGTCCAACCTCTGCATGATTATCCAGGACTTTGTCTCACAATGAAGTCAGACAGCGCCTTCTTAAAGGCTGAGATGTTTATAGTCTGTATTGAAGGACACCAAAAGCAGCACAGAGGTTCCAAGAGTGCTGACACAGGTCATCCTTGAACACAGACTGCAAAATACACTTCATTCTTTATGAGACAAAACAAGATTTCTCTGATACAAAAGAATTGATATATGCAAAACAAAAACAAAAAAGAGTCAGTCGAGTTTAACATTCTTGGACACAGATTTGTAAAAACATTTTAATGAACACCTGCGATGGGGAAGTGGAATATGTCTAAAATGTTACTCGGAAGTGCAACACAGGGGGAAGTAATGAATTATATTTTTGGATTCTCGTACGGCTATGAATAACGCACTGCTATTTATTTTACATCACCTGTAATTTCTAAACTTTTTCCTCTACCATCGTGCATTTCTAAGCTGAGAAAATAAATGACTACGTTTGTCACCAAAGCTGGGGGGGGAATTATGACACTGTAATGACTTTCTCTCTTGCAGGTTGTCGCCTGGATCCTGTTCGTTTTGTCCCTGTCCTACGTGAAGGTCATCATCGGGGTGATCCTGAGAGACGAGGGCCACAGCGCCCTCGTGTGGTGCGGGGCTGTGGTGCAGTTGGGCTCCATGCTGGGAGCAGTGTCCATGTTCCCACTGGTCAGCGTCTATAGACTTTTCGAATCGGGAGACGCTTGCAACACCCAGTGCCCCAGATAAACACTCTCTACAGCATTTAAATTGCACTTTTTGTAGCCGCACTGAACAGTCATGAGGTTTTGTTTAGACAAAGACGACAGGTCAAAGGTCACTACTATCAGTCTTGTTTTGTTTGTTTTTTTTTGCCTTTTTTGTATATCATATGAGTTATTTAAAAGAAACAGCTTTACAATGATTACCTTATTTAATGACTTGTGGACGACTCAAAGCTGGAATTGTACATCGACATGCACTGCGTCTCGAACCACCAAATCGAAATAGCATTGAGCTGCTCAGCATTTAAGTTTAGAACCAGTCGATGTCAGTTTTACTTGAAAACAATAAGCTTTGTGTTTTTTAGAACTAATGTGCCTTAATTCTAGACAATGGTACTTTTTTTTTGTTGTTGTTTTTAGTGTAAAAGATTGATGAACCGGTCAGTTCTCTTCTACTGTGTGTTACTTGAGTCAAGAGGCTGCTTAACAATAACGAATAAAACATTTGTTATGTTACGTACACTTTGCTTGTGTCTTGTGTTGCATGTCATCTGATATACACCTACACACCCCACCACTCCGACTTTCAACTAGTAAGGTAAATAAAACATTTTTCTTTTTAATTTCTTTAAAAAAAAAAACTACAACATTGGAGATTATTTGTCTAAATCTGTTGCAAGAGGGGAGTCAAGGTAGGCGATTGCTGAGAGCCCCAGACCCGGGGAATTTCAAAAAGTTCCACCTCGGGAGCCATTATGTACATGTCATCAAATCTTACTGGGATTTTATGCGACAGACCAACACAATGTGCTGCATTTAACTAACAAACTGTTCATTTATGAAAACAAACCCAATATGCATCGTTTTCTGTCCACATCACAATAATGTAGCACATATATATATATATTGCCATGTACAAAAAAACAAAAGCAATCAGGTTTATTTTAGCTGAAAAAGAAAATGTGTGGTTAAATATTACTGGGAGGTTTTGGTTGTATTATTTCTTGAGGATTTTTTATTCCGCTCTATTGGCAGAAGATTGAGATCACCTGTGGGCTGATCAGCGTTCTGTCTGATTGGCCAGCCAATCCGGAGCACCAGGGACAAAAGGGCAACGAGAAAGTGTTTTCCTTGGCTGTCACAAGTGTAACAGCGTCTCAATGGCGAAACGTCTTAACAGAAAAGTGCAAGAGATGTTAAGAGGCCGTCAGCAGATTTTAAAGAGGGTGAACTACAGTAGATTTGTGACTAAAGTTTATTTTTAACTAAAGAATTGAACTTGCAGTTTGCAGGTTTGAATCCGTCACTGTCTTTTCACAACTCCTCAAGATCCTCAGAACCCAACAGTCCCTAGTATGCAGATAAGATGGTGTCATGCAGAGAAATAATGACTTGAAGGGGTATACGCATTTTTAAAATTGGTCTGCTTGGACATAAAATCTTATTTGTACTTTAGTAAGAATAACAGAAGACCACATTTTGAATGAGGCTTTATTCCTCTTGTTTCTTTTTTTAGTCTCCAGACGCTGTCTTGTTGGTGAAGAGTGAACCAGAAATTGATCCTGAGCTCACAAGTGAAGTTGAAGTAGAGTCTATTATTGGGGGGGTCTCTGTCTCCATCTGCTGGTTTTTACAGGAGGGAAAATGGACGCAGTCATTCTCCCGCAGAATCTTTTCCTGTTGTGAGGAGACACGATTCAGATCTCAGAATTTAGGCTTTTAAAAGAAGTTCCTGCTCTGACATACCAGCGATTCCCACACTGACCGTACTCTTGTGAATGAAGTTACTGTTTACCTTTTCTCTGACGAAAGTTGCGGCCGACACTTCATTTTCCCCACATTCTGTTATGTTACAGCCTTATTCCAAAAGGGATACGATTCAATAATTTTTTTCCCCTTAAAATTCTACATACATCCCTCAATGACAAAGTGGAAAAAAAGATTTTTTTTTTTTTTTTTTTGCAAATTTGTTAAAAAAAACCCCTAAGAAATCACATGTACATAAGTATTCACAATCTTTGCCATGAAGCTCAAATTTGAGCTCAGGTGCTTCCTGTTCCTACTGATCCTCCTCGAGATGTTTCTGCAGCTGAGTTGGAGTCCATCTATGGCAAATTCAGTTGATTGGACAGGATTTGGAAAGGCACACACCTGCCCAAATACAGTCCCACAGTTCACGGTGCATGTCAGAGCACAAACCAATCTTGAAGTCAAAGGAATTGTCTGTAGGCCACCGAGACAGACATGAATCTGGGCAAGGTTATAGAAAAGATTCTGCTGCTTTGAAGGTCCCAATGAGCACAGTGGCCTCGATCAGCAGGTGGAAGAAGTTCGGAACCACCAGGTCTCAGCTGGACCGGCCTTCTGAACTGAGTGATCAGGGGAGAAGGGCCTTAAGCTACACTGCAGGTCTTGATGCTCAATTCCGATTTCATGCTTGGATCAGATTTCTTTGCGTGATCGTTCACTTTACATTTTGAACGCCACCTCTATCAGACCGCCTTGTGAGCGTGATCGGACCAGACTGTTTTGGGCCCCCGAGAGCATGCGCAAAAGATGCTGCTGACAGATGTAAATATGGATGGCACACAGGTCACCAGGGTTGCCAGATATGACTGTTTCAGCCAAAACAACATAAAGCCCACACAGCCTGTGTGGAAATCATGCTAAAACCGTAAAACTATTATGTGTGTGACAAAGAACAGGCTATAAACACACAAATGCACAAAATAAACAAAGTTAAAAGGTAAGAGTATTTGGCACCCGCCATATCTGGCAACACAGGTCTGTGTGTGTGTGTGTGTGTGTGTGTGTGTGTGTGTGTGTGTGTGTGTGTGTGTGTATCCATTTTCAAGTGGTTGTTAAATACAAGTCAACAAAATCTAGACATGAGGATAGAAAGGAGAATGAGAAATAAGGTGAGCACAGCTTTTAGCATTTTGGTGGCGCAGCTTCCTCCGGTGCTTATCCATGATCAGTCACACGTCAATGACGAGGCACATTTCATGGAGGCCTGGGTCTGGTGTGATAAACAATCAGACTTGGAGCTTTCACATGGCCACTAAACAGGACATGTATAAGTCACTGTGAGCCAAAAATCTGAATTGGGTCGCATTTCCCTGTAGTGTGAACGAGGCCACGGTCAGGGAGGCGAACAAGACCTTGATGGTCACTCTGTCAGCGCTCCAGAGATCCTCTGTGGCGAGAAGAGAACCTTCCAGAAGGACAACCATCTCTGCAGTAATCCACCAAGCAGGCCTGTATGGTGGAGTGGCCAGACAGAAGCCACTCTTTAGTAAAAGGCACATGGCAGCCCGCCTGGAGTTTACCAAAATGCACCTCAAGGACTTTTGGACCGTGAGAAACAAAATTCTCTGGTCTGATGAGACAAAGATTGAACTCTTTGGTGTGAAAGCCAGGCGTCACGTTTGGAGGAAACCAGGCACCTCTCATCACAGGGCCAATACCATCCCGACAGTAAAGCATGGTGGTGGCAGCATCATGCATCAGCGGCAGGGACTGGGAGACTACTGTAGTCAGAGCAAAAGATGAATGCAGCAATGTACAGAGACATCCTGGATGAAAAGCTGCTCCAGAGCAGCTCTTGACCTCAGACTGGGGCAACGGATCATCTTTCAGCAGGACAGCGACCCAAATCACACAGCCAAGATTTCAAAGGAGGCTTCAGGTCAACCCTGAACGTCCTTGAGTAGGCCAGACTTGACTCTAATTGAATCTCTCTGGAAATTGCTGTGCACTGACGCTTCTCATCCAACCTGATGGAGCTTGAGAGGAAGGGAGGTGTGCCAAGCTTATATAGCATCTTATTCAAAAAAGACTTGAGGCAGCAACTGCTGCCAATGGTGCATCAATGAAGTATTGAGCAAAGGCTGTGAATACTTATATACATGTGATTTCGTAGTTTTTCATTTTTAATAAATATGCAAAAATCTGAAAATGACACTTCATGTTGTCATAATGGGGTGTTTTGTGTAGAATTATGAGAAAAAGACTAATTCAATCCATTTTGGAAAAAGGCTGTAACATAACAAAATGTGGATGACGAGGATACAGTGCCTGTCATTGACTCCATATAGACATTTATAATAGAATTAATCTGGGGTTGTTTTTTTTTTTTTTTTTTTTTAAATGTATTATTATTGAGAGTGTAACTCGGTCCCACTGACATAAGTCCAGTAATGAAGAGTGCAGAAGATGCCTGCACATCTTCCAAGTTGACTCTAGATGTCACTGTGTGATTAAAAGTTGAGCACTGAGCGCTGACTGTGTCTCACTCAGCTGCAGGCAAATGTCCAGATTCTCCTGCTGCTGCAGTATATTTGGTTTCCCACAAACCTCATTTTATAAAATGAAACAATCCAACTTTTAAATAAGACTCCTGGATGTACTTTACATGGATCTCCATCTCTACTTTCATTTCAGGGCTGAAAAAAAAAAATCCATACATTTCTCAACGTCTACCTAAGATGGAAGAGTGATATGTGTCTCTGGGGTGTTTGGCCAGGTCATCAGTGTAATGTCTGCATCATATCCTCCTCACAGTAAATCACAGAGGATCTTCTCCATGTTGATCTGTGTGTTTGTGCATTTTGACCCTTCCTCCTGTCCACGGGGACTAATAGGAATGAGGAACTCATGGTCAGTCAGAGTCTGAGTCAGATCCCAGTGGCTCCTCCGACATCTGGGGTCATCATCTCCCTCTGTCTCATACCGCACCTATTCTCCTTATCACTTCCCCTAGTCTCTCTGACAGATGGTGTGCTGACTTTAAAAAGCTACAGGCTCGGGGCTTACAGCTCAATGTTATTTTTATGTTTAATAACGTAATATCAACGGGGAGATTGTTTAGTAAAACAAGTTTTACAATGGCATCATGCTTTATAACGCAATGCACTTGTGTAATAACAGCAAAAACAAACATAAGACCATGATGGACGCTTCTATCACTCCTGATTAAATGCTATCGCTAACAATAGCTTTTATGTGGAAAAGACAGTCTGTACAGAAATTGGTCTCTGCGTTTGTTTTAAAGACATTTATTTAATTTTGTCTGTTGTTGAAGTACTTTAAATCATTTTGAAGGGGAGATAATTATATTAATGTCTCCTGCTCTATAAAGCATTAAACAAAAAAGTTGTCTGTGGCGTGCAACTGTGCACAAGTTATCTAGCTCATCTAATCTTGGAATACCAGTTTGCACCACAGGGCGGTGTATTGAGTCACTACAGTAGGCAGCACGTGGATTACAATAGATACATTTAGCTAAAAGCAGTTAAAACACCATTCATCACTACCATGCCATATAGTGTTGATTAATTGTTGTACTAGTTTGCTGCTCATGTAACTTATATTAAGAAGTGACTTATACATTAAAAAAAAAATACAGCAGCATTTACAACCTGGCACCACTAGATGTGACTGTATCATGAAAGAGTGCTGCTACATTACCAAGAATAATGTAAAATGTGCAGCAGCAAATGGGAATAGAGCAGCAGAGTAAGTTTACAGTGTGAAAACTTGCTAAGGACGGGAGAAAAGAAGAATAAACAAATTTTCGTTTTGTACCAAAAAGGCTAAACAACAAGAGAAATCCACAGAAGGTCCCGGAACAAAAGCTGCTGGGTGAAGATTATCCATGGTGCAGTTTCATCTCTTCGTGATGCTTTTTTGATTTTTCTAACTTCTAATCAAGTGTGACTTGTATTCTGAAGAAAAAAAAACACTATCTGAATTTCAGATAACTCAACTAAGGTCAAAGCATCAGTGTTGGGGTTCAACCTCCTATGCCATCAAAACTCTGAGAATGCAGCTGCAAACCTATCAAGAAGAGCCAAAAAGCCAAATCTGTGAAAGCCAAGGCAGCCACAGACTGGAAATGAAGTGACTCAAGATTGCCACACGATGTACAAGAGTGACACGAAGTCAACTTCATTCAATGTCCCTTCTATGAATCGGTCAAGAAAATGTGAATCTTCACTTGGTTCATTTGAAATCCTAACTGGTCTATCTTCCGTGGAGCTTCGTCCTTCATGCTGGAACCGATCCTGACGATGATTGAAGGGTTGGTGTACACCATGGACATGTCTCTATTCCAGAACAATATCTTGACTGTTGGTGGCTCCAATAGGTCAAGAGGAAGTAGAAGAGCATGGTCCTCCAGGTCTCGGACTCCTTCTCTTCCTGTACTTCACATATTGTGATATCTCCTTCTTCCCCGAGCTCCTCGTCTTCCTCGATTCAGGCCTATGGCAGACTTTGTGACCGTAATTTCAATTTAAAACACATGAGGGGAAATCCTAGCCCGTGCTGCCCTTTAATGGGCCGTCATGGGATTGGAGTATGCGGAGAATGATTGAATTTTGTGAGAAGGCCAGGAACGATCACGTCTCGCCTGCCGTTATGCAATCGACCATTCCCTGCGCACAACGCGACGTCTGGTGAAACCTCGAGGAGGATGGTGGGAGGCTAAGGGCCAGGAAACCTCACTGTCTGGACCAGAGAAATATATTTTTTTTTTTTCCTCCTTTTTTAAATGAATCAAGACATTATAAAAGAGAAACTTGGCTATCATGTGTATTTTTTTTTTTTTTTTAAAAAGAGTGCAAAATGAGATGTGAGCCACCAGATCAAAAACAGAGATGTTCGAGTGGACTGCTTTTAATGGTTGTAAATGAGTCTTTTTACACCGTAATGCATGACATCCTATATTTCCTCGCAGACAGAAACATATGGCTCCTATAGGAAAGCTGCCATACTGTTATATTTATATGATTGTGTCATGTCTGTTTTCTCCCTCTGCTCGCCACCTGCTTGGCTCAAGATGTTAAAAAATGCACTCACATCCGAGGTTCTGACATTACCATATTGTCCGAATCTATTCACACCCTTCGTGCCGGATCGTAGCACTGCAATGTATCCTGCCCATGAAGAAACGGAGACTACCTTTCCCGTTAAGTCCATTATATTCAAATGGGCCCGGGCCCTTTCTCTTTTTTTTCTTTTCTTCAAACGCAACAAGACATAAAGTAATCAAAAGTTAAAAGCAAACACTCAAGGAGGCACTTAGCAAAAAAGAAAAGCTTTTATGATAAAACATTCATATACAGTGCAGGAGACAGGTAATCTTTGAGCACGATAGGGTTGTCTTGTGGTCAGTTTCTGGATAGTATTGCTCGGGGAGCCCTGTAGATGAATGCACCTTAATAACATCCCCGCCCACCCATCGTCCACCGGACGATCCAGGCAGAAAAACGAATACCTGAGTGGATTTCTTTCGGCGGTGTGAAGTACGCCTTGAAGAGCTGTTGGAGGCTGCAGTAAAATAGGCTTCATTACCTTGACAGGCTGATGACAGCTCAGACCGGCTGGGATGAACGCTCGCGCACATAACCAGCAAAATAACGGCGGGATCAGGAGTACTGCTGCACGGCACCTGCAACCCCAGTCAAACAAGTGCTTTCTGGAACTTCGTGTAAAGACGTATAAAAAGTTTGCTGGAGACATCCAAATCAATGGGTGATAAATACGCCCAGGGTGCAGTGAGGCAGGGAGGATTTCAAGAAGTTGAGTGAACAATTATTAACATCAATAGTTGGATGAGAGTTAGATGAATTTATTGACATGTCTTCGTGCTAAATATTAAAACTATTTCCAGTAGTGTACATGTAACTTCAGCATAAACTCTCAAGAGAGGGAAGTGAATATAGAACAAAAAAAATGAGTTTAACTCAAACATGGAGAGCAACATTTCGTAGATTTGGAACTCAAATGACTTGAATAACAATAAATGTCATTCAAAATCAAAACCCCAATATCCAAAAACTCTTAAATCTTTATTTTATTCCCGACTGTGCAAAAATATTTCAATGGTTTTCAACATGAACATAAAACATGGAACATGGCAAAAACAATCAATTAACAAAGGATGAAGAACGTGGGGTTGATGCTGTTTTCTTCATGTAAATGAGCCATTTGTCTGTTTCTTGTAAAGATGGGTTCTTGTATTTTCAAGTTGTACGTGACTTATAATTCACAAGATCTTGTTGGGGTTTTTTTTGAAAATGTTATCTCTTTTTTTACATAAATTAAATAATAAATACCTATTTTTGAATCATATTGAAATCATGATTGTATAGCATACCTGCCAAACTATGTACTGCATTAAGTTCGTCACATTAAATTGAAAAAAATAAATATATATATGACATTTGCAACACGAAAATAAAAAATAAAACACAGAATTTGACGTCTTTGGTACAAAAAGTAAATTGAAGAGCTCGTTTATAGGTCTTTCTAATAACGTAGGCTCCCGGGCACATTCACATGAGAAAATCTGTCCCTCGTTGACTATTTGGACGCCGCGGCAAGAGAACATAAACAACATGTCACATGTTGAAAGTGACACATTTTAGTTTCCCTGATGGTTTCTGGATGGGAGCAGATGTTGCCGGTGCCTCTCCAGATGTAGAAGCTCTCCGTAGTGAAACTCCCACAAACCATCAGAGATTCAGACTTTCAAACAAATCCTGCTGATAACAAACCGGACGATCGTCTCTTGTTCAAACTTTCCAAAAAAGAATTTTCACATTTTGATTCATCGGACCTCAGAAACCGTTTGTGGATCGTGTCACGCGTATGGATTCTGCTTTGCATGAAACAAGCTTTAACTTACTTTTGTGGATCACGGCACAAGCTGTATTTAGAGACCGTGATCTTTGGAAGTGTTCCCGACATCCAGAAGAGACTCCTGCCCGTTTTTAGTGCAGCGTAGCCGGAGGGCCTGAAGATCACCGAACATCTAGTATTTACCTCTGGCCTTGTCTCTAGCACTGAGATTTATTCTGATTCTCTCAATCTTAGGATATTTTTCCCTGTAGCTCCGGTCTCTCTAATGTACATTCACAGACATTTTCCTGACATGGTTTCACAGTTTTCAGATGCAGTTCATTGCAGATTCATATCATCTTCAACATCTGAAATGTTGATATGAGTTTATCAGATTTAAAAATCTATTTCTTTTTTTTTATCTAGACGTTCCAACTTTTTGGGTTTTGAGTGCTATCGTCATACACAGAAGACACATTTCTGTGGTTATTTCTTGTCGTTGTTGTTGTTAGGCGTCTGTTCCATTAAAATAATGACCCTTTAGTTCAGAAAAATTATGAAAATTTACAATTATTAAACAATGTAAATTGCATGAAGCAGCCGGCGGATTGGGAAACATGATTTTCAAGTTGCATAGTCGTTTACTTGACTGTTTCAATAACTTTATACATTGTGTAAAACTGAGAAGTTAGCATTCGGAAGATAAAAAGGATTTACTAAGTTAAATAATGAAGTCTTTTGAAAGTTGACAATTCTCTTAAATGTAGCGTTTTAAATGTTTTTACATTTAACACGCTATTAAGCGAGGTAAATATAATGTCTCGCTTGAAGAGCCTGAAAACCACATCCACATCTCAGATATCATTAAAGGACTCAGAGAAATCTCAGAACTTGGGGCGCAAGCCTGAATGGCTGTGACCTTTGACCCCACAGGCAGTAATGCATTAAGAACTGCATTAAAAACCCACATCATTGTAGAAAAGATGCTCCACAGGCTGGTGAACACTTTGGAAAATAGTTCAACAAATGGCAGTTAATTCAATTCAACTTTATTCATATAGCAGTCAATCTGAGGCACTTTATTTTTTTAACAGTGCTCTAAATAAAGATGGTGATGGAGAAACGTGTCCCAGCTCCTCTGTGTGTGAACCCACGGGCAGCATGCACTACACACCACACACACTGCTGCCTCTGTCGGTCCTGAATTTTGTGTGATATTACATGTAGGTATTGAACTAGTAAATGTTTGCAGTACCTTTTTGCCGTCACTTTGTGCGTCCACAGCTAAATGACTCATCTTCCAGATACTTATGGCGTTTCCCAGCACAATCGGTATGCAGCCATCCTTTGCACATTTGGCACTGCGCCGATTCCAGCCTTGGCAGTGCAAGTCAATATAACAGTGGTGAACATAAAACCACTTTGTACATGCAAAAAGACAAATGTCATATAAAAAATATTAATATGTGAAAGCAAAGGATTTTAAAGAGATATACAGTATCTCACCAAGGTACCCCGGACATGCACTGCATTGGCATTCAGATTTTGCAGACGTTCCCAGACTGGACACGACAATTACAGAGGGAAGTCAAACAATAGATACTGACGTCTGGGAAAATTTACAGATAACTTATTCGGGCACGTGGATAGATGAAACAAACTGACAAATATCTGTTATTCAAGAATTTAATCAGGATATAGATTTGTCGCTTACTAGTGGCCATTGCAGTGGAAAGCAATGGAGAATTAACTTGAGTTTGGAGGTAACCCTTCTGAGAACGTGACTGTGGGGGGGGGCCCCAGTGCCAATACGTCTTGCAGATGACCATAGGATAAGACAGGGGAAGTCTTCACCTAATAATTCTCTAACCAACAACTTATACTGTTGCTTGTAGCAGGCCTGCTACTCTCTACAATCTGCTGCTTTTGCCCACCCACCTTTTTCTCTATTGTCTTGTTCTTACTCTATTCTTAATATGCCGCTCTCACATATCTCATTATTGCCCCCGCGGGGATAAACTTTTTTTTTTTTCTCTTTTGATTCTGAGAAGCAGTTAGTTGAAAAGCACATTCTTGCGTTTAGCAGACTTCTTGTCTCGAACTCGGTTTCTTTTGTATATTGCATATATAGCGAGAGGCTATCGTTACGTGTCCGATTTATTTCATTTCGGATAAAAAACACACAGAACAAAATCCGCTATGAGGGTCACGAGTTGGTAGAAAAGCGCCTTCTTACCTTAATTACACTCCTTGTTTCTTTTAGAAGTTGCAAAAAATGACACAGCATATAGTGAGCAGCTAACACTCTCCCGAGTTCGCAATCAATAGAACATGAAGAAAACAAACTTCGGCTTCAGTAACGTAACTTTCTCTGTAGGGTTGTTGGACACGATACAGATTCAGTTTTACAGACTAAAACTGTGCCGGCATGATTTCCAGTGGTTGTTCGCTCAGGGCAGGGGAACCATTTCAGGATATCTGCGGAGTTGAATTGGGAGGTGTTGGGTCCCTCCACACCTTCGGGAATGCCCAGTATATGCGTGTTGTCCCTCCAGTTTCTGTCTTCCAGGTCCGCTCGCTTAACTTCATAGTCCTCTCGCTTATCTTTGATGTCTTTGGGGGTGTTCTCTGTCCTGTCAACTCTTTTGCAACGGTTGCCGTAGTCAGTACGCAGCTTCGTGACATCCCTGCATGGCATCGTTCTTTGTTGATCACCAGCAAAACACATGCAAAACCTCATAAATCAGGTTCTCTGTCTGCTATAAATTCTACTATCACAAAAGAAAATCACTACTTCTTTGATTCAGGTCAGATGATGTTGACTCATTGACAGTTACTCCAGAGAATCTGTTTGTTCATGAATAGTTTTCCAACAATAATCATGGATATGAATCAAAAACCAGTCAGAGGAAGCTGTAGTACAACAGTAACGGACTGAGACTAACAACGATGTTTCTTAAAGTCAAACGTCTTGTTTTGTAATGCTGTCACAAGGAATTTCAACGGTGATCCTGTTGCAGTGGAGGGGGTGGATGAATCCTTTGTTGCACAGGTTTTGTAGAATGTTTGTCGTCGTGAAAATATAGGAAGATTTTACACGTTGGGTTGAACAGGCGACAAAACTTTCAACTGTTCTCCGGCTAATTGGATGCTCCATCACAATCATAATAAATTATATTATATGAATGTTTAATTTTAATAAATGATAAAAGCCATGCTGGGAAATGGCATCCAGCTGACCCCTCCTGCACTCTCGCTGGCGTCCCATCCACTTTGACTGGTCTTGTCCAAAGGTTTGCAGTGAACTGGTAAAAGTGTGTGTTGCTCTCTCGTAATAAACGGATTGTGCTAATGTTATTTGAGCAGGTTGGACATAAAGAACACATTGATTGTAGTCCATTACTGTTTTATGCAAGAAGAGCACAGCATGTTTACCCTGGTCATATTTTAATCCACACAAAAACAAAAGTGGGAAGACAACAAGTTAGATTCCAGTTGTGATAATGTAGCAGAATATCCCATGCTTGTATGGCCTGACGTCCTGAGACATTTACAATATAGTTTGTACGGTTTGTTTTATAGTCAAGAATAGTGTCCAGGCTTATTATTTCGATTTTGATCACATAAGTAAATAGGGAGGAAATTGTTTTATATTTCTGTTTTTTGTTTTCTGCGTCTAAACTAACTTAGTCATTAATACACATGTGTAATTAGATTTTTTTTTTCCTTTTTTTAATACTTAGATATGATGATAAGCATTTTTAGAAAAGTGCACCATCAAGAGCTATTGTAGAAATAACTGCCTGCGCCTGCAACCTTTGTGACAAATATATACTTTTGTCCATTTTCGGCAAAATAATTCATTTGGGGTAGAAAAACATTCATAACGACATTAACTTGTAGATGTAAGATAACAGACCAATAGAGTGAATATTGTGGAAGTCGTGAAAGATGAGCCGGACGGAGGCGTCGAGTCGACCATTTCAACCATACTGCAACCCCCTGTGCTCCCCGTCACTCCCTCATTCATGCATTCTAATGCGAGGTCATCCCTAAAAGTTCACACCACAATACACAATGTTACAATTTTCACCTCGCTGGAGCGCTCATCAATTTTAGGAACAATAAGGAAGAACTGTTTCCTTTAATATGACAGTTTTTAACTATTTTATAACATCATCGAGTTTACTCTATATTGATTCATTTCATGCGGTTTAAAACAGCTAAAATTGGTCAAATTTTAATGGTTTAATCTTTTTTTTTAGTCCTTCTCAGCCATTTTAGCAGTTTTTACACATTTCACTTTCGGCAGAATTTAGATGTTTTAGCCATTAAAACTGTCTCAGAAATGTTGCCCCCGCCCCCCCAACCATTTCCATTCAGATGAACTTGGAGCATTTCCGAAATATGTCCCCTTGAGAGCCGTTTTCAAAAGCTTTTCCAGCTGCTCCGAGCACCGTTGTTGTGTAAACAGACACAGAAAGTACAATGAAAGTTTTTCGTTTTCACTGAAAAAATGTTGTTTCATTTGTTACCTCAAACTGCGAGGTAAAAATCCTTTTTGAAAGATTATCGATATGCAACAGTATTAAAATTGGAAAAAAGAAAATGTATTTCCATATAAATAAGTGAAAGCTGCAGGAAGCCACTGGAGCTGAAGAGCGCGCACCCCAGAGTGAAACCACAACTTTATGCAGGGTGGTGTGTACTTGTAGGCCTCACTTATTATTGATCTCATACTTGAGGCTTACGTGAAAGAGATTTTTGCTTTTAGTCTTCGGACAACCAGCTACGAGCCTCATTTGTTAAATACGTCTCCACATAAAGTAAATAAGGCTGTGGGTAGCGACTTGCTGTACTTTCTTCTTCAAATCAATATTTACAGACCGTATACGATTCGCGGTCAGACATTTATGATCTTCATTTGTGATCAAGAAATTCTAACCAACTCGGTAAAACAGAAGAAGAATGAATAACCAAAGACGCTCCCTCGTGGTCGTTGGTTTCGGGAAGTCAGTTCGCAGGGGTTGGATCCGGGGTCAGGCTTAGGTCACACTGGGCATCCATTAGTGGCCTTATTTAGAGTCTTATTCCTTTAAGAGGAGTGATTGGCCAGCGAAGACAAAGAATCATTACCTTTGCCCGCCCCCTCCCTGCCAGCAGTCAATAATGAGGGATCATTAAAATGAATAGATGGACATTCCCCTTTTCTCCGGATCCTTATTGCAAAATCAGTGTCAGGGGAAATGAAGATTGAGCTCGGAGAAGGCGTCTAAAAGCCTCACAGTGATTGTCGTGAACTCATCTCCAGTGCCAGGCTCCTTTATCTACTGTAAGAGTCTGCACCTGCCTGAACTCTTGACTAGCAAGGGCTTTTACTGTAGCCCATTAAGAGCATCCCTAATGCTCACTACAGCGTACTTCAACGTAAACATTCTGCATATGTACCCAAACATTTACAGCAAACAATGGATCGCTCTGGATGACTTGGAGGTCTTCTTCTCTTTTTTTTTTTTTCCTCACAGAGTGAACTCAGAAAGGCCAGCGCCGTGACTCTCCGACTTTGATGTGAAGTGTAGTGAACTCACGTGTTGTGATTGTATAAACAGACTCTTCGGGATAATTTTCACTTTTCACATTTCTTAAGCTCGACCATCTGTCCCCACGCTAATTTTTTTTGTTCAATAAATCCTTGCGCAACATTTCACGCATCACAAAAGAAAAGTAAGCGAATCAAGCTGAATGAATGCAGATGGAAGAATAAAAAGATTTTTCCAGGCCCCATCTGGAGGCCTTTTTTTTTTTTTTCCCAGCGTCTCTTAAAGTGTCTTTTAAAAAGGTGATTTGTCTGTGCGTCTGCAGCCATGTGACCATGTCGGCGTGTCATCTGCTGATCCCGTCCTATAAAAAAATGGGGGGGGGGGGGTTTGTGTACACCTGCGGAGCCCCCAAACAGATTCAAAAGACACATGTAAACACATGGTAACCCCCCCTCACACACACACCTGCTTCCCATCTTCTTTATCATTCTGAAAGTCAGTGATAAAAAGGTCTGCTTATTGTCTTCTGACAGATGTTCTGGACAAATATATATATTTAAAAAAATCGGAAAAACTCACTTTAGGGACGAAAAGAGATCAAATGCAGAAGTGGCTTTTGGGGCACGGCTATCAAAGGTCCCCTGGTATGGTCAAGCAATTATCTCTTAAAGCATCTCTTAAAGCCACCCCCATGGTTCTCTCAACATGCCCTTCATAACAGAGGTATATTGAGGATTTACTGCCTGCAGATGGCTGATGAGAGACGAGGGCAGGCGCTTCAGCACCGTACCTATGCGCTCGCTTTATAAAAGCCCAAATCAAGGGCTCTTTGGGAATACAACAGAGGAGGAAGTGGAGCTATAAAGACACTATAAATCTGTACAATGAAACTTCTGAGTCGTGCCCTCTGCCAGGTGCTGTGCACTTCGAGACCTCGGAGAGGAGAAGGCACGCGCTGCAATCGTTAGGATTGCAGCGCATGGTTGGAATTGTCTTTCGGTTGTTTTTACGCAATATACGTGCAGACATCAGTCGAACGATCAGATCAAGTCGTGAGTGATTAAAATAGATATACATGTTGGAGGTGACACTAAACCTTCAAATCATTGAAAATACAATTGAAATAGGGGGAAATAGATGATTTCTTGACAATATATAAAGCCAAGGGCCCCTGAGCAGCCTTCACTTTTCCAGAGACAATAACAAGATTATTACTTTTTAAAAAAAAACAATACTGCTGCAGAGACTTTCCATCCTCTGGCAGCTACTAATTTTGTCTGTCATATACAGAAGTTACAGATGTACACTGTTGTGTCACGCACAAGAATTGGACCCAGAAGCAGAGAGAGGAGCTCAGTGAGAGTTTATTGACCAATCAAAGCAGCCGAAGGTATCGAGGGGGGAATCCAGGAGCAGGTCAGGAACAAAAGAAAGTCCAAAAAAACAGGAACAACAAAACCAGAAACACACTAAGAAAAGGGGCACGTTCACACATACCTGGGTATTTAAAATGATTTAATTATTTAAGATTGCCATATTTCGATGAGTAGTTTTTGTTAAAAGTTGGTCAAATACATACATACAAAGCAATAAATGAATACACGCATGCATGCGAACACGTAACCTTCTCGGCCGACTTCGTTGGTCGCCCAACTTTTCGTTTGTGAAGGTAATGAGGACAGAAGAGAGCACAGCTTCCTCCAGCGCATATCCGTGACGTCAGTCACACATCAATAACGAGGCAGTCGCACGTAGAAAAATATCAGAATTGGTACCACATATGATCGAGGCCTGGGATTGGAATTGGAGCTTTCGCACGGCCACAAAACAGGTTGAATATGGTCACTTGTGAGCAAAAAATCTGGATTGGGAACATTTACCTGCCCAGTGTTCGATTGTTGACACTTGCAAAGATGAGAAACAACCACATTTTGCAGCATTTAGTTTTCCATCTTTGCCCTCCTTGACCTCTTCAGTGGAAACCTCGGCTTCTCTGTGTCAAAGGGTACGGCGCCGTCAGAGGAAGACGGAGGTAAGAAGGACAGGGTGCCAGGAAAAAAGGGGCGTGCCTGCATCTGTAAATAGCGGCTCTATTTTGGGTTTAGCACGGTGGAACAGGGGAGAACCGCCTAGGCCTGCCTTCTGTCACTATGGGGATGGGCGCTTCATAACTTCGCTGGGTGGAAAAAGTCTGGAGGACTGGCAGGTGATACACAGGCGCGTGGCGCAGCTCCCATGGCGAGGAGCGGTTTCACTCGTATAACTACCCACGGCTAACAATACTCCCCGGAAAACACACAGGCCTCTGCATGCACATGGCATATCAGCAGCTTGTTGCAGTTCAGCCTGCTAAAGCAGGAACATTTGTTGTTTTTTTTTTTCCCCCCACCCACGCTAATTTTCCTAACATGTAGAACTGTTTAAAAAAAAACAAAAAAAAAAACGTTAAGCTCATTCAAAATGGATTGTTTCACTTTAATATACTGGAGGCAAACTCCTTATTTGTTGATAAGCAATTGAAGATATCACTTTATTTCCTGCCACTTTATGCTTTCTTTGTTTTTTGTAAATTTGATTGCAGAAACTCCTTGCAAATAGACGAGCACAATCTCCTGGGATTTGTAAGCTCGCATCAGGGCGAGGAAAGCGGGACAGTTCAGTGGGGGCTTCGAACGCAGCATGAATCCCGATGACAAATAGGCTGATTCAACAGCGTCAGAAATTTCTGATCTACTGGGAGTGCAGCAGTCTCTGGGGTTGCAGGAAACGGTTGAAGTAAAGCAAGGCAAAACGTTAGCGGCAGTTATCTGGGGAAAGGGCTGTGCTGTGGAGATTTCAGAGAGGATTGGTAGACCGGGCTGAGCTGACTGAAAAAACAGTACTTATAAGTATTTATTGCTACTTTGTATTGATGATTCAGAATGCAGATGGTTTAATGGTTTGATGAAATATTTCTCACTTTGGGCAGAAACACTTGCACCTCAGAGCGAGAAGTTCTCCAGTTGAAGTCCTGGTTTGGCCCGGAGGTTTGCATGTTCCCCTCGGAGTGTGGAACATCCTGTGTGTGTGTGAGTGTGTGTGTCTGTCTCTCTGCCTGTGATGGATTGGTAACTTGTTTATGGTGTATCCTGCCTTCACCTTCAGCACACTCTGGAATACAATGATGGCATATAATTACTACTACAGAGCCCAAAGTCTATCCATCGATCTTGTACACTGCTTTAATCTACTCACAGTCTTCCCTGAGTACAGCTGCAGAGCATCCTGGAAACCATTATCAGTGGAGAAGCCAGCTGGAGTTTGAAGGTTTGACAGGTTACCACTGTGGGTCTCTTCGGAAGGCCTTTGACCCTCAACTGCTCCCTGGGTGCTGACAGGTGGTTGACCCACTGATCCAGAAAGCTGAGTGAAGTGCAGAGAACAAATATTTTTTCTGTACATTTGTTTTATGTGCAACAACATTTTCGATAACTTACCCATGTCACATAGTATCCATGCAGTTAACTAATTTATGGGGTCATCTAAAGCATGAGCCAGTTAATTGTGACAAAGTCCATCACAGGACTAACACACCCAGGCAAAGTTGTGTCTTACAGGAACTTAGGGGAAATTTCAAGTCACCAATTAACCGAAGCGAGAGTGACAACCTGCCCCCTATTGGACTGTGAGAGACAGCAAGTGGAGAAAGAAAAAAAAGAACTACTTTTGCACATGGGCTTTCAGTATGAAGTTCTCTAACGCCCACACTCAAACCAGAGTGCTCACCACTGCAAACACAGAAGGCCATTATGCCTATGTCGAAGTGCAAATCCCTGCAGAATGTGAAAAAGATTGTGTCAAACGTCATAGAGATTAATCCAGAACTGAGGACGTATCCTTCCATTACATTTAGAGGTGATGCGTTCGGATGGCTCCAGTTAAAACATGTACAGCATTTGATTTATTTTGGGATTGTTTGGCGCTGAATAGATTGCTTCATCATGAACACCCAGATGGGAGTTGGTGGTCAAATGACTTGCCATTGAATCCACAGTTGGCAGTGGGAGTTGTCATTGTGCACCTTCAAGCTCACTTTCTTAACCTCTAGGCCAGTAGTTACCAACCTTTTTCATTGTTAACTTAAGCAACCCCCAATCACACCCAGTAAAAAAAATAAAAAAAATAAAAAAGTTAATTGAAGTCTCATAAAATTAAATAAATGATATCTCTCGGCTGCATGAGGCAATGACACAGAAAGGACGCCACACAAAATTTTCAGGCTTTGAAAAGAAAGAACAGGTTAGTTCTCTTGCTGTGGGAGGAAAAAAATCACAAAGAAAAGTTAATCCCTAAAAGCATCAACCCATAAGAGGTTGGAGACGCCGGCTGAAAAAAACAAAAAGCGGTGCGTGCAGGCCCAACCACTATGTGGCCGTCGCACCCTGTACTCCCCTTCAAACTAAATAAAGAAGAAAAAGAAGACTTCAGTCTGATGATGATAAAAACAGGACTGCTGGTGACCTCCAACTCAAATTAAAAGAACTCAAACAAAAGAACTCTGCCATTAAGGCCAGAGACAAATGAGTTATAGTTTCCTCATAGTTTCCTGAAAGTACAAAAAAAAACAACCAAGGAGAATTTAAACCCACTGCTGCCGCGATGTGAGTCAGGCCACGTTTACACGTACCCAGGTTTTTACAAAAACAGATATTTCCCCCTCTACGTCGACAAAAAACATTTTCCTTGATTTGGACCCACATGCACACCTGGTTCAGAGCTACTATGTGCAGCCAAACCTGCAGGGGGCAGTGTAATGAGAAGCATGAAGCCATGAGAGCCAATAAGAATCCTGAAAAAAACACAAAGTCACAAATTGTGACATAAATCTCCACCTACCTCCCTTTCGATGCAAAGTTTTTCTTAATCTCCTCTGTGGCTGGAGTTTTCAGGAATCATCGTTTGTGGGGACTTTATGTGTAAATTCAAGGCTCAAATGCAGAGAAATACCACTGTTGGTTAAATCCTCAGGTACGTGTTAACGTGGCTCATTCTCCTATCTTAATCCCACCTCCCCTCCTTCACTGATTCAGCTTCAAGTTTCAAACTTTGGTTTTCCAGTTTTTCATAACAAAAGATGCACTCAGCTTCAACATTCTATTTCTCTCTCTGGGTACACACTTTTATCCTTCTGGCCGATTCAGCTTCCCCTTTCGCCTGAGACGCTGCTATTTTTTCTCCTGCTACTTCTGTACGTTGCGAGCTTCTTCTGCGTATACTGCAGACACTTTTAAATGGTTTTTTTCCCCAAAATATTTGTCAACGAATGATACTTTTATTGTAAATTGCTTAAACTTGGTAGTGTTGTCTCATAATCAAATAAATGCTGACTCACCTATTTTAAGACATAAATAAAGTTTATACCCCTTAAAATTAAGACGGCTTCTTGACCCCGCCCCCTCCCATGAATTATTGTTGGGTCCCCCCCCCCCCCCCGAATAGGATTTACAGCTTCAGGCCTCCATTGCCTCCCCTTTATTTTCTCAGGTCTCCTTTGCCTTCCTTGACTGTAATTTTCTCCCAGCTCATGTCTTTCCTTGTTTTCCACGGCCTGTAACTAACAGGACGCTGTTAAGAACCCGGCGTATGCGTTTGGCTGGGCTCAGTCACGAAACGCTGAAGGGCATTTAATTTGGAAAAAAAAAGAAAAAAAGAAAGGCTTTTAATTTGAAACTGATACAGCAAGTCTCAGCACTCAGCAGACCAATGGTAAAACTTCAACCATCAGTGAGTCAGTGAGAGGCACGGCTCTCTCCGAGGTCGGTCCCGCCGTTGCAGTTAATCCAAAAATGTATGACTCAAGATGCAGCTCTGGGTTAAACATAGAGCTCCAGGGCGACATTACATTTTCTGTTTACACACGCAAAAACGCTGAATTGTTACCAAGTATATTGTCTAGTTTGTAATCAAAATATCTCATCACAATTATGATAAAGCAAAGCCCGAACTAATATCGTAAATTTTAAGAGAGGTGTAGGAACCACCATTGGATACATTAGAAGATGATCTCGCACTTACAGTTTGTTTTTGTTTTTTCATTACTGAAGGGGCATCTTTGTGTGAGCCAATGAATAATTTTGAACATAGTATATTATGTCACAGAGGTTATACCTACTGTATGCTGACAATGACAGTTCACAGTGTTCCCAAAACTCACCTGATCTCAAGTCTTAAAAGCCTCAAGAATAGGAATGATTCACCTTACGTGTTCTGCTAATGCATGTTTATCAGTCAAATAGAGGAATACTTCCTTTAACCTATGCTGCAATCCGGTAAAGGAGTTCTGAATATGAAACTAGGTCCATTAAAATCCTTTTTTAACAACATTTTGTACGTCATCCAGGTACACCATCAGAACCATTTCAAGGCAGATTAAGGCCTGTCATAAAATCCCATTATTGTTGCATTAAAGTGTACATAGAAGGAGAAAGAGGAAATAAAAATATGTTGATGTAGACTCAGGTGGAGTAGTGGGTTCAAATACCAGCCGGGTCTTTCTGTGTGGCGTTTGCAAGTTCTCTCTGTGGGTTTCCTCTGGGTACTCTGGTTTCCTCCCATGGTACAAAAACACGCATGCGAGGTCAATCGGTGATCCTGAATTGAGCATACATGTGATTATGAGTGTTCGTGGTTCTCTGGTGTTATCTGTGATGGACTGTCCAGGTGTATCCCACGCTCGCCCGTTCTATGCTGGGATTGGCTCGAGTGCGCCACGACCCCAAACAGGATAAAACAGTAAAGAAAATGATGGACGTAGATGGGAAATAGTAAACCATTATTTGAGAGTAGATCCAATGTCCTGATGATTGTTGGATCATTTAAAGCAGTATTTTACTCATCGGCAGGTCGGTTGCACCAGCAGTCCCACTGCGAGAGGGTTTTAAATTTTTGGACACTGTCAGATTATCTGAGGCCACCTTTACACGTACCCAGATATTTAAAAAAACTTTGATATTTCTCTGCTTTTGGGCTGCGCATTTACACATAAATACTCACCACTAACAGTGATTCCTGAAAACTCTGGCAACAGTGGAGATCTGGATAAACTGTCCCCGGTTGCATCTAATGGGGGGTAGGCGGAGATTTACGTCACAATTCGTGACGTCATGTTTCTTTTACAGGATTCTGATTGGCTGTCATGGCTTCCTGCTTCTTGTTACACTGCCCCCTACAGGTTTGGCATGCTCATAGCAGCTCTGAACCAAGTGTATATGCAGGTCTGTGTAAATTAAGATTTTTTTTGTAAATGTAGAGGGGGAAATATCCATTTTTGTAAAAACCTGTGGATGTGCAAATGTGGTCCGAGACAACTTTTGACAACAAAACTGTGATAATGAGTGCTGCTCTTTATAGGAGGGAGGGTAACTGCATTCAGCTGTGTGTGTGTTTGGCGGAGCGTACCATGTCCTATTTGATCAGGGGTTGCTCCCGCACGCTTTGTGGGAGTTCAAGTGATTATCTGCTACACACGAGGGGGGATATGTGTAAGAATGTTTGATGATCCGAGAATGATCTTTCTGCACAATGCATTTCTTTGATGTAGTGTGGTTTTTTGAGGGAAAATACATCCAAAGGTTTGTGAAGATGGTAGGTCCAGAGGGGAGGGGGCTTATCAGCCTGTGGCCTGCATGTGTCTGGGAGCGTGAGGCTGAGGGGTGACAACTCAGACAGAAGCCTTGGTAAAATACTGCTGTTTATTTAGTTATGTTGTTTTTGTTTCACTGGATGTCCAACTGCTTTGTTTTTCTCTAAATAAAAGCACATTGATGTTTTAGAAACTCAACCCATCATGTGTACGTCCTCCTTGAACCATGTTTTTATGACAATGGCTCAATTGTTACCTCTTGCACTCGAGACTCTCGTCTCGGATTTGCTAAACACTTTGTGGTGACAACATTCTCAAGTGCAAACTGAAAACTTTGTTGCGTTTTGTGTGTCTGCTTATACGACGGTGGTGCTCAAAACTGCGGAAAATGCAACTTCTTGAAAATGGCTTCCAAGGTGAAACTTTGAAACTCGAAAAAGCCATGACTCTGAAATGTAACGTTTCTGAATCGCTGGTTTTGCAGTTGACAGTCACCGTAAAAACGATCCAAATCATTTTCAAAACGTTCCACCCTGATTCAGAAACCGCTGCCGAATTACCATCCAAGTTTTGTTTTTGGCTTGAAAAAGCGAGACAATAAAAACCGACAATCCGTGACAAACATCAAGAATCTTCTCCCATATGGTCATCATTATACCCATTTATTAATTCATTTTTGAGAACACATTGAATGCACTTAAAACACATTTCATTTTTCATAAATATTCCATATTAAAGAGAAATATGTTTCACCTTGTGCCCACACAGAAAAAGCATTACAGAGTTGCAACAATTTTGTAGCCAACAAAGAGAGTAAGGCACAAAATAGAAACCTTATTCATACAGTTAAGTCATGCTATTTACTATATGTCTGAAAATGGATTAGGAAGCGACTACCAGCTAAATGATCCCCAGCATTAGTTACTGTGTGCATGCTCAGAAAGACGAGATAACATGGAAAAGAGTGCAGCTGTGTGAGAGAAGAGTTGGCGTGGAAACGTTTTCTAACACTACAGTGGAAATCAGTCGACGATATTTGGTCTCGAGGCAGGAACTTCTGCTGTTTTCTACATTAAAGTGCATCATATTTATTGATTTCCTTTTTTTTTTTTTTTTTTCAATCTTCTGTGTTGAGGGAGGGGGGGGGGGGTTCTAGGCTAAATTCCAGAAAAATAAAAAAAAGGAGAAAAACGTGGACAATAATTTCACCAAAGGTAAAATCCTTTGGTTTACAAAGATCAATTATTGCCAGCTGTGAATTAACAGTCCTGCCAGCTCAACGAAGTAAATCTGAGCTTGTGGCGCACTTCCATAGTCCCTGTGCCTATTTACATGCAAACCTGCAGTGCAAGAATGAACAGACAAAGCACAATGTCCACAAGTGTTCTCATTTCAATTCAGCAGGTAAGCATACCGTTGTTGAACGATGTCATGTCCGGGGGAGAAGAAGCAAAACTCCGGTAACCTGCCTTTACAAGCCCCGGGGAAGCCAGGACCTGTTGTTGTAGGATATGTACGATATAGTTTCTCTGATTGTCTTTGCATTATTGTGTCGTGGTCTGGGCGGGGGACTGGAAGACGGGGAGGAAAAAAGGTGATTTTAAAAAATAGGCACTAAGGTGAAAAGCATATAATGCGGGGATAGCAAAAAAAAAAAAGATACAAAATAATATCGGGGTAACGCAAATGAAATAGAAACAGAAAGCCAAGTAGCAAACTGCATGATAACAAGCATAAGGCATACATATATTCAAATACATGTTTATACAAAAGAATATCATACATAACATTCAGTATAAATGAACAAAGATAATAAGGACGCAAGAAAAATACAATTCTAATCTATTCACATACTCCCACTGCATTTTCCAGCCTTGTCTTCCCCTCCAAATATGTTTACCTGTAAACAAATCATTGAAATGATACAAAAACATCATATAAAAACTTCCACAATTTGCATTTGTGTGTCTGCTGCCGTCAACGTCACTGCTTGTAAGGCACCGATTCGGTTGTTGTTGTTGTTGTCGCGGACTGACGGCACAAACAAATGGACCAAAGTAATGAAGCTTGACACTTATTGTCCCCATTAGCTCGTCCATGCATTTAACCTACAGATCACACTCGAAATGACGATTGTCACTTGTTAAAGACAGAAGACGGATTCAGTCTCATTGAGCTGTTTGGTCCACTAAAGATCATCTGCTGTGAATTAAGGCAAGTGTAGTCGTGTACTTTGCCCCTGAAATCACTTCCCTTTTTTTTTTTTTTCTTCTTCTTCTTTTTAAATCTCTTGTAAATACAACACATTTATTAAAATGGAGCTTGCCAGTGATTGTCAATATGAGTCTGCAGCGAGTCTTCCAGAGAAGAGGATGGTGATGGGAGTGGGAGATCCTGGTCAAAACATCATTCTTCATAATCTGGATCTCTGGCTTTTGTTGTCCTCTTTTCCTTGGCGTGTGTGTGTGTGTGTGTGTGTGTGTGTGTGTGTGTGTGTGTGTGTGTGTGTGTGTGTGTGTGTGTGTGTGTGTGTGTGTGTGTGTGTGTGTGTGTGTGTGTGTGTGTGTGTGTGTGTGTGTGTGTGGCTGCAGAAGACATCTGACTGTCTATGCATGGGTGTGCACCGAAATGCTGGAGAGGTCGTTCCTGATGATCTCGTTAACTGCAAGAAAGAGAAAAAGAGAGTAGGTTATTACTCCTTGCATGAATTTCAGAAATCTGCTGATTTTATCTGGTTTGAGTTTTGGAAACCGAGCACGGAGCGACGGGGTAGGATGTGACCACCACAATCGCACCGTGTTGCAGATTAAAACGGCAAAACCAAAACCAGCCTGACGGGAAGGTCCGAGTGTGAATAAAGTGCGATAACAATGCAATCAGAGTCCACACTGACTCCCTCAAAAGTTGAAGCTAAAAATGCTCCAGTAGAAAAATGAGTGTAGGAAATATCTCAAGTTTCAATGTGCAGGTGAGGAAAGAATGTGCAGATATGAATGATTTAACTTCCTCTACGCGCTGTTTACACGATGTTTTCAAGCGAATTCTGAAAACCTTTGTTACATTTTAGGTGTCGGATCACATGACAACGGTGCTCGCAACTTTTTGAAAACGCTCCAACTCCCCCTCTGTATAAACTGGGAAAACACAACTTTCCTGAATCTCTGCTACTGAGCATGAGGACCACGTCTGTAATAAATAGATCTCCGGCTCATGCTCAGAAGATGGACAATAATAATAACGATGTTTGCCTCCGGATTGTCATGACTCCCAGTCCATATTCTCCCGGTAGTTTGGTAGTTGACCGTCACTGTAATAGCAAACCAACTTCATTGTCTGTCCATAACAAGTGTACGCGCACTCACCATTGTTTATGTTTATAGTGTATTATTCTTGGCACGTACGTGTGTGGTTTAATTACACATTCAAACCAAAAGTACCGACTCGCTACATCACTTTCAGCATTTCTTTCAAACGCGCACATTTTCATGAACACGAATGCAAAAACGATCCGTTTTCACTTGGAACGCCGTGCGAATGGGGCCCGGGTTAAGCTGTTATCGTTGTTATGTTAAGCATATCGCATATCAAACACGGCGAGAAAAAACTCGAGACAAACCTGGAGCCAAAAACAAATTCAAGAGTCTTTGTCCGATTGCTGCATAAACTATCAACACCTTTAATCATAAAATGCAAAATAGATCAATTGTTCTTACTAAAACAGCAAGTACCGGTGCAGAGAGAGTTTGATGAGCTTCACGTAGAGTTTGTGTCACTGAAACATGACTATTCAGCAGCAAACTACCTGTCACGCCCGAACCACCGCCGACTGGGCAAAGTGGACGACTGACCCCCATCCACAGGAGAACGCATTAATTTAAAGGGGACATATCATGCTAAATCCACTTTTTTAGCCCTTAAATGCATTTTGTTGTATATTTAGAGTGTTTAGAAGTACAGAAAAGTTCAAAGTAGTCTCTTCAGGTGCTCCGTTGATATCTTTATATTCTGTTTTGGTCATATTTTGCGATCGGTTTCGATTTTTCTATTCTCTATTACGTTTTTTGAACAATGACGTCACAGTATTCTCAGCGGAACTGCCAAATTAGGACATCGACGTTTCGAGCAATCCGCCATTTTTGTTTCTCGCTGCGATTTTGTAGTCCAACCGAAGTTACGAGAGGATAAGTCGAAATGTTCGGTTGTTGGAAGTAGTAACCCACAAGCTTCGTTACACCGTCTCCCAGCATCAGAACCTTTTCGAAGTGCCTGGTTGAGTTTTATTTTTCACAGAAATGTACCCACATCTGTGGGTAAGGTCATTTTTGTGTGCGCGAATCACTTTAAGGACGACTGCTTCAGCAACCTCCGCCAGTATAAAGAAGGATTTGCCGAAAGACTTCGTCTGATTGAGCGGTCAGTTCCTTCTATCTATGGAGACGACGAACAGAGCACTTCGGTAAGCTGTATATAACGCTAAAAAGTGTGATGATAAGACGTCCCTGTCATTGTTTTGTTAGCATTAGCAGTTGCACCGTCTTCATATGTTAGCGCTGTGTGCTCGTTTTAGATTATAATGTAACTTCTGTGTTAAATAGTCGTTGTAATACAGGCAGTATTGTAGTAGTGGGCATGGATGGAGAAGTTAGTGTAAATATAGTAACACACCATTGCGTTACATCCATATGAAGACGTTGTTCTGAAGGTGCATCATCGTCATTTTCATCTCGCTCCGCCGGGTCCGACTCTGGCTCCAACATGTATGGCTTGATGGACAAATCTTCCGTTGTTGACATTTTGTAAATAATGTGTGAATATAAAGTTTCTGCGCCGCTAGATAATTGTATCTGTTCTATCAAACTACAAAGATGGCCGAACAGGGTGACGTTGAACCGAGTGTCACCTCTGCAACCTGGAGAGGAGGCGGGGTATGAAGTGTGTCATTTGCATTTGAAGAGACCGCCCCAAAACGAGTTGCTCTCAGAAGCGCATCAGAAAAGGGGTTGAAAAGGGGCCTGTGGAGCTCTAATAATGAGGAATTCAGACCCAAGCATTGCAGTTTCGCGTTGTATAGACCACAACTGTATGATTTATATGTAAAAAGGAAGGATTTAAAAGCATGATATGTCTCCTTTAAAAGTTCCTTCTATGCAGTGAACACAGTAAGATTCCATTCATAATGCAGTCCCAGTGACATCATGTAGGCTTATGTCAAGTCTGTCAAACTTCATAACGAAATGCTTGTGTTGCACTGTGGTTTTTGAGAGAATTGGGCACTTCCCAAATAAAGAGGTTTCTGATGAATGAGTGAGTGTCCAATGCAAGAGTTCTGACTTAGTCCCGAGACAAGCGGTTATGATTTATTAGTTTTTCAAAATCTGTTTATGACAAGGACTTTATGTAAGATCAATAAATAACACAATAAAGTCCCCTTGCTTTACTAGTTAACCCCTTCATCATATCTCTATTTGGTTTAAAAGTCTTCATCATTTTAGCTTTGGGCTCGTATGTTGTTTTGTTTTAAATAAATGGGTCTGATGTTGTTAACACAGCTGATATAAGCATAGAAAAAGTTGTATAAACTGCACAGACAGTAGGAGAAGTGTCCACGGGGGCCCAGAAGCGAATTTTTGCCCAGGGTCCAACTAATATTTTAATCCAGCCCTGATCCCTTGACATACTGTAGAGAGATTAATTAAAAAGTTTGTGTACTTTGAGCCTGTAGGTCTGGTAAACTGTGTTTTTCTCTCTGCAGAACCCTAAAGGTGGACCACCATCGGCCACGGTGAGCTGTCACTGAATACTTGGAGCAGATAAGGTCAAGCTGAGAAATAGTGGATGTGAGTCGCTGCAATCCAAACATATCAATGCCGTTACGGACTCCATATCAGCTCCATACACGCATCTCTGTTTTTCGGTCATCGGCCTCGTCTTTCCTGCACTTGTTCCTGTTGCCCGCGCCTTTCCCACAGTCTGGCAGACAGGGATCAGTCCCCTGCCTTTATCTGCTCTGTGTTCTTTGGCATAACAGAGGGAAGTGACTGAGAAGATGGCGAGCTCCCCGAGACCCGAGTGCTCGACACAAACAAGGAGCCCCGCGGGCGCGCAGCTCGCCGCGATAGTGCGAGGCTGATGTAGACGGAGAGAGACGGGAAGAGTCTGGTGAAAAACCACCATCGGAGCCGAGACAGGAAGTCCACCCACGCTGAGGTTCAAAGTGGGCCTGCAGTTTGTTATCGCAAGATACTGCTTAGTGGTTGGTGAGGTATCTGCACTTATTGACATGAAAACAAGAAGTCGGACTCGTTCTAATGCTCACACACTTCCGTGTGTGTCATTTCTCACTATTTAGGAAATGTAAGGACATTTCTTAGTATGACTAACAATAAGCAAAAGTATCACAGTGTAATCAGGACATTGCCAGAATAATACAACTCAAGCATTTGTATAAATAAATGTACCTTGCATTTATTGTTATTTAGCATTAAACACTTTTTTTTTTATATATATCTCATTTTGTCTCGTGTTTGTTGAAAGTATGTTTGTATAAAGGCATTGTATATTTTCTATCACTTCATTTGGCAGCTTTTTGTATGAAAGGCACTTTGTTTATAAATGGTGTTAAAAGCAATGTTTCATTGTCACCATTACGAGTACTATTATTTTTCTAACATACTGTTAATTTGCAGTTTTTATTTGTGTGCTTGTGTAATTTCGAAGTAATCATGGACATAAATGTTTAGTATTTATAGTCCTAAGGGAGAGTGTTAATACAAATGAGGGAAAATAACATAAAAAAAAAAAGAACTCCCCAAAATAGCCCATATAAAGAACTGAAAATAAGAAAAGGTCTAAATCGGGTATATATGCAAAACGTATATCCAATGGAGCATTCATTTACAAATCGGGAGTTTCAACAACACAAAGGAAGTTCAACTATTAACTATTTCTGTTCTCTGTAAAATATTATTCAAGTTATGAATGAAGTTTTTCAGTATTACAACAAATATCAAAGAGCAGGACATTAAAACACACTGGAAAGAATTAGTTCTGTATATATATAGGATGGGTGTTTTCTCAGTGACACAAAATATCCCCATATACTGTAGCCTAATGTGTCTGAACAATGCTTATATGAGACTATTACTGATCTCAGATCGTGCTGGATTATACTTTTCCCCAGAACTGTATCATTAGCCATCATTTCACCACACTTAGATGAAAATATTCACTGTTTTATATCTAGCTTAATTCTGACTGTGCTGACGTTACTAAAACACATTTATATTGTTTTTGATATGGTTATTGTCTTGAATGAAGTAGATTTCAGTTAAATTGAATGGATAAAACATGAAATATGGAATTTTATTATTTAAATTCAAAATACTGCGACAGATTTAAAAGTAGTGGGCCACACACTTATTATAGCATACCCTGCTTTTCATATGTCCTCATATTGACATGCAGGCACACACACACACACACACACACACACACACACACACACACACACACACACACACACACACACACACACACACACACACACACACACACACACACACACACACACACACACACACACTCTGACTGGTTGGGGCTCACCTCTCCAAACAGGAGGAACTCCCATTGGAAAAATCCAACCTGTGCCAACACTACTGGCTGTTTTCAACCCCGTTCCGCCCGGGGCTAAACAAGCATTTACATGCTGCGGTTATTTTTAGCCCCGCCATCGCGGGGGCATAAAGGAAGTGCAGGCACATGTAACAATTAAATGATCCTACTTTAATGTCACTGTTGGCCGAGGTGAGAAAACAGCTCCAGGTAAAGAAGAGATGGGAAAACCCGACGACTCAGTGGGAAAAAACACCCACGTATGTACTTTTCATTTTGTTTTGTTTTTTCTTCTAAGTGAAAGCTGCGGCTTCCTCTCTTCTTTTTAGTCAATGTAAAACAATTGTGACGTCTCCTCCACCCACACATTAACTGTGGTGCTATTTTTCAGCGCTCAATCAACTAATATTTTCCATTGGCATGCCCGAGGTTGTTCCATTCCAGGGAAATGAGTGATAAAGAGAAGAGAAAGGTAAAACACGGACCCCTGTGTTTTTACATCTATGTCACCAGGGTGAGAATTTTAGAAACAGGATGTGGCCAACAGCGAGACACCAAGAGGCTATTTATAGCTGCCTTAATGGCTCATCTCGCTATTCACATGCAAGAACTTCGTGGAAACAAAGAAATGCTCAGGGAACCCAAAGAACCTAAAAAACAAAACATTTACACAGACCGGTTTCTTAAATCTTCACTCTTCGAGAATGAAACAAGATTTTGAGTCGCATTTCTGTCGTAGCAAATTTTCCTATTTTTTTTACTTTTAAGACAAACTGTTGGGAGTCAGCCTCACCTTCCAGAAAGGGACTAGATAACCACAAATATGCAGCAAAAGGAAGAAGGCAGTCAGACATGTTGGGGAACATTTTGTTCGGAGTCTAATCTGGCAGCCTGAATTCATCCCCTTGCATAATGCGGATGGACACGCGTATAGAGCAAGATGTCATCGGTAAATTTGCCGTTATGAAGCCGGGGCTAACGCTTATTTTTCACCTATGAGGCTCTCGGCATGCTTTTAAAGCATAATGTTGTTACCTGTGTCAGCACCAATGGAAACATACTTTTTTACGGCACAGGCTAATAATGGAAAACTGTAACTGGGAGGATCTCCTCTCATGAATAAACAAAAACAGTGGAAAATTGAGCTCCAAATATTCCCCTGTTGATGAAGAAAGAAAAAAACAAAACAAAAACAAAAAAAAACAGAACAGGCCAAACATGTGCCCTGCTAGTTAGGCAGATGACATCCTTTTAGTTGTGCAATCAGTAAACCACAGTCCAGACCTGTCGGGACGTATTCGTAAAGCTGGGGCGGGTTACTAGGGGATCTATTTCAGGCAGGTGTGAGAGTGACACTAAAATATGGACTGCGTCTTAATGTGATGCCAGCCGAGCCCAGCAGGTTCAATGAACAATTCAGCTCCTTTGTGAGGGCTGACCAGTGTTTCTTGGCAGGGGGAATTGATAGAATACACACCCCCCTTTACTGTCTCCACTGGGTGTGACTGCCGGCTGAATAAATGTTGACCTCGCTAAAATAACCTGTCTGTATCAACTGTGATGGGAGATGATGTGCCTGGGCCTGCTTCGAGGGGCACGTGCAGCATGTGCAGCACACTCATGAACAATGCAAATAATCGCAGCTATTCTAAACTACGGTGTGCTGAATAAGATCCACTGTCTCAGCAAGAGGCAGAAATAACCCACAACAGCCTTGTTGCAGCAGGTATCATCAGCATAGAGTGAGATTTAAATACTTTGTGCATTGAGTTTGTCGTTTTGGAAAGTTACCACGGCAACAACAATTTTGTCTTTGTGTCTTGATAAATTGAATGCTGGAATTAGAGCTTAAAGCTTAAAACATAGCAAGACATGTCTGCAGCACGTGTCTTCTGTAATTATTAGAAATATTCAGGATTTCTTTTCATTCAGGACTTCAGATAAGTTGTGACATATTTATTCATAATAAGATAAGAAGGGATATTAAACAGTTATTTATCTATTTATTGGCAATTCCACAATACCTTTTTCTTTATCGTTTAACCCTTTCTAATGGAAAGGGTTTTGGAAACTTGTGACTTTTGAAAGCCAGAAGAAATTAACAACTGATCTCTGCAGCACACAGTTAAATGCTGAGTTACATAAATTCTGATCAGCAAAGTATCTCCAAGGTCCCCTTGATTTCTTTGTATGTGCGATACACAAATCTGTCAATGTGCATCATTTGTTCTCTTTTCTAAACATTTTTTTCCCTGAAAGGGCTCATTTCTCGGCTCAGGCACTCAACACTAGAGTCCATAAAAGATTGAGTGCATCAGTATACGTGTTGGACTCGCAGTAGATGTTGGAGATGTGACCACCAAAAGTAACTTTTTTTTTTTTTTTTTTTAATGATGACATAACATCACTTTCTGGATACATATGGGATTTGTAAGTAGTAGTAAGTGGATCATTGTAAAGGAAATTATTAATTTAGAGATGAACAGTCATATCTTACCCCTGAACTGACTATATAGTAATATGTTCAATATAGCATAACTACAGAAAACCCACTCATGAAAGTCAAGCTGTGAATACCCACATTCAATGACATAACAATTGTTAACATACTTCAGGAACAGAGGAGTCACGACGTCTGCACTTGGCCTCCGTGTTGTCCAGTAATCCAAGCATGGGCCTTATGACTTCATTTGGCTACTCTGAGAGTTCAGCGTGAACCTGACCGCCACTGGGGATTTAGTTAGCATTGTTAGAGGAGAGCGCTGTGCATTGGGGTTCGATAACAGCCGAGCTTCCTCAGAGAACAGAGGATGCCCTGTGGTCTGGGGAGACGCAGAGCCTCCAGGCCTGAGAGCCTCTTGGAGGTTCCTGCTGCCGTAACATGATCCCCCTTCAGTCAAACCGAGGCCTGACTGGCAACGGAGTGACTTCACCTTGCCTCGGCTTCCCTCAGCTGACTATCCAAAACACGACCTCTGAACTCTGAGGTTGTAACGGCGGCTTCCTGGCAGCGACTCCTGTTCTCACTCCGAGTCTCTTGATACTGGAGGAGTGGAGGGCACCTTCCTGAGCTGCTTCTTACTTTCACTGCATGAATAAAGTGCAGCTGTGCTGGGGTCAAGGACCCTCACACTGTAGCAAAGGGGGATGTTTCCTGAGCTTACTTGTGCCTCCTGTAGCAGCACATCAGCTTTGTGAGAAAAAAAAAGAGGTGGCTTCCTTCTATTGTGGCGCTCGGAGTCTCAGTGGCCGATGAGGAAGTTCGCCTGAGTCATAGAAGCTCTTTCATGTAAACATTGATAAACACGGGCATGAAAATCTGTGCGGGAGCGCAAGGAGATGGAGTAGCTGTTAAACCTCTTCTGACCTTGTGCTTTCATGTGAAATTGATTCGGTGGGGAAGCCAAACTAAAGCTCAAACTTGCTGGAGAGAGACAATTGAATTTCCTGCATATTACTTTTGTTTCCCCACTATATCAAATCTTCTCTCGCGGCCTCAGCAGAAACACTTAATGGACAATTTGCTGCCTCCCACACACACGGCTCGAAGGGCTGAGCGGAGAGGCTCGGACAGTGTCACTTATCTTCTGCTCATAACCAGCAGCGTTAATAAAAAAAAAAAAAAAAAGAATAGGGAGGGGAAGGGGGTCAAAGGTCGGAACACACACGTACCCGACAGAGATGGGCAGGAATCACGATAGATTAAGTGAAAGCGAAATAGAGGGAAGGAGACGCGGTCATTATTCCCACAGATAAACACAAATGGAAGGAGACAAAGCGTTCCACTCATGCTTCATCATGATAAAGTGCTTCATAAATTCATCCGAGCCTCGCAGGTAGACAGCTCCTAATCCATCGCAGGGATCCCTTTGGGCCTAATGATGTGATGATATGTACAGACAGTATATTTCATCCCCACAGCTAAGCTGATGTGTGAAGCCCCAGGCTTTCCCATGTGGAACCACTCAGTCTCCACAACTGACAGAGGAGCTGGAGAGACTTAAAAAAAGAAGAGGAGAGAAATAGAGGTAGAGTGAGAGATAGGGCTGCGCAGCGAGTTTGTTTTGAGACACAGCTGATGTTACATTGAGAATGCAGGTTTTACATCTGCCCTGCAGTAGCCGCCTCGGACTGCGGAGGCACCGCTGTGCCGTGGTCTGCAGCCAAACCTCTCTCTGCGCGTTGCCGAGACGACGCCATGAAACTCATGATTTAGATGGGGAGTCATGGAAAGACAATAATGTAACAGAGTGAGGCAGCACTGTGCCGGTAGAGGAGATGTTCTGCCTCTTCTACTTTAAAGGTTTCTGTTTGATCTACTCAATAAATCTGGCTACACACAAAAGCTGGACCGTCCAGCTGTCAGATGCAGATGAAAGATGAGGAAAGTTGCTCAACGGATATTCAGTGAGGCCATCCATCAGTCCGTCCATCCATCCATCCATCCATCCATCCATCCATCCATGATGATGGGCAAAGGCAGGATATGGCCTGGAGTAATCACCAGTCCAGCACGCACACACGCACGCACGCACACACACACACACATCTTTATGCCTATGGATGATTTCCAGTCACAGGAAGAACATTCTCATTACGCAGAGAAAGTCTCTTAAGGCTATTATCAAAACAAGGGCTTGTTTTGCTGCGATAACTGAGGACTAACCACTACTCCACTGTACCCCCCCCCCCCCCCCCTCCAAAAAAAACAAAAAAACAGAACAATAAATGATTATAGCTGGTCACAGAAGCTTGAGATTTGTTATCTAAACCAGTCAGTCTCAACAGGGGGGAGTCAATCCCAACGGGGGTGTGTGCCAAAGATTCACGGCAAACCTTATCAATTTTAAGAGGATAGAACATTTTCTTAGGTTTCAAAAAAAGGTGAGTCTGGATTTACTTCATTTGTGTCACAAAACTACTAAGTTTAAGCATTTACATTACAAGTGTATTATTTGAGAATTGATTGTTACAGAATATAACGAGGAAATTGTATTTCACATGTAGTGTGTTATTGGGGGGGGGGGGGGGATTACAATGTTTAAATGTGTCCTCTGATCGACACTATGTTTGGGCACTCAGGCTACTCTTAGGTCATTTTCACCATTCTAAAAGAAAATGAACAGATTTCGACATTGGATTCACTGGACGTAATACGCTGTATAGCAACATATTACAAGACAGTTTTTCAAACTTCTATATGCCGTGTATGTTAAGGGATAGCTGCAATGTTGATCACCAAAGGCTTATGAAGTGTATGAAAGAGTCAAAACAGCAGTCGGAATTTCTCTGCTGCTCAACCACCACCAACGAAGATCTGCTGCAGGAGGAAAGTGTTTCTGAGCCATGTCACTTTGTGTTTGGGCTTGTCTTTGTTCACTCAGGCTTCTGGACTCATAGTTTGGAGACCATTCTGAAAAAAGCAGGTCTTGCAGGATCGGGTTGTCAGTGTGCTCCGTAAGTAGGTTGGAATAACAGTATTTTTTAAATTTATGACTGCAGTTTTTTTTTTTTTTTTTTTTTTTTTTTAATCGGAGCAAACCTGACAGCAGTGAGCACATCCTAAGTTCTCGGGATAAGCTTCAGAGAATTTTTTTTTGGAAGCAATACAACTTGCTGGTCATTATAGAGTTTGCTCTTTAAGTCGAAATGAAAAACAGAAAGAAGAATGAGTAGATTTTTTTGTGAATAACAAAGTCGCTAAAATAAATCTGAAATCTTGCAAAATTACAGTATTTTCATAGGACTCCCAATGAAGAAAGAAGAGTGCAACAGAGGCACAACAAGAGTGCCTTGAGAGCCACAAACACTCTCTTTGTCACCTTTAGTTTACAAACCAGCTCAAGACTTCCAACCTGACTTGGATCCCATTGAGGCGCGGCAGGGATCCTGCCACACAATGCCATGTTCTTTGTAATGAAGAGGAAAAAGAAATCAAGTATAGGGTGTAAACAGTAAGTCCTCTGATGTCGCTGCACAGATTCCCAATCAATGTGCGTGTTAGTCTTCCCAGACGAGAGCTCCCGGCTCAGTTGGACAAGCGAGCTGGAGCGGCCTCAAGAAAGGGAAGAAAAGAAATTGATGTCTCGTCTCTGTGCCTCATGTGGAGAGACAAAGCGGAGCTGAGCTCCACTCCTCACCTGTTCCGTCTGTGACGTGCCGCACTTTTCAGAGGACGTGTTTTACGGCCCTCTGCGGTCGGACGGGTCGGACGCGCTGCCAAACCAAACGACTGACCCCAGGAGGGCTGAGGCGTCTGCGGTGCCCAGATTACAATCACTTAAACATGGCCTAATTTTTTACAAGCAAGGCCAGTCAACGATAAATCAGCCGCGTCCCGAATTAGAACTCTAAAGCTAACGGGTCCTACCGAAAACCCCGCTGCTTGATGTGCTTATTTTGGCCGAAGCGGCGCAGAAACTTTCGACTTTGATCCTGCCTGGTGTGCGCTGCCTCTCACCTATCTCACCTCGCTCGGTTTCTAACAGCGAGCCTGCCGCTTCGCCCATCTCCTCCTCCCCCTCTCATTTCCTCCCGGGCCCCGGAGGCCGCGGGTGTGCTCTCTCGAGGTCGGTCTTCGGGGAGGATGAGGGGGAGGATGAGGGGGAGGTGTTTACGTCGTTGGCGCTGCTCTCCAGTGCCCTCATCACTGACTTCTCTGCATTACGTGCGCAGGCTGCTCATGTTGACTTACTTTTATAAATGTGTCGCAGGGATTACTGCTTTTGGAATATGTTTGAACTTTTTTCTCCAACAGGTTACGCTTAAAAACTAGGTATATCTACATTTACAACAAAATAATGAAAGAAAAAAAAAAAGGATATTACCACTAAAAACTTCCAAAACAACCCAAAGACAATCTCATAACCACATGGTTTGATTGAAGCGATGATCGCCACACTCACAAAATATGGTGCTTCCACTCCTCTCGCCAATCCACTGCTCCTTCCTTTCAAGTGCATTTCTTAGACTGCTGTGGAAGAATGCCAAAGTGCTTATCAAAAGCAAACATGAAAGTAAAAAGCCGAAGAGCTTCTGCGTGTTCGGGTGACTCAAGACTTTGAGGAATCAAGAAGCCGGCCTCGCACAGCTGGCGAAGCGTGACCGCAGAAAGCAAACACAGAGGCCCTAAAAATGTACCAAAGTGAGCAAAACGCACACATCTCATGATGTGAGTGAGATATGAAAGGAGACAGATTAAAAGTCTCCGCATGGCTCATTACCAATGGGTTTATGGTAAAATAACTCAGCCATCTGATAAACTCCGTTGAGATTGATTCTGAATTGGAAACGTATGGTTGTCTGCGTACGCTGGTGCCGACGGTGCACGATTTCACTGGTTCTAGATGTGGCACGCAGTGTAAAAAGAAAAAAAAAAGAGAGAAAAAAAACAATATAGGAGCATATTGAAACCATCATGCTTCAGTAGGACTGCAGACGTTTGGTAGAAAAATTTGGCAGCGCACCTTCACATGACAGGATTTACAACTGCATTTGTAGTCTGCTTCTTTAAATCACCTGCTGCCTGTCAGCAGAAATGTGGGATTTCAGAATTGTTTTATCTTATTTTTATACAGAGAAACGATGTTCTCTGTGTCCAAAAAGACTTACCTCAGAGTAAGCTTTATTGTTGACTATCCATCATCGAAGGATGGCTGAGGGAGGCTCTTTCCTGTTGTTGTCTATGTGTGTGTGTGAGAGACTTATGATTCTTGTGAGGACAAAGGAATTTTTAATCCAATTTTCCTTAAGGAGACGCCTATATATCAGGAGATTTTCTGTAGAAGGAGAAGGTTACACTACGACTGGCGTTAGGTTATGTCAAGTGATAATATGAACGGAGTAGTAGCAATAGCTGAGTTTAGATTAAGTCAATGCAATGTCCTCAAAGTGTCGTACTACAACTTACGTGTGTTTGTTCTTGTTGCTCTACCCTAGTGGGAGCACTGCCCTGATTGCATTGACCCATGAGGATTAAAGTCACCGTGGGAACAAAAAAGTAGGTCTCTAAAAAAATGAGTGAATAAGGTGAAGGCACAGATCGGTGAGGGCCACCGGAATGTCATCTTTAGTAAAGTGGGCCAACCAGTGTCCGAACACTCAATTAAACACAATTATCCATCCAATTAGTAATGTGTTGGTTGTTAACCTAATACTGTAATAAAAATGTGGTTAAATGGCCTTTTCTCTTCTAATAAATGCTCTAATTTTGTTGGTTTTAATAGACTAGCTGGCAGTGAAAAATTGCGAGAAGGGGGTCAAATTTGGCCAGTGGGCCGACAGTTTCCTACTTTTGTCAGGATTTGGTAGCACAAGAGTTCGTCTTAGTAACAACTGAGCTCAGAGTAAGTCAGCAATAAACAGATTTACTGTATTTTCTGTACTTGTACTTGTTTGTTTGCTTTTAGATTTTCTGACTGGTCCAACAACTTTTTATTTATTTATTTTTTTTTTAACAAAATATACCTGTAGATACCATCTATGACCACTAGATGTCACTATATGACGACAGAATGCTGCTACAGTACCATCGAAAAAAAAAAAAAAAACCTCTATTACTACTGCATTTACTACTGACACCAATAAGTACACAGTGAAATTTTAAATCAAAATTCCAAAATATTTGCAGAGAAACGGTCATCGTGATGCAGAAAACAAAGAGCTCCCAAGGTTCTCTAACAGTAGTTATAAATACTCGGGTGCAATTTATAATCGATAAATCAACATAGTGACCCTTGTGGCATGAAGACTGTGTGTGTATGAGTGGGGGGGACCAAACAAATTAACTAACTCTTCAAACGCAGGACTGTCCATGAGTCTAGCCTGCCTTTCACACACTTTATTTCTTTTCAACCAGCAAAGCCAAGGCTCCTCTCAGTCTGTTTTGCTGCTCTGGATTGCGTGTTGCGTTGAAAGAAAAATTTACACTGATCCAACACAATGGTTACCAGGACAAAAGGCTTTAGCAGGCTTCATCTGACATTTTCAGCAAAGGTGAAAGCTGGACTAACGGTAACTAAATCTACAAAAACTCCCGCTGTGCACAAGAACACAGCCTCCCCTCTTCCAACATCCCCACTGAGACTGAGTTCGTCCGACTCTGGTCTGAAGCCGAACGGGAACTGATTAACGCCCTGTCTGCTGACCCCGAGTGCGGCCCCGCAACTCTAAATCCTCAACGCCTGCAGGGGTTCAAGGACACGGAGGAGGAGGTCTCCTCGGGGCGCATCGTGGACTCATTCACGTACAAGTCTGGAAGGCGGAGAGAGGTAATCTTGGCTACAGTTCCACTTATCTCCTTCCCGACAGCTTCTCTTTGATTCCCATCGACAGACAGACTCGCTTCCACCTGGAGTCTGCCGGGGAGTCGAGGATGAAGTTGGAGCTACTCTCCCAGGGACGTTTTCTGTCACCTGTAAATCACCGAGCCACATTTTCACCTGCTTCTCTTCATGCTGTTTAACATCTCGCTGATTTGCTCGGAGTGCAGACCTGCCACGCGGAGACATAGACGGAGATGACTCGCCTCTGCAGGAAATTTTTTCAGACGTAAATAAAATCTTTCTTTCACAAATAGTTTCGAAGTGGAGCTTTTCAATTACTTCTCACTGCGCATTTCACATGGATGATTTACATGAGCAGCAAAAAATAGCTCAACAGGTTAGAGGGTCAACATAAGTCAGATATCGGTGTTTAAATTTGAACGCTATTGCAGTTTAACGGCTTCTAAAGCAGCAGAACTACTAAAATGTCATATGTAAACTATATATAAACTATATCTATCCACATATCAATCGACTTAAATAGATAATAAAGCCACTACACCAACAATGATTGATTCTTAAACAATACTTGGTTTACTTTTAAGAAAGTTCCCATTTGAAGCCATTTTTAATTTTAGTATTTCAACGTCAATCAGACCGAACTAAACAATTTTCATGCACTAACTGAACATTTCTTGCTTTTCCCCCCTATCACTTTTCCAAAATAAATTTGGGGATAAATGTAAATAAAAATAAGCCTTTGTCACGTTCTACTTTAGGTCGTGTCCACTTCTGAACACATATATAGATATTTATCTTATGGTCCACAGCTATATTTGTTCTTCAGGTCATGAAGCTGCACTTAAAAAGAATATGCAGATAAATGGCTTTAATCCAAACAATGGTATTCGGATTTCAATACTAAGTACTAACTTATTAGCAAAAATTTTATATAACTTGGTCATGTATAGTTCACATATCTTGTATTCAACTATAATAAAAACATTATTTTCTATTGGTGTGGCTTGTCAGGCTGGTTCCACATTACATTATACCTCATATTAATCTGATAAAGGGATATTTTAGTAGCAAACACGAGAAAAAATACTTTAGCAAAAAAACACACTTCTCTTGACCAAGAGTCTAATCATCAAGCGTATCATCATTTATTTTCTGAGTACTTCACAATTAAAAAATGGCTTACAGAGTGAAAAAATGAGTTCTCCGTTTGTTAGCGTGTTGTTTTGAGCAGAAGTGAGCTCAGCTGAGTGTAATCAGAGAGTCGGGGGACCAGTTGAGGTTTATAACTGCCATGGGTCACATGTCAACAGTAGGACACTTACAGTTCAGTGGTTATGATCATTCCCTCCCCTGAAGTAAACCCATTCACCCACTGCTCGGTAAGTCTCCGCGCTGCACGCGGCCGCTGGTGGGAGAGGAAGAAAACGTGATCTTTAACTTGGGCCGTGTTTTTCTTTCTTTGACTTTTAGTGTTTGGGTTTTAACAGCTTTAGCTGAGAAAAAAGCACATTTTGTGTGTGCGTGTGTGTGTGCGTGCGTGTGTGTGTGTGTTTGTGTGCGTGTGGTGTGCAGTGGGAGAAGCAGCCAGGGCAAATCACCAAGACTCTCTTCCACCTCACTTTTTCCCCTCTTTGGCGTTGTCTGTCTGTCTCCTTTATTTCTATGGCTGACCTGCTTCTCCTTGTGCTCGCTCAACGTTTCGGGATGTGAGGATGTGATATGAATTGCGTGACCGAAAAATCCTAAAACCCTTAAACTTGTCTTGTAGCTCACATCTGTGTCTGCAATAGTGGCTTTTGAGACCAATGAAGTGGAGTCTATGTAAATAAATCAGTCAATATAAAAAGCCCAAAAGAAAAACAACTGGTTGGATAACAAGGCTTTTGGAAAAAAAAAACGAAATAATGATGTAGAGATACAATAAAGGCATACCATCTACCAAAGCTGACAGCTACTTCCAAAGTACGAAGCTATGTGAAGTATTAGAATCCCACAGTTGATCTTGAGCTACAAAATGTATTCATATAGTTCAGCCCCTCACAGCCTGCGCTCTATTTCTGAAAATACTTCATTTTTCAGGCAAACAAAAATGCATGGTGGCAGCAGAAGCGGCATCCAGGCAAATGATGTACTAAACGGATGAGTCTGTGCTTTTGTGGTCTGTCTTACATTAAACTCTGAAAATAGCAGAACAAATCTGCCGCGACAACGCGACGTGCGGAGTTTGGAAACTTATGTCGAGCTTGTAACACAGAACCATAATCACATATCAAAAGATAGGTTTTATTAACTAAAACAATTTTCCAGAAGTTGAAAGTGACTTAAAACATCTCTGAATGAGCGTGACTCTTGTTCAAAACCACCCCTGCTCCAGTTTAGGACAGTTTTTCTCACATTTTGTGATGATTTTTCCAGAAGTTCAGTCGCTCAAGCATTTACGAATCATGTTGTTTATACTGACCACTATTTATATTCAGTTGTTTTTGTCCTGTCGACTACTCCCGAGGTCTCTGCATCGAGTCCTTCCTCGGCGAAACAAGAGAGGTGGAAACAGCAGGTTGCCAACACTAACAAACAAATCGATGATCACAGCAGCCACCGAAACTCTTTATCACTGCTCGCCAACATCAACCTGGCCAAACGTCTAAAAGCTGAACCTTCTCTTTAGGTTTCCGTCTTGGTTCCTCCGCCTTGTTGTCGTGGGGGCAGAAGAGACGGTGGACTCCGCCAACAGTTGCACAAGCAGACGGCTTCCCCCAATCCGCCGGGGCTGGACGGAGCTTTTCTGTTGACATTCGTCGCTTCAGGATACTTTTTCACCGAGCTAACCAGTTTCAGACGGGGAGCTGTTATTACGTGGTCTGGGACCGAGACCTGCTCCTGTTTACTGATGCCACAGGTATTTATATCTTATAAACACGGCTGCGCGAAGCAGGCAGCTCAACGCGATCGTCATGTTCAAATGGAGAGACCCTCCTTTGAACTGCATGCCGATACTGATACTGACCTCCGGCCTTCTTCGAGAAGAGTGGTATCAAACTTTGGCTTCGTTTATATGACAAAATCCCAAGTTAAAATGCATTGTCTTTGCATTTTTGTTTCAAAGAAGTTTCACATTTACATGGCACTGTTTTGAAAATGATGTCTGTACTTCGATCTCCATTGAGCCCGAGAGGTAAAACGATAATAACCTAAAAAAAAACTACAACTAAATATTTTTTTCCCTTTTTCTTTAGTGCGAGAAAGCATTCGTATGGAAATGTTCACAGGGGAGTGGACGTTTAAGCGTTGAGCTAACTAAACCTTACTTCTTACCGCACAATTTCTGCAGCCCTCGGCATATTTTCAACAACTCACTTACATAGCGTGAAACAGTTTTCCAAGCAATAAGCTAGCAACCTATTTTTCACTGCAGCTTAACTGCAGAAATTCTTCCATTTGTTGTTCTGCTTTTGGTTTTGGTGTTCTGTTCTGTCTTTCAAAATCACACAGTGTACAGCCATTTCGAAACAGCACCATTTGGGATCATCCCGCTGGCCAGATAAGACCATGTGGCTGCTGGATTTGGCCCACAGGCCGTATGTTTGACACCCCTACATTAGAATATTTAAGAGGAAAACATCTTAAAGCAAATGAACCATACTTGTTGAGGATTTAGCATGTGCCTGGGCTGTATCAGCTTTCCATGTGCTCATGTTTTCTAATGCCAGGAGAAAATATCCAAGATTCAAGAGAGAGAGAGAGAAAAAAAAAAAGTATGGTTTCTGTGACTTTTTGTGGTGTTCCCAGTGAGATCAGCTATCTCCGCGGAGGAACAGTGTTTTAGGGAGAATGCAGTTGTGGTGAGTACAGGATCTAGTCAAAAACAACTGAACACACCAACTCTCATCTACCAGGATTGGACTTGAACTAGACACTTGCCCCAAACGGCCTTTTCCCCTTTGAACAATAAATGTCCCAAACAGCCTCTAAAATCAAATAATATGAGCCAGAAAATAAACAGATAGGGGCTTGGATGAAAATGAACTCATAGCTGCCTTCGCCAAGGCCAGGATAACGACCTCGAAACCTTTGCACGGAAGAAGACGCGGTCGGTCATCATCCTGTCAGAGCAGTCAACCACGCTGACATTTGTCATGTTATGATTCAGTAATGAGAGTGTCTGGCGTGAGGTGGCAGCTCCATGATCACAGATATACACATGAAATCCAGGCCAAGCCACAGGCCCTGTCTGAGTCCTGACCCGCTGTGATCCGTGCGGCTCGGCGGCTTTGCAACGCGTGTTTCCTAAACCCCAGAATGTGAGCCACATAAACCGAGCCTCTAAACGGCTGTGTCAGGAGAAACTATAAGCAATGCATGACGTATGACGAACTGAAGTAATACAGCTTTAATGAATAGACTCCAATGTGTTTGGAGAGGGAAGCGTCCACTGTGCCTTGTGGCTTCGCTGTGCTATATTTGATTGTATACTTGAAGTCCACATTGCTATCAATGCCAGGTAATAGGCTTCCAGAGAAAGTTCCACATAGTGTGTCACTTTTCACCCGAGCTTGAAATAATTGTGGAAAATAAGATGCAAATCGGTGCAAATCTGCACCATGATGCACGAAACCCACTGGAAATCAGAATGAACAGCCTCTCGTCGACATGTGTTCTATGTTCGTGTGTGGAGCCCAGACACAAAAGAAACCCAATTTGTTTAGATAATTTAGCTGCAGTCTTTGAGCAGACACATTCTTTCTTAGTGACTGTGGATATTATGACGGAGCGACTGAAACCAGACCAGATCCTCTGGCTTCTATCCGCCAGGATTTGGGGTACACACATACACATGTGAACGCACCCACACACACACACACACAAGCAAGCATAGTATGCTAATAAATACATTGATTTCTGACCGATGATGATTGCTGCGCTTATCAAGCCTAAAGTATTAAAAATTGCCAAAGTAGCGAAATGGTGACCCATTTGCTTCTATCATATGTAACCGCTTAGATTCAATTATCTGCTAAACTGCAAGCAATCTTGGACAATAGTGTCCATAATTGAGGTGGTTTCATTATATGTTGGTTAAAAAAAGTTGTGATCACAACCAGGAATCTGATGGCTCTCATGCTCAGCCAGTGGGATGGAGATTAAAGAGTTGTAAAAGGAAACAGAAGGTAATCCAGAGGACTTCCATTAAACTGCGAAAGATTTTTGTGTTTTTCTGTGAGGACACCATATTATCTGGGTTTTATTAATATAAATTGGGGGGGAAAAAGTGATTACCACGGCATTATCTGTTTCATGAGAATTACTCAAGGGAACAAGGGAAAGTTAGATTATATAGTCGGATTTGGGCTTAAATTGGGGCCCTGTTAATGTACACCGATTTAAAAATGAGGTGTATTATGGAGGGGTGCAGAATCTGTGGCTCCATAACTGTAGTCAAATGAATCAAGGCATTCAAAAACAATTTGGAAATAACATTTTGCTTCAGATAGTCATATAAAGCCAAAGCAGAGCCCCGAGCCTTTACTTAACTCTCACTGTCTTTTGTTTCAGCCACCTTCACGACAATCTTTGATAATGTTTTCTTTATATGGGGTTTTAAAGTTTTCTTCACAACACAGGGCAGCACATTGTTACCGTGATTGACTCTCGGCTATCCCATTTGATAAAGTCCTCCTTACTCCCAAATGTTTTAATGGTGGGTAGCAGACAGCTTTTGGGGTCAAAAACAAATGATTCACCATGGAATGATAAATCACCTCTACCTGCTTCGGAGAACAACACTTTTTCAAGGATGTGGCTTGACTATTAAATCCAAAAGTGTGAGCACGACTGTAAATTGTGTTGTCCAATATGAGGTAAAACTTTGAATAGTATATGAGATTAAGACCAGAATTGTAGTATCAGATAAAAAGTTGCTTTCACTTTAATGACATAAACCAATTGTTCAGCACAAGCAAATCTTCATGTTTACAACAGAGCACACTCATTCAAGTGCTTAGCGCAGTCTTTAGTACACGATAATGGGTAATAAGAGCCAAAGCTGCTCAATTCACACAGTAAAAGTAATGGTTTTTAATCTTAATGAGAAGAAATTGAATCAAATCTATTGCTGATCCCAAAAGTGCAGTTGTTGATCCATAGCCTAGGCAGTCAATGACTCTCAAAGGCCAATCCAAGAGTGCACCCACCTATTAATTTTTCCCATAACTATAAAACTTCTCAAGCAAGCCCAAACTTTTACTTATACCTCACCATGTCAAGGGCTGCCAGGAAAACGGGATTCCTGATATGAGAAGGCAGCAATAACAACAATAGTAAAATATCCACATCCTCTTTGTAGTCATAAATAATAAAAAAGCCATCACGCTTTTCCTTGTACCCGTCAATAAGACTACGTGTAGACAGAGACAAGGTTCTAAGCATTGCACTTAACCACAAGCCAATCTCTTGTCCGGAGCGCTATTAGCTTGAGCTTGACCCGCTCCCAAAAGGCCAGCGGGTCAGAGGTGGATTGTTGTGAAAGCACACACTGTCACTTACGGAACCTCACCACCTCGCTGAGTCCACCAAATAATAGACAAAGACATCCACAGACATGCATGCGCACTGTGTAAACATACATTTCAGCAGCTGCCTTTTGCCTGAGTGAGTCCCATTAGACACGTTAATGAACAACAACCCCCCCTACTCCAAATCGTCTCAGTCCCCCCCCCCCCCTTCCTCCAATCCGGCCTTGCGGCACACTCCAATGTTAGCGACTCAGCATGTTTTCAGCGTGGTGCGGACGCGCTCTCAATCATCATTAGGGTTTTTGCGGAGTCCTGGGGTCTGGGCAACTTGCCAGGATGTGTAAAAGTTTCCATGAGGAATGCCTCGAATTGCCTTCAGAAGGGTCGGCGGTGGACGGAGATCCTCAGGAAAGGTTAGAATGCCTGTTTTGTTGCAGAGTGGAGTGGGGGGGGTGGGGTTCGGTTTGGAGGGAGGAAAAGAGGAAAGAGGGACCGACAACAACTCAACTTTCAGTTTGAGTCAACCAGCCTTGAAGAGATTTAAATGCACCAACATTGCTTGGAAGAGGAAACAATCACAAGAAAAACTACCCTGGAACACAAGGCAATCAGAGCACATATGTCAACTGTCAAAAATGGGCAGTGGCTGCAATGCGCTCTTGTGTTTTTCTTATTTCGGGGGAATAAGGGCCCTCTGTTTCCCAACGAGGCAGCTGGTAGAAATCTGGCTCTCTGATTAGCACTGGTTTTCTTTCGCTGTGTGCTGCTGCATTCAGCTGCATTTCATGATATCACCCATCACAACAGCAGCTAATGAGACAGGACACACGGCAGCAGCCTCACAGGACCAAGCGCCTAGCACAGCCGGCACACTGTTTCTGCACAGCGCATCCACTGCACTGCAAAATACCTATAAACACCGGGAACTGTAATCGTCGACATAAAGGATTTGCAATGCAAAATTAACTGTGCATATAAAAAAAAAAAGAAGCTTGTATTCAAGTGTGTCAGTGATTATTTGAGATGATAAAGAGGTATGATGTCACCACAACTACTCCTTAAGACATATGACAGAACATGTCGTCATTTCTGGCTTTCTTTTCTTTTTTTTGGTGGGGGGGGGGGGGGGGGGGAATTACGACAGCTGGCGAGGCAAACAAAATGAGATGGTTTTTTTTACATTCTATCTTTATATACATTGATGTCATCTGACTGCCATTTTTTTTAGCACACACATGCCTTGTAAAGTGCAGATACTTGGCCGTGAGTAAGTACGACATGTCTGAAAACAGCTTTTTTATGTGAGCCCTGTCATGAGACGTTTACGACACTGAGTCAACAATGCAGCAGAGCGGAGTCTTTCATTCGTTTTTCTCGCCTCACACGAACCATGCTGATCGGTGGCCTTACATCAGGCCGTGTTAAGTGAGAATCTAGCAGGTGAGAGCCGACGTGCCACTGAGTGAAAATGGCTGCTCCGACAGCGATCTGGCAACTGCCGACTGCAGACACCAGAATCATCACCTCACCCCTCACACTGTAGTTAGCAGGCTTCTAGCACAGCAGAGGGAAGAGTTTAACAGTTTACAATGGAGACTGTGTATGGCAGGTGGTGGTGGGGGGGGGGGGCTACATCTCAAACTCCTTCCTTACTAACCCAGTTCCTTGCGGTACAGTAGCTCAACCTTGATAAGTTGAGTGATTTCTCAGGGGCTCTTTAAAATCCATGCCTGGCCGGGGAGACACATTTCCTCTGGCTGATGAGAGCTGGAGGCCTCAGTGTTTGAGCGTGGGAGGTGTACCACTCTTGGGGAAGATCAAGTGTGCTTCCCGCGGACTCCAAATCACCGGCCCCCCAATTGCTGGGGAGGAACGCTATTCGACACGGCTGGCCTTAAATCACTGCTGCCATGGTGAGGTCATCCGCTTGTCTTCCTGCTCTAATGGAGCGCTGAGCTCGCTAAGGCACGTTTTTTTAATGTGTGCGGACAAGGAGCGCGACGCCCCGCGAGCTGCCTTTCCCTTCTTATTTGTTTTAGCTCCGGGCTCATTTGAGGGGTTTTGGTACAGGGCCGGGACTGGGAGAGCCAGATGCCTTTGCAGTATGCAGTTACCACCACACACTTACCAGGACTCCACGAGCTCACCACAGATGCTGGGGCAGACATTAGGTGATGCAGGACGGCAGCGCACCAGCGTTTCAAAAGGCCGCTTTTCTGTCCTCGGTCAATCAATACACATTCCTGTGCGTCGCTAATGCAGCTGTAATCACTGTCTGAATAGAATTGGCCACCGGGTTAGAGGTAGATGGAGATTGCTAAAGTGACAGTGGATGAAGTAGCGGGGAAGAGAAACAAGGTTATACGATTTCACTCGCACTCGCACGTAGGTTTGGTATAACTTCAAGCTGTTGGTGTAAAAGGACCCGTTGCCAACCTTATTACAAAAGGTGAAATAAAGCTTTAGTTTCACTTCATTCAATTATTGCTGAAATAAAAGCTCCTGCCTGCCACGACTATTAAAAACAGCAACAAAGAGTCTGAAATGAGCTTTGCTATTTCAAATTAGATTTCCAGATGATCCAGCACTGATACGGACGAAGGAAATGAGAAAAGAAGAGAGAGAAACTCACAAAAGGAAAGATCAAAAAAATAAAGAGTAAGAAAGCAGTTTATGTAGCTGATAACAGACAGATATCCCTTCTGTCTCTGTGTTGTCTGTTTATGAGCTGAGGACTAATGGGACTCATCAAGACTGACAGATATGCTGACAGCTGCATTTCAACTCAATTACAGTTCCACAGCAAAACTCCCCTGCTCCCCTCATACCTATCACCCCTCAAATCCCAGGGCTGTTGAGTGAAGTGCGCATTATGTACACTCATATGTGTGCACCGGTGTGTAGAGGAGCACACATACACACCAATATGTTTGTCTAGCTATCACTGCCGGGGCATCTTTTGCCATGAAGCATTGCTTAATGGCAATGGCAATAACCTACCTGAACTGTCGAAACTAAGTTTATTACCTCAATATACTCTATCCTTACCCTAATCTCAACAGCAGTCTTTTCTCAACTATAACACCAGCTAAGCCTGTAAAAGATGAGGCCAGATCAAAATGTTCTCGCTTTGACAAGACGTCCTCATTCAAAAGATCTACGGATTCACAAGCAAAGCAGGACACACACACACACACACACACACACACACACACACACACACACACACACACACACACACACACACACACACACACACACACACACACACACACACACACACGCGCGCTCACATTCAGTTTATGGGATAAAATGTGCACAAAATGAGTTATAGTCTGGAGTTTAGTGTAGAGGTGTCTTCCTTCGCTCTACCTCTTTTCCAGACATTCAAATAGCAAGCTGGCGACATGCCACTGATATGTTCCACGAATGTAAATCAAAACAACAAGTTGAGAATCTGCTAACACAGATAACAGGTTACTGACCGGAGCAACCCAATGTGATATGGACACAGGAGGCAATAACCTCGACCATATGGTCCCTTGGGTGTGACTGGTTTCATTGCCAGAGGGAGACCGGTGACCCCACGGTCCCTCCTGATGACGACAGCCGCACGGTGTTGAGTCCGTCGGGAAAAGAGACGGGAAAACAAAAGTCTCTGCCTCCTGTCTCCCTATATGCCTCCCAGAATAACGGGGGAGGGAGGGGGGAGTGGGGGGTAAATGGTTTGGTTCAGGAAACCCGTACCCATTGTTTTGCTTCCTTCATTAGTCGTTGTGTCAACAGTTCGGTTCGCTCCGCGTGTGCCACTGTTTTTGTTCTGTTGCTCCCCGGCTGACCTCGGCACTCTGTGATGTTTTGACAGATTGTTTCAAAATCCTATCAACGCAATTACTGTTTCAGAGTTGCTGGGCTGCACACTACACCAAAAGCAAATAAATCTACTGTTTCTAAAATTAAACAAACGTGACGTCAATCTTTCGCAAGAATTTTGTCAGGAAATATTGGGAGGAGCAGGGTGCGGCTATGGATTGGAGATAAGCAAGAGGTGTTACAAATGTGAGATGTGTGCGTAAATAGGCAATTTTATTGTGGGCAAGGGGCTCATTAAGAGAAACACTTTTATCTATGTAAAAAAAAAAAATACTCCTGATTATTTTTGAAACGTTGCAGTTACTCACCATCATCTAGGTACATCTGGTCCAGCTCTTGGGGCTCCTGCTTGACTGTGATGGCCATTGAAGGTGGGCTGGCCTCCTCAGGTAGTAGACTAGGTGAGCTCCCTCCAGCCTGGACTGAAATGGCTGCTGCTTGGGCCTGACCGGGGCTGTAGACTGGAACAAACGGGCTTTCCACAGGCCCACCAGGAGTGGAAGGGTGGGACACCGGAGAAGACGAAGGGCTGCTGTTGGCATAGATCGGATGGTAACTGTGTGCTCCTGGGCTGTTGAGGTGATTGGGGCTGCCCTGGGAGTGAAACATCCCTAGGGAGGAGTTGTGGTCCGGTGACGCTGGCTGGGTAAGGTTGGGGCGGCCAGGGCTTTCCTGAAGGGGGGGCACCCCAGGTCCTGGTGGCGCTGCATGATTCGGGCTGTTGGGGAGGCACGTGCTGTATGCCACTGGGGAAAGGTCGTGCAGGGTGGGGCTGGAGTTTGGTGATGATGACGGCATGGCGGCGTGGCGCTGTGGACAGGGAGGATAGACACCGACCAGGCAGGCATCGGAATCGGCCACGGGCATGATGGGAGTGAGCCTGGGCTGGTTGTAGTAGGGCTTTGAGTGCATGGACAGCCCCACAGTCCCCAGAGAATCATATTCATCATTGGGTTCTGTCTTTATTATCGGCACTGAGGGGGGGAAAAAGTAGAAAAAAAAAGGTGGAGATGTTAAAAAACGTGTGGGGGAATCCACGTGGCACCTTGAGTGCTCAAGCGCAGCTGAGTACTGTGCAGGCACAACTGTGGCAGCGCTTCAATCCATAATCCAAACAAACAACCACCAGTGGATATGGGCTCGGTGTCAACTTGGCTAAGTCCTCTAAGGGGGAGAGAAACCTTCATACCCCTCACCCAATCCCCACCACCACCCATCCTTACCACATCGTGAAAAAAAAAAAAAAAAAAAAAAAGCAACAAGAATAGGGAGGAAAGAAAAATGGATGAGTCATCAGTGTGGAAAGCCACAGCTGGCTCTAATAATGAATAAGACCTATTTTCGTTGGACTCTACTCCTGCTCTGATATCCAATAAAAGTACTTTAAAGCACTGGACTGCTGCTGCTGTTGCTGCTGCTGCTGCCTGTGGAGCCCGGGACCCCTAGGTTTCCTCCACTCTCTAGAAGTAATTGTTTCTCTCAGGACCAGGAGATAGGGGTAGTGCAAAGAAGAAGAAGAAAAAAAGATGATTTGATTTTGATTAGGCTGCCTGAGCTTCTTAAGAGGCTGCAGAGCTGTGCCTGCGGTTTCAGGAGCTTCAGACCTCGGCTAATGCAGGAGAGTGCAGTGACCCCACTTGATCATCCTGCCTCCTCCCGTCTGATTTGTAATCTAGCACAGGCTGTCTGCATTGTTTCCTGATTAGCTGTGACTGACAGGTATCGTATGCTTCCTCTTTCCTGTCAAAAAAAGGTTTCTTATTAATTGAAAAATTGGGAGTCCCAATCTGGAGCCTCAAGAAACAGAGGTACCTATACAGACGTGGTTGAAAGCTGGAGAGGGACCACATTAACAAGCTCACTGCTGTGTTGTTATATAAGTCCAAATGCACAGACTGTGCCAGCACAAAACTAATAGGCCAGTGTTAAGACACCCAGATGTATAGCAAAGGCTTCTGAGTCACAATGAATGTACTGTTTCTATATCTGCACATTGCTAAAATGTGTTAATGGGTGTGGTGAGTGTTTGATACCAACCATTAAGAGTTTTGGCCAAACTTGCTCCAAGTGACTTTTCAAAGGCATACAGTTATCAATATGAATGAAATGTTTGACTTTGCACCCGGAAGATCTTTGAGAAACGGTAAAAGCAAAGAGTGGCAAACAGATGCATCAGGGTGCCGCATACGAGGCAGGCTGTTTATCGATGTGTAGTTTTTTTGTTGGGCTGGATCTGAAAAGACATTAATCGCGCACGTGGCCTCGGGGGGAGCGGAGCTGCGGTGCAGTGATAACGCAGCAGGGAACACATTTACGTCAGCTCTGTCTGCTAAGGGAGCCCAGGGACCAGGCTCAGTGTCTGGGGGTGCGTCGTAAGTCGAGTCCCGTGATGCACAGGCCTTCGTCTCTACAATCCAGGGATTAACAAGTGAGTCACATGGTCGCTACTACATCCACAGTCACTTCCTTCACTTTTTTATCTTCAGACTCTGTGAATGTTTTCTTTTTTAGAGTGTAAATCCTGGTAGCACAGGAAGGTGAAGGTGATGTCAGTGTAATCACATGAAGCGACTATCGAAATGCACTTATTTTTAAAGTTTTGCTTCACTTCAGGATCTGCTTTGCTATCAAGGAGCTCAAATAACATTTTACAAATCAAACTATTTGCTACTACACCGATCCTCAAAAAAGTGAAATTTTATATATTGAAAGGCCTTGTTGCACTTGCTAATAGCGCTAAATTATCGTTTATCAACCCTCTATGCCAGTTTAACCCAAGTTAATTGGCTTAAATATGTGGCCAATAGAGAGAGAGAGACAGACAATGATTTCCACACATTCTTACTATTATCAAGCAACCCAAGATGTTTGTTTATGGATTGTAACCAAAGACAGGGAAACTTGTAGACCATTCAACCAAGGTACTATTTTAAATTTGAGATTGTTCTATATTTTGTTAGTAGTTACAGGAGCCATGGGCAGCCTGCTACAACATCCCTCCATGTCAGTGCCCATGATCAAGTAGTCATATTATTGAAATACGCAACCAGAGGGTTGTGGATCTGAAGGGGATAAAAAACTAAAATGCTGTGAGGTAAAAGAATATGAAACTGAAAACTAAGGGAAAGGGTCTGCTGGTGACGATTGTAACTGTGTCTGAAACTGAAGATTCAACAACATGATGCCACTGGTCATTTACCACATGGGAATTTAAATCACGGTGATTTACGGTAACAGAGTGAGATATTGTTGTTCTTTACAGCCCTCCAAGCAATTCGATTATAGAATAGGATGAGTATTTTCAACAAAGTGGTTAGTAGCTAAGCATATTATGAATAATGAAGTAATCTAATGTCAGACGATGAATGAAATGAACAAAATGTCAAATCAAACCACTTTTTTTCTTCTTCTTTTTTTTTTTTAAAGCTGCAAACTTTGTTTACTTTTTTAATATGTCTATCCTCTGTTGTTATAGTTACCTGTCCAGCCTCATCCATCTGTGTGTCTCCTTTCCACTTTGTTGAGAAAACAGATTCACCAAGCAAGACCCAACTTCAGCTGGCTTCCATTTCCTCCCAACCTGGGGGTTACGGCCCACGGACAGTTGATGCTCCGCACATGTTTTCTTATTTTATTTTACTCAGTTTCTGGCAGCTTCCCCATCTGTCCACTTGTATTAAACTGATCAGGCATGATCTCGGTATTTCATTGAGCGCCTGTTTCCTCTGAAAGCAATGGGAATATGGACAGCGTTGTTTGTCTGCGTATACGATTCAAAAGGCCAAATCGAAATGAGATTATTAAAGTCTTTCGCACTTGTGTATTTACAGTAATAGTATTTAGCGACTGTATTTGAAAAAAAATGAAAGTGAAATCCTGAGCTCATCTTCTTCTCGCCGCATGGATCTGTGATGACATTTACCATGGAGCAGCCGGTGGCTCATTATCTCAAAGGTACCTGGTGCACCGTGTCCCACTGTGTGGGCAATCTGGCCACCCAGCATACCGTGATCCTTATTGTACCGTAGGTGAGTCTGACAGAAACCAAAGCTGCCTGCAGACAAGACACTAACAGCCTGTCCTTCGCCCATTTTCTTCACGAAAAAAAATGTGACTGTGCAAATATTTACCGAAAAAAAGAACAATGTGTGGTTCATTAACTTTTCCTGCATGTGTCACAAAACATGTCTCTGGCTCTCCAGCTCTGACCGCAAACCAAGGAGGAGGAGGAGGGGAGTGGGCACAAGTTTGTGTTAAGAATAGAACTTGATATAACAGAGGAATCTCCAAACGGCCCGTAAAAATACAGGGGTTCCGAGAAGCTCTTCGTACTTTGGTCACTGCCAGCACGTTCTCTTTTATTTAGGGGGATAGGGGGCTGTTTAATGTGGTCGGTGACTACTGTTTCTTATTTGAAGAAGAACACGTCACATGGTAACTCACGCAAGAATGACTGGACGGGGGCTTGGGAAGTGAGGCTCTTTTTGTGAGCCAGGCGACGACAGTTGCACATGTACAGCTCAAGAACGTTGGCTGCTGATGATATATCCAAAGTCTTCTTTATACATTGGCACAGGGAAATTGGCTTCAGTTTTTCCTCAGAATGAAAAAAAAAACTAAGCAAAGCAATGCACTTCAGTTTCGAAACTTTCACTATCAAAGGAACGAAAAAATATATATACATGAAGCCATTTTCTACTCTGTATTTTCAAAGTTAGAAAGTCTCAAAACAAACCTGCTTTGAATCGTAAAACACAAATGATTCTCTGTCTTATTGTTTCATGAGTCATTTCATTTTGAACTGTGTTGTTGGGTGAAAATGACCCATGTTGTAAATTGTTGTTGCTTCACACAGAGTCCACCCTGGACAGATGGTCTGTCCAACACAAACACACACGTTTAGCCAAGCAAACACAAGCAAAGGGAGTCACCAAATAAACTAACGGGCATGTCTTCAGCTGAAAAAATTCCATTCAATCTTAAAAAAATGATTTTTGTTTTTTCCTTCAGGTAGAACAAAACCCTCCTTCAATCCACTCTGTGGTACGGTTCAGGTGAGGTGAGCGAAACTCATGATACAATTTAAGAGCTAGTTATGTAGGACGTTAAAGGGGTGAAATCTGTCTTTTGGTTTTACTTTTGATTTCTCTATCTCTATTCTTACATCGAGAATCACAGGCTGATTATTACACTCACCACTAATGAAGAGTGAACAATTTACAAAAAAGTTACTCTTTGGAACTGAAATGGTGGACAGCCATCCAATCATCCAAATTTGGGTCCAAGTGGAGCCAATCACAGAGACATACAAACAACACACACATTCACACCGATCAGACAATTTAGGCCTCATTTGCACAATGTTTTCATGTGAAAACGGAAAACGTTGAGACTCTCTGTTCACATGAAAATGCTCCGAGAGAAAAAAAAGCGACTTTTGTGCGAGTAAATGGACAATAACAACAACAACGGCCTCCAGAACGTCATGATTCCCAGTCCATATTCTCCTGAGACTTGGTAGTTATTATAATGGAGTCATCGTATGCCGGTACAAATGTATGTGTACTCTCCATTGTTATTGTTTACAGCATATTGTTCTCTGTGTACAAGTGTTTGTTTTACTAAAACAAGGCATTAACAAGGAATTAACCTCAACATATGCTTTTGTCCTGTGAAAGGAGCACAGTCATGCAGAGACCCTTGCACTGGGGAATTTCCCCCTTTGAAGCAAGAGTAGTAACCACTACAAAACCGTACGCTGAGAGTATTGACATCCTGTTTCATTTCTGTGCAACTCTACTTTGCATAAAATAGCTTTCTTATTATCACAATAAAATACTGCGTTTGTTTCTGGGTTATGTTTAGTGGCTGGTGCTTGTGGGGTTATGGCTGCCCACCCTCCATGCATTTAAGTCCAATAGATGTTTTACTTCAGTGCAAGCTTTCCAACCCCAAGTACTAATGGAAAAAAAAAAAGATCAACTGCTTTTACCACTTTATAGTGAACTGTGATGGAGCTTCATCGTTTCACCTTTGTACATTGACAGGCTGACTGACACTGATAATCAGAACATTTTTTAAGACCAATATGATTTAATTAAGTTGTTTTTCTGACTTGTTTGATTCTTGAAATGCTCTCGCTGAAGTTCAACCACAAAAGGCGTCAACCACATTTTGCATCTGAGTCGAAAAAAAACAAGATGGTCACATGACCTTAACGGAAAATAAAGGTGGTTTTCACAAGCATCTGCGTCCCAGAGAGTGTTTGCTTCATCCTTCCGCTGTTTCAAACAAGTCGGGCTATTTTAAGGGTCGGTTTGCCTTTTTATAGACGAGCAGACACCGGAGTGTTAAAGAAATGTTCTCTCTAAACAACGTCAGAGACCACAACTGTGCTTGAAGTGAGCCGCTGAGCCGGAAGAGCCTTTTCATACAAGCCAGCAAAAAGACAAAATAAAAGAAGAGTGTTGACAACCCTGCTTGTGTATGTGTGAGTGTGTATGTGTTCCCTCGCCTACACCCCTCCCTCAGCCCACCCTCAGTACCTGGCCACAATGTTACTTGTGACACCGATTGTTGACACACAGGCTGAAAGCCTCAAAAGCAAACAGCTTCACAAGGACTATTTTCATTCGGTGCTGCTGTATTGTGACTATGAGACTAGTGGAGCCATCAACACTACGCAGGGCATGTTGACTCTAATTACAACTTTAGTTTTTCTTTTAAATCTCCACGTTCTGGTTTATTACTATGCAAACAAGGCTCATGAATGAGATTTTTTGTTTGTTTTTTTTAAGGGAAAAATGGTATTCTACAATGGTACTCTACAATGATAATGACAATACTGTGCAAGTTACTCAAACGTAGTCAAAGGTCCTCAATCGTTGCATTGACTTCAGTAACAAGTCACTTGCAAAAGGATACAAAGCTTTTTTTCTAATTGTCGAGTTGCTGTGACACAGACTCAATTGTGAAGTTTAGTTGAAATTTCATTAGTTGCTGATGCCTACTTGCTACTCGCTAATGCAAAACATTACTGTGCATGCAGGAAAATCGAAAAGCCAGTTTGCAGTTTAGCTTTTTTCATGATGCTGTCATGAGGACCGAGTTAGTAGAGAATTGATGAGGCATTGTCCTCTGGTAAGCAGGAGTTAAGTGAAATCGTGAAAGCCAGAAAACAGATTTAGGTAATGCGGATGGTCAGAAATAACACGCTAAAGCTATCGACAGCATTTTTACCTACAAAACTAATTTCCTATTAGTAATCAGTCCATTGCTTGTTACTGCCAAAAAGCAGAGGCATTACTGGCCTGGTAGAGGCTCCAATCCTTTCCCGCTAAACCATCAATCAAATTATAAAAATTTCAAAGAAAACAGAGATTTCTCAACAGATTTACAATACAGAGAAACGTTCAAGTTTCAATGCACTGTTTGTAGTTCTGTTGCTGTGTCATCTCAATAGGCAGTAAAGGCGTCGTATCAATAGCAGACCCACCATTGTGACTGTAATCTTACATGCTGTGCATTGATTTCTAGAAACGTCTTAGTTTTTACTTTTCAAAACAGTGGCGAGTCTAAAAATAGAACTCAACAGCTTTTGAGATCCAGGCTCTCTTTGGCTGCAACACTTTTGAGTAAATTATGCCTCTCTGACGAGACGCTGGCCCCACTTGTGTGGTCCGCACTCTGCTTGCGGTTTACTTGGCAGCAAAAGAGACACAACACAACAAGTCATCTTTTAATTAGAGCTGTGTTGATGCTAAGGGAAATGACTTAGAGGTGCACGATAGAAGCCAGGATGCTCTGTCTTTGCTGAGGCACAGTATTTGAAATGGATACGCTATATAAGGTCACAGTTGGTCTGTCCCGCCACTGGTCCAGTTACCCGCCGTGCACTCCGGCTCGTCCACATAATCAGGCATCTCCAAATAGGGCCCTGCTCCACTTATTTTCATGGCCTCGTCCAAAAAAAACCCTGATCACTTATCTCCCGCGGTCGTAAATACATCTGCTGATAATCAAAATGTCACATCTTATTAACAGCTGTAGGCTTAAAACGCGATGCATGTTACCCCTCGAAGCATTAGACCCATTAGGCACTGATCAATGAAAACAAGATATCTTTGTCTTGATCTAATGGATTTCACTGGTTATCACGGGGGAGAGTGCAAAAGCATGGCTGCTGATTGGAATCCTAAAGCGGGCTGAGGGTGGGGGGGGGGGGGGGTCTTGGAGCATCACTAAACCTGCAGGAAGTTGCTCCAGTGTCTTGAGTATCTCGGAGGGGAAGAGTTTGTTTTGCCGAAGGAAACGTGCGTATTCAGCTTTCTGTGGATTTGATCTGACTGATAATTCCCCCGTGCACCTGCAGTGTAAAGGAAATAGCTCACAATGAATTTCTTTTGAGGCTCAACTCTTCTCTAAACTCTCGCCGATTCATTCTTCAAATTCCAATGTGAAAGCCATCTATAAACACCGAGGCCAGGGGCGCACGATAAACACACTGAGAGGTATTCCTGGCTTTTTCAGGTTGCTACATGAATGACAGGCCAAAGTGCTGGCTGGCTTTTGGATGTCTGTGTATGTGTGTACAAGTGTGCAAGTGTGATTGTCAGTTCATAGGTGAGCCGGTGGTGATGGGGCGACACCGCACCAAGGCGAGGTGTGAAAGTCGGGTCGCCGGGAAGATTGACTTGTCCGCGTCAACATCGCTCGCAGGCTCTGTCACTCAGCAGGTACACCTCATGGCTGCGGAACGCAGGTTCACTACAGAGTAAACACACCTCACGCCTGCTGCTCTCACTCGCAGCTCACAGCCGAGCGACGCCGGGAGCGATGTCAAAAAACACCCGCCGGAGACACGGGACGCAAAAATCAGGTGGCCCTGTTGATGACTGAGGATGTGAAGACGAGCCCCCGACGACAGATGCAGAGTGTGTGTGACCTTGTGCAAAGCAATGAGTGTCTCTCTGTGTCACTGCCAATGAAGAGGTGGAGGGGTGATGATTACCGTTTGGAGGCAGGTAGGTGAAGCGCTGGTATTGGCTTCTCTTCCGCTTCCCGTTGCAGACGTAGAAGTTAACGTGCACCGGGCTGGATATTCTCTGGTTTCTGTAGGGCGGGATCTCCACAACGACGGTACTCTGAAACACGGAGAGGAACAAGACACCTGCTGATACAACCGATAATCAGAGGGAGTTTACTGCTATGTGTTGTAAATTTGTTGCACCATAATTATCTTTCGACCGTTAGTTTTTCCAGAAAACGTGGGGAGAAATGGGAAAACCCCACAAAAAGCAAAGAATGAAGTCAGACAAATGATTGTGAGAATCAATAAGTTTCTTTGTATGGAGAGGAAAAGGCTGAAACTAAGGCTTTTTTTGTTTTTTTTGTGATTTTCTTTCAGATAAGTTTTTGCGTCTTCTCGCGCTTGTCCAGAAGAACTATTTCCTGCGGCCACAGCGTTTACGCCGTCAGGCTGCCTTGCATTAAAAATGGGCAAAATTCTGTTGTGGAAATAACCAAGACTTGCTCTCGTTATGAACCGAGGTTTAGTATAGAAGCATGCTCTGTCCCCCAGATGGAAGCGCTGGACGACCCAGCCCATTGTTTTTAGTTGAAAAACGCAGCGTCTGTTGACGATGTGCGGCCTCACACTTACATGGACGCTCCGTTAACACTGATCAGAACTTAACTGTGTTTTGGAGTAACACATGCTGCCACTCTGACCACATCTTGTTTTTAGTGCAGGTCCTTGCTTATTTCACAAAGGCCATGCCAAACCACATTCTGCACATATTACAACAGCATGGGCCTGTGATGAAGTGGTCCGGGTGCTAAACTGGCCCGCCTGCACAACCCAGATCTGTATCCCACTGGAAACATTTCACACTTTCTGAAAACTATGATGAAGGAGACCCTCGGCTGTGGAAGAGCAATCACATGAAGCGGGAAGAAGGGAAAACACTTCATTTTTTCACATTTCATACCAGGAGTGTCACACACATTTTCTTTGAAAAATGTACAATTTACTTGATGGTTTGGAGCCTCTTGTGGGCCAAGTTTTGGTCCACAAGCCTTATGTTTGACAACCTTGTTTTTACACCTCCACATTGAAATTATACATTCAAACCAGTTGCTTTTATCAGTAAAAACTCAGTTTTGTTGTTTGGTATGTAGTAGGGAAGTGGGGGCCCCGAGGTTAGAGCAGCATGCTTGTGAGTGGAAGGTTTGAATCCCACTGAGAGTTTGATGAGGAAACGCATCCGGCATGAAGTCAAACAAAACCCACTGGTGTGACCCCTGGAAGCTGCAGCCAAAAGACAGTCGTCACTGTTTGATGTGTAATTGCAAAGGAATATTGGGTTAAAGTTAAATGCACCAGTGCTAATCACAGTTACTCAACCCCTGAACTTTTCTGGGATGGGGATTGTGGCTGTCTTATCATTATAGACGGTTACTTTTCCTGGATTCAGCCCGAGATGTTTGGTATGGCTCCTCTCAAATTTAAATGAAGCTCTATAGAGTTGAAAGATTGGCCTCAAGACTTGAGTTTATAATGACTATGTGCCTATGGGGGTTTAGAAGGTTAATCAACAGCGATGTTTATTTTGCATCTGGTCTGCATTTAGAGTACTGTTTCCAAGAGGCTGGATTGGGAACTAGTCTAAATGAGTTTGTCTGGACTGTGTGTGTGCAGCCGTAGAGCCCATGAGGTTGGTCCAGTGCCCATGTTTGTCTCTGAGGAAAACCCCAGGGCTTTAGCTGCACGAGAGCACAGAGGTAGCCGGCTTATTTGTTTGCACAGCCGTGCCTTCCTATGGGGAGATTCGCTCCCCCGCTCCCCCTCCCCGGCAAGTCTGGACGGATGTGAACTGCTTTATTTCTGATGAGGGAGCACGGAGCAATTTGTCTGTTTGTGTCAATTCCAGGGATTCGCTGTCACTCTGGCGTGGGCCTAAACAGGCCAGAGAAGTGAGCACTGACAGGAAGCAGGTTTTTGTCGGTCATCGCCGCGCGCGCAGGGAGGGTGGGGGAGGGTTGGAGGTGAGCTCAGAACTGGTCTGCCCTCCAGATGATGACAAAGAAAAACACACAGGTGGCTGGTTGAGTGCGTTAAGCGTGCACACAGCTTTCCCTCTCCAAGCCGACCGGTGAAAGTTAGCACGCTCCGGACGGCAATAAAAACACAGTCAGGCAGGCAGACTGGAGCACTTTAAAGTAGTCCGCTCGCAAACTGACAGGAGAAGAAAAAGCCCAGCGCTTTCCTGCTGTCTTCCCTCGCTTTGTTTGTTGGATCTGCTAATAAACACACTGCAGCTCTTTTTTCTTTTTCTTTTTTTCTTTTTTCTTTTATCAACACTGCCTTCCCACCACCGCCACCACCACCCCCGGCCGAGCCTTGCACGCCCGCTAATTTTCCAGCATCTGGGACCCCAGCCATAGCACATCAGCCGGCCCCACAGAGCAATTAGGAATCCGAGTTTACATTTACTTCCCTGATGCAACCAAGTCGTTCACCTGAGTGAAACAACCGCAACAACAAGGGGAAAAAAAAACAAACAAAAAAAACAAAACATCCTCGAGTCGCAGCATATAAATGCTCACAGTTTATTTTAGACTCGGGGAAGAGTGTAAATCGCCTTGGTTAGTTTACAAAGAAAGGAGGAGGAGGAGGGGGAGCAGGAGCTGCTGCTGATGATGAAAGACACCAGCAATTGAAAACGTACTGTCAGGCACAACTGGGCAGGTTTTGACAGACCCTTCGCTGGACTCTTGCTCACTGGAAAGCGTTGAATCTCCATGAAATCCTAATCAACTCCAGAGCACCTGCGGTTTTCCGCGGACAAGGAGAACATTTGCTTCCCTCCTCCTGTTGACGATTCCCTTTTGCCCGGCAATAAATTACCGCAATCCGAATGTGTGACTGAGCTTCGGCGAAGTGAGTGCTCTGGTTTATTTTCATAATACGGCCCTTTATGAAAAGCAGCAGGTTAAAGCCGGGCAGTGATCCGCTCTTGGCTGCCTGATCCCGGCACAGATGAGGCGTTTAAGCCCAATTCACTTCACTGTGAACTAAACGTCTGGCTATGCCGGGGTGCGAGTCTGTATCATATATCCCCATATGTGGTTAATCATGCATTAGATGCAAAAAAACAAAAGCGCAGCAAGCCTGTGTTTACTTGCGCCGAGATTTTAGTGAAAATTCCATTCAGGATTGCGTCGGCTAATCATCATTGTGTTGCAATTTGTAACGCCTTAGCAAAGGTTACATCATGACGGGGGACAGATGAGGAGGAGACACAGAGAGAGAGGGAAGGAGAAAGTCTCATGGGAAGGTGGAATGAAGATGGCAAATGAGATGTACTTACAGATTTGACGGAGTCCTTGTCAACCTTGGCTTCTGTCTCCCACAGATGATGTCCATCTATTGACGAGGGGGGGGGGGGGGAAACCACAATCATCAGCACGTCTCAGTCTGACCAACATCACAATGCAGACGGGCTTCAATAGAAAGGTCAATGATCGGCCGCGCAGATTTTGAGGAGAATTATGATTTTAAGACTGAAAGTCAATGTAGTGTTCAAGCAAGAAACGTTTCAGGATAAATTAATGTCTCTCTTGGTGCAGCACTGTGGTTTATTTCAGCCTAATGCATTTCTCAAAGTGTATACTGTTGGCTGACAGATCGTGATCAATTCGGTCTCTTTACCTCCTCTAATGGCAGAGATTTTTAAGAAGGGGAAGTTGCACCACAAATACATGTTTATTTAAACTCCTATTTCCTTACAAATAGAGCTCATGATTTTAACAAAAATGCTTTTTGAGGCTAAACAAAGGTAAAGCTCAATTCTGCTGCTTGGACCAGCTCTAATGGTGGCCTTATTATGAGTCTATTCTGAAGTTAGGAAGCAGCATTCTTCCACGGAAGTGATTTTATTATTTTTTTTTAAGGAAAATAACTTTCATTCTATGGTTAAAGCATTTTTCTGGAGATACTTTTCCATTGTCCGTATCTTTGCAAGGGACAAGAGGTTCAAAATTAGCACCTTTACTTTTACGATATGTGGAAATACAGTAACTTCAACAAGAAACCTTTAGTTTTTGGACAAAAAGTGAAGATGGGTTTCTTTTATACTTCAGAGAATTGTTTGGTGTCTTTGGTCAATAACAACTTTGCATCTGTTTTATCTCTGAACCTCGACAGGGACTGCAGACTCTCTTCATTAGCGTCTGTCCGTCTGCACTGTTTCTGTCCTCATTAGATTTTTCAGTCAATCCTCTTATGTCTAAGTATCCCCTTTATTTCATTATTCCATCATCTCGTGCCTGATCAAAAACCCTTCATGCAAACTGTACAATGTTGTAACGCTGAAGGAAAAAAAGCAGCCGCTTTCATTTCATCTCTCTTTCTTGTCATCTCCATCTTGTTGTGGTTGGGAGGTTTCCTTTGCTGCCATGCAATAAAAAGTCCCGTGAGCTACTGCAGCTGTCGCAGAGCCTGCAGAAGTTCGGCTCGCATTCTTTGCGTTTTCTCTCTGATTTCATGCCACACCTTTGTGAACAGACGCTCTGGGCTCTGCTAGGGCAATCAGTACCAACCACAGTGCCATTCACCCCCCCCCCCCTGCCTTCTTTTTTTTTTGCTGAACCGATGAGTCATTATGGCTGTCAGAAATAGACGTGACACAGAACAGCCTTTGTGTCAGTGGCACACCATGTGAGGCAGTAGCATGGGCACTGTGGCACCACTACCATGTGTCAGTGTGCGCGTGCGTGTGCGCGTGTTGCAGCCACCTTGGTGAGAGTATTGATACAAATGTGCAGCAGAAATGCTTTGCTTCAGAAACCAGGAAGCCATCAGATAAGATAATCAGAATCAGCTTCCAAATAACTGATAGCAGACGTCCAGCAGCTCTGGGAAATGTAAAAACCCTTGTTTCCCCCCCCCCCCCACTAAGCATTATGTTTTTCACATCATGCGGCGGAGTGAAAGAATAAAGGATTCCAGTCATGGTTGGCTTATTATTGGTGAGATGTGGTAGTGGGGGCGGGTGGTCAGCTTTATTATTCAGAGAGTGAACATCAGTAGATATATCTTTCCAAAATGGCCATATTAAAGCACAGGAGAGGAGAAAAACAGACGGCAGAGAGATCAGATAAGGGCTTTTCTATTTGAAACAGGGGAAATAGAACTTGCATATGGAGAAATGTGCCTTGCTGGGATGGAGATGAAGTGGGAGACCTGGGAATAGCGGCCGTGATATGCCTATAGAACGGCCGCGGGGCACGGCAGCAAAGATCCTGCAGATGTGGCAGGTGATTGAGATGCAAAAAAAAAAAAAAAAAGCACAAAGTTACAAGGAGTATGGAAGGGCAATTAGGAGGGAGCACAGACGCAACGCAGGGAAGGTCAGAGAAAGGGAGAGACAGACAGAGATGAGCGTTCCTCATGTTACGTCTAGGGGAACCAAGAGGGAATCTCACCCGCCTCCGCTCTGGGAGACACTCCAAGAGGGAAACCTTAGACTACGACGTCAACCCCAGCCTCCACAAGTAAACATGTTTTTCAAACTTCACTCTCTTCCGTTTTCTTTCGCGATCCACCTTCCACCTCTAAATCACTTTCAAATACTTTCAAAGCGGACATCGTCTAACTAATGTTGTCTGAAACCTGTGATTGATTAGGGCCTGGGCCACCTGTGGCATACCTTTACATACAGCAGATAACCGCAGGACTTTCCGTTCGCTTCTTCTTCCCTGCAACATCTGCAAAATGCTTCTGTTCCTGACAAACACCTCCTCTTTCACGCAACCTCCACCCACACGTAATGCACACACTCAACCGCGGTATCCTTTACCTACGGTATGTTCTGACCTTGAATCACACAGTGAGAAGACGGGGAAGCGTGCAACGATACGTGGCTACGTGCAAGTTGTGTCTGGAGAGGTTTGGGTGTAATCCTCACACAATTCACCCGGGACATGAGTGAGCGGGCACTCAGACACACGGGAGCTTATTTTTAGGCTTTTGTGCTCGAAGGTAAAACAGGGTACGTTTTGCTCCACATGACTCACGTGTGTAAATGAGCTTCACAAAGACTAACACCACCTTGCCAGGACAACACACTCATTCATCAGACCGCACACAGGGCGAGGCTTCTTCTAGTCATCAGGCTCTGACAGCCTGGCAACAGTGTGACTACTGGACCCATTCGAGCAAATTCTACCATTTGTCTGATTTTCGTTGTTTAACGAGCAAAGAGGCAGAGGCTGTTCCAACTGATGATCACAGAAAGGCAAACTTTTCAGATATAAGCCATTATTAGGTTCTAACAGTTTCTGTTCACAGGTCTCTCTGACAGCTGACCTCAGAGTGAACCTGAAAGTTTTTGCTTTCACTTCTTTCTGCAGACGGAGGTGTTTTTCTCTTCTAAAACACACAGTGTAGTGTACAACAGCTTTTGCTGACCGAAAAGAGTTCACTTTAGGATATCTTACAATGGAAAACATGAATCATAATTGTAATTACGGAGGATGTCTTGTGAAACAACCCAGGAATTATTTTTTCTCTTTTCCATAAATGATTTGAAGGCGTGTTTTTTTTTTTTTTTTCTTTTTTTCCGCTTTCCTGTTTACATTTTGTCAGCTTTATTTTCCATTATATTACCTCGGCCGCTTCCTGAAACCCCCCCAAAAATGCTTGAGTAATTTTACACACATTTTCGCAGCAATCACCTGGTGATCCGACGGAGAGCAAAGCCAAAAGGCCAAAGGGATTCCCTCCATAAGTGATCCCAGAGGTGCAGCTGCTTTCTCCCTTAGACACACCTGGTTTCTGCCAATCTGAGGACCGGAGGAATTGGAGAAACTCAGGTCTGCTTCGGATCCAGAGGCTTCTGCATAAATTACGTCTCGACAGTAGATTTATGATGGGTTTATAGTACGGAAGTGAGTTATACTTGGTGTATAACAGGGAAAGTGTGAGCTGACTTGACCTGAGGGGGTGAGCAAGATGGCGGTCAAGGGAGTGAATTTTCATCCTTTTTGTCAGGGGTCCAGCTGTGTGGCATTGAGCTGGAAAATGATCTGAAGAAGAAGAGTGATGGCTGGACCATCATCCCGACTTGTACATTCGTCTAATATTTGTCGGGTGCGTGGCATTCACAAGGAGGTAATCAAAAGTGGAATTCTCTCTTGCTGACCACATGGTGTTTCACAGCCAAGGGAGGCCTCAACTTACAGACCCTCAACTGAACATCTGCTGCAGAGGAGCTGGGGTCAGTCTCTTGATGTGATCAAGCTGGATCACTTTGAAGGCAGATCATCATCTTGGCATATAATGATCATATGAACAGTTGCTTATGAGCTACCCTGCCTCACATTGGGGGAATCTGGGTTCAATATCAAATCTGTGTGGGGTTTGCATGTTCCTTCTGTGCTTGTAAGTGTTTTCTTTGTGTTTTTCTTTGCAATCCAAAGACATTTCTGTAAATTCAACATGCAAATTGCCCATAAGGATCAATGCATGTGTACTGTGATGGGCTTTTAATTGATGGACTGATGGAAGACCATCTCATCGAATGCAAGCCATCTGATGCCAAAAATAAGCCTCCAAGTACTACAGTACTTCATTCCATAACCAGCAAGTAATTATTAAATCTTCCAACCAATATCAGAGAAGTGTTATGAAGAAGTATTTCACATTCAACAGAACTACAATTTGTTAGTGTGTTGACAATACACATATAACAGGTTGGTTCACTCCCTGAAAGTGTTGATTGTTTTTGGTAGTTGTTTAGCCAGGTGTGAAAACTGTTTTGCCAATTTCACTTGTAATACCAGAAACGGTTTCAGGGAAGATCAAAAGTTTGATGATCAACAGTTTGTCGTACTTTTGCGTATAACAACAGAGGAGCATAAAATAGTTGGAATTGTCCATTCCTGGAAGCGATGGGCCGTACATGGGACAAGAGCAGGTCAAAGCTCCAGACTGGGTGAAGTGGTGAAGTAGTATCGCCATCCTTATGTGCCCGATGGGATGAAGAGGTTGAGTGAGTGAGTGAGTGAGTGAGTGAGTGAGTGAGTGAGTGAGTGAGTGAGTGAGTGAGTGAGTGAGTGAGTGAGTGAGTGAGTGAGTGAGTGAGTGAGTCCTAACCCAATTTGCATCTCAAAAGTGAATTGTGAGCTCAAACTTTTTGTATTTTCAACTTGGGAGGCAAACTTTCACTTGCTTCACACTTTGACAGGATCATAACTTATACTTTATAGAGGGATTCAACTTGTACATCAGTTAGGTTGAAAAGTTAGAGGGCAGTCACATCTATCGTTTTAATGCTGGATTATATGGTTTTTTTTGGGGGGGTATTGACCTATTGATTTGAAAAAGGCATGACCTCAGCAATGAGGCAGATTTCCTTTATCGATGTTCAAAAGGAGGAAAGAGAGGTTAAGCTCCTGCAGCAATTACATATCAATGATTGATTTGGAAATATTGCAGAACACCATCCTAATTAGACAATAATTTCTCAAATCGCTAGCCTAAAGCAGACTGGAGGTTGACCTTATCCTACCAAAGTGCCAAAAGCGTGAGTCAAGATTGTGAAGGTTATCTTAGCCCAAAGCCAAGCGACAGTCTAGACATACCGCTAGAAGTACAATACATCGACCAGTTTGTCTGGTGTTTAGACTTGCCCAAGGTAGAAGCGTTCAACGGAGAATAAACAGTCTGAAACAGTTTAGATCATAGTCTGAAAGGCAAGGCCTGCCTGACTCAAGCCATGAAGCTATGGAAATGCAGATACTTCAGCCTGTTGTTGAGGAGTTTTCATAGAGGAAGAATAATAGCCTGGGGGTACTGTAGCATACTATGCTGTCCTAATGTTACAGATTACACTGGGGCTGAGAATTCTCTCTTCCTGCCTAAAGCAGCGACGGAGGAGAGCAGATTTCAGACCGCGGCTGTGTGGTGCTGCTGAGCTCCAGGCACTGCTCCAATCCGACCAGATGTAAAAACCATCCGGCTCACCAGGGAATTCCCTTACCTCCCCTCTGAGTCAGAGTGTAGGCTTTCCCCAGCTTACTTTCTGCATCCCTCCCTCTCCTATTTGCCTGTCTCTCCATCGCTGTCTTTCTAGTTTCCTCGCCACGAGCGCTCATTCCATCCGTGGAAAGCCGGGCAAGCCGGAGCAGACGCTGCAAAAAGGTGCGCCAGGTATGTCTTCCGAGTCGTGTGCCAGAGGAGCGGTTTGGACAAACCAAAACACTGGGACAAGACGCTGCACATGGCAAAAACAACAGAGGAATCAAACCAAGCACAACGACGCAGAAGAAAGCGGAAAGTTGAATAAAGGTCCATGTTTGTGGTCTGTGATGGGTACGGCGCGTTACTGGGACGAAGAAGAAAAAATAAAAGTCAAGGCCTATTAAATATTCTTGTCAATACCAATTACAGCTGAAAAGAATGCTTACATTGCAGCACAAAAATGTGGTTTCTTTCGTCTGTAATTATTTAGCTACAGTCTGATTGACTTGCTCTCCTGCCAAGTGATGATCTTCGAGTCGACGCATCCAATAATGGAATAAAAGTCCATCACCGATAAACTAAACAGCTTTTCGGGACGAGCAGAAAATAGGCCAACAACGTTCAACTCGTCTATTTAAAAAGTCTGTGATGATTTCAGTGCACTAGATTAGAAGAAGGATTTCTATGGAAGCAACATCTTTTCTTCTACCTATCTGAGGGTCTCTGAGGGTCTCGTCTTTTCCGCTTCACCTCCCCTTGTGGGGAATCCTTATTGGATGACTCACTGAAAACACTTCCTACCGAACAACGCAAAGAGGCCCGCAGGCCAGCAGCCGGTCGCATTGGGTGCACATAACAGCAACACACACACACACACACACACACACGTGTGTGCACAGCGAATGCGCAGAGTTTGCATCAGGTATCCTGTGGGTGATGAAGTGGCGCAGTAGGGACGAGCGTCGCATTTAAAAAGTAGAAGTAATTATTTTTCAAGCTGCATTAAGGTTTCCCGCAGTGGCAGCAGCTATGAGCTCTGCTCATTTGATACCAGGGAATTCTCGGGGGGGGGGGGGGGGGGCAGACAGTAAAAACAACATTGAGATGAGGGGAAGAAAACTGAAGTAGACAAACAGAGCAAAATATTACTGAACACAACCGCAGGTTAGTAGACTAAATTACTAAGAACAGTGACCCAGACCTGTTAAGTTTGTAGGCTACTGACCCACTTTCTGATCTCTGATTTGTCAAAACATCATAGTGACGCCAATTTTCAGACACGCCCATTTTCACTAATATATATATATATAAAAAAAAAAAGACAGCTTCTTAAGTCAAAGGAGCATTTCTAAACTCGTACTATGGTTTCCTTTCACAGGTGCAAATCTATTATTTACTGTCTGCTAAAGGAGACAAAGGAGACTTTGACTTGGTGTTCTATCTGTTCTACCTGTAAGATCCTCATGGGTAATTCATTTCAAATACTGTTTCAGTAAAAAACGTGGTGCGCATGTGTCGTTGCAGCGTTTCAGAAGAGTTGCGTTTCCCCTGTTTGCGTGGAGTCGGCGTGTTGTCAAAAAGTTGCGATTTCGCTGGCTCTGAGTATTGTTGTTATGTAAATAGATATTAAAAACGGAAGGAACGTTTTCTGTTTTCACTTTTTTTTGTGTGTAAACAGGGGCAAACACAGAAGTGGTATCGTGTTGCACTTATCACTAACTTATATTTTTGATTATAAAAACAAAATAAAATCACTTCTATAGACTTTAACCTAAACATTTTTTTTCTTTCGGGGGGAGGGGGGGGGGGGTGTAAGGGGTTAAAATAATGCGGGTTAAAGGCATCCCCAAAATATTGCATGTTAAACACAGCTAAAAGAAAAATAAAACACAAACATAATGATGTAAAGGAACTCCTGTATTTAAGCGTTATTGCTGCCTTATTTGTGCTGAAAGACATCTGCTCCGTGTGTGATCTTTTTCAATAATTCCAACTGTACATAATTATTCGCACAAGTTGGACTGGGACTCTAAAAGCCCGTCTGTTGCTCCTTAAGAAAAGTTTTGGAAGGTGTTTATTGGAGTCAATTTTAGAAAGTGAGCAGCCATCCTGACCTTTGATGGCAGCGAGAGTAATGGCTGTCATCGGGGTGGCGAAAGCTGCGACTGGCCGCACACGGAGCTGCGCTGGACGCGTGTGTCCCACTGCGTGAGCACATGTCTACGAGACGTAATCTCTGCGGTGCAGCGTTCTGTATTTCACTCTTGCATTTAGTCATGAACTTTTCCAGGGGAAAATAAAAACCAAAGTTATAGAAGGAATCCGTAATATAATTATGATTTTATTGGTTTCTTTTTCTAGTCTGGTCCTTCTAAATCAACAATCGGAGAAATCCTATGTCGGAGAACCTTCATGAAACAGCAGGGTCCTCCGGTTAAGATGCCAAAAGCCAATTTTTTTGCAGTATATTTGGGACCTAAGTACTTTTCCACGCTCGTACTTGCTCATAGACAGTTGCCATTAGTGAGTGATGTGTGTGTGTCCTTGTGTGTGCATGTGTGTTCAGAGTGTGTAGGCTTTTCTGTAATGGGCTTCTTGACTTAGGAGACCGTGGAAGTGGTGGGTCATTAAAGTTTACATAAAAACAGACTAAGTAGTAGACAGACAACCTCTCTTTCTCTCTCTCTTCTTCTGGACACCGCCGAGACGGAAAACAAACCACTGAAATGTCAATGGCAGGCACGAGTGTGGGGATCCCACCAGTGCAGAGCTCCGCACTGACTTAATGTCTTTAGCGGGTATTGAGGATAGAGGTAAGAAAAACGAGCAGGATGAGGGAGCAAGAACTAGAGGAAAAGGAGGCAGGAAACAGATTTCTTGGGTAGGTGAGTGTTGGAGAATGAGGGGAAATACAAGCTAGAGGGGAATCACGAGTCTCAAGTAGCAGCGGATAAAGAGGCGAAAGGTGTTGTGTGTGTTTGGGCTTTCCTCTCCAGGGGGATCCCCCGTCTCAATGAGTAAGTGAAACCAGGAGGAGGGAGACCCCACATTAGTTCATCCTCCTCCTTAACCCCAACGGTCCTCATAGAGAAGGCCATTCCAAAAGGGAGAGGCGATGCACGGAGACATCACAAGAGTGATGAAGTCTTTACCTTCTATAGTACTGAGACTCATTTTTAAGGTGAAGTCAGAAACTTTCTCACAGGCTGTCACCTATGAATCATAAAGAAACCCTGAAAAGGCCCTTTGGCATTAAGAAAATCTACTTTTAATTTAAATGCGTTTTGTGGGGAATTCCGTCTTTTTTTTCTAAGCCACGAAAACTGAATTCTGCTTTATTTCATATTCATCTCTTCCACTGCTCTACATGTAAAGCTTACACAGGTGAAAAGTAAAAAGGGCTAAATACTTGAGAGGGCTCGTGATTTGACGCCCTTTCGAATAATTTTACAGTTATACAGAATATGATGAAGTAACTGGAGAGTACTGGTTTGGTGTGTGGATGTTGACAAATTGATCTTTCTGCTCATAGTTTCTATGTGAGCTGTTTAGAGGACACCTGCATGCAAAGTGTTAGGAAGACTCTTGTGATGTTAACATCAACATATAATCTGAATTTTAAGTGTTTGAGGACGTCTTTCCCAGTCACTCAAAGCCTGTATGTGACATGCTGAGGAATCATCTTCATCTTGTTCCATCTTCTCATAGTTTGTATGTGAAGTGTTAAGAGGAATGTTGCGGCTCAGTTGGTGAGGTGGGTTCGTCTTCCAGTTCAAGAGTTGGAGGTTTGACATCCATCCCACCTTGTCCTTACCTCTGAGTGTCCTTGGGCACGACACTGAACCCTAAAGCTGTTTCCAATGGGAGTCGAGATGTGTGAGTGTGATTGTAGAAGTATTTTGAAGCCGCTGAAGCAGTAAAAAGCAACATAAAAGTGTGGTCCATTTACCATTTAGTCTTAAGGAGACATCTGGAGACTGTTACCGTATACTTATAGTCTTGATATGAGATGTTTAGGAGATGTTTAATGACAGTAGATTTTCTTTTTCTATGCATGAATTGTTTGTTTGATTTCATTTTGAACATAGTAATAAAAACAAACAATAAAAATTTAAAGTTACAGATGTTTGACCGAGTACTAACCCCTGGGGGACGCCACAATCTCCAAGCATGAAGTAGTAACGTTTCACAGCTTCACAAACTAACTTCTGTCCTTCAAATAACTTTTTTACCCAGTGACAAACTATTTCCCTGATCCCATACCGTTCCACTTTGTTATTAATTAATATGTTATTGTTGATTGTGTTGAATGCTTTTCATTTTTAGGTGGATGAAAACTACAATGGTGTATAGATTATGATCAATACCATTCATGATTTCCTCACTTGATCCCATTAATGCCAATGCCTTTGTGCTGTTTGATCTAAATTTTCATTTTGTTTGGAAATGGAATGATCAGCTCCAGATGAAAGTTTTGAAATTCCCTCATTGACCCTTTTCAGAATTTTCATGGTTCAAGAAACCTCTATAAAAATCTCTCTATGTTGTCTGGATGTGAGCCGTTTTGGGGGCCTCTATGAAGCGTTGCTACGGTAACCACCAACATTGATGACTGTTTATTGGTCACAATACAGTTAATAGTCGGCCTCTTGGAAACAAGAGTGTGACCGCAACTGACATGATTAAATTCCAAAACAGCGGCTCAATCCTCAATGATGAGCAACGTTTTTTATGATCACTTTTTCAGCTTTAGCTTCTCCTCTTATCTGTCCACATCACCATCATCCTCAGCGCATCGTGTTTTAACAGGCTCCTGGGGTACCACAGAGCTTGACCTTTGCTTGGGTTTTTAGTGGTGCGATCAAGGAAATGATCACAGTCATTCAATTGCAAACTGAATCAGTATTGTTTTTATCCTCGCTGCCACCCACACAGGGAGGAAGCACATGGCTGAAGAAGAAAAAAAAATCTGAATGAAGAAGAAATAGCTTCTAAAAGGACGAACAGAGCTACTGAGAGCGAGGGACAGGGTTAACTGTCAGAACTGGAGGGGGGGGGGGTGGGGTGGGTACGTGGACGGTGAGGGAGAAAGGGAAAGTGAGAGAAACAGAGACGTTGCACATGCCCTGGTTGTGATTCATTCCTTAAGTTGTGGCGAGAAACAGTGAACAGGCAATGGAAACTTCAGCGAATGTAAATACGCTTTGGTTAAAAATATAGTGTCTTAATGCACAACACATGTGGCTCGCTGGCGAGACTCGCTGTATTTTGACGGGGAGGAGATACCGAGAAGAACGCCACCGAGCGGGAGACGGAGGGAGACGTTCGAGAGAGACGTCGGGGAGGTGGGAGGGAACGGAGGACTGCAGCTTACCCTGGGCCTTCTCCACGAACACCACCTTGGACTCGGGGAGAAAGTTGAGGCCGGAGAGGAGCATCATCTTCCCTCCGGTGGCGGGGTAGCTGTCCACGCTCTGCTTCTCCACCAAGGGAAGTTCTTGAGCCGAGCGCTGGGCTATTGGAGGAGACACACGCATAAACATTTCAGATACGACGCACAAGTCTACATTTCATCCACCCCGAGGAGCGCGATCCAGGAGCACAGCAGGTCTTGGTTAGGGAAGTGGGCTTATCGACTTTATGATGATGGTTTCATGACCCCGAGCTACGAGATTTTCAGCCAACAGCTGCTTTTAAATGACACTGAAAAAGGGCGTCCAACTGATCGAAACAATATTTTCACAGTCAAATCCTTGTTCTGTTTATTTTTCCGTCCGATAGCTGGCTGCCAACCACCTGTCTCTGGTCTCTCTGACATAACGCCAGTCACCTTGAATCACTGAATAGGGCGTCTTGAGCCAAAGCCAGAAATAGTGAATCTTATCACCTCAAATCAGTGGATCTGAAGTTGAAGTATCTAACAGAAGCTCTCGGAAGCACCTACACATTCTGAATAAACTTCCGTAATGATGAAACAACTAGCGATTAACATCCACTTAGTATAATAAACTATAATGCCAGCCGTGTCTCACAATGTTACTTTAATTGGCTTCCTTCGGGGCGAATAGCATCACACCCATACACAGCGAAACAGAGGGTTCTTTCAATGCACTCGTACAGCTGTGCCAGAAGTGGGGGCTGGAAACTGACCTTTGTGGGGCCCGTGCTAATGGGGTAGCTTTACCACAATACCTTGCGCATTCAGTCATAAAAATGCAAACTTGAGATAGACAACACGTGTGTTTGGCGTCGTGCACAATGCAGCTATTGCCTTGGCAAGTGTGTTTGATGGTGGAAAGCTTATTGAGTGCAGAGGTACTGAATTTGCTCCAGCGGGCAATAAAATATTAGCCGAGTTTATTGGATTACAACAATAGATGCCACCTTTCACTTGGTTGGAAATCCCAGTGGGAAGGCGCGCCAGGTTTAGTGTTCACACTCACAGCACTCGATGGGGTTGGAGGAAGCCTGCAGGGACAGCGTTCGGCCGTTGGGTTGGTTGATGTGGACCCGGAACACCAGCCTGACCCGCGTGTTTTTACGCCCGATGTCCGTTTCTCCTTTGCGAAGCTCGATGTCCGAGTTACGCAACTTCAAGATTCCCGCACAATCGATTCTAGGAGGGAAGCGGAGAAAGTACAAAATATCAAAACACCCAAAATAACACAGAGGTGAAGTTAGTTGGGTTTTGTCCGTTTCTATTTGTTTTTTTTGTTTTTTTGTCTATTAAACACACAGAAATGACTCTTTTTGTCATTGAAATATGGTCCCGGGTTGAAATGGCAGCCTGATTTTCATGATCCTGACTGGGCCATCCGATCAAACCTGCTGTGCAATAGGCTCATCAGCGAAGTCCCCACTGGTATTACAGATCATGCATTGGAAGCTCACTGAAGCACGACCGTGTCGTTATTAATCCAGCATGTCATCAAAGACAAAGTTGGACATTAATGACTTTACATCACAGTTTTAAAGGGTCACAGCGGTCTAAGAATTAGCAGTTCTGTGGAGGAAAGAAAAAAAAAAAAGAAAGAAAAAAAAATCCTTGGGACTGAGAACACCATGGCTTACCAATATCACATGAGGTCTCATTAGAACACGAAATGAGAGCGCATCAAGCCTCGTTCTTTCATACAATTCACTTCACACATTTTCTTTTTTTTTTTGGGGGGGGGGGGGGGTTGAACTGCTGTTAATTGCTACCACATGTGGAAATAGACCCTTGTGTGAGCTGTTCTTCTTTATTTCATTTCACAATTTGGGCGGTAAAGGGGTAAGGTTTCTCCTCCGTTTCTTTGTGGAAAAAAGGCATTCATTTGTAGCTGTGGCCTTTGGTGATTTTTAATGAAACTAGTGTGGCTGGTTAAAAAAAAAAAAAAAAAAGCCGAAGGAATACAAATGGGATATGGTTTGGCATTTCAGTTATTTTACATGGTAGCTTTTTGGGGCATTTTTCCTGGAACACGGTAAATGTCAGATTTTATACCCATCAAACTTTCCCTTGACTTTGGTTTGCATAAGTTAAATAAAGAAAAAGTAGGACGTGCAGTTGGGCTGATGACCTACTCCTTATCAGTCTTGCATCATTGCAACGGATGCGCCGTTTCGTGGCGGCAGAACTGTTCTCATGCTTTTAGTTGAAACTCTCTGTGAAGTGTACACATGTAGACTGGCATAACTGATTTGAACTGAAGCTTTTTATTTTTTCATTTTCATTTGTCTCTATTGTCATCGGGAGGGTCAGCCCAACATTCAGAAAACAGATTTTCTCATGCACAGTTTAAAACTAATGCATGACAAATGTTGTGATGTGAGAAGCTACATTCAGAGGCCTATAAAATATTTAAGGACGTTTAAATATTAATCGAATTTTGGCACCATTTACATGACAGCATTTCAAACCGTCTCCACCAACGCAACGTGGTGGGCCATGCTCACGCTACTATTTCCACTGTAACGCCGGTGAACTCTGCTAAACTTATTTCAGATATTGAAACAACTTCACTGAGTATGAACTTATTGATCGTTGTGATTTGCAGAGAACTTCAATTGTGCTGCTTTGTGCGGTATGATTTTTACTTCCTTTTAAGTGGGGGGAAAAAATCTTGAAGCTGTCTGAAAGTCTGACTGCTTCCCACTCGCCACGAGCAAATAATCATTGCATGAGAGCAACAAGATGTACGCAGCGCTATGAAGGCGAGCGTTTAACAGCTCAGTGGAAAGAGATTTCTCTTTCTTTTAACCAGTTGGACGGACAGAGAGAGGAAAGAGGGGGAACCTTCACTCCTCTTCCTGCAGCTTGTGGGCTGAGGACCAATAAGAAAAGAAACTTGCCCTTGAATGTTGCATTTTTTTTTTTTATAAAACCATAAGGGAAGCATTAAACCCGATCGCTGAGTGGTGCCCCTGAATATGTTACAACATAAAAGAGAATGTGGTGAAGATGAAAATGATATGGTAAGGCAACACAAATGCTAAAATCATCAATGCTCGAAGGCCACCGTCCACTCAGGAAGCTGTTTGTTTCCCTTATATATCATCATAATCCCCAGCAGTTCCATAAACATTAAACTTTGCTGACTAAAATAGATTCACTCCCCATGTTTCCTATATATATATATATATCTATATATCCCCCAAAAATGTTTGATTTCAAATCGTAAAGGATAAATATGTGCAGGAAGAGGTAGTGGCCTCATGTAACCTATACTCAGATACAGCGGTTTTATCCGTAACACAGAGTTCTGGGCTGTACTCCAGTAAATTCACTACTGCCTGGTCTGAGCGGAGCCCCGGGACAGGAGCTGGTGCACAGATACACCGCGAAGCACTGAACGAACGGAGCAGAGGACCAAGAACTTCATGCCCTCAGTCAAGCAAAGTTAACAAATATCAACTGTATTAGGTCAAAGGGGTTTTCGCTTCCAGGTAATTACACTCACAATTCGATACTCTCCTAATTTGAAATGTTACGAGCCAAACTTGTTGGTAAGTGTGTAAGGACAAGAAGAGCAACATCCCAATCATTTCAGTCGGCCGTTATCAGTGACGTATAGCTGAGGTCTACAACCTCGACACCCAAAAGAGACATTTTTGGCTACTTTCCACCAAATCATCATTCTGGAGCTTCAACATACAGCTGCCTTCAAAATGAAAAGAAAACAGCTTAGACATATATCGTTTTGCCATATAAACCAAAAATGGTTGCATTTTTGCAATTGAAAGATTTATAAGAGAAGAACTTGAACTTAAAGAATTATCATGTATTCAAATATTGGCTGGTTTTAACCCTTTCCAGCTGTTTTTTACCATTTTCCCATCTTTTGAGCTGATTTGATTATTTTATTTTAGCAGATTCAGCAATGTTTAGTCATTTTAGACTTTTTGTGTTCTTTAAAGCTAAGTAGGAGCAATTTCT